>NW_020654289.1:16582369-16645645 GCF_003589595.1 Hyposmocoma kahamanoa
AAACAGACATAAGACTGCAGTACTAATTTATATGTTTTAATTTATTCTAATTTCTATTATTAATTAATAATAAATTGAACTAAATAAAAATTAATTCAATAAAATAATTTGTAAAACGTAATGTAGCGTAAATTGGAATGTCTCTTTGTAAAATTAAAAAATAGTGAAAAAATAGGGTTGTTTGCATTAATATTAGACATAACTAGTTGATGACTGTACCACCTCAGTGTACCGTGACCATGGGATCTGTAAAGGGCCCGAAACGTCGGTTTGTTTGAAAAAAAAAAACAAATATACGTGATTCAAATCCGAAAAAATCATTTCCTATGTGTAATAATCGCGAAAACCTAAGAACTCGAAAAGGTACAAATTGTTATTAAGTTAGCGCAGTGTTAATTGCTGGTATCGGATTACTTCTAAAACGCTATGTCATCTATGGCCAACTTAAAAATAATATTTTAGCGCGGATTTTAAGAACAGGCGGGGAAGTTTGAAGTTTATAATTCGTGAAAAATGCCCAGAATTGGTGAATCGTAAAGGTGATGTATTTCAACACGAAATATTAGGGCGCTTTCAAATTAGACTTGTATAGTATGTCTTTTTTTTTCTTAATGAATGGCTTGTGAGACTACTTAGTCTCAATTCTGCCAGTGTCCGTTTTCTAGTTTCATAAACGTTATGGAGGGTGTGTTAGAATTTTGTTCGGTGACTCAGAGGGAGAATTGAAGAGATTTTTGCACAAATTGTATTCTAGAATAGTATGTCTTTTTTGAAGATGGAGTAAAATGACATTTGCTGGGTTGCCGGTTTACGTAAAAGTTCTAAAAAGTCATGTAGTTATCGTCGATAGTTTTATTAACAGATTGTGAAAGGAGGTAAAATTGTGCCAAAAATGTCTGAATAGTGAATGATAACACGTTCTTATGATATCTAATTGCGTTATTGTATACTTTTTACTTATTTTGACATTTGGACTGTTAGTATCGAAATTAATTGTTTGTCATTCTCATTTTAATAACTATAGGCGGGTTCGATTATGTATATTAAATTCAAATAAAAAAATTTCAAACATGTCTCCTAATTGTATTTGTACACATACTGCTAAATTTAGTGTATGTATGTATGTATGAATTTTCAAAAATTAACAATTCAAATGAACTTGTGCCCAGCAGTTGGACAAATAATGGGCCGATGATGATTGAAATGAAACAATTCGGCTATTTATGAATGCTTATGAAGCGTAACCAACATTCAAAACTGAATAGTCGATAGTCGATATATATAGGGCGCAGTATGAGTTTCCGGAACTGGCCACTTACATAAACTTTACTTACATAATTTTTTTTTTACTAAAAGTAATTATAACATTTGAAAATGGAACTCTTTGGCTGTAGAATACAGTTTGTTTCATCTGACTGTCACTTGTTTTTACATTGTGGTGTCATTTGAGAAATTGGTTGTCTACATCACCATGGATTTAACTCGTGAAAATTTTCGTAGTATGATTTTCTACGACTTCAAGTGTAATTTAACAGCTCAGCGGAGCTTCGCTCGGCTTCAAACTGCTTTTGGCGATGAAGCACCGTGCAAGACGACTATTAATAGCTGGCTTGCAGTATTCAAACGCGGTCGTGTGAATCTCAGTGACGAATTTCGTGATGGTCGCCCATCCACTGCTGTGAACAACAAAAATATCGATGCTGTGCGCCGTATAATCAAAACAGACAGGCATATGACATATATGAGATTTCTCATATATGTCATATGCCTGTCAGGGCATCTTTAGGCATAGGCATGAGTCAAATACAACACAAACGTTTGGGTGTGAAAAAGCTGTGCTCTCGGTGGATCCCACACAATTTGATTGAGGCTCAAAAGACGGATCGCGTCACTTCGTGCAATGCCATGCTTACCAGATTCAGCGAAGATGCATCAAATTTGGTGTGGGACATAGTAACAGGTGACGAAACATGGATTTATAGTTACGATCCCAAAACAAAGCAGCATTATATGGGTCTTTCTAGATGAGCCGGAACCAACCAAAGTGGCGCACGTGCAAAGTGCCTCTAAGTGGATGATTGCTTTTTTTTTTAATAAAACTGCACGTGTGGCTACTGTTGCTTTGGAGAATCATTCTACCGTGAACAGTGATTGGTACACGACCATTTGTATGTCGGAAGTTATTGACGAACTCCGTAAAAATAACCGTAAACGCCGTATCATCTTGCACCACGATAATGCCAGTTCTCACACGGCCGGTCCAGACAAATGAATTTTTGAAGGTGAACAACGTTGACCTTATGAGCTATCCCGCGTACAGTCCCGACCTGGCACCTTGTGATTTTTATTTATTTCCAAAAATTAAGAACCAGTAACGCGGTCACCGATTTTCATCACCTGACGAGGCTGAGGCTGTCGAAGAGTATTAAAAATATGTTTCAGAGATTGCCACGGAGAAGTGGCATAAATGTTTTCAATATTGGTTCATTCGTATAAAAAAGTGCATTAACGTTAACGGAGAATATTTTGAGAAACAATAAATTCATTTCTGACCATTTATAGTATGTTTTTTCTTAATCATTCCGGAAACTTATAGTGCGCCTCACGTATTATTTATCAACTGCAATTACTTGCTGCTTGCAAGCGAGCAACACTTTTGCACAATGAACTGTCATTTTACTTCATCTTCAAAAAAACAGATTAAGAGCGTTGCAGTGGCAAGTTAGTCGCGCCATAGATGCGATACTTCAGCGCTGCTACAAGGGTCTAATTTGAAGGCACCCCTAGAGGTGGTGGCTTTTCCCACTCCACTCCACCCCACCCCACTTGGAGCTGCAGGCAGGGGAGTGGTAGACAGGAGTGACAGTCCGGCGCTTACCAGAGTTTGGACTTAATCTCTCGCGATAGCTTGATCAGTTCAATTGTAAATCAAGTAAAATAAACTTAGATTAATACTTGTTTTTTTTTTAATATTCTTAATTTCATTAATATTGTGATGTACTATTTTTTAGACAACATTACATACGTGGATCTGATCCCAAAGTAAGTAACTAAAGCAAGCAATTAAATATTGGTTCTGTTTCATAATTTAATGTACGTACGTAGAAAAAGTATTATATGCAATCATTACACAATTAGGTTTTAAAATCTCATATCTATTACTCTGTTTAGTAAACACGATACTCGACTTTTGGAGCTCTCTCATTATGCAACGATTGCATAAAATACTATTGTATATTTCAAATTTTTCTATTGTTTTCATTCGAATAAGTACAAAATAAACTTGTATACTAAAAGTCGCCAAACTGCTGTGCAATTTGTTGTCGACATCTGCACTCTTAAACATGTCTAATTAATTTATTTCATAATAACATATAGGTAATTCTACTTAATTAATTTAGAATTACTTTAAGAGGTACTTGTATCAGTAGCAGTAGAGCTCCTTGTGAAAGAGTTCGTCCAGGGAAACTGGCACCTTGCCTATTTCAGCCGCCAAGCAGTAATGTGAGCATTATTGCGTTCCGCTTTTGAAGGGTAAGAAGAGGTGCTGGTGAAATTACAGGAACATGGGACTTGTCAACTTATGTCTCAGGAAAACGGACGCAGTGGAAGTGCCCATAAGATCTTTGCAATTTAAAGCTCTGAGTGGCATTGCAAGTGTTATGGGCAGGCGTGTCGCTTAGCAGCAGGCGCATGACTTGTTCGTTCCGTTACTTGGTATTATAAAAATAAGTACTTTTAATTTACGTTATAATTAGTGATTGTTTACTTAATTTTTCTTTTTTCAAACCGTTTTCTTACGGATTTTTGCAACACAATCAGTTTGTTCCAGCAGCCACAAACATGCCCGACGAGCTACAGCACCGTGGCAGACGCAACAGCATCCTGAAGATATTATTGTACTGTACCCATAGAGCGTTAAAGGGTCGCAGCGTTTAAGTCACTCATAGGCAATTGACATAGTACCTACTCTCAATAGACTTTTTTAATTTTATATTTTTCATGAATGAATGAATAACTCATTATACCGAATATTCTCTTCAATTATATTTCTACAATTTAGTAAGTATAAAATTGTAGATATATAATTGAAGAGAATATTAAGCTTCTGGGAATAAACGATTAAAACATCTTAAAGTGTAGAGATATAATTGAAATAATAAGTTAATCGGAGATAATTCGTTAACATGAGTGTTATTTTTCTAGGGTAGGCAGAGAGTATTTGATTATATGGACTGTACGCCACTGTATAAATCAATATCACCCACATGTTTATTATTCGCCGGAATACAGTGAAACTTGTAAAAACTGTGGTTTCTTTTGATTTAATAAATCTATGTGCTTTATTAGAATATCAAGTTACGGGACGAACAAATCTCGTGTCTGGTGTTAAGTGACACGCCTGTCAATAGCAACCGCAGTGCCACACAGAGATTTAAATTTTAAATCAGAGAGACACCGCCAATGCGCGCGTCACCCAGAGACACAAGTTGACAAGTCTCGTGTGCTTGTGCCATTTCATCAGCACCCTAACCGGAACGCTGTAATGCCCACATTACTGTTTGGTGACAGAAATTCCCTGGACGAAGTCTTTCACAAGGAGCTCCACTACTACAGTGTAAGTGCACTCTAAAGTGTACTTTAACTTCATTGTAACATCGAGCGAATCTGCGAGCGAGCATAATTGTCTCTTACCGTCAGCGCTTTACGCTCTCATCCAACACAACAGGAGACTTCACGGCTTGGAACACGTTTGCCAGCATTAAATACAATCACTTCGCTCTTTTTTGCTTCTAATTTCGCGCCACTTACGCCGCTTATAGAACACAAGTCTACGTAATTAACAAACGTCAGCTGTCACTTGATTAACCGGTCAAATACAATATTTACTAGTGAGTTTCATACGTCGTATTACTGCTGTACTTTTTAATTTGATCGCATATTATTCAGCTGTCATTTTTAACCGACTTCAAAGAAGGAGGAGGTTCTCAATTCAGCTGTATTTTCTTTATGTATGTTATGCGGGAATTTGCGGACCGATTTTAATGTTTTTTTTTTGTGGGAAAGAGGGTACTTCAGTATTGGTCCCATTTAAATTTGAAGAAAATTTCCACCTCTAAGGGTGGCAAACTAGGGGATGAATCGGGTTTCGCGTATTTTCCGGTAACCGATTTCAATCAAACTTGGCCAATAGATGTAATTCCATGAACTGTTGAGGTCGGTTTATTTTTTATAATTAAAGAGCAGGATTTTAGGTTATTTATCGTAGAAAAGTTGTGATACGTGTTATTAAACATCTTTAATTAATTAAATATTATATTTAGTACTATTTTAAACAGGTATTTCTGAATGTTGTCTATCACCTTTAGGTGACCGATAATTATTATACCGAAATATTATTATATATTTAGAACCATTTTCAAAAAGTTATAATGAATTTCACAATAAGTAACCAAATAATGCCTCATAAAATACTTTCTTACGGTTTGTTTAGATTTAGTTACTTATCCTAAACCTTTGTTGTATAGTGATTCAGAAATTACTTAAAACCGTGACTCGTCCTCAAGAATACAATCGTCAACTTCTGTGATATTCAAATGTATTATTATATATACATATACGTATGAAATATGATCGTAAATAAACATAGACACAAGTACAAAGAATATGACTACATAGGGAAAGATTAATTTCGTTGGATACTCGTACTTGACGTTTTGATGTATAGATCATAGTTTTTCTTTTTCGTTAAGGTCTGATCCTTTTCGTGAAGCACGGTTGTATCTTTGTTTACGCTTTATTTTTATTCATATACTTGAGAAATTGTACAAATACGAAAATTATGAGACAGCGCAAATTGGACTCAACAGTACACTACAGACACTCGAGTAGAGAGTTGAAATTAATATGGTAAATCGACTACATAGTTAGTAATCTAATCCTAAAATATTAATTTACAGAAAAAATCGTAGTTTCGAATTATAAAAACTATTAAAATATTCGAAAATAATGGATGGGAAACAGGTTTTGTACGTTAAGAATGCACGGAGTTTGGTCGTGGGAACATTTAAAAAAATAACGCAATATAATAAACATATTCGTAAAAAAATTAAAAAAAGTTGAAATATTCGAAAATAAATAGGAAATGAAACTATTTTTCCGGATTTAAATCGCGTATATTTGTTTTTTCAAACAAACCAACGTTTCGACCCTTTACATGTCCCATGGTCACGGTTGACTGAGGTGGTACAGTCATCAAGCAGTTATGTTTCATATTAATGCAAACCACCCTATTTTTTCCACTATACTTATAAAAGTTATTAATGAAATACCTTATTATAATTATTAATACAAAGATCGAACACTCAGAAAAAATTCCTTCGATCCGGTCGGATTCGAACCGACGTCTTCTTGCATACCGTGCAAGACGCTATACCAACTAAGCCACGGAACGAACCGACGGACCTCACGAATTTTTCTATGTGCTTGCGTCGTCTCTTTGTATTTGGTTTTGCAACGACTTTTTAGTCGTAGCGCTATCTATGAGAAATCTATGAAAGATTTATCACCCAGTTAGTACCTTTACAGCTTCCAGTCCTGGCGAGAGATGTCGCTATTCACTGTATTAATAAAATTTTTATTGAATTGATATCCAATTATTTTTTGTGAAATTATTCCGCTAGTTTGTTATAATTATTAATACAAAGATCGAACACTCAGAAAAAAATCCTTCGATCCGATCTTTCACAAAAAATACTGGATCCCAAACTGGTGGTACGGAGAAACCATCTTCCCTGTTGAAATTAGGATGCTTTTAAATTTCAATGGCCTCTCGCAGCATCCTGGGTATATAACGCACTTCTTTTGCAAGGCTCTGGAGTTTGTCAAACTTCATTGAGGCAACGATATCTAGGTTGTCATTCTAGCGAGTGAAGACTGTTTCACGCGTACACACCTCGTTACTGTATCTGCCACGTTACAGTTACAGCGCGCTATTGTGTACCCGGTTTTAGACACTAACACCTTTCCCTGCTTCGTCTCCTAGCGTTCTGTAAAAGCACTACGTTCTCTACCAGGGAATAGGAAGGTTTAGTAGTGTCAAATATCTTTTTGAATTGTTTGCCACTGTGATGCATTGCCAGGATTGCTGTGATGCAACACCTGTCAAGGCTTATTTTGTTCAACAGCTGTAGCCTTGGCTGCAGCAGGAATGTCAGCTACAGCTTATAAAAGCAAAGAAGAACCTAATTCTTTATAGCTGATGGGTTCAGGTGACGTTTCCTCTTAAAGCCCATAGGAGAGGATTGTGTTGCCGCGGCTACCAACTCGGGCGCCTGCGGAATGAAACACGTCTGTCCAGCCTCGGACCAGCCAGGGAGGTGTGCTGCTAAGTGTGAAGCGGCAGCGCGAGGGGTCAACGGTGGTGGTACCGATTGACCATGCTGTGTAACCTCCAGTTGATTATCATGTAAATAAGCATTGAATTGTATGCATTTTTTTACCTGCTCATATTCGTTGACTATCTTGCCTACTTTGCCTTTCATCATCCTCTTCGGTATCGACAAACTCAAGCTGAGCGCGATATTCAGCTGCGTCCATCTCCGCGTACTGCTGGGCTGGCGCTGTACTATTTTCGTAAAGGCGACACTTGTATTTGGCATCAGCGACAGCTTTGCGCGTTCTCATCGTCGCCTTTGATTTTGTAGAGTGCACACTGTAGCGCAGTCTGCTTCTGTACGGACCACATAAATTATTATCTAAGTAGAGACCGCAAGTACCGCGATCTGTATGAAAATCAAGCGTGCAACATTTTTTATACCTCCGATGATGTCAGAAGCACTATTTTTAGTGATGGTTAAACCTCCTGCGGCACTGAAGAGATTGATTAAATCGCAGATACGGACGCAGCACGTATTTAGATTAATAGTTTTTAAGTAATAAACAAACTTCTTGGAACAAAAGTAAAAAGTTGTCAATCTACAGATAAGGATGTGACATTGAATTGATATTGACATTTATTACATAACTAGTGGAATATTGAACAAGGTATTGCTTTATACTTGCTATAATTAGGGTTAACCACGGAGTATATGGAAACGGCATTTACACGCCCACAATTGTTACCAAATACGCATAAGGTTTTACTATTCTACTACACGCAAATATTAATTGATATTAGCTACGGAGGCATGTGCGTATACGTAGCTACATGCTACAATCACAGTATTAATGATTTATTATACTGTCATCGTACTTTCATTAACCTACTAGATTTCAAGTCAATTCTATCACTGGAAGGGTTGAAATATTAAAACACAGTCATCATAAAAATCTTTATTTTCCCTGAAATATGGTATATTTGTTCAACAATTACCTCTTTCTGAACTGACTGAACATGACTACACCTATAGCGTCGATAAGCTTGTCAAGAAAATAAAGATACTTGTTTCCGAAGGCGAAGAAGCGAATCATTTGTTTCATGAAAATTTGACGAAAAATAACTGACAATGCTTCAGAAATATTTCAAATTTAGGTCTATAATTTGTGAAGGCAACTCTGAGTTTCATGTCATATATTACCTGATTAACCAAATGATTTATTTTTGTTTCTCGTAAACTACTCCACCTGTAAACAATTTATGTTTACACATTGGTACCGCTATAACAAAAAAAAAAAATTTGAACTAAACCAAAACTGGGTTTCTAAATACAGAGTTTCTACATATCGATAATTTGATTACAACACGCGGATTCAGTGCAGACTGTAATACGACAGTAGTGCAAGCAATTCATTGAGCGTCATTCGAATTGTTCTTTTAACGGCGGAGATGGCTAGCAACCAATGTATATTGTTATTACCGGGTTGCAAGAAAATAGTTTTGTTTCGAAATTATAGTATTGTATTGCTCAAAATATTAGAAAATACAGAGTTTTAGTAAATAACGATGACATGAAATAACTCCCGGAGTATTTTTTAAACTTTGGCTTCTTACGCGACATGATATATATAACTACACAATTAGACATATTACTATTTTTTCAACAAAATAATCATGTATCACATCTGAACGACGACTGACGCGCGACGTTGACGAAGTGTCAACACACTCACATGACCGTCTGGTCATAAGCTAGGTAACGCGGACTTGGCCCACTAACCAGTCTATTATTAGTATTTATGTGGTCTGTGGTCTTAACAATTATTATTCCTTTGTGTCCCAAATCGATCAGAATCGAGAACTGTGAATGTGCATCAAGTGAACATCACTAATCATTAAAGTTTGACATTGACGGTAGGAGGACGGAGGTAGGAGGAGGAGGAGGAAGGATGAAGCGGCCATACCAGGAAACCGAATGCGTTATACGAAAGTACCGCTCGTTCGATATTCATGGCCTACTGAAGAAGGACCACAAGTGCATCGCATCAAGTAAAAGCCGCAATGTATTACGAATCATGCGGTTTACACTCGTTTGCATATTTGTTTCCTCAAAATTCATTCAAAATGAAACTAAATTGAATTTAAAATAAATTATGCATACTCTGATTACAAAATTATATAATTGTGGAAGAAAACGTCCATGTTTATTTATCTACAGCTGTGGTGTCTAATGGCAAAATTAGGGATTTTTCGCGTTTCGACTGATGTTTAACTACGATAAAGGCCGGGAGGTTCTGAAGCGTAGCAGCGGCAACTAAGCGTTTATAGCTTGCATTGGGCACACGAAGTAAGACACTTGCGGCGTCTACGAGTATTTAGATATAATATGTGTCGTAGGTAGAGCTGGGTTATAACGTGTTTATCGAAAAACGAAAGGAGACGGCTATTTTCTAAAAAGAAATGCTTTCCAGAAACAGTTACAAAAAAGCTTTTTAAAAAAAAGCTAACTTCTCTTCGTACTTTTCCAGGCCTAGATAGAACTGGTTGACGAAATATTCAGGCGTATTGTAGGCGGTCTAATTTGTCATAGAAATATCAACTAAATGCATCTAGCTTAAGATCCATTTTACAAAGAAGCAGTAAAACGTTCTCGAGCAGTTTCTTAAAACTGTTTTCGTAACTTTATTTTCTAAAAAGTAACCTAAGTTACTTAATAGAAAATATATAAAGTGACAATAAAGTCTTTTCTTCTGTAACGCATGATTGGAATGAATCACAAACGAATGAACTGTTTTCTATCCAGTTGCACACAAGTAACGTGACGTGTTTGCAGTAACGTAACGCCATAGCAAATAAGTACGTACATAACTCGCAGCGCGACTCTGTATCTTTTTCTTAAAATGTCGTTTCTTTAGTAACCGTTTTTGAGACCGACATGAAAGAGTTATTTCGTTTCTTGAAACGCTTTCGGAAAATAACGCTCAGTCCTAGTGGTAGGGACTCTAGGAGTATCTATATGGGTGGATTTAATTAGTATAGGTGATTTCCTGGGATGCCATGGCTTTACTCTTACTACGTGTAATCATGGAATGAGTGGGCGGCTTCAGTAGTAGTAAGACTACATAATACGATGAAATTGTTACGCGTTACACCAAAATGAAGGATGATGATTAATAAATGATTCCCAGTTTACAAAGCATTTTTAATGCCAATTGTACACAAATTTAACAACGTAATAAAAAAAACAGAAACAAGCCAACATTAAATCAATAATAATAAAAAGTAAAAATATAAAAGAGTTTGCAACACTGTGTAAGACAACAGTTTATTTACCTATTTACAAGTTGTTATTCCGAAGATAACGTTGGTGTTGCACAAAGTGAGATCCAATTAGTGCCAGCAGAATGCCACTGAAAATTTGCATTTATTTAAATTGTATCTAAACATTCACATAGTCTTATTGTACATAAGATATTTATTTTATGGAAGACTGACTCTTTATGCAGCCGCTTAAGTATATTATAGAGGTATGGTGTATTTGACGGCCTCCGTAGAGGAGTCTTGCACACCGGTTATCATGGTTTGGCTATTTCTTTCTCCAGGTCCTGGGTTTGATCGCCGGCCGGATCAATGTAGAAAAACTAACTTTTACATTGTCGCGGGTCTGAGTGTTTCTGGTACACCGTCGCGGTCGTTGATTCCGATTTCCATAACATCATGTACTTTAGTTACTTAGGTACTTTGAGATCTGAGAATGTTTTTTTATCTCATGTAATTTATTTATCTGATATTTACATAGGAATCCAGAATCCCTCTATAAGTCCACAAGCCCCCGTAGCATGGCTACGCATGATTATCGCAACGCGCGCGGTAAATTTGAAATAGGCGCGCGTTATCGGCTATCTAAATTAGATCTAATTGAGACAGCCAATAGCGCGCGCTTATTTCAATGTTATCATGCGCGTCGCGACTATCATGCGTAGCCATGCTACGGGGGCTGTTGCGCATTAGTTTACTATTTAATATTTTTTTTAACTTTTATAGTTTTTACGGCTCTGGTACTTTGCACTTTTGAGCCATTATACTTTAATTACTAACTGCCTTAACTACCTCCGACCGACCGATCGACTACCATGGCGAACTGCCACGCGGAGGTCCCTGGTTCGATTTTCGGGCCGGGAGAAATATTTGTATGGCATACATTTATTTCTCTCGTGATATTGGGTACATGATATTGGGTAAATTCTTGTACATAAATTGGAGAAAATTGGTATCAGGGGTACACCTCTAACTCTTTTTCAAGATTATCTTTCTGGTAGGAAGCAAAGGGTTAAGGTTGAGCAATATACCAGTGAAGCTGTGGATGTTACATATGGTGTTCCGCAAGGAAGCGTATTAGGTCCAACGCTATTCTTAGTTTATATAAACGACCTTTGCAATATGAAAATAGAAAACGCACAAGTTTTTTCATATGCTGACGATACAGCTGTCGTTTTCTCAGGGCATTCCTGATGAAATCAAAGTTAGCGTTGAGCAAGGGTTGGCCAAGATCAGCAACTGGTTGGGAAATAACTTCCTGACATTGAATTCCTCAAAAACTAATTATATATGTTATAGTCTGAATAGACGTACTCAACCAAATGACCTTTTTAATATTAAAATTCATACCTGTAATAACATAAATAATAAAACCTGCAATTGCCAACAGATATAAAAGGTTAGTAGCACGAAGTATTTAGGTATTATGGTGGACCAGAGATTATCCTGGCATTCCCGCATTGAACTGGTAACAGGAAGAGTCAGGAAATTAATATGGATTTTTAGAACACTGAGACATATTGTTCCAAAGAAGGAATCATACGATCAAAAGTCCTCAAAAACACTTTTTAATGATATATATGTTGCCCTGGTGCAGTCTGTTCTTGTGTACTGTATCCCCATTTGGGGTGGCGCGACAAAAACAAAGTTCTTGGAGGTGGAGAGAGCGCAACGTGCTTTGATAAAAGTAATGTATTTTAAAAAGACTCTGTACTCGACGGAAACTCTCTATCTTCTTAGTAATTTACTCTCGGTTAGAAAACTATATATATTGCAAATTATTCTGAAAAAGCACAAAACTCTACCTTATGACGAGAGCTTACTAAACAAGAGAAGGAATTATTATGTGGCTCAAGTCCCTATCATAAAAACAATGGCAGCTGGTATTCAGTATGTTAGCCGATCGGCCTATTTATATAACAAAATCAATAGAGAATTACATATATACAAACAAAACGTTTTTGAATGTAAATGTCTTGTAGCTAAGTGGTTGAAATCTCTTGGATATGAAGAAGTTGAGAAACTTTTGATATGTACAAAATAATATCCTCAGAAGTTCCTACTACACAAACACATATAATCTACACTTAGGAATATATTTGCATGATATTTACTGTCAAATTACACCTTAATATTAATCTAAATGTATACAATAAATGACAAATAACACTTTAACTTTAATTTAATAAAAAAAAAAAAACTAACACCTGAATTTTTAAGTTTATATAGTTCTATTCATTATATAAATAAAGTACAACTAAGTGTAAGTTTTGAAATTATATAAGTACATTACATAGCTATAGAAGAGCGGAGTCCCCTATCACAGGCATTGTCAAGCTTAAAAGGAGACTCCTAAAACTAATTATTGTAATCCTGAACTTGCTGATGAAATAAACTTATTATTATTATTATTGGGTGTAATTTGTGGTTGTATATATGTGTGCCCATGGCAACAGCAATACAGGGCTTCCCTAGTGCGTGGCTATAAGTCTATGCGCATTATAATTATTATAATATTATACAAAGACAACAACAATAAGAGACCATGAACTAGACATAAACCTTACAATTGTTGAAATAATCAAGGGCTACATTCAAATAATCTGAATAACAACTTAATCAAAACAAACTACTTATATACAACTTAATTAGTCGAAACCTATTAAATATAACTTTAATTTAAATATCGATGCAATTCCGAAAGTATGCCACATAAAATTTCTTGAAGTAACCATAGATCAAGAACTAAACTGAAAAAAGAAGAATGTAAGTTCGAGAATCAATAAGTTTGTTTATGCCTCAAAAAAGCTGAAAAGATAACAAATAAGAAAGCCGTCATAACAACGTATAGGGCGTATGTAGAATCCACATTACGTAACGGTATTATAGTATGGGGTAAGAGTACAGATTAAAACCGAGCTTTTGTAGCACAAAAGAAATGCATTAGAGCAATTTGTGGAATTCCCCCGGATGAAACATGCATACTCTTGTTTCAGAGCCTTGGTCTGTTGCCATTACCATCATTATACATATACGAAAGAAAGATGGCAACATCCCGTGTATTTTGTGACCCAGTGTTTTTGACGACGTGCATTAAAGAGACCTATCAATACTTGTGATTCATTATCAAAGCATCAAAAAAGCTAACTGAGTACAGCCTGTAGAAGCTGGGGGTTGTAAACTTGATGTAGGTTATGTTTATAACATTGTCCTATATTTCCCTTAAGATGTTTGTTCGTAGTAGCAGATAACAACAAGTTTTCAGTTTGTTAACATGTTCTGTCGCAATGGAAATGAATAAAAATTAAATCTGCGCAAATGACAGAAATCTGCCACAAATGGTCACACTGTTCTCAATCTTAAAGTGACATTGACACTGGCAAGAGGCCTCTTGTCAAAATGTTCCTTTGCTAACTTTCGTATCTCTCATTTAAATATTGTGTAAACATTTTTGACATATACACATACACTTAATCTATGTTCGAACTGAATTAACTGCGTTGTGCTCTTGCATGTATTCTAAAATACATTATTTTGCAATTTATTTATTCGGGACTTTTAAAAATATACAAAAATATAATTATAACCAGGCATAAACTAAAACGTAAAGTTATATTAGTAAAGTCCATAAACGGCTCTACGTCGTTATTTGAGGAGCTTTCGCCATACTTCTTTGTATCTTTGTATGAAAACACACATATTTGTTTAAGAAAACCTGTTATGTGAATACTAGACTCTGCAGAAACCCGAATAGACTTGTACTTGACGCTATTCCTGTGACTGCTAATTACAGTAAGAGTTGTTTAAAATGTTTGTTGACATATATAATAAAATACTACACGAGGTTAAACTATTACACTTAAGTTTATTTAAAACAAAGCTGTACAAATGATTAAATAAAAATAATATTTATGATCTAAACGAAATATTTGACCGGAAATGAGATATAAGATTTTATTTTGGAGACTATCATTCTTGACTAAATTAATTTGTAACTTGACATTTTTTTGTTAGTGTGTTGTGGTCTAGTCTAAGGTTATGGTAGTCTGATTGACATTATATTACTAGACATTTGCATGCTATTTAATATATGCGAAAATGCGAAACATGTTTGTACTGGCACTGTCTTTTGTAACAACTTTTGCTATACCATGTTTTAACAATAAAGGAATTATCATATTATTATTATTACTGCTATGTGTTGCCATTGTA
This sequence comes from Hyposmocoma kahamanoa, assembly GCF_003589595.1. Lineage (NCBI taxonomy): Eukaryota > Metazoa > Arthropoda > Insecta > Lepidoptera > Cosmopterigidae > Hyposmocoma > Hyposmocoma kahamanoa. Next base: position 16,597,278 of record NW_020654289.1, read on the forward strand.
ATGTATGTGTCATTCATTCATTCATTCACTAACTATTAATAATCATCCCCGGAAGCTAAACTACGTATAAATATTTATTTTTAGTTCCTGAATTAAGAATACTAACTGGGCGCGCAACGTGACTCTAACAAAAAGATAATTAATAGTGTTGGTATCAAAGTTAGAATAACACAGTTAGTCACGTGGCAGTACGTTTACAAGCTTTTAAACTGACACCAAGGTAGTCATGTTTGCGTCTGAAACATGATTAAATTTCCCCAAAGCCCGAGGATAAGGAAAGATCGTCACGAAATCAATAAATCAATCAAACTTTTTAACAAGAACATAAACACGTAACGTTATAAAAGTACAGGTATATAATACAGGTGTAATCGTTAAGTGTGCCCAAGTGATTATTCCGTAAATGTGAGATGATACGGAAAGTACGCTAATGAGTAAAATAGCATACATTTAAGAGTCAATACAACGACAAATGGCTTTGGTTGATTCTGCATAACAGTGAAATTGTTGAATCAATCAGCATGAAAAAAATATATACTAAAATCGAGGAGCTACACTGATTAGTATATGGTGTGAAAACATAATTCCTAAAAATTTTCATAAAAGTAAAAAAATACAAACTTACTTCGAAATTTTACAAGAAAACCGCTGTATTCAATAGATACTTTACATATACCAATGATTTTCTTAATATCAACTGAACTAAATAGAACACGTATAGTATACGATATACATTTTTCAAATGGCTTTAATTTCATTTGTAAGAAAATAAATTCTGAAATAAAGCAAGTGTTCTGCCGTTCAACCGCTGAACCATAGTTCATTTTACGTAGGTCGGTATGGGAAAAGTTTGGATTCGAGCTAAGGTAGTATCGACTCTTAATACGATATTCGTATGGAGGCTTTAGTTTAGAACAATTGTTTTGCATACAAAATATTGTGGCATATAATTAAAAGCAAACATGGCTTCGTTTTTATTTCATTAAATGTTACTATTATTATTTTATTTATAGCGGTTTTGTTATATCTAAACTTATTGTTACTTCTTAAAGTAGGTTAATTATAGCCCCTTTACGAATGTTACATTAAATTTATGGGTGCGTTTGACGTTAAAGTTTTAGATATTTTTAAAAAGCTTTTCATGTCGTTTCGTTAAGTAACGTACTTTCGTTAACAGTTTAACGATTTTTGATATCTCTTATTTTTATTACACCCTGTATAGACTACATACTGTACTCACGGACATATTTACTGTATTGTATTATCGCGACAATCGACTTTCGTACAGACGGGTGATGTAGGCTGGTTAATATGTTCACGTTGCGAAATTACAATCAAATTCTCCGTAACTGTTTGCCAATACGGTATATTATTTGTGCAAAATATTGTAATATTATCTAATGATTGTTGAATTTTTCTTCTTGTAAATTTTTCATTACATGCAACTATTATTTCAAGGGGAAAATAAACAACAATAACACTTTGTAATGTTTAATGTTTCCAAAATACTCGTAAACAAATACAACATTTTTTGTTAAAATGCAACAATCAAAAACTGATTTAAAAAAAAAATTTATAAACATTTCTTACAACTTAACATTTTTTTATTATTTTTTTTATAATTATTACAAAATTTAGTTATGACATTTTTAATCTTAAAGTACGACCAAATATTTAGGCTCTATTACTAAGTAATTTACAAAACTGGGAATCGGCGCAATGTGAATTCGCAATGCAGAAAACTACGTCGCTAACTGCTGCGATGGGATTTCGTGAGGCAAGGCATCTCACTGTTCGGGTAACCATTCCTTCGACGATTATCAACCATACTGGACGTATTTTTTAACATGGATCGTAAAAACAGTGTTGCACGCCGGTTATTGATAAGATAGTATAGAAAAAAACACACAAAGAAAATTAACATTGTAGGAATGCGCGATACGAAGCAATTCGCAAATTCTGCGATGAGTTTGAGCTCGTACATTTCTACGATGCGACCGACGTCGCAGTTTTGCGTTTCGACCTTTAAGTCTAATCGGTTGTATGTATGGAAAGTATTTATTGGCATCTTGGATGCTAACTATCTCAAGTGATCAAGACTGACTCTTGGTGATTATGACTTACTAACAATATTTATAAGTGAAAAAAAAAAAAAAAACTTTCATAGGCTTCTCACGGCGCTGTGGCAACAAAAAGCCTTTTAAATCCAAAGACAAAGATCTGCTACGAGCACATAGAGAAATTCGTAAGATCTGCTGACTCATTCCGTAGTTCCCAACTGAGCTACGGAGCGCTAGTTATAGTTTGGCGAATTTGCTGGTTTGTTCTTCGAAGGAATTTTTCTTTGCGCTTGTTCAATTGTTATATCAATAAAGAATATTTATTATGATGTTTTGTGAAATAACGCCATTACTTTTGTTATGATTATGAACACAAAATTAGAGAAGGTTATTCAAAAATCTCTCACTAGATGTCATTAGCGGCGTAGAAAAAACGAAATTCAGTACAAACATCTATAACAAAAACACATTGGAGAATTTCGACGATAACTGGACCCGAGGCTCAGACGGTTAGAGCAATGCTACGGTGCAATATGGACGCGTGTTCACGTCTCACCGGGTCGACAAAAATTTTTCTGTATTCGATCTTTTTATCAATAATCATAATTAAGAATACATCAATGAATTGACGCGTGCTAATTCACACGCGTTTTAAGACAGACAGATGACATAAGTAAGATTAATATCGGTCCTTCACTTGAGATGGATTCATAAACCCATCACGTGTCCTGGAGACATGGTGCCCTTAACGATAAAAAAATCTCGAAATATATTTATATATTTCTTAATTTTTTTTAAAAGATGGATGAAAACACAACTGCGCTTTACAGACACCGTGTGGCTCTTGAACGCTACAGTACCAAAACCGTTAGACACCTGGGTTAGAGAGATTTACCTAGTGATAGCTCGCTATATTTTAGAAGTATTTGGAAGCAAAAGGAAAAAAAAGCATATTCTACACGATTGTAAAGTGTTGAAGAAGAATAAAGAAGTACATTATTATTTTGGAGTCTAATTACATCTCACAGGTTATATACAACTTAGTACAGTTCTCATCTATATATTTATAAAGTTTTTAGTCAATGTTTATTAAACAATAATCGTCGCTACTTTATAATTGAGGGTTACGACTTTATAAACAAATCTCCATTATTAAGGATGTGACAAAGCCCAAGTTCACAGTCGTGAAACTTAAGACCAAACTTATAGGACGCATTTCAGAAATATTACAGCTATTGTTAAATATTACAATAGATATAAATCAAATCAGGCTCACCTATTGGGCCATAATTTTGCGTGGCAACAATAAAATAACGTAAGAATTGCACGTCGTAATTTATCGACTTTATACAGTTATCGATATGAAATGAAACTGTTCTTTTTCGGATCTAAATCGCGTATATTTAAGCCTTTTACAAGTCCCATGGATGGTCACGGTTCACTGATAGTCACTTCACAATCGATCGTCACAAGTTTGCGGCCACAGTGAAAAAATCACTAAGGGGCGACGAGTGACGAGAGGGGCGGCTCATCGAGTGGCCACAGAGCACACTCAGCGTCTATGTGAGCCGGTGACGTTTTTATCATAGCATCTGCGGCGTACGATATTGTTGATAATATATGTATTTGGAACAAAATGTATGGCTAAAATATAACAATGAGTCAACACAAACAATGATAAAAAATATATATACACATCCATCCTTTTTTTCTCCGAATATCACTGAAAACACTCGAAAATTGCTTTACATAGTTGTGAAATTGTTCATATTCATATTCATATTTCATATTTATTTATTTGCATTTCACATGTATGTTAAGCTTATGCATGTGATATTATGCATGTGATATTACCCTGTAAGGGTGTAGCAAAGTTACAATGTAATTTAAATACATTGCAAGCTTGAACGTAGTTAATTAGTTTAGATAATTAATTATATTATTGATTTTATAATTATTAATAAACATCATTATTACATAATACTTTTATCTTAAAATTAATTAAATTATTATTTTTATAATTATTAAACATTTTTATTACTATGGCATTTAATATAATTTCATTTATGGCAATCCATATTTTAATAAACTTAGATACATACATGTGATACCCTGTTAGGGCGTAGCATAATTTAAACTTCAACCTAATGATACAATTATTTTAACATATATTATAATATATATTATTCGTACATTTATTTTATTATTATAATATATATTATTCGTACACTTATTTCTAATAATAATTTTTACTGAATTGTATTTTCAATTATTACCTAAATTTCATATAGACATGAAATCAATTTCAAATACATTTATCGTCAAAAAATTCAGACACATTATATATAATAGGTTTAATAGGTTTTTTTATATTTAATAGTATAATAGGTTTTTTGTTTAGAAATTCGTTTTTCAAAGACCGTATCTTTATCAAAATTTTTGATATAATTAGGGATGTGGTTATATACTTTTATTAACATAGGGTGTGGCGCGCAAGAAAATAATTTTAGGCTAGAGGGAGGAAGTTTAAGCTTGTTATGGTAACGATTATTACATCTTATAAATTTCGTCGGAGAGTATAAATCTACGTGTTTTTTAACGAACTTACAGGCTTCAAAAATGTAAAGACACGTTAAAGTCAGTATGTTAAGTTTTGTAAAATACGGCTTACAGGTTTGTTACCTACCTTAAAAAACTTATTGATAAATAATTATGGTCTTGACCGACATAACGCGCACTCTCGTATTGTCGCTACAAAAAACACAAACTACACACATCAAAAGTGTCTAGGGATCAAGTGAATATTTTTGAAATAAAAATTATTTAAGCAATATTTACCAAATCCAGTCTTCCAGGACGACTTCTTACTTTAATGCTTATGTTTTATTTAACCGCTTACCCCTATATTTAATTAAAATAAACTAATATTGATGTTTTTGCAAATTGTGGGAAAAACTCAAATTAACGGTGTCAATTAAATGACAAAAAAATGGCGAAAATGATGATTTTGCTCATTTTTATTGTAAAGATAAGAAAATTAATAATCTGTATTTCCACCATTAACACGAATCACACAATTACAGCGATTTGGCATGCTTAAGATGAGTTCATCAAAATCACTTTGAGGAATGGCCGCCCATGTGTTTTGTAACAAGTCAAAATATTGTTGTAGAGTATGTACGGTATGCATACTCGACACAGCTCTTCTTTGAAGCATATCCCATGCGTGCTCAATTGGATTGAGGTCTGGCGATTGAGCAGGCCACGGCAGAACGTTGATACGAGCTTCGGCAAGAATGCGTGTTACGACTCTAGCCGTGTGTGGACGTGCGTTGTCATGCATTAGTTGAAATGAATCACCCAACTGGCCTCGCAAAGGGATGATAACATCTGAAACAATCCTCTCTGCGTAAACTTGAGCATTGAGGTTACCCCTGATCCAAATGAGATCGGTTCTTCCGCCGATCCAAATACCGGCCCATATCATTATTGTTCCCCCACTATATGGATGAATTCCTGACAATATCTCAAACGTTCATGACGTCCAGATGTTCTCCAAACTCGAGTACGTCTTGTATCCGGTCTCATACCGAAGCGGGATTCATCCGAAAAGCACACATAGCGCCAGTCTTCTTCCTCCCAGTTTCTGTGTTCGCGAGCCCATCGTAAACGGGTCCTGCGATTGCAGGGTGCAATAGGTGGAACTCTGAGCGGCCTTCGGGATCGCAGACCCACTTCACGTAAACGATTTCGGATTGTTTGATCGCTTATTAGCAAGCCTGATGAGCTGTGGAGCCTCGTAACCAACATCATGGCGGTCATGGTACGATTCCGTCGAGCAGTATTTTGGATATACCGGTCCTGTCTGCGAGTCGTGATGCGAGATCGTCCTCCATGTCGCTCGGCCACGCTGCCCGTCATGCGATAGCGCGTCCAGAGGCGACTTATGACGCTCTGTGTAGTGTTAAGAGTGAAAGCCACAGCACGTTGCCTGGAACCAGCTACCAACATTCCGACGGCTCGCATCATCACTTCTCGGGTTAAATGATGTCGTCTCTCCATAATAATGTAAATTGTTTCGGTTCCGATGCAGATATTGTAATGATTTTGTCAAAACGCTATAACTCATTTTTATACAAAACCACATTGACAATCGATTTTCTTCTTATTATCGAATTTTAAACAATATTCCTTATTTAAATGTTAAAACTCACTAAAAAGTATCAATAGCGATACAAAAAAGTTAATATAATTAACCCTAATTGCAGCAATACTCTTAAACGTACTTGATCCCTAGACACTTTTGATGTGTGTAGTTTGAAGAACTCGCCCGCGTCGCCTCGCTCAACACAAGCACGATCGCTGCTGGCGCGCCGCGCGCCGCGCTGCTCGGCCGTCACTATGGATACCGCTACGCGTATGCATTTGCTTGACATGAACGCCGCACACATCTAGGTGCGCCGCCCTCGCGCGACTCACAAAAGAAAAAAAATAGTTTACGATGCGATGTCTAACAATCGCGAAAACCTAAGAATTCAAAGTTATCGATACTATAATCTATGGCATGCGTGATGAAAGGTTTTGCCAGTCGGCGTAAGGTACTTACCGATTGTTTAGGAATGGTACGTCTTGCGGATAGGCTTCATATAAATGTATATTATAATGTGATCTCAATATTTTTTCAACAAAGATAGTATGTGATTGTATTGTATATGTATTTTAGGAAATGAAACTATTTTTCTGGATTTAAATCGCGTATATTTGTTTTTTCAAACAAACCAACGTTTCGGGCCTTTTACAGGTCTCATGGTCACGGTCATGGGTGACCGTGAGGTCAACCGTGGCCAAAACGGCCCGAAACGTCGGTTTGTTTGAAAAAACAAATATACGCGATTTAAATCTGGAAAAATAGTTTCATTTCCTATGTGTAACAATCGCGAAAACCTAAGAACTCGATAAGTTATATTTTGTATAATAGAAAATCGTGGAATGAGTGGTACTTTTCCGTAGTATATAAGAAGCCCACTTTACATGATTGCTTGTGCAAAGCTTCTTTATGTTTGAAATATGTTTTTTTTTCTTTCTTTAAAGAGCATTGGCACATAATGTGACTACGTCCCTCTATACATATAGTTTTATTTAGTAAAGTGGAGAGAGAATTGAAGCAGGTTATTTTAAATAGCATCTTAGTTTCCTTCTATAAAGGAAAAGCCAAAACACTGTTGCATCCGTCAAATTGGTCACACATAGTAACTACATCAAATCTAAGAGAATCACTTCATTTCTCCTTAGACAATTATTGATCCAAGGAGAATTCAACGGTTCAGGATGGATAGTCAAATACCAAATGCGTACTTATTGTTTTCGACTCTGAAAATTCATTCTACATACCATAACAATTATTTTTTATAGCACCCAAACATTCACTATAAAACGGGAGACACGGGAGGGTATCACCGTTACAAGCCTCTTTCGCCAGACTTATTGCAGATTATCCACTATGCCACAATGAGATGGAATTCACTGCAATGTTTGAAATATGTTATGAATTATGTGGAGAAAGTAAAAGATAACTAAGCAAATAATTAGTTAATTTTCGTAAAAATTTCAAAATACATTTTTTTTGTTAAGTTTTCCTTATACATTTTATGAGTAGTCCAAGCGATTTCTCGGATATGGTGGAATTAACTACGCTCTATTTATTAAATTTTTATTGAATTGATATTCAATTATTTTTTGTGAAATTACTCCACTAGTTTGTTATAATTATTAATACAAAGATCGAACACTCAGAAAAAACACTCAGAAAAAATTCCTTCGATCCGGTCGGATTCGAACCGACGTCTTCTTGCATACCGTGTCAGACGCTATACCAACTAAGCTCGAAGAATCGATCGAAGGAATTTTTTCTGAGTGTTTTTTCTGAGTGTCGATCTTTGTATTAATAATTACGCTCTATTTATTGACATATATAACAAAATTTCATATCGTAGAAAACACAGAATAATGCGCTGTTTTCTCACACATACGATTTACAATGCGTAGTATCTTCTTACACATGGGTATCGAATACTCTTGACGCTGAAAGCCTCGCTTGTGTCGCATCCAGCAAGATCTTATTTACAATAAACAATATACTTTGTACTTTTTTTATACTAAACCTTAGCGCTATGACATGGGGTCTTCAAAAAGTGAGTCAATAGATCAAGGGCTGGTAACAAGAACTCATCTATGGAGAAGTGTCTTCATTATAGGCGAGACCAGGTTGACTAGTGCGATTAGGACGGCTTCAAAAACGTGGAATAGAGAAATAACTACATCAGTCGTAACCTTAGTGGCTCCGCCCCGACAGACATTAATCATTTACTGTGTCCACATGTACCGACAACGTTATTATACGTTTCACATCTTCATTACTCCACAAAGTCTGCTGATACTGTGGAGTACCTATATGCGGGTAAAAGTAAATGTTACCATGAGGGTCTAGCGGTTAGGCTCCCGCTACAACGTGAATTTTAATTCATTTTTGCTGAACATACTTTGGCCATCATGAAGGAGGAGTTTTGTTCGAAGGGAGTCATGTACGACTTTACCGGACCCGCGCTTTGCGTTACATTACATGTCACAGTCCCCCAAGTGTAAATAATAATTAGTATTTCATTATATTATAATTTGTTCGTCTTTAAGGTTTGTTATGGGTCTACGTAACCTGAGTATAAATAAATAAAAATTAAATAAATATACAACTTCTCGGGTGTTGTAGATGTCCATGGGTGATGATGACTACCTCCCATCAAGTCGCTCGTCTTCTCGTTTGCTTCCTATTTGACTTAAAATATATATTAACATTGTAATAACAAATAAAAAAATATTTGCCTAATTCCATTGTCTCTAAAATAGAAAATAAATATAATAATGAATATTGTAATCTAAGAACTTCTGTTACCATAAGATAAATAGAGAAATGGACTTTCGTTCAAAAATTCAATGTCGTCTGTCAGTATAATATCTACAACTGAAAAGTCGATAAATTTCGACGTGCCTTCCCTATGCGTACAGATTATAATTTTGACATAAAATCTCGGGCAACTACGTTGCGGTCACGATGTGATGACATAATTTGAACGGTAATTAATCACTAGCTGAGCTACAAAATAAACAGCACCTTGCTTTTACAAAACAAACACGTATATACTATGTATCTATAAAATTATAAGTAGAGTTTTTTTCCGAATTATACAGGCAGTAACAAAAAATCCAATTGTATTTCAGCTGATGACCGTAGTCATGACAAGAAATAATTAAAGCAATAAAATGTTCATACATTTTTATCTCCGTACAACAAAAGCTTATATTATATGGTCATAACTTTTTGTTACGCCTGTATAACATAAATAAAAGGACTTAAAGACCTAGCGGAGGTGGAGTTGCTAATTACATTGCAGTCTCAAACATTAACTTTTCTCATTACACGTCTCTCGAGTATTTTCGAGGACAAATATTATTATTTGCTATTAGAAGGCAAAAGGTATATTTTGTTTCTTTTTGATTTACAATAATAATACGTAGTCATAACAATAAAAGAGACAAATTACGTATCGTTCGTTATTTCCTAAATATGGTGAGAATATAAATCAACACACTGTGTACTTTCGGAATTATATGTACACGATTATTTGGAGTAAAAATCATCGGATATTATTGGATAATCAAATATTTTCTACCCAGAGGTAGAAATAGAAATAAAAAAGGTAGAAATGACGCAGTATCAAAATACCGCATTTACACGTTCGCTCGTGTAGCCAGAGAAGCACGCGAGGTGAGCATGGAGACGTAGCATACGGGCGAATAGTAAGCTCTCCTTTTGCCTCGCCGCGTTTTCGTATGCACATCTCACAGGGAATGCAGTTGATGAAGCGTTCATAGTAGTATTGCAACGGATACCAAATATTCGGCAAGGAGAGTGGCTGAATAGCCGAATATTCAGTCAAATTATTCGGCCGTATTATCACACGTATGAAAATCGGAACGAAGTATACCACTTCAATTGCTATAAATCATTTTGTACAATGTTAACTAAAAAAAAAAACATGGTAACAGTAACTTTAATTTTCAAGTTTATGATTTAAATTTACTACATTAGTGAATAATAGTAACTGTTTATTTGATTCCACTTTGATTTACTTTCAAAATCTTAATTTTATTTTGGTTTGCAAATATATTTATTTACGTTGATGTTTATTTAGTTGTTGTACATTACATTATAAGTAAATAGTTATCATTTGGTAACCATATTTCCTTTGATCTTATTGGTTAAGTAGAGAAAAATTACACTTTCGTGAACTTACAATGTGTGTCAACATCAATAAAATTTACATGGTAATTTACTGTGTTTTTTCTTATTTCTTTCTCCTGTTTCTAAGTATTCAATATTCGGTCGAATAACTAAAAGTAAGTCAAATAAACCGAATACCGAATAGTAATCAAACATTCGTCGAAACTCTAGTTCATCGTGTTTACAAATTTAAGGTGTCGATCCTTGCAAATATGTAGGTGAGCAAGAACGTAAACTTTATCAGTTGCAGGTTAACATGGAAGTGTATACATGCGAACGTGTGAATAGACTCTCGTCTCGGTATAGCCAGATACAGGTGAGCGGCGAAGGCGATAGTGTAAATTGTTACCATTGTGAACATACATACATACTGACTCCCCCATAAACGGGACGATTTATCTTCACAATCCATCGTTTCAGATTGATCGAAATGACGAATCGATTACGTTAATCGTTAACGATTAACTTGAATGCCAAGGGAGTAGCGTTGTATTGATACGATTATCGTGACGATCGATCGAAACGAGAAATCTTTGGTGTATGGGGGCCTTTATAAAACTGTCAAAATAAAAATCAAAAGCATTCAATCCAGGACCTCAATTCAGAACTCTTCGATTGGATATCGTTCTAGAATCGAAGGGCGCTTTCCGAGCTATTCAGAACATTAGAGTTAAACGTTCGATTCGGATTCGGATATCGATATCGTTATTCAACAGCGTTTACAAAGTTAGTCGGTGAAATAGATTGTAAGAAAAATTTAAATCTTCTTATATTTAAGTCATTAATGGCCTAGAATATAGGAATGCATTTGTCTTGCATTAAAATAAATTAATAAAATTGAACAAAATCCAGGCTTTATTTAAAATAATAAGAAATTTCCATATTACTTTCTCGCTTTGTAGACGATAGGACGTTCGGTAACTTTCATTCGATAACTGTGTACTGAATAAAGTCTGCAGCCTTTGCCGGTCGAGAAGGCCGAGTAATCGGTGTGACGTCATTTCGGTTCGGTTTCGAATACGACAGTTGAACTTTCGATTCGGGTGTTGTGAATAAAAATGAAGAGAAATCGTACGATATCAAATCGAATCGGTCGACAAATGAGTTATCGTAAGGTTCTAAATCGACCCCCTACAATTACTGTCAAATAAGTAATACTCGACCAAAGTAAAAGACGTATGAAGCGAATGAAGTTCCATATTTGATATTGATTTTTAATTTGGTCGAGTTATAATTATAGTTATTTGACAGTAATTGTTTCGGATGGAGAACGAGAGTAGATCCTCTGGAGCGGTATTCTGTAATCGTTGAGACTCGCTATTCGATATTCGTTATGCGGTTTTACCGACGGTATCGATTTTGTCGGCAAATGCTATTCTGTACACTACTTTAACCGATCATAACGACAATTCGGTTCGATACGTTCATTGAGTTTCGTTAAGATTCGATATTTTTATCGGCTCTTCGAGGGCGCCCTGTTTACGTCGGTATGCTTAACGACGCGAATTCTTCTTACATTTCACTGTTAGATATTTGTGTTTTGATAGCATTAAGTGGAATAAAATCACTTTTTGCCTTAAGGTAAGTCAAAATGTTTCGTAATTGAAAGGGTTGTTTATGTCGTGATGCCGCGATTGTAGAGGTTAAGGTGAGCGACGTTTCCCTAGTAAATTCCATCTCATCAGATATTTATCTTAGAGGATGGAAAAAAATAAAGTAAATATTTACAGAACTCCAATTTGCTTACTTGTCGTGATGTATTATTTTATCCGTCATTTTGCAAAAGTATTCAGAAAAAATAAACACAAACAGTGAATGTAACAAACTTTGCACAAACTAAATAACCATAGTTAAGAGTGTTTGTAAATGACTATTTGAACGCTCGATCGTGATTGGTCGAGAAACATAGTCTCCCGTTGGGATGTTCCCATTTCGTATATTTTTCGATAATGAAACGCTGACGTCACATCGCTGTCGGTTGCAGTAACGATTTTCGCTATCGTGGAGTTACAGAATAACATAATCGGTAAGTTGTCGATACGACAACCGACGACTTTCGCTATCAGAGCCATACCGAATCATAACGATAGCGATTACAGAATACCGCTCCTGGCACAGTCATCGAGATATCACCGTTAAGGGATGTTTTTAACAGTGATTAATAGGTGCTCGTTATCAGTCTGTTACACCAGTGTTATTTTGAAGTTTATTAATTGGATTGTCACCTCAGTTCGTATTCGTCACGTCCACAACAGTTATACTCCAATACATAATACAAAAATCACTAACTATGCTTTGTAATACAAATATAAATCAAGTTTTGACAAGAAGTATAGTGATATTAGCGAGAGCTCAGAATTACGTATGTAAGTGGTGTGTCTGCATAAAAACCACAAACACAAAATCACAAGTACATCATTGGCGTGGAATCTTCAACTTATTCGCATGTAGGACTTGCTTTATATATTGAAGTTCCCCTGCTATCTTTTTACAATTAGGCTATCTATTGTGGAATAATGAATTCTACCTACAAATTGACGGTATAGCAATGGGCTCCCCGGTGTCTCCCGTTGTTGCCGATATTTTCATGGAAGACTTCGAGGAGCGAGTTTAACCCATGGCCCCAGCTAGGTCGAAGATTTTCAAACGGTACGTTGAACGAAACTTCAACATATAAAGCAAGTCTTACATGCGAATAAGTTGAAGATTCCACGCCAATGCCACAGGCACTGTGTGAAACCACCAACAGTCGAGCGAAGACCTGCCATCTTACCTTACGTGAGAGGTGTTACAGACAAGATCGGAAGAGTCCTCAGGCGCGCATCTATCAAGACCTATTTCAAGCCCCTGAGGAAGATTTCTCAGTTCCTGAGACCTGTGAAATGTAACATCCCCTTACAGGATGCAGGAGTTTACAAGCTTGACTGTGAGTGCGGCCTCTCTTATATTGGACAAACTAGTATTTGTACCTGCGTCAAAGAACATATAGCTGATGTCAAACAACGTCGCGTAAACAAGTCTGCAGTCTGCAAGCATGTCATGGATAAACCTACACATTCAATGAAGTTTGACAAACCCCAGGTCCTTGCAAAAGAAGTCCGTTATCTACCCAGGATGCTGCGAGAGGCCATTGAAATTAAAAAACATCCTAATTTCAACAGGGAAGATGGTTTTACTCCGTACCACCAGTTTGGGATCCAGTATTTCCTCTAATGAAAAATCCCAGATAGACATAAGACTGCAGTACTAATTAATATGTTTTAGTTTATTCTAATTTCTATTATTGATTAAAAATAAATTGAACTTAATAAAAATTCATTCAATAAAATAATTTGTAAAACTTAATATAGCGTAAATTGGAATGTTTTCTTTGTAAAATTAAAAATAAGGTATTTAATTAATAACTATTGTAACTATAGTGAAAAAATAGGGTGGTTTGCATCAATATTAGGCATAACTGGTTGAAGACTGTACCACCTCAGTCAACCGTGACCATGGGACCTGTAAAGGGCCCGAAACGTCGGTTTGTTTGAAAAAACAAATATACGCGATTTAAATCCAGAAAAATAGTTTCATTTCCTATAATTATCATAAGTAAATAAATAATAAAATTTGCCTGAAATTAAGAAGTTTCTTGTAATGTGTTATGACTTAATAATATCTATGTCTATATAAATCTATACTCCAAACATACGAGGATATATCTGTTTTTTTTTTCATTTGTTACTTTATCCCTCAACACTTACATCATTTTCACATAAATTTAATAATTATATTTTCAACACATTTGCTCGTAACGGGCTTCTTATTGTATCGCTTTTAGGCTCATAAACCTAGCTATTGAACACGCGTTTGTAATTATATTACAAAACGTGTGTGTAATAAGTATAGGCTTAACCGGATTAAGATGTATCTCACAACAAGGCCTATGTATTAAAACTATGCATTCTTAAATTATCCGGGTTATGTCTTTGAAATTAACTTGGTCTATTAAAAAAACAGCTCTAACCTACATATTATAAGATTCAAATTACAATGACAGTAATCCCAAACAAACAGGGTCACAGTTTTTTTTTATTTCTGTTTAATACGGTTGTGTAGTCTTACCTTACAAATAATATTTTTATTAATAAATTTATATTTCTTATTTGATGTGATAAATATAGAAAAACATACACAATATACACCTATAAAACTTTAATTGAATAAAATTACTTATTTTGGATAATATTTTACACGAATTTGAGTGAAATAAGGACATATTTATATTATTTCGCATTGGCTGTTTAGGAATTTCACCTAAGTCTCATTATTGCCGAAGCACCTGCGCGCGCATATCCGCACCGCGGCGCCAGGCGCAGAAAAAATAACTCAACGCGCCAATTTCCATTGATACGTTCGAAACATTTATATACGCTGTGTGTTAGATAATTACCTAGGTGTTTAAAATGTCCTGCTCAAGCACGGAAGAAAACATTTTGATGGATTTAACACCGCCCGAAATCCTCACAGAGGCACAAAACGCAAGTGACAGTTTATTACCTTCGAAATCCAGAGAAAAATACATGGCTGCATATGAAACTTTTAATTAATGCCAAATAAAGCTATTTTTCATTTCCATTTTACTCAAGTTTGTTTCATTTTCCTCGCAAATGTGTTGAAAAACGTCGTATGAAACACGTGTGCTTTGATCATTACACTCTCGGCTTTCTTATCGCGCTCGCCTGCGGCTCGCGCGAGTAATAACGCCTCGTGTGTAATGACCAACTTAGCACACTTGTATCATAATGTACTATTAATCATTTTGAGAGTTTTGCGTAACAACACCCCTAGTCCCACTGCTACGTCGATGACGGTACGAGTGGGGCCAAGTTTAATTTAATTTACCCTTAGACCGACTATAGTAGAGTCCAAATGACGATTCCACCATCTTTGAGTCTGAGAAAAATACGATAATACTTTAGTCGTATCTTCGATGCGGCGTATACACAGTAAACACTTCACAACTTCGCGAAGGTTTGATTGGTCGATCGATAAAAGATCTGTCGCTCCAATGTTCAATTGGATCGGAACTCGCGCTCGGGCCCGCGAATGAAGTTTCCTCGAATCGGACAGTGTATTTTCTTGTATTTTTGGGACGTACCTGCAATGAAAAATTGGCATTTATATTCAAGCAAGATTGTACACTATACGCTGTTAAGTCATCTTAGTCTAATATAGAAACTTTAGTAGCAATTATTAAAATAAGTTTGTTAAAAAGTCACAGTCTGATTAGATTTGAAAAAGGACGCTTAAAAGCATTTTCATCCTCTCACGGAAGTTGCTTGAAACCATTGAAACCGAAATATGATTTTTTTAAAGCCATTAGAAGTTTAGTTTTAATGTACAGTAATACCCCGATTTACGCGAGTAAAAAGCTAAATATTATATCGAACGTGCTATTCGAACGCTCCTATCTTTCGCCTTTTTTCTTAGCCGGTGTGGCGTCATTGTTCGTAAAAATTATCTTTTACAATTCCCTGGATAACAGACAGTACCAATGTGATTATAAATTATAGTACGTATCAAGAAAGAAGTACCTGTGACCAATGCACTTTTAGTAACTGAGAAGCTATGAGTTCACATTGGCTAAATCAGTGCATCCGCGTAAAGCGAGGTAATTTAGCGCGAATTTTGAAAAACGCGTTATAACAAAATCGTGAAATGCGGGGTTCTGCAAAGCGGGGTATTACTGTATTTTTTTTTAGAACGCACACACTCATAGTCCAGCACTAGGGAAACCCGGTGTCGCGGGTGTCATAAACACACACATAGACAACCACAAATTACACCCAAACTCACGAGAGAAATAAATATAGGCCATACAAATATTTCTCCAGGCCTGGGAATCAAACCCGGAACCTCTGTGTGACATTCCAGTATGGTAACCATTTGGCCACAGACGCAGTAATTAGATGGTAATCCCACCAATTATCGGATCTCAAAAGGTATACCGTATACTATCCAGGACTTCCACACCACAATTAATTTGAAAAATATCGATTTCTAAATTGGCCTCATTCGATTTCTACATTAATCTTCTCATCGAGCGCCCACATGTCCTGGGGCTCCAATTCAGCTAATATTCTTCGATTGTCATTGTAATTACACTGAGACTATATTGCAATTAGGACAATATTTATTATTCCGCTAAAATCAAGTTGCAATGGCAGTCTATTGACACTATCAGTGGAATAGCAACGATGACATTCGTTCATTTCATCCATCGAGTATATAACCAGAAATACAGACAAATGTCATTTAATTTGTTTGAAAAGTACTTTGCCAAATCATTACGGTGACAACTGTGCCGCCCGATTGGACAGCCCGAAACAATTGACGTGTGTCGTCAAATTATAACAAACTAGCGGAGCAATTTCACAAAAAATAATTGAATATCATGGTGATGAAACATTCTGACATTCAATACAAAAAATAATTACAGTTAAAAGCGACATCGCTAACCAGGGCTGTAAAGTATAAGATACTGTAAAGGTACCTAACTAGGTGACGAAATACTTTCATAGATTTCTCATAGATGGCGCTAAAAAGTCGTTGAAAACCAAACAAAGATCCGACAACAAGCACATTGAAAACTTCGTGAGGTCCGCTGATTCGTTCCGTGGTTTAGCATAGCGTCTGGCGCGGTTTGCTAGGAGACGTCGCGCGTCGGTTTGAAACCGGCCGGATCGAAGGAATTTTTTCTATGTGGAAAAATGGAGTACAAAGATCATTGACTTACAATTATATGGACGTCGGGTCCACGCTAAAAAGTGTCCGAACTTATAGGGCGTTAAAATCGTATACAGAGCGTCATTCACGCTTTAGTCTTCGTTTGTTCGACTGACAGCAAAGCAAGCAAAATTAGACAGTACTGCGATGACATTACAATTTAAATTCAACGTTTTAGCTTATTCATATTCCTTTACATGTCACTACGTTTAAATAGGTTGACTTGGGACATTTTTTTCGTAGTTTTTGTATTAGACCCGTCCTCCATATAATTGTAAGTCAATGACAAAGATGGAAATCTTTGTATTAATAATTATTACACTTTGATTGGATTAATATGATCACAGAGAACTGGGAGGAGATCGCAGAAGGCAGCTGGCGCCAATTCGTATCGGAAGCCAAAACACACTTCGGGTCGTTGAGTCAACGGAGTATGATCGGTGTGTAAAAAAGTTACAAGCGACAAAATATTTGAAAATATGCTTTTATAGAAAAAGTCCGATGAAATATTTCTCACTCTGGTAATTCAATACAAGGATTTGAAGAGCATGAGAGTAATTCAATAATCCGGACGGTAATGTTTATCATTTCATTTTATTTTTCGCAAAGGGGAAAAGCCCGTACCGGAAATGTTGAAAAATTGCGTTGGAAAATGGATTGTAAATATTTGCTAAAGTAAAAAATTATGCGAGATATTACGTATATATAGATGGGATATTATTTATATTTATAAAGGCAAAAAAGGGTTGAAAATGGTGACCTCTTTTTCGCCTTTCTGTCACATAGCAGGGACAAGAATATTATATTTATTAATTCCTTAGTTGAAACGTAGTAACAAACTCTTTTACAACGAGTTTTTAATATTTTTTTTAATTTTTAATAATTATATTAAGTGACGGGACGAACAAGTCGTGCGCGCCTGATGGTAAGCTACACGCCTGTCCATAACAATTGCAGTGCCACTCAGAGCTTTAAATCGCAAAGATCTGAGGGACACTGTTAATGCGCCCGTCATCCTGGTACTTAAGTTGATAAGTCTCATGTGACTGTAATTTCACCAACGCCCTTACCCTTCAAAACCGGAACACAGTAATGCTGACGTTATTGCTTGGCGGCAGAAATAGGTGAGGTCAGTTTTGTATTATTAAATTTAACTATGTATTGTATTTGCATTTGGATAAACAATCTTATAAGAATGGGGAATTAAAATTTTACTATACTTAGCAAGTCAAATAATTTTATGAAATAGTAGAACGCGCTGAACATATTAAAAAATATTTTAAAACACGCATACGTCATCATTTCAATCCGGCAAACTAAGTGTAAGCTACTAGGATTCCTCTTCAATAATACAATAATACAACTACGTACAAAGGCACACAGTTTTATCACCGTTTAGAGAAATTACAAAAAAAACATAAAATATATTATAAAAAATTACGTGCGGTCGTTTCGCGAGATGCGTGCAGACTGCTGGCCGCAGGCAAAGGGCGCTGGACGACCGATCGCTTTTGTATGTACCTTAAGTTAATACACCCGCAACATTTTTTACAAAAAATAACAAATAAAAAGGCTAATATTTATGTAAATGTGAGCGCGTCATTAACAGCTCCCCACCCCAGTGCGGGATTAGCACTCATCAACTATAGAGACGGGGGCGACACGCGCCGCTGAGTAACACACCGGTGGCGGTGCGAATCTCTACAAGCCGGATGCGACCGTCCTTGCCTGGTACTACGCTCTTCACGAGGCCGCGCGGCCACACATTGCGAGGCGCGGTTGGGTCCACGACCAACACGAGATCACCGACGCGTAGCGACCTGCGCTCTTGTTGCCACTTGTTTCTGGGCAACAGTTGCAGAAGGTATTCTTTCAAACAACGCTACCAGTACATATCGGCTAGGCGCTGTGCTTTCCGCGACTGCTTGCTTAGAAACATGTCTGAATCGTCGAAAGCTCCTACTGTAGGCAAATTTGAAGATGAACCTAAAAGAAAATGATTAGGTGTCAGCGACTCAGACGAGCCGGGTTCTACCGACATGTGGGTCAAAGGGCGGCCGTTCACCATACTCTCCACTTCTGCTAGAAGGGTGGCAAGAACTTCGTCCTTGGGGGCCCGCTCCTTTAGTATCACACGATGGGATGTTTTGACGCTCCGGATTAATCACTCCCATGCCCCACCCCAATGCGGGCTAGCCGGTAGAATAAAACTCCAGTGTGCTCCGTTATTTGCCGCTTCCGTTTTCAAATTTTCATTGTCAATCTCTTCGACAGCCGCAGCTCCATGTTAGCTCCTCTAAGGTTGGTACCGTTATCTGAAAAAATACATCGCGGCCAATCACGTCGTGCCGCCATACGTCGAAGCGCCATGATCATAGAATCCGAGGTGAGCGAATGCACAAGTTCTATGTGTATCGCACGAACTGTGAGACAGGTAAATAAGACACCATATCGCTTTTCTATACGCCTACCTACAGCGACATCCATAAGGCTGAATAGATCTACACCGTAATAGGTAAAAGGTCGCTAATGATGCGCCACACGCGCCGCAGGAAGATCACCCATTCGAGGAACTTCGGGTTTTGCCTTTCTTAAACGACACAACATGCAACGGGACGCTATATTTTTTACCGTTGATCGTAATCGAATGATCCAGTACTTTTGTTTGACATCATTGACGACCGCCTCCTGACCACCATGAGCAGCTTTAGTATGGTAGTGCTTAACTATAAGGCGCGCTGTCGGATGCCGTCCATCGAGTATGACCGGCCACCTCGTTTCCAGAGGCACGTTGAACGCGCACACCGTCGGCGTCCAGGTAAGGAGACAAAGCGAGTAGCCTGCTGTCGCGTGGCAAACACTTACCCGCCCTGATGACCGCTATGTCGCCGCTGAACGACTCGGTTTGCGCCTGTTGCAGGATCAGGCGCTCCACCCACTCCACTAACACAACAAAAGCATTCGTCGTCACAGGTAAGTTTATTATTAAGTTTATTATTTATTTATAAATTTAAATACTGCGGCAGTAGCTCGCAGAAACCGTAACCACGAAGAAAAACGCTCCGGATCCGGAACTGGCCGACTCGCAGGTAGTACCTCTATAATATTTACGCATTCCTTAAATGTGTCTTCGTTCACAGGTTTCAAAATATTAAGCGGCCAGTATGCTTCGTCAGCGTACAGGAATGAAGGTCCCCTCAGCCATTACTTTAAAAAAGAATCATAGTTAAAAGACTTCCTTGTAGCTACATCCGCCACGTTTAAACTAGTCGGTATGTACCTCCACTCCGACAGGTTAGTGAGATCGTCTATTTCACCGAGTCCGTTAGCCTCGAACGTCTTGTAGTTGCGCCTATTATTATTCAACCAGTGAAGTACCGTACTGGAATCGCACCAAAAGAAACGCTGGACTATAGGTAATTTTTGTTCTCTCTGCATCGCATCTGCTAGCCGCGCGGCCATCAATGCGGCTTGCAGCTCGAGGCGAGACACGGTCATGGCCTTGACCGGTGCAGCTCTGGACTTGCTAGCTACAAAAGCTACAAACGTTTTACCATTATTATTCCAGCGTAAATACGCGACCGCAGACATGGTTTTTGAGCGAGGCGTCACTAAACAAATGTAAATCTAAATTACTATAGTATTGGCCATTCGCAGCGGTGCGGTGGGAGATCGAGTTATCGTAGCACACGTAGCACAACCTGTAGCGCCGCAATTCGTCATCGCGTTGTAGTCGTTCGTAGCAGGTGTGAATGTCTGTAGCCTTGCTACGCCGTCGACCGGTTTATCTCGCGTCTCGTTTCCTCTTGCAGCGTTCGCCGCATACCATCTCGGTAGACGAATTTTATCAATAATTTTAAGCAAATCTAGCCACTTATACCATTTTTTATTTATGTTGTCTGGAAGGAAATCGTCTCAGCCAATATGTAGCCGCCACGTATCCTGCGACATAATCCTACCCTGTATGGTAAAAGGTGACAGAAACCCAAATACGTCAAATATAGACATGACAACGTGCAGCATGAGCCGTTTTGTTGGTCTCTATTTACCTTGAATGATGCACTCAGGAATACGTTTAAATGAGATGTCCAACCCTAGCTCGTCTGTCCCTGGGAACCAAATGAGTCCAAGCGTGCGCTCGTCATCGGGCTGCTGATCAAATTGAAACCTTACTGCTGTTGCTCCCAGAGTATTTTTTATCACGCTTTTTAATACGGTGACACAATTGCTGGTCCAATTGCGAATCTCAAACCCGCCAGACTTGTGAATGTCAGTGACCGCTTTCACCATGTTGATGGCCGCTGCCTCGTCCGGCAAGCTGTATATAGTCATCTAAGTAGTGCGAGTCACAGATGGCGCTCACTGCAGCTGGTGACGATGACTCATCCTTCATTTTTTTCATGTGGTAAATACCAAGTTCTTTGCGTGGGTCGCGTATCCTTCAATTCCCTAGCAAAATTATTTGTAAATAAATGATTTACCCTTTCTACGCATCTGTCGCCATATTCAGGATCGCGTGCCATTTTACGCTCAACACTCTTCAACCTAATAAGAGCGTTCGGCATTGTGTCGAGCATCGAACAATTAGGGTCCTTCCATGGTAAATTTACCTGCCACCTGCCACCAACGAGCTCAGCAGATTTTTCCAGATGCTCGATAGCACTGGCATCGTCGGCGTTCTGACGGCGCTTACCTGCCACTCCAGCGGCGTCCAGCGCGAACGCGCGGCGCACCTCCTCGTGTAGCGCTCGCAGTGCTCGCTCCGACTCGTCGGGCTCGGCGCCCGCGACGCACAGCGCGGCGCCTGTCGCCTCACATAACCTTACGCTGCCGTGAATGCACCAACCCAGGGGAGTAAGTGTCGCGGACGGCTCATATGTTTTACCCGTAATTATTTGCAAGGGTAACATTAAATTATAATTATCTTGACCTATTAACATTTCCGGTTTCGATACGACTTTAGATAATTTATTTTTAATTTGTTTAAGATAATAATATTTATCACAATCAATAACCGACATGTTTTGTTCAGCTAAACTTAAGTCGTCAACACTACGCGCTCCTAGTTTATGGACCTTATTGTCTATACCGGAAAGTTCTAAATCTAATACCGCACTATCACACACTATCTCGTTGTCACTTCACGGACCGCACACTCGCATAGTTTCCGAGCGCCCGCGCAATCCCGCTCGCGCGGTCAACCCGGCGCTTATCAATGTCAGCGTAGATCCGTCATCGAACAAAGCACTACTGTTTATTACGTGACCGTCCACTGTATGAATACGTATAGGCACAACTTTATGTAGCACTGTGTCACTGGATACGTTGATGTGCGTCATGATCTCGGGCGTAGGTGACTCCGCTGATAGCATGGCGCTGCTGGCGCGCAGTTCCGACTCGCGCGCTCGGCCTTCCTGATTGTTATTATAAACGTTGTAGTGCAGCATTCTATGGTGCGCTCGGCCGCAACTACCCTTGTTGCACTCCGGAGCGCCGCATGTTTCTCTCTCATGACGTGCATCTAAACACTTAAAACAAATTCCATTGCGTTTTACGTACTGCCAGCGAACCTTACGTAACGCGTTCTTGAATTGTTTACATTCGGTTAATTTGTGGGATTGTGACGACAGAAGTTGCATTTATTACTTTTATCGTTGCTGCCTTGTTTTTCGGTTTGTAATAATACTGCTTGCGGTCGAATGTTGCTATCGGGATGCTTATATTTATTTTGATCGGTGCGATAGTTCATTGTGTTTATGTTAGCAGTCGTAGCTATTTTCATAGCTTCCATATTTAGAAAGTCGGATAAAATATCTAGGCGCGATTTTGCTCTATTTTTGATTAATGGAAAACTATAGTCTGACCATTTTGACAAGAGTACAGTGGGAAGTAATGACACAATACTCATACCTTGCACATATTCTTTGCGTCCCACCACTCTTACCGCTTCAACAAAATTCTGAACTTTCACGGAGAAAGCGACAATATCTTTTTGGTACTCTTGTAAGACAGGGTGAAGTTTCTTAATATCTTGCACGAGCCTGGTCAATATACAATCTGAATCGCCGAAGCGTAGTTGTAACGTATCTATTATTCTCTCAGGCGATGAAGCACAAATGAATAACGCTGAAACGGTTTCCCTTGCAGGTCCACGTAGACACTTTCGTAGTCTCCATAAATTTTCTTTGTCGCTGAATTAGCACACGTCTGTCGATTCTTCGTACGCCTGCTTGAACTGAAGCCACTCGAGAGGATCACCGTGAAAATCAGGTAAGTCTCTCGGTGTACAGATGCGGTTTAATAGGCTGGCTTGTGATGAGCTGTGGAGGTTGCAAGGTTTTTCACTGTAGATGGATTGTTTCTTCCAATGCGTTAGTGGTTGGCGCCGCTAACTTGTGCAGGTCGCCCGTGTCTGTTCCATGTTCGGGGGCTCGCTGCGGTTGCTCCAGATCTTGGTCCATCCATTGCTCGACGCTGCGACGTGTACTATCAATACTTCTTTGTGAACTGTATTTTTCTTCTTCTAAGTTGGCTAGGTCTGCGGCTAGCTCTTTTTCAATAAGTTGCATCTTAATAACCGCCTTCTGTTTTTCTGCCTCGAACATTAATCTATTTTTGCGCGCTTCTATAGATGATGCTGTGTATTTTTTGTATTTACGGACGATGAGGAGCGCCCAGGCCGTGGTTGCAATAACGGTTCGGATTTTGAACAATTACCAATCGCTTCCGAAGTATGGGCCGCCATCTTGTCCGCTCCTTCGCTGTGTTGGTTCGTAAGCGCGGTTTGCTTCGTTCTCTCGTTATCTTTTCGCAATGCACTGCGTGGTTTTACCATTCTGGCTGGAGGTGTGTTAAACATGAGGATTCGGTTCGAAGACCAACTTTTGTAAGCTACGAGGATTTCTCTTCAATAATACCACTTCGCACACAGTTTAATCACCGTTTAGAGAAATTACAAAAAAAACTTAAAATATATAAAAAATTACGTGCGGTAGTTTCGCGAGATGCGTGCAGAGTGCTGGCCGCAGGCAGAGGGCGCTGGACGACCGATCGCTTTTGTATGTAGCTTAAGTAAATATACTCGCAACATTTTTTACAAAAAATAACAAATAAAAAGGCTAATATTTATGTAAACGTGAGCGCGTCGTTAACACTAAGCGTGTTTTCAAGATGCAGCCCGCATTGCCCGACACTACAAATAACGCACCGTATTACAAATAACCTTGTCATCGGATTTTGGAACGCACACGAATATAAATTTCCATGCCCATTAATTATTAGATTTAAAATCTGCAATAATTTGAATTGTGAACAACGTACTTTATCGTTGTTTTGTTTTGATTTCTGTGTGAATTATATAGAGCTGTAAAACTATTGCCCTAATTTTAATAACATTTACTCCATGTCAATAAGCAGTTACCTAAAGTAAATATAGTGTGCTTCTTTTATATATAACTTTACTAAAAATGAATATTTTTCCGGTTATTATTCATTTCAATTCTGTCCGTATCTGAACACATTTCTTCATCTGACATAGCTATGTTAATATGTTCGCCATCGATGGAATAATCACTTTCCGCGCTGTACGAACAGGTATTTATTATAAAATTGTTCATTAGCGGCTTTCCTCCTATTGTATAATAAATAAAAAATGTAATAGCAACTCTATATACTTCCAAGTCAACTGAAAGCGTCCGGTCTGTGCCAGAGGCAAATGGCAACTGAGTAAAACCTGACGACAGCCGAAACACGAAGTTTGCCGAGTGACATTGAGAAAATAGAAGCACTGTTTAGAGGTATAGATTTGTGCGGCACTCATCGTAATACACTCCCATTCACAATGGGTAGTCAAACAAAAATTAACATTGATTATTTCCGCCGATCTTGGTAACCTAGTGAATTGGACGGTGGAAGCTGGATAAGGAGGTCACGAATAGGATTCCCGATCTACTTTTCTAAATCGGTTCTGGTCTGGGAGTTCTAGGTGGTGCCGTGAATTAAATTATGTTATTCTGGTACTCACGGTGCAGAGAAATCTTTAGTTTGAGATTAGGTAATTGGAGTTTTTATAACATCAAGTGACGGGACGAACAAGTCGTGCGCCTGATGGTAAGCTACACGCCTGTCCATGACAATTACAGTGCCACTTAGAGCTTTAAACTACAAAGATCTGAGGGACACTGCCACTGCACCTATCATCCTGAGACATAAGTTGACAAGTCCCATGTGCCTGTAATTTTACCAGCACCCTTACCCTTCAAAACAGGAACATAATAATGCTGACGTTACTGCTTGGCGGCAGAAATAGGTAAGGTGACAGTACTACACTGAATGAACTCTTTCGCAAGAGCTCTGGCATATTATTACTATTAAAGAATTGTGTAGATGATGTTGAATTATGTGTTGTTAAATTGTCCTTTTAAACTGAATCTTCGCACACGTGACCTTTCGCTGAACGATTTCTGTTGGTATATATATGCCTTTCTGGCACAACGTATTTTTGTCACAGTGACGACTCTGATTTTATCGTATTTCATAAATTAAAATTTTTCAAAATCTTACCTTCATACACATACTTCATAGACATAAACTACTATTATAGAAACGTACAGATTGTAGACATTGTAATACAAAGAGAAACACTCTCGTGTCTTTTGACTCGTAAAATGTTTATCACCGCAAACATAAAAAGTTGACATATACAGCATAAAAAATAAGCATTTTGCTAAAACGGTTGATTTATGATCGACCCAGTGTCGCTTTTGATGTCAGAATAGAACGAGATCTAGAAAATTGCAATTATTTTTTTGTGAAATTATTCCACTAGTTTATTATGGTTATTAATACAAAGATCGACTTAGAAAAAAATCCTTCAATCCGGCTGGATTGAAATTAAGGTCTTCTTGCAAACCGTGTCAGACGCTATGCCAACTAAGCCAAGAATTTTTCTATATGCTTGTTGTCAACTCGTTATTCAACGACTTTTTAGCCGTAGTGCCATCTATGAGAAATGTATGAAAGTATTTCGTCACCCAGTTAGATAACTTTACAGCTACTATGAAACAGCTAATACGAAATATTTATTAACAATGATATTCATAGCTCCAAAAGGCCTATCAAATAATACATGTAATTGATAACCTTGTTTTTTTTTTATCTTTTTTTTATATAGTACCCCACACATTTCGGAACCAGTGCGTTATAACGCACACACTCAACATTCAACATAGCCCCACACTAGGAAAACCCTGTGTCGCGGGTGCCATGGACACACACATAGACAACCACAAATTACACCCAAACTCACAAGAGAAATAATTGTAGGCCATACAACTATTTCTCCCGGCCCGGGAATCGAACCTGGGACCTCTGCGTGGCAGTCCGGCATGATAACCGTTCGGCCACGGAGTCAGTTATAATCACACGCCAACCATTCCGAAAATTAAACGAGACTGTTTAGGTATTAAAAAAGTAAAGTATAGTTGACATTAAACACTCTGCCCACTTAGATCGTTTTTTCATGCAAACTGTCAAAGTAACGTTATTTCTCTTGTAAAAATAAAGCTAGACGTCTAAAACATTCAACAAAACTCTTCAAAAACAAAACACAAATACATATAAAGAAATAAATATTCCATCTCAATATTCACTAAAACTAGGCTCGACACGTGCATAGCTACATCATAAACAAATTATCCAAATGCACCGACAACAGTAACACAACACAAGTGATGCAATTTACCCTAAAAATTCCTTAACGCCAACAAAAAAAGCAAACATAGATGTCCAATTAGAAAACAAAGGAATTCACATAGTTTGCTTACAAGAAACGAACATGAACACGGGAGCATATATATCAAAACATTATAACTTGCACCTGAGCAAACAGAACAAAAGCCGCGGCTTAGTAATATTGGTACGAAAGTATATTGACCTTCAAATGAAAACTATCACAGAAGACTACCAGAGAATGACAACCACAATAACTGGCCAACACTAAGAAATGGTACATAATCACGGCCCACATACTAAACGCTACATCCAAACCACCGAAAACATTTTCAGCACTCCAAAAACTCATTAAAACCAACCGAACCAATCGATAATAATTATAGCAAGGGATTCCAATATAAAGACTGCTTGATGGGTGTAGAAAAAGCTAAACTTATCTCCAAAAACCTATTTCATGGAACAACGACAACGGCGAAATACTCCTGAATCTAATCAAAACAGAAAAACTCAGACTGGATACGTCATTTGGCTGAAAATCTTGCAAAGTTAGTTGGTAACCGGAACCAGACATTCACAGTTAGACCATATTATCACATCTATAAAATTGCCCCCATCTTCAACTTCATTGCAGGTGCACATACTGATAACATTACTGACCACAAAATAACTTTTGGTGAGGTAAACTACCAACGACTTCAATCGAAAAAACGTAAGCATACATCAAAAGATACAACCGCCGACAGCAAAGAATTTAACCACAAAAACTTTGACTATGAACTGCTACAAGGAGAGAATACGGCAACCAAATATCAAAACGAAATACGGGAAATACTTTTAAAAACCAAAATGGCCAACAATGGTTTGATTTCCTGGGACTCGAAGTATCAACGCCACTTTATCTATCCACCTTAACATAAACAAAGAGCTTAGAGTTGCCATCGTACGATTACAAAAAGTGAATGTTTTAAAAAACCGGTAACCTTCAGACCCCACTTTTTCAAAACAACTGAAGGAATGTAGGGCAAAACTGCAAAAAACAGAAAGTGAGACGGGATGAAAAAGAATGTCAATGTTTTTTCAAGGGCTTCGAGAAAATGCACATAACAACGATTCCAATTGAAGACCAATCAAAACTCGTCGAAGACATGAACGAGGAAATATTTCAGGAAATAATCATAGAAATAAAAAAACGGCATCGCGACATTAATGGATCATATAGTAACCGAATTATTCAAGACAAACCCGAATTATTCAAGGCAAAACATTACTATGTTTTGTTTTCAGGCCAAATTCTTGTGTTGGATTCGAAAAGTACAAGTCCCTATTCCCAATACTCACGCCCCAAAAACATCGACGATTACAGAAAAAATATCTATTTGCAATATGGGCAATTCCTATTGCAAAGACTATAAGCGACTGTAGCGGAACTAGGAAATTACCAAGCAGCATTTCTCTAAAACAGATCAACAGACGACCACATTTTTGCACTCATGCGAATACTTGATGAATCTTGGAAGAAAGCTTATGACTCTGTAAACCTAAATGAACTCCGGAATATATTTCTTACTTGAAGGAATAAAAACCCCAACAAACAGGTTTAAGGCCTACATGAACGAAATAACGAACATAAAATGGTTTGGACAACAAACAAATTGGATAACGAAAGGAAAAGAAGAAAAAAACAGGGGTGCCCACTCTCGCCACGATTGTTCACTCTGATAATGGACGACCTAATGAGAACACTCAAGGAAGAAATAGAGTTCCTCCAACTTGACCAAGATAAGAAAATCTCCTTACCGGTAGTACTATCATTCGCAGACAACATATTCATGATATCCAACTCACTAAGCAAACTGGATATCATTGACAGAACCTGCCTTTTCTGCACAATAGGACTCAAAATATACACCAAAATAACAAAAGTTTTCCTACGCAACCCAATTCAAACCGGAACACAAAGAACGCCCGATTCTTACGCAGAACTAACATACTGCCAACAAAAGAAATTAACTATTTAGGCACGTACATAAGCTCTACTCACAGCCACAAAACTACAGTACACACAAGATGTAAACAAGCTATCAAGAATGCAAAAATAATAACACATTTCGTAATGCTATCAAAAATCTAATGGCAAACAGCCCGCTTAATATACAAGATGGTGATTGAACCTACAATGACTTACGGCCTTAAAGCAGCCGCGCTTACAAAAGCCAATAGAGCGAAGCTGAGAAGATACGAAAGGTTAATATTTATAATACTTCTGAGGTTATAGTAGTAACTCAGAAGTATGATTAATTGCGCACGAACTAAACCAATTGAAAGAAAAATACACAATGTATTGGAACGAAAGCCAGCAAACGAATAAAATATCTGAGGCTTTGGGCTTGAGGCTGAAGAAAACACCCACACATTTTACATGCAGCACGAACACTTAGAGCACCACAACTCAAAATAGGAAGACTCATATTTACCTGAAACGTCTCCATAAAAGATAACATGGAATTACTATCAACGTAACGAAAACGACTGGATAGAACTAACTAAAGATAATGATAAATTTAGGCAAGCAGTTGAAGAAATACATAGAATTTCGGAAACCGACACCAAATCAGAATTTCTTTCCCCTTCTTTGAGTTCTATGAGTTGAGTTCTATGTACGAGAACACATCCTCACCCAGGAGAATCCACTAAGGCAACACGAAGTCCAACACTATCAACGCTCATTCCTAATAATACTACCTAACCGCCTACCGAAATAACTAACTACCCCTACTACCTACTTTCTGTCACGCGCTGCATAACCGGTAGGAATCTGGCCACCGGTTGCGGCTGGTTGGTCTTCCCTTCCACAATCCCGGGCGTGTCACTTCCTGAAACTGTGCCCCCTGGTATATCCGACTTGTCCAGGTCAGAATTATTCTGGTTGGGTGCGGCAGATTAATTTATATTTTTGCCATATTCTTTGATTTACAATTTAAAAAAAGATATATTCAAAGAAGTTTTACTTCTTTCCAACTTCGAATATTGAACGAAGGGAAACGCAAACCTGGAATAATTTTTAATAAAGTTTGTCAAGGTTTCTACGAATTCGACCACTTCGAAAGAATATAACTTTTTAACTGCCTCAGTGGCCGAACTCCTGGGTTCGATTCCCAGGCCGGGAGAAATATGTGCCTACATAAGGCCATACACATATTTCTCCCGGCCATTTCCATTTATTTCTCTCGTGAGTTTGGGTGTAATTTGTGGTTGTGTATGTGTGTGTTTATGACACCCGCAACGCCGGGTTTCCCTAGTGCTGGACTATGAGTGTGTGCGTTCTAAGAAAAAATACAGTAATACATTTCACGATTTCGTTATAACGCGTTTTTCAAAATTCGCGCTAAATTACGTTATTATTGTGCTTTATTATTTATTTATTTATATAAATTACAGCTTAGTAATGTGTGAAAATGTTTTTCAATTTTAATGCAAGTATTAAACATAAATGTAATGTAGTAGACAAGTAGAAAGAATGCTTGCCTCTTATTTACTTATTTAGGAAATCCCAGGTTTCAAAGACTTCCAGATCAATCTTTCGGTAGTTTTTGTTTTCTTTATATGATACCAAGTGACAGGACGAATAAGTCGTGCGCCTGGTGGTAAACGACACGCCTGTCCATTAGTAGCCGCAGTGCCACTCAGAGCTTTAAATCGCAAAGAGTTGAGAGCATTGCTACTGCGTCCGTCTACCTGGTACAAAAGTTGACAAGTCTCATGTGCTTGTAATTTCACCAGCAGCCTTACCCTTCAAAACCGGAACACAGAAATGCTCACATTACCGCTTGGTAGTAGAAATAGATATGGCGGCAGTACTTCCCTGGACGAACTCTTTTACAAG
The DNA here is from genome assembly GCF_003589595.1 of Hyposmocoma kahamanoa. NCBI lineage: Eukaryota > Metazoa > Arthropoda > Insecta > Lepidoptera > Cosmopterigidae > Hyposmocoma > Hyposmocoma kahamanoa. The sequence goes on from NW_020654289.1 coordinate 16,628,059, forward strand.
GAGCTTTAGTGGGTTGCAAGTTGTATATACAGGGTGCACCTTATTCATGTCTTTCACTTAGCTTTTCATGTCCATACTTCATTAAATTCGAATTATTAAATTGAACATCGACTTTTTTACTTATTAAGTAAATTTAAACCATTAGAGCATAAAGATAAATAATACCTTATTTCTTTAGTGTCAAGTACATTAAAAAATCAGAAAGTTCAAAAAGGTAATGGCCAATTAATTCCCTGATTGTACTTACTGTTTCGGGGCGTATAACGTCATTAGTTGCCAATTTACTTTTCAGAGTATCTGGAGCCGAAATTCCTGAAAACATCAATTATCTTTTTTGTACATAGTAATTGTAAAAATAAATAATAAATGTAATAATTGTATACAATAGATATATCTAAACAGGGGATTTTGAAATTTTGTTGATAAACTTAGAATTATTTTACAAGAGTACAGTTAACATCAAACAAATTAGTAAAATACAATTAGTACACTGTAAATTAAATACGTATCTCAGGGTCGTATTCCAGAACTCTACTCAATACTTAAGTCAGGATTTGAGCAGACTTGAGTATGATTTCAAGCACTGGAAATACGACCCTAATGGCAAGGACTTGAGTATGATTTTCATTGCTCACTGCAATACTCATGTCCTGACTTGAGTATTGAGTAGAGTTCTGGAATACGACCCTAAGACTTTATGAAAACACTTTTTGTTATTTGTGCCAGTAACAATTTTGAGTGATAATCAGAGAGACCAATGTCAATGAAATTAGGGCAGTCGAATTTCGGAACATTATGACATTGTATGATTATTTAAGAATTTAGAGTACAAGAGTGTTTATTTCAGAGAGAGTGTATTTGATTGAAAAAAAAAACAAGTATACGCTATTTAGATAAAAAAATGGTTAATTGAATGGGCAGCAATCGCAAAACCAAAGAAATAATTGTAGTTTTTTTAAAAAAAAAACCGACCTCAAAAGTTCGTGAAATTACGTCTATTTGACAATTTTAATTGAAATAGGTTAGCGGAAATTGCGCGAAACAGGATTTATCCCCTAGTTTACTACCTTTAGAGATGGAATATTTCCTTGAAATTTAAATATGACCAATATCTCCAAAAACAGTTCACAAATCGAGAAATCGAGTTATCGCTTAACGTAAATAAAAAAAATACATTGTAATTTAGAAAGTCCTCCTTTTTTTGAAGTCTATTAAAATAAAACATATCCAAGACGAGACAGTACATAAGAAACTTACCAGGCATATCAGAAGGGCTGCTATGAACACAGAAGATCTTTCTCATTGTCATGAGTAATGTCCTGTAGTCCAAGGTGTAGGAGCCATAGACCAATGGATTCATGCAGGAGTTTGAAACGGCCATGATGAAGAATAAGTCCTGAACTCTGGCTGATACGTGAATTGCTGACTGCCGATCTAGCATATACCTAAACAGAAGGTTCAGTGTACGGCAGATATCGCTGCCTTTATAGAATAACGTATTAGAAAATAAGGAGATTTTGTACTAAGCATACAGATAATATTTCGCAGAGCTTGCGAAATTTTATAGTGAATACAGCATTCATCTTCTTACGTACAGTTTTTTTCGTATTGTTTTGTATGTTAAATTGTCTTGTATGCTCAATTCAAAATTGTAGTAGTCTAGTCAAGGCAACATAAAGGTGGTTTTCCACCGACGAGACGAGGAGAGACGAGAGCTAAAATCTCGCCGGCCTATTTCCTCTAAAAATTGCCATTAATAATTCACGCGAGCTCGCATGAGACATCGCGATCTCGAACTAGTCATCGCGACATTGAGCGGGCTTGCGCTGTGATTGTGGATAGTGAAGGTTCGGTGCTGACTGAACTGAATTCATCTAGAGATAAATATACGGTTGAAGTAACATGTCCCGTAAAATATTTTTATTAAATATTTTAACGGAAGAAGAATCAGATGAAACCATCTGTTTTAAATCTCAAATAGTGCGTACCCCACAATCTCGCGATTGATATTAATAGCCATGGCGAGCTCGCGCGAGAAGTTGTGTTGCAGAGCATAATAGTCTCTGAAGGCAGCAAATCTGTTCAACATTACATCAACAAATATTTCAATTCTTGTCTTGCTCATCCTCGTCAATCCTGACTATTTTCACCGAAGATTGGTCATGAGAGAATTGAAATTTTGTCATACAAATTTCAATCCTCGTCTCGCCTCGTCTCGCCTCGCCTCGCCGGCGGTAAACCACCTTATGTCTGGTTGAGAAAGCAGAAATATGAAATTAGTAACACAATTTCGGAGATACATTGTGAATAGAGTATTTTTTTAAATAGGCATTCTTTTGCATCACATCAGACGAAGTAAAGATGTGGGCGTGCATGTGCTTGCCTAGAGATAACTCTATACTCCCGACCTAAAAAATATTTGGTCTCAGTAAATATCCATACGTAGCTATACGGTTGAAAAAAACTTGACGCAGAATGATAGAACATCAACAGTATAACATATAATTTTGTTATAATTTTGTGGTTGTCCTGGCCATCAAATCATGTTTTTGATCATGTTTTTGTGTTATGACGTAAATTTAAATAATGAATGACAATACAAGTTTGGGTGAAAATATTATTGTTTTATTAAATCTGATTTAATGGGTAACCTATCATAAAGTCGAAAATTTTTTGTCCGAAACAACGCTTGTTCCAAGTTTCATTTCATCGAAAACTGAATTATAACGAAACAGTTGTTCTTTAAGGTTATGTTGAATGTTTATCGCAAATACACGATTAGGTTTAGCTAGGTTAGGTTAAGATAGGTTTAAAAGAAAAAACATTTTCCTCTCAAAATTACTTTCGAGGTTATGACATTTCGACCAAACGTTATTTCTGGAAAATGTCAATTCGGACTATTGATAGGTAACCGATTTAATGATGCCATTACGTGTTCCACATATACACGTATGAAAAAAATAATAAAATATTCATTCATAAGTAAATTTACAAGAAAAATATTTAATAAATAAAGATTTAGAAGAAAAAGATTTGATCTTTGATGCAAGTCATTCGCAGTCGTCAATTACCCTACTTTACAACAATTAGGCGGCGCGCAAACGTATGTCTTGTGTTCGATATAAAAAGCAACCGGCAATTCACGTCTATATTATTTCTCTTTTCATATAAACGGTCGGCGGTTGTGGCAGCCGGACACAATCGCCGGTTGCGGCAGTTGCCGCAAATCACACGAACGCAGTGGAAACAATGCATTTTCGATTTTATTTTCTAAAATAAGTACTTCGGTGACGATTTAAAGTTAAGTTTAACTTATTTATTTACATAAATCTCTTCGATATTTTATTTATTTAATACTACACGGTGAAATAATTTCTTGTTAAATAGAAAGACGCGATACTTATTTCGTGACTTTTCGCGCTTTCAGAGATTTCGTTTTGAAGGAGAGAATACACATTTACAAGCCGCGTTCCAATGTTTGTATGGAGTTACCACACTTGTCTTACTATTGGTACTATGATTATAACGATCTAAACGGCAGACTTTGGTCGCCTTCTTGGCATGATGCCACAAGCGTAACCTTCGGAGTTATTTACATCTATTATTTTAATTGATTAAGCATTTGAGGATGCTATTTTATTTTTTAAAGCTCTGTAAATACTAGTACATAATAATATATAATAATATTATTATCTTCTAATAATGTACCTACTAAAAAGATTGGTGTTCTTACTATGAGTAGGCTCTTCAATGTCAAAAATGTAATAAATATTCATAGTTAAGTTGTTCGGGCAACTGACTACAGAGCTATACCGTGTAACCCTGTACAACAACGTCCTCAAATCATGTCATATAAAATTGTCATCAGCATTCGAAGTTAATAGGTATACTGCAGAAATGGTTGCTTGGTCTGACTTATATAATATAACAATCAAAATGTCCTAAGCAAATAGCCGCGAGCGACCGCAGCCATAGCGGTAAGTTTTAATAGCGACTATGTCAGCGACTGGGCGTCGGAGATTGTATTCTACACACAAACAACTCATTTTCAAAATAGATCTCGAAAATATAACATATCTATAGGTACTTGTTATCAATAAGAACTACAAAGGCTGCCGTTTATTCGTTCTAAAATGGGTTACGGGAAAACGACACGAAATTTTTCAATTACACGCGAATGTCGGTAAACAGCCACGTTCACTATAACATGTTCGGTCGCGCGCCTCTAATTGGACAGCCTCATATCATTCTACATTAGTTTTCAATATAGTGACCCTCGCTACCGACCGTTAGGGTGTACGGAAAGAGCACTATAACCTGTGCGCGCACAGGAAGCTAATAAGTTCAGGTTCTGACTCCAGATCAGCCAGTGTACAGTGTTGTCACAGACCTCTGTCACTTGACTTCATCCGGTTCTCGAGAGGCTAGGCCTCAGTTGAGCCGTCCCGGGTCCACATACAGTACCCTCCCTATTTTACAGATAGGTGCCGGAGCTGTAGGCATGTTCACTTCCCGTTGCGCATAGCACAACTAGCGGTTACCACCACTAAGCCGTCGACTCAAAGTCCACTGTCAAATTATTAGTGGCGGAGCAGTTAGTGTAGGACGCTCACTTTCAAACGCCGAAAAACGACGTCTCTACAGTTCGCAATAACCTAAGCGGCTAGAGAGACGGGAGGATATCAAGCTTATCCTTTGCTAGCTCTCAGGGCTAGTGCCGGCGATGCCAGTCGCAGTGTCCTGGGACAATGTTCGAACATAGCTTCCAACTTAAAGAGCGACTCACGTGTCTCGCGCGTCTCCTCGCTTCAGGCCCTCAACTAGACCGCTACTAAGACGCGCTAGTTGCGCACGAGACAGACGCCCCCGGCACATGCAACCGGGGCAGACAAACATGTCCGTCTCTGCAGCTCACCACAAACCCCAGCGAGTCCATATTCAAGTCCGGGTCCACCAGAGACACCCGTGAAGGCGTATCACTGGCGGAGGGTTTGGCCCGGATGCCCGGATGCCCGCTGTGCCCTTGTCTTGCCGTCGAGCCCGTAGTCTCTCCGGAAAACCTTATCTCTCGGGTCAGTAGATAGGGACTGCTAATTGGATAGTATGGGGATTGGGTGTATGTTATATGCCGATGTTGAGTCGTTTGCAGCTACTGGAGTTCTTTTGCAGTCGCAACAACTTCCAAATCAAGGCCGCGTCAATTGATATGGATACATGACTTATTTGAATAAATAAATAGAAATAGCGCGCGGTCAGCTGCCCACGATTGTACTGACCAGACCAATCCATTTGACTATTTTGAAACAAGAAATAAAATAAAAATATTAAAAATATCGTTTCTCAAACATTTTATATTTCTATGCAACATACAACACCGGCAATTCTCGATCCCACTGGTATTTGCCGCAGTGACAGTAAGAGGCCTAACCGTATGACTGTTGGTCCATAGAAGGCAGGGAGACAGTTAGTGCCCTCCTCGTAGAGTGGGTAAACCGGTCCCACGGGTCACTGTCGTACCACCTTGTGCAGGTGCTGACCGGGCACGGCTGCTTCGGTCACTACCTGCACAAGGTGGCGAGGAGGGAACCGTCCCCGTCGTGCCACGAGTGCGGCGCTGCGGATGACACCGCGCAGCACACCCTAGAGGTGTGTAGCCGGTGGGATGAGCAGCGCCGCACTCTGACGGGGACTGTAGGGCAGGACCTCTCGCTGCCGAGCGGGGTTGCCACCATGCTCGATAGCGAGGAGTCCTGGGAGGCGGTGGCCTCCTTTTGCGCAGAGGTTATGTCGCAAAAGGAGGCCGAGGAGCGGGTGCGCGAGGACGCGGCGGACGCGCACCCGCTCCGGCGCAGACGTACGGGGAGAAGGCGAAGGCAGTTCGCTGCTCGCCTAATCCCCTAGTGAGACCAGCGGGCTCTGGACAGGGACTCCGGAGCCTGCATTGCACGGCCTCACTCGTCTGGGGGGCGGGTCGGAGGACAACCGACTCGCCCCTCCGTTGGCGCGAGAGGGAAACCCGGGGGGGTTTTAGTGGGGTAGGCCTTCCAGTGTGGAGGGAGAGTCCCCACATAACCCCTGAGTCTCCCTGGGCTCAGGGGTATCCATAAAGATTTCCCCCCCGTCAAAAAATATTTTAGTCCATTTCAGTCCATAGCAATGCGCGTTCGGAAACGGACGTGCCACGACGAAGTGAGTTAATTACACCTAACTCGTGTTTCGAGCGGCACAAGCCGCTGCGCGTAATTAACAATGAGTTCCCAGCAACTCATTGCCAATGAGCTCCTGGCGTTCATTATACACGCTATCGACACCATGGATGAAGTCAGCATAGTGCAGATATGCAAATCAAATTTCAGTGAAGATGAGATTTGCAGTGGCAAGATGCTGGTTTTCCAGCGTCTCGGTAAAGCCGAAGAGATGCCATCTCGCCGGAGGGATGGAGGCGTGAAGAGTCTCCAAGACATAATCACGCTGCTGAAGGAGACTGACCCGGACGACGTGCCTACATTCGTGGCGAAGGAGCTGCACAAGCTGCCCCCCGTCACGTTCGACCACGTCGATGTTACTAGGCTGCTGAAGGACATTACGTCCCTGAAGTCTAGCCTAGCCGAAGTACAGTGTAAATTAGAGGCTTCGGATAACATCATAAGTGGGCTGCGTACCCAAGTTGCATTATTAAGCAATGCTGTTTCGGTATGTAGGTCACCAGAAGCCTCTAATGTAAACACACGACGCGGAGCAGCGCTGAATGCCTCGGTCAGCAGTTTCGAGTCGGCACACAATGCGTCACCATTCGTTGCTGCCACCGCGCATGATGCGCCGCGCCCCGCTGCCCGCCCCTCTGCCTCGGTGGAAATGTCACGCGTGTGCACGTCAACCCCGACACGTGCATACGCCGCTGTAGCCGCTGTAGCCGCTTCAACTAGCCGACCCGCCACTTCGAAATTTGAGCGGCGGCAATCGGCTAAGGATAAAAACAATTTCCGTGTGCCTGTCTCTGAAGTTGCAAAACCACAGAGGCAGACGGTCCAGTGCGACGAGGATGGCTTCACAAAGGTGGTGAAGAGGAAGCCCACCAGCCGTAACCAGTGTGGCACAGCTCCGACAGGACCGAACTTCCTGCTGCGTCCGGCCGTACCGACGACGTTGATGTACCTGTCGCGGCTGCATTACTCCACGAAGTCTGAGGAGATAGTGGAGTATATCAGGCATAAAACCAAATACACCCTGAGGGTCGAGCGGTTGGAGTCTCGCCGCAACGTGAACTTCAATTCGTTTGTGGTGAGAATACCGACCGAACATCTTTCGACCTTCATGAAAGAGGAATTTTGGCCGAAGGGTGTCATATATCGGCGATTCCGCGGCCGGTTACCTGACACCAGATTGCGCCACACGCCGCCGATAAGGGAAATCGTGTAGATTAGTTTTTATTATTATATTGTATGTATGTTTGTTTTAAGGTATATGTAATATAGGTGTATTTTGTTTTTATATTGTTATGTATGTTAGTCTATAAGGTATGTATACATGGGTCTCTGTTACCTGATATAAATAAATAAAAAAAATAAAAAAATAAAAAAAAAAGGGAGACAGTTAGTGTAGGACGCAACCTGTGTGGACACTGTACGAGGGGGCTCGCATGTCCTTGCAAGCGCGGGCGTGCACCATGCTCTGTCGCCAGAGCGGCCGAGAACCGCAAAATGCCCAAATACGCCAACCTTTAGTGACAAAGGTTACAGATTTGAGCCTTTTACGGTTGAAACCCTGGGTGCCTGGGGTCCACAGGCGAAACTTCTAGCGAACGAGCTGTTGGATTGCCTCGTAGAAGCGTCCGGTGACCACAAGCCTGGCAGTTATTTCCGTCTAAGAATAAGTTTAGCCATTCAAAGGAGAAATATTGCCAGCCTTCTTGGCACGATGCCATCGAGGAAATTTTCTATTTATAAACTCTTTTACGTTTTTTTATGTATCTATCCATTATGGTTTAGTTATTAGTTTGCGTTCAATAAAATATATGTACTCGGTACTTGGTATAACGGGCTGGTGTCCGCAACTTGACATCAAGGCGCCTATTTTGCGTGTGGTAAAATATATGTATTGTTTACGTACAACACTGAATAAAATACAATTGTAGAGTATACTTATGATATGTAGCGAGATTTCGGGTGTTAAATCTGGGTGATCAAAGATTCGATCATCAAAGTTTGGCCCTAGTATGGAGACCGCGTAATCACAAAATTGTTGTGTAAACGCGTAAACACCAATACAAATCACCAGAGGAATAGTACTTGGAGCAGTAGTGTTAATTACTTGGCAATAAAATGAGTACCTACGTATAGTCTTTTCTAATCCATTTTAGAAGTTTAGTTAAAATTGTAAAGCAATCACTCAATAAATCGAATAAGTAACACTTTCACTTATATTTCAAAGATTTTGACTTGCTGTCTCATCACTTTTTCCAACAATATTCATTTGAATAACATCGTACAATCGTATTTTTTGCTTTGAGTAAAACAGTGAGGCATTTATTAATTATAATACATGTATGAATAATCTATGGTTGCATAGTGCTGTACGGAAAAAAACATTCGGTTCATTCAATTTAAATTTTTGTAATCGATTAGTAAATAGAAAATTTCAATCGCAATCGAACAAGTATCTAAGCGTAAGGATTTGAAGGAGAATTTTAAATTAAGGATAGATTATGTAAGAAGAACCGCTAGCATAACTCAAATCGATTCATTTAATTTATTAATCGATTTGTAGTTGGCATTACAATTGTATACTAGACAGTCTATGATCGGGTCAGTGACTTGTTTGTTTACTTTTCGTCTAAAATGGATTGGAACGGACTATAGTACTATTCACGCTGTACCCTCATTATTCATACTAAATAAATTCTCACATGCAGGTGACTGCACATTTTAAACACAATAAATGTCCGATTCTAGGGAACATTTGGCAACAAGTCTTACCATAACGTCATTGTAGCATAGGGAAGCCAGCAACAAGCGAACACCGTGACGATCGTAACAGTCATCCGCAAAGTTCTCCGTCTGGCTCTGGCCAGAGGTCTTTGGTCTGATCGACGGAGCTGGATTCGAGTACGCTCTGAAGGCTGGATATATTTGTCTGGAACAAAATTTTGAAATAATAAGTAATATATTAAGAGTAGGGAAAGTAGGGAGTAGAGAAAAAATAATAGGGATAGTTGGGTTCTTTTGGCGCTTAACTTGGTTATCCACTCTCTTGTACAAATGAGGTTTTTCGAGATATGTACGGCCAAATTTGATTGTTATATTACATTATGTAATATTGGATAGCGAAGGTAAGCAACGCGAAGAAATCTGCATATTGGGAATTTTAAAATATTTAAAATGTGACCCTTTAAGTATTTAAAGTGTACACCTGCCTCCGTGGTTACCATGTCGGACTGCCACGCAGAGGTCCTTCCCGGGCCGGGAGAAATATGTGTATGGCCTACATTTATTTCTCTCGTGAATTTGGGTGTAATTTGTAGGTGTCTACGTGTGCGTCCATGGCACCCGCGACTCAGGGTTTCCCTAATGCGGGGCTGTGTTGAGTGTATGCGTTATTATGAGTGTGTAAACCTTCGTAGCATGGCATAGGTTTAGTAGCAACAGAGCTCCATGTGAAAGAGTTCGTCTACCACCTTATCTATTTCTGCCGCCGAGCAGTAATGTGTGCATCGCTGCGTTCTGGGCTTGGATGCTGATGAAAATACATGGGGCAAGTCGTGGAAAGCCTGGTGGAAAACAACACGCCTTCCCGTTACAGTTGCAGTGCCACTCAGAGCTTCCAATCGCAAAGATCTAAGGGGCACTTTTACTCTGCCGTCCGTTAACCAATAACGCGGCTAAGTGACACAATAATTTTATAAGATATCATAAAAATCCATAACCTAGTTTTAGAATATTGAAATTGTTTAATATTTCAGCTATGCATCGTTGGGGTAAGTTCCGATAAGTCGAACACGTTTAATAATTTTAACTGTTTTTAAAAGAGAATTTTGTGCTCTATCTTTTGCTATTTAAAACAGATATTTGACCATTTCTCACTTGGCCGCGTTTTAGTGGACGGCAGCACTGCGCCCGTCACCCTGGGACATAAGTTAACAAGCCACCCATGGCCTTGTAGTAGTCCTTGTGGTAGTCCTTTTCTGGATGAACTCTTTCACAAGGAGCTCTACTGCTAAAAAATTAATATTGCAGTATACGCGACGATATTTTGAATTCTTATATAAGAGTAATTCTAACAATACTTTTGTGTAATAAGCCCGTGCGATGTACATGTCGATTATGATAATTTAAGTGGTAATTAAGTGGCATCGAGTATATAACCAGAAATAAGAACGAAATGTTATTTAATTTGTTTGAAAACTATTCTGCCATATCATTACTCCACACGCAAAATAGGCGCCTTGACGTCGAGTTGCTGACACCAGCCCGTTACACCAAGTACCAAGTACTGTGACAACTGCGCTCCGATTGGCTAGCCCGAGTTTGAGGTGTCGTCAATGGGTGTCAACTGTTTCACTTCAAATCGTCCAGTTAACATGAGCTTTGCTATAATGGACGAAAATTGCAAAATTACATATTTAATATTTGATTACCGATGAAATGTGATTCCGTGTTTTGTAATTAGATGTTTTGCTGTTTTTCCCACACCACCGAATCGAACGGCACGGCATTGTTAAAGATACTATCTTTATTACAATAAATACAGAATATTTTTTGGAATATACGGAGACGTAAACACAGGTCAGTAGTTGGCCTGTCTATATTTCAGTGCAAACGAGAGTTGATATTTATAAGAGTAGTATCGCTAATGTATTACCAGGAATATATGACCCTTATTTCGTCTACATTTCTGGTTATATACTCGATGTTAAGTGGCGACCGTTACAAAGTTCTCATCGACACCGAATATTTATGGGTTCACCACACTTACCAAAACACGTTAAGAGTCTATACTACCACAAATGGCTTTGGTTGATTCCGCATAACAAGTAAGTGTCGAATCAATCACATTGGAAAAAATATATAGTAACATTGAGGATATTACTATACGGTGTGAAAACACGATTCCTACAAATGTTCGCATTGCAAAAAAGAACACAAACAAACTTGTTTCGAAATTTTCAATAGGTACTTTCATAAACTAACGATTTTTTTTTTTATATCTACTGAATTAAATAGAAGACGTGTAGGTACTATACGATATACATTTTTCAAATGGCTTTAATTTCGTTTGTAAAAAAAATTATTCAGAAATAAAGCCAGTGTCCCTACCGCTCGACTCAAGCAAGATCAACTGTGTTATTACGGAAAAAAATTGAATTTCGAGCTAAGGCAGTATCGAGTCAAGCGTTCGCTCGGTGTTTAACAGACATCAAGTAGCAGACGTTTTTATTCTTGTTGTGTGTGTTTATACAAGAGTGCCTCAAATTCAAAATTTGGTCAACATTTGGTTTTTGCTTCAATATCGTACTCCCATAATCGAGACGAGATACCAATCCGCGATGCGGAATAACAATGTTAATACGTAAGTACTCCACATATCAAAGGTTATTTCAATATTACACGAGAATATTGTGACAAAAATGTTAATTTCTTTAAATTATGTTTACAACTTGTAGGTTTTAATAAGTCCTTGCCGCTCGACCCAAGCACAATGAACCGTATTATTACGTAGTATAGACTCTTAAGCCGCTCAGAAATCCTTTGTGTCGATGTAATAAGTACGAGAAACAAGTTCCTCGTTTCGCTCCTATCCGGATCTCAAACGCGAAACGCGCAACGTTTTTTTCGTTTGTTTTAGTAGTGTCGATGGTGTAACAATAATTCTGTTCGCAAAATTGTTCGCTTAACGAAACAAATTCTCGTGATTATCATTGCACTTTCGTCCTTTATAACACAAGTCATATGCTGTTGTCGTATTCTAAATCATAACGAAACGAGGATAAACTGTGTATGTGTTTAAAAAACTTTGGTCTTTCGTTACTTTTACGTCTACACGCCTGATTAAGCAGTCAGAAAAATAAAAACTTTGTTTATAAAACAAAACTTCGAATATTTTTCACGGCCGCAAGGGGGCCTTTAGGCCTTATTCAAATGTACATACGTAGGACGTAGACGCTTGTTGCGTTCACGGTGGCCGCGCGTGTCGCGTGGGTAGATATTGGTTCGGTCCGCCCGTACATTTCACAGTGCTTGGTTCAGCATTTGTTTGCGATTTCGACGTGTGGACACACCTGCACTCTGATTGAGCTCTTTGACGTTAAAAGTTTAACTTTTTTTAACGCACACACTCATAGCGCACTAGGGAAACCCTGTGCCGCGGTTGTCATGGACATACATAGACAACTACAAATTACACCCAAACTCGCAAGAGAAATAAATGTAGACCATACAAATATTTCTCCTAGCCCGGGAATGAAACTCGGGACCTCTGTGACCAGACCAGCATTATAACCGTTTGGCCACAGAGGCAGTTAAAAATATCTCGGTATCTGATAGGTTTGCACATTTTCCATAGTTGTTTAGCGCTGACAAATAACAAAGTTTCACAAAATGTACCGTTTCACGAAATGAATTAAATGTGTCGATTGTTAAATAGCGTATTTTTGTTCCCACCATGACATCAATATTTAATAATAAAATTTCGTCTAGAGTATACAAATGAAATGTGTTTAGAAATGAATTTGATAATTTCATTAAAATAGGTTTTGCGATTATTTTGTTGCAAATTTGTGGTTTATAAAGAATAATAAATTAAATGAAAACCATTGCCATAAACAATCCTCTTCAGTACTAAACAAATTTAATTTTCAAAACAACTAAATTGATTCTTTAGAAATGATTATCTACGAGTACAATAGTGGTACACGAGGGTTATGACAAATTTCAGTTGTGGACCGCACTTTTAATAACAAAACAACATTACCGAGCATTAAAATAATTTTATAAGCGTACATAAACAATAATTTTGGTTAACCATTCAAATTGAGTGGAGTCAATCGGAAAGAACAATACAAGTTTCATACAGTACTGAACCAGTTGAAAAATTTTTCATTTGTATTTCCATAATAGTTCCTATTTATTTATACTGAATTCATTTTACTTAGAGAAAGTAAAATTTAATTAACAACTTAATAATTATAAACTTTATATATAGAATTTCCTTTAAATCCGCACTCTGAGGCATCGTGTTCAGAAGGCTGGCAACATTTACCCTTTGAATAGCCAAACTTATTCTTGAAAGTTAAATTACGCAAGTTTCTTTTTGAGGTTATGTCAATAATGAATTTTGTAGTATAGAGTTAAATATTATTATAAAATAAGTACAGATCGATCCGGACAACAAATTTTTGTATTTAATGCAAAGGGTAAACTTATCGAATTGCGAAGCGTTTGGAATTCCTGAGAATGTATATACATAATTTGCTCTTGGAATGCGTTCAGACGGAACCTATTAGGTACGGTTATATGCACAGGGTTGTTTCCTTACATTTAATATTGGGTGGTTTCAATCCGTTTTGTCGGGGCAACTTGTAGTGCCACGAAGATTTTATTTAGATACATGTTTGGTTAGGTGGTATTTTGATTTATCTGTCTGGATATTATTAAGTGGTTTCTTGATGTATTTTTTTATTATTGAGACAGAAATAAAACAACTCGGGGACTAATGAACATTTAAGCTGGTATTTTACTAATCAAGGCAGTCGCTACAAACCTGTATGTGTCATATTCGTATTTATAATCTCTTTGCCTTTCTATTTAAATTTTAATTTAAAAGGACTGCGAAGCGCCGGTATCAGAGCGCAACAGGTATTCTGAAAAATTTTAGAAATTGCTATCTCAACAACGCTTTTCGCTTGTTGCACAGACGCGAAAAGCGTTGTAATGACGGCAAACACTATAATGCAAACTTCTATTTAATATAGGAGCAATAGAAAAAGTATAATGTTACACACGTACAAGGTAACTAATAAGAACTACTTTTTTTATGCCATCCACTAGAATGAGAGATTAAACCACATTAGTTCGTATTTTCAGTAGCAGTAGAGCTCTTTGTGAAAGAGTTAATAGTCCAGGGAAGTACTGCCACCTTACCTATTTGTGCCGCCAAGCAGTAATGCTCATATTACTGCGTTCCGGGTTGGAAGGGTAAGGGTGCTAATGAAATTACAGGCACATAGGACTTAGTAACTTACGTCTCAGAGTGACTGGCGCTGTAGCCGTACTCCTAAGATCTTTGCGATTTAAAGCTCTGAATGGCATTGCAACTGTTATGGATAGGTGTGTCGCTTACCACCAGGCGCACGACTTATTCGTCCCGTCGCTTGGTATTACAAAACCTACGTCCACAAGGCCTATTTTCAATACCTTATTGTCGCACTAATTATTCTAAAAATAGGTTCCTTATATGAGCTCGTACCCAATTTAATAACGAATAAGGGCAATGGACGAATATAAAGAAATTAATATATCTGACAATAAGCCATTCCGGTTCAAATGTGTCATTAGGAAGCTGTTAACATAATTATTAATCGATCGAAGGAATTTTTCTTAGTGTTCGATTTTTGTATTATAATACTTATAACAAACTAGTGGAGTGATTTCGCACAACATAATTGAATATCATGGTGGTTGAACATCAGGATATTCAATAAATTTAAATTATAATTAAAAGTGATTTATAATTTGTTGATCAAGTGGTACTTATTATGTTAGTTGTTACCTGCTTATAGCTAAGTACAAATTTGTCTATCCAGCGTAACTTGTTTTAGACATTAGTGGAAACTGTTTTGACTAGTGTTTGTTTCATATGTGTTAAAAATGAAATATATGTTTCTCAAATAAATAAAATACAATAAAAAAAAAATTCAAAGGTTTTGGCTAATACCTAAATATGTCTTCTTTTTTATATCGCTTCTTCATTTTCGAAGTCGCTAATTGTTGCCTAGAGTGCACCAGACGTACAGCAAAAGACGTACATCGTGCGGAAATCTCCTTTCATGTGTTTATACATATGGATTTATAATTTATTCTATTAAAAAAAGAACCAGCACCACAACGACCGGTCTTGTGCTGCTCGCAAGCAACGGATTCTCGCAGTCTTCACCAAGTCATCGGTCCTCCTTGTGGGCGGTCTGCCACGCTGCGTGTTAGTTGTGACCGCGTACCACTCGAGAAATCTTTTGCCCCTTCGGCAAGTGCCACTGAAGTTTTGCAATTCACTTTTAGGGATATGTCAGTTACTTACTTAATTTTACGTCCTTTAATGGCATATTTATTTACGTTTGCATTTGTCTTATAAATTATTTAATTGATAAACTCCGTAAATATACTTTTCTCAGATCTTCTTCACTCATTGTTAGCGCCCGACCCACATTTGCCTATAAACCCGTTTTTATACAAACTTTATCCTTGTCCAAACCGCAGTGTTTTCTACTTATATGTTAATGTCATGTGTTCATGGTTAAGTTTCATTTGTGTCTTAAAAACGTCTCAAAAATACGAAAAGCCTATAGAATTCTCACACTGCCGCAGTAGCTTAATCTGAATTCAAGCAGAGTGGGTTCAAATTCGGGCTAGCATCCCTGAATTTTTCGGAATTTAAATTTAAATGTTGTAAAAGGCAAAAACGCATAATAGCCATGTCGTATCAGATATAAAATAAATAATTTCGAAAGACTAAAAATACTGCAGAATTACAATTTATAAAATTAATTTAGTAAAATATAGTTAAATCGCAAAATGTTTAGCTGTTTCTATAGATACTTTTAGCCTTATTAGTTACTTTTGACGTGCCTATAAGAGTACAGTGCAATTAAATTTAAAAAAAATCTATTACCGCCTTAGAGCGATGATGTAATGAAAATGCCTGTGGGTGTAATTTAGGACTTTACGGCCGACTTCGCCGGCCCATATTACCACTCAGAACTATAAATCACATAGCTCTGAGGGGCATTACTACTGTGCCCGTCATCCTGAGATATAAGGTGACAGGTCTTACGTGCCTGTAATTTCACCAGCACTCTTACCCTTTAAAACCGGAACGCGGAAGTGATGCACACTTCGACGGCAGAAATAGGTAAGGTGGCAGTACTTCCCTGGACGAATACCAAAAACCGTAGTTTAACCGAAGCCGTTACTGCAAGTGATTAGTTCCCTATTCATTAACATTAGGTACCTTAAGTTAAAAAGGCGGTAAATACGCAATTAAGAACAGAGAGACATTCAAAACTTTAATGGCCAGAAGGTGTGTAATTGCTTTTCCGCCCGTGTGGCATATATTTTTCATTTTACACTTGTGAGGAAGTTGAAAATAAAGTTTATTCATTTAATATTTACACACTTTTCAGTATCTCACAAATAAGTCCCACATAAAGAATATTTTTTTTTGGAGCATTAAAGCATTTTGCTTTGACTTTTACGTATGAATAAAACGTAGTGTTTATTTATGTATGTCATAGTACTTATGAGTAAGTACCGTATATAAATTATAGACGAAATAAAGACTGTATTTATATTAGTTTTTGCAAAAGGCTCTTTTTAAATTTGCAAAAGCAGCAGGCAAAAAAATCTAAACGGTCATAGATATTTTTATCTGTTCAGAGCTAAGCAATAAATGTTTGATTTCTATAAATTAACTATGGTAGTTTTATGTTGGGCCTCAAAACTAAAACAAATGAGCATTAAAAACAAAATTTAGATAGTTATTTTTAAACTAAGTAAATGTTGATTATATTTGTATACTAATATTATATTAATTATGATACGATTTGACCTGACAACATGTCCGTACACGCAAGCAAATTGGTTTCTGCTTTTTCATATACTTGAATGGAGGGCGCAAGCAAGCAACCAAGATTTAGTAGGAGATCAATATCAAAAGATATACTGATATAGACGGAACAATTTATAGATATATCAAACATAACAAAATATCGTTTATTTAAAAAAGTGCACATTTACAATAGATCAATCATTTCTTTGAGGATCAAATAATATAATCCCTCTGAAAATTAAATCAAAAAGTCCACTGCGATTTGTGGACGCGTATTTGGCGCGAGGTCTACGTCCGTGCTCCGAGCGGGTGGTGGGAGAATAGAACTAAAACAAAAAGTCCATTACCGCCGCTAGGGTTGCATCACAAAAAGACCGCCTAGTTTTGCTGTACGCTGTACTACTTACGAGCAAGTGTGATGAAATAATATATGTACACATCATGGAATTCTTTTTTTTTAAACACGTACATACCTACATATTATAGCTTGTTACCACGTCCTATTACTTAATCATGATGATTATTATAATAATAACGCACACACTCAACATAGCCCCGCACTAGGGAAACCCTGGTTTGCGGGTGCCATGGATACACACATAGATAACCACAAATTACACCCAAACTCACGGGAGAAATAAATATTTCTATATAAATATTTCTCTCGGCCCGGGAATCGAACCTGGGACCTCTGCGTGGCAGTCCGGTAACAGTTCGGCTACGGTGGCAGTTAAATTGATTATCAGAGATAATAATTTTGTGTTTAAATTAC
>NW_020654289.1:16650645-16670118 GCF_003589595.1 Hyposmocoma kahamanoa
TGTATAACTTTACTATGAAGAATGTATAATTTAGATTTCCTTATTAATTCTTATTTGAATACTATAATACATGGTGATGATGGGCAGACGACATCGCAATCGTCCCGGGGCGAACCTGGATGGGCCTAGCGCAGGGCCGTGGGAAATGCCACAAAGACTTGGAGGCCTATACCCAGCTATGGGTGAAGTCAGGTTGTATATGTTGATCTCTGAACATTGATAGTAACTCATTCCACCAAATTGGAATAGGTCGAGAAAAACTATCTACCTTTACAGGTTCGTTATTTTCTTTTCCTCTACATTTATTTCACTTTTTTCATTTGCTAGTTATTACATGTTTAAATGGTGAGCACAACCCCAAGATGTGTGAAATCCCTAACACCCTAGCGTGGTTAAAACCTTTGATTATGCTTGTACAAGCCACCAGCACCCAGTCGCGGTATACATAATATACGTCGGAACTAGTTAACACTCCAAGCTTCATGGAACATAATTCGGTTTATTGTTTATGGAATGTGCTTTACAATAGGGTAAATCTTAGCTAACATAACTAAATGTTATTTTCTAGTTCTTAGAGAAACAATTTACTTAGCTATCCACGACTCCATTTTCTAACGGCATGTATTTAAATGATCATTTTAAGTTTTCAAAAGCAGCAGTCAAAAAAATGTAAACGGTAAATTTTTTTAAGGGCTGATCTTTCGCTCGGAGCCATAAAATAAATTATTAAATCAATGGTATAAATTACCTTTGACAGTTTTATGTTGGGCCTCAAAACTTAAGACAAATGAGCTTTAAAAATAAAATTTAGATACTTGTTTTTTAAACTAAGTAAATGTTGATTATGTTTGTGTATTAATATTATATTAATTATAATATAATTTGACCTGTAAAACGTGTCCGGAAACGCAAGCAAACTGGCTTCTGGCACTCGCCGGCCGCTGCCGCTGCACACTCGCTTCGTGACGTTTGAATTTGTTCACTTTAATCTGACTTGGTCTTATGACATAATGTTTGTTGGCATGGTTGCCATATCAAAATAAAAAGTTAACTCAATTCAAACTAATATTATAAACGAGAAAGCAACTCTGTCTATTACGTTTTCACACCTAAACCGCTAAGCCCATTTTGATGAATTTTGGTATAAAGAAAAATTGTTGGGACCGAGTAGTAGGATGTAAACTACTGTTTGTCACAAAAACAAACCTTGAAGGGGATGAAGAGGGGGGGGGGGGGGGGTTAAAAATTGCATGGAGAACCTATATAACCCATATAACTGTGAAAATTAGTATAGTACTGTAGTAGGTACTCGAAGTACGCACTACGCCGAAATCGCGAGTACCAACTGGTGCTTTATAGATGAGCGTACATTGACAAGATAGGCTTGTTGTGCGAGTTACTCGAAAAATTATCAAATAAGCAAGGTCACTCCCTGCGAATTCGTCGCGTCGCGTTTAAAATTCGTTTTAACATGATCCAAGTTATGCACTTTCGAGCTAGTTACTGAGAAAAACAAATTAATTGCAATCAACTGACGTTATTATTTCAACCCCGGCGGAACAAATTCGTAATTCAGTTACTTCAACTGTAATAAGTAATCCTACTTAAACTGTCAAGTACAAGGAACTGCCTATATTAGATACAAAGCGTTTTCCGCGTCGATAACTTGGTATAAGTAGGTGTAAGAATACTCTGAATACACATATTATTTACAAAGCCAAAGCGATACATTTTGAGGTCCCTATAAAAGAGTTGTCAAATATCCCTTAGAACATAAAATACGAGACATTAGGTATTTTCTTGAAAATAATGAGGCGTACCTACTTGTTTTTAAAACCGGCAATCTTCTAATGGTCTATCAGCGGAAGGGGAAGGGGATATCCGGTGACTGTTATGGTTATTCATAAGTGTACGAATTAATTAAGATAGAGGGTGTTAAAGATGATATTTATTTACGTGGTAACATCACACTTTTTAAATAACACCTTTTATAGAGTTTTTTTTTATTTATTAGGTTCATCAACAGTTATTGCATCAATTACAAATTCAATTTACATAGGTAATAGTATTTTGACAAGACGCGCAACAAGTTCATTTTTAGAAGCAGTTAAGAGTTCGTCCAGGGAAGTACTTCCACCTTACCTATTTCTGCCGCCAAGCAGTAATGTTAGCATTACTGCGTTCCGGTTTTGCAGGGTAATGGTACAGGTGAAATTACAGGCACATGGGATATGTAAGCTTATGTCTCAGGGTGACGGGCGCAGTGGCAGTGCCCTTTAAGCTACACTGCAACTGTCATGGACAGGCGTGTCGCTTAGCATCAGGCCCACGACTTGTTCGTCCCGTCACTCGGTATTATAAAAAAAAGGTATTATTATTATTCGTAATATCTGTAAGGTTTATTTTATATAATATGTAAAAATTAAAAATTTTTGTTAATTAGTAACTAAAAATTTAATTTTTAAAGGGCATGTAATAAGCCAGAACACTGGATGTCAAAAAAAATATAATAAAAAAGAAACACCACAATGAAACCCGTGAAGTATAACAACGATTACATGAATTGACTATAGTTTTAGTTACGGAAATGCAAAATGCAGTATAATAAGAGTTTTAATAATGTATACTTTAGTTTCTAGTTATATTCAACAGTATAGTTAAGTTACTAGTAATTTTATTTAAAACCAAGTGTCAAGCATAATTAAAGAAAGAAACATTTAAAAATAATTATAAGTAGTAGTAGGAGTAATATATATATCTAAAAAAGTACTTCAGTATAAAGAGGAATCTCAAAATAAACAAAAGCGTCTCGAAATTGTTACAAATAAGATCTTTATTTTGAATAGAGTAACTTTTAGAACATGTAAGGTTTATTTTATAAAATATGTAAAATTTTAAATTTGTTTGTTAATTAGTAACTAAAAATTTAATTTTTAACACTAGGTTAAGAAAAAAAAAACATCACTTCTCAAGATGCCAGAAAATTTTTCATTTTTCCTTACATATCGAAGTCCTTCCCGACAAACTTTTCCCGACAAAATCAAAGTCAAAGCCAAATAATCTCTATTTCATAGGCAAGCAAATTCCACTTGAAATCGTCAGACTGATTAAACTCTACTGCTCATTCGTAAGGCAGATTCCTCTGAGAAGAAACTCTAGGGGTTGCTCTTTGTAAATATACATTTGAATACATTTATCATTACAATATTTAATATAAACATATTAAATTGAGACTACCTGCAAGAGCTAAACGGGTCACTACCAAGGATTTTTGTCATCCAAGTACGCAGAAGCCGTATAATAAACCTTTAGTATTAAGTTTTTGTTTCTTTATAATTTTAAATCTGGTAAATGGCAAATTTTGAATATCACTCGGAATCTTATTATAGAAGCGTTGCCCCTTGCCCAGTGCCCCTTAAATGAATTTGTGACTTTTTCATAAAAGAAATTAATATTTTTCTTAATATATATTAACATTATCGAGTTCTTAGGTTTTTGCGATGTAACACATAGGAAATGAACCTATTTTTCTGGATTTAAATCGCGTATATTTGTTTTTTTCAAACAAACCGACGTTTCGGGCCCTTTACAGGTCCCATGGTCACGGTTGACTGAGGTGTGAGGTCCTAGATTAGGCTCCAGCCACCACAATTTATTATCTCATAAGACCAATTTACCGTTCGTCGGTTATACCAAATTTTTGTGGAGGAAATTAAGAAATTTATATTACCTATATAACACGGGAGAGGCAATTTCATCAAAATATCTCTAATAACAATGAACTGATTTTTTCATAAAAATTTTGCGAAACTTTGTGCTTTTTGTATTTTGGGTCTCACGTCACCTTATTTTTTTGGTAATATCAAGTAACGAGACGAGCAAGTCGTGTGTCTGGTGGTAAGCGACACGCCTGTCCATAACAGTTGCAATGTTACTCAATAACACATTCGCAGTCCATGACTCCACCTGGAGTTGCAAATTGTCTTCAACGATAAGTCCATACTTCGAGTCGCAACTACATACCTACTACTTAAATGTCAAATATTTGATTGGACTTGGAAAGAATATCAGGGCTTTCAATTACATTCAAAGCCCTGATATTTTTTTAACATTGAATTAATAAATAACAAAATAATTTAGACATATTGTATAATGTTAGAGTGAAAGACAAATCCAACACTACTTCACACAGGTTCCGTTGAACTGGCGAACTGATTTCGGCTTATACATGGAGGACATGTTAACATGTTAAATTGCAAAGATCTTAGAGGCTTTGCCACTGCACCCGTGACTGTCATTTCACCAGCACCAAACCGGAACGCAGTAATGGGCACATTACCGCTTGGCGACAGAAATCGGTAGGGTAGCAGTATTTCCCTGGACGATCTCTTTCACGCACAAGAAGTTCTACTTCTACTATAATTGCAGTAATTAGTGTGGTTGTCGAGTTTATTTTCATTGTCCGTGTTTTTTGCTTCTAAATTAGATTATGTGATCGTAAAAGTCTAAAATCGTAAAAGTAATTTTTTTTTTATTTCCGGTTAACAAATTACATATGCAATAATCAAATTTACAACCATAAGATCAGCCCTAGGCTTCATCAATAGGTACTAAAATGCAAACTGGGCTTTACAAGAGATTTTGTAAAATATGCCAAATCTAATAAAAAAATCCCGTCGTGGGTCGTGCCCGGCTCAAAAGTTCCCATTACACTGGCAGCATTTCTGCCGTCGAGCAGTAATTGAGCATTACTGTGTCCCGGTTTTGAAGGGTAAGGGAACTGGTGAAATTACAGGCACATGGGACTTGTCAATTTATGGCTCAGGGTGACAGGCGCAGTGACAGTGTCCCTCAGATCTTTGTAATTTAAAGCTCTGAGTGGCACTGCACTGTTTTGGACAGGCGTGCAGCTTACTACCAGGTACAGGACTTGTTGGTCCCGTCACTTGATATTATAAAAAAAGACGTCTGCTGAACCAACCACGACCTAGAGCGGCGATCGCAGCACCTGTCTCCGAGTTGGCGAACTAACTCTTTAAATAAGTCCCGAGCTTCCGAACCCCAGGGTCCCGCCGTTTCAACCGCGACCAGTACGAGGTCGTACAACATCGGCTCCAAGGCAGAATAATTTGCGTGCTTTAGTTTTATCTTAAGTGGGACGCAGCAACATTGGTATATCTAAAATGTTACTAGACAATGAACGCCCACCAGCATACTGATTTTGATTCAAATCACATAATCTCAAAACCAGATGGGTTTCCGAGCGAGAAGATGAACCTGATTCCTACTATATCTTTCTAATTTGTGAGTTAAATCAACTATTGTTCCGATTAGAAATGTCAAGTTCCCGATCGGCCAGTTGTGAATCGCAATTGTATATGCCTCGACTCGGAAAAGACGCAGTTTCCGATCGGGAGAGGCAATTAAAATCAAGCTGCAGCAAAACATTTATCAAAAATACAGAATTTTACGGGCCATTACCTCTAATAGCTCGCATATTAAGGAATATTTAAGGGACGTGATCATAGGAACGCTTAATTATGCGTATGAATGATGATAATGTATTAAGAACTCATTCCGCTTGCAGCAAATTACGCTCATTAATTATGGGGATTACAAATTTTCATTTTAATTCATTAAGTCGGATACCGCTTTCATTGAACAGAGAGGCGATAAAGAAATAGTATTATGTCGTCAATATTAATAACACAGAGAACCACACCCAATTATCTTATCTCAAACGAAATGAAAAAATGAAAGAGTGAATTCTATATGAAAGATAAATAATGGTCATTTCATAGGTAAGTAAATTACACTTGAAATCGTCATACAGATTCAACTCTGCTGGTCATTCGTAACGAGCAAGAAACTGTAGGGGTTGCTCTTTGTAAACATATATTACAGTAACAATCGCGAAATCCTAAGAACTCGATAAATATTTTTCTTACCATAAATAACAATCATTAATGTTCTATGACGTTAATGTAAGAATATCAATCTCTTTAAACTTATCTCTCAAATTCATTGGTCACTTCTCTCCAGGAAACTACCTCGAATACTCAGATAGATAGATAAATACACTTTATAGCTCATACACAGGAACACAAACAATACATTAACAGCTTAAAAATAATGTGGGAAAAGGTGGCCTTATCGCTAAGAGCGATCTCTTGCAGACAACCTTTGATATATATAGGAAAGTTAATCAGAGCGGGATACGTAGTGTGCCAATAGCAAACTATAAACTGTATAGGCAAACAAAAATTAACACCGTAGAGGGGGTTCTTCTGTTACTTGATGACGTCACCAAATTGAGTAAAAAAAAAACATTCAGTCCAATGTCAGGGTTTATTTCCAAAAGTATTCATACAAGGTAATAAGTTAATTGTAACCGGCGAGAGCGGTACTACAGGTACAAATGCAAAAAGTATAAAAGTGAATATCAGATAGGTCCAGGCAGTCGTTCCCTTCCCACAAGGACTCAACTCCTAGATACGTATCATATCAATGGTACTGATGTTTCTCACACATAACTAAAATTCGGTTCAAGTAGTCACCATCCGAGGGAAAATCTTAACACCGCGATGCAGGAATTAAATAAAAAGGGTCAATGCCATCTAGCGGATTTCTACAGAGCTATCTGATAAACAAAGTTGATTAGTTAAAGTCTATGATATAAAATAGGTTTGTTACAACATTATATTCTATCAAAAAATAAATAACGATATAGTATACCTAAATGTATATTAGTATATATAAATACACCTAAATAAACTGATTTTTACTACGAGTAATAAATACATACACGTTGATGTAATACTCGAGATGTAATAATAAATAATAATAGGTAGCCTATAATATACACTTCCACTCCTGGCCCGTTCTCACGACTGACGTAAGGATTTAGACTGTAGTTCCCACGCGGGAATTCATTCATTCATTCATTCATTCTGGTTTCCTCACGAGGTTTTCCTTCACCGAA
This sequence comes from Hyposmocoma kahamanoa, assembly GCF_003589595.1. Classification (NCBI taxonomy): domain Eukaryota; kingdom Metazoa; phylum Arthropoda; class Insecta; order Lepidoptera; family Cosmopterigidae; genus Hyposmocoma; species Hyposmocoma kahamanoa. The sequence continues at coordinate 16,657,628 of NW_020654289.1, forward strand.
AAGCGCATAGAAATTTCAAATTAAATTTCGCACATGAATTCCAAAACTCACAAGTGCAAGCCCGGAATCGAACCTACGACTCTCTGCTTGAGAGGCGATAGGCCAAACCATTAGGCTAATAAGGCTTCAGAAAACCCATACCGGAATCTATTTAGAAAAATTACCCTACTCCTGGGAATTTAATCTAAAAACTCCTCACCCAGCGCCCGCAGTGCAAGCCAAGTACTTCGAGGTCATCATAAATAATATAATAAAATCATTACCCGCCATAAATGTATAATCTATTGTTTATGAACTAATCCACTGTGGAAAACAAACAATGGAAGTGCTATCTCGATCTATGCTCGATTACTATTAAAACTATATCGCCAAAATGCACACAAATAAATGATAAACACTATGAAATCTTGATAATGATAGGTTTAGAAAGTTGTAACAAAAATCTGGACTGGTAATATAATTTAAGCTTTACCCAGTCGTTACATCGTTGAAAGTTCAATACCTTTGCTAACGTGCTGCCATCTTGCGGCCATTAGCTGATCTACGATGAACGACTGACATCTAAACGAATAGAAAGTAGTTTCTTCTCGACAACAGATATCTTATTTAACGCACACGTTGCTTAATCAACTTTATGTCAATCCATTAAGTTTAAAATTAACACAACACTCATGAAGCATTTTTCTCGCTAAGCTAAGCCTAGTTCTCCAAAGAATAAATCTCGACCATATTGCATTAGGATAATGTTAACTTTCAATTGTTACAGTACAAAAAATAAATTCGACGAACATTAAATGGAAAATTTATTAAAATAAGACTTACCGATGATATGAAGTAGCACCACAGGATATATTTTAGGTGCGGATATAATTTTTGCACTCCAAAACAGCACAATAAGGCATTTGTCTACGATTTTGGAGAATTTGCGCGAAAGAATGACACAAGTGTACAAAGCGAAAATAGCGGACTGACTGACGAGGCCATATAAATATTTCTCCCAGCCCAGGAATCGAACCCGGGACCTCTGCGTGGCAGTCCGGCATGGTAACCGTTCAGCCACCGAGGCAGTTAAACCACATCTAAACATACTACAAGGAAATTCTCTAGTCCTGACAAATGTCTAACCAGGCTATGGCGAAATATTCAATCTACGATTAACACAAAAGTTTATCTTACAAAGGTTTATCTTAGTGTAATCAAGGAGTTTAATAGTTCCAAAGCTTTCGAAAGTTATTTTGTAAACAAGTCAGATAATGTATAAATATGCTGTAACACTGTGTACATTTATCAATACTGATTTTCATTAAATATTACCGATGATATACTGGTATATTATTATGATGTTGTGTGTTTAATTTCTTAGCAGAGCTTGATATCTATTTCCTAAACTACAAGCAGTTTTTTGAATTTCGAAAAATCCGTTTTCCATACGCCTACACTAAATAAATGTAACCATAGGTACCCTCAACTTTTCATGTTTCCAGGGCTTATAGTTATGCTGTACGTCCATCTGCCAGTAAATTGCTCCGTACCCTAATAAGATCTGGAATGGAACGCATAAAACACGTTCTTCGAATTTTCGCACGCACTTGCCAAACTTTTATTCGATTCCGAGAGCAAAATTTTATCTATCATACCCTCAAAATTGTCGAATTTTATAGTTCTTTTTGTTAATAAGAAAAATGTACACAAAGAAGCAGTGCTTGTCGTTTTTCTTCAGTCAACAAATTACAATTATTAACTAAAATAACGGATAACTCTCGTATTTAAGTCGAATTTTGGCGGCGGTGACATGGTGACTTTCCGTTGAGTCACCGCCACGGAATCTCATGACAAAAAAAGAGAATTACTACGGCAGAATTACTAAGTGCTATAAACATAATATTAAGATCTTTTTAATATCAACATTACCGTGTACGTCAGGGAACTGGCTACCGAACTGAGAAATTTCTTTAAAGTTCTGTACACAGAATTTTAATGAGTTTATAGTTCTATACACTTGAGACTTCTACTGGACTTGAGTTAAAAAAAAAGAACGTTGTATTTTTGCTAAATAAAATATCAAACATGACGCTACTCAAACGCTCTATTGCCTCTTAGACTATGGATTATGTTTTTCCATCCTCTAAGTATTGCCTCCTGATTAGTTAAATTGGTCTAAAGATCTTGTAACCGGGCCATAAATCTTTATAAAAAAAAAAATATTTGTGCTTGGCCCGTAGAAGGAGAATTGAGTTCTACGGCTTGGCCACTTCTATCCTATCTTTTTGGTTTTTTGTTTCGTGGTGTTTGTTTGACTTTCGTCTAAATATATGAAGAGGCTGTATGGTAGAACCTTTGCCTACCCAAATAAATGGGTGAAAATTTATTTAAGCAAAATTGGGTTTGTGTCATGGATTGAGCAAAATACACATTATATATTGATTAAGTGTATCATTATTTTATTTACGCCCTTAGAATAATAACGCATAGAATGATAGTTTCATATGAAACGAACTGTCACAAGTGAGGCAAAAATCAAATTCATGTAGGCGTAAGCAACTTGTATCTACGCTCGTCGGCACGCACCCAAATATACAAATAATGATGCCATGGAATAACATTTCCCTCAAAAATAGGGAAATTGTATCTTGCTTAACTCTTCGTTCAAGTTCCATCACTAAGTTAAAGGTGCCTACAGATTTGCCTGACATTGTCGATCAGGTGCCTACAGATTTGCTCGATTTTGTCGATCGTTACTGTCGATCAGGTGCCTACAGATATGCTCGGTTTTGACAATGTCAAGTGACAAGAATTTTCAATAATTTATTTTTGGTAATCCTTATGGAAATGGCATTTATATCTGAATACACGATGACGGACACGACTTTTCAAATAAATGCAATATGGGAATCATCTTCGAGGTATTCGAGGTGCTCATTACGAATATTACACTCATTTCTAAATCCAATTCTTGAGCTGTTCGCGGTGCAAATTGACCTTGAGCACTGACGGCCCGCCCGTTCGTGTAGGCCCATTGGGCGCGCTTCAATTTGCCTCACTTAGCGTGTGCGGACTAGGTTTCTATGCGTTATTATTCTAAGTTTACGCCTAGAAAAAGCATTGTATGCAATCATTACATAATTAGTTTTCTAAATCTCGTACCTACTACTTAGGCCACACAGCAAAGCCTCGTGGCCTAAACATGGTACTCGACTTTAAGGACCCACCCTCATTATGGAACGATTGCATAAAATACTATAATATGTAAATTGTGTTTCGAAAAAACACAATTTTTCAAAACTTACGTTTCCTCCTCCGTTACCATGCCGAACGGTTACCATGCCGAACTGCCACGCAGAGGTCCCAGGTTCGATTCCCGGGCCGGGAGAAATATTTGTATGGCCTACAATTATTTCTCTCGTGAGTTCGGGTGTAATTTGTGGTTGTCTATATGTGTGTCCATGGCACTCGCGACACAGAGTTTCCCTAGTGCGGGGCTATGTTGAGTGTGTGCGTTATTTATTATTTATTACTCCATTTTCTTGGTGATAGTAATTTTTTTCTGACGGTGTAATTTGCTCTTTAGCTTGTCAATTGTTTAAAGTATGTAGAAAAATTATTACCTACCGGAGTTAATTAAATCGGAATGGTTTTTTATGAACACCTGTTGAACCATTGAAAGATCAGTCATTCGTAGAATTAATATTCATGACAACGGAACGGAATATATTATTATGACATTTGTAGAGAGGCTTTAGTTTCCCTACTTCGAACTTTGAATACAACGTAAAGTAAGTTCACTTACTTAAAAATAAACATTACGTGCTTTTATTCAATTAATTCGTTACACTTAAGTAGGTACGTAATCGCTTGAGCGACTTGTAGTGGGTGTGAAAATGAATGGAAAAATCATTAATAACTTGCGCTATGCAAATGACACTGATCCCTTCTACAAAGAGTGACCTACAAAATATCTTGGATAGAATAAACAGATGCAGTGAAGATGCTGGTCTCACAATGAACATATCAAAAACTAAATTCATGGTAGTTCCAGAAATCCTGACTTAGATTCAACTATATCAGTGGACGGTAAATATCTCGGCGCTTGGGTTAATGAAGCATGGGACTCGGATCAGCGTCCTGATTTTGACTCAAACGGGAATTGATCCGATCACCCGATCGGATCAATTCCCGAAGTCTCAAAATCAGATGGGTTTCTGAGCGAAAAGATGAACCTGATTTCTACTACATCTTTCTAATTTGTGAGTTAAATCAACTATTGTTCCGATTAGAAATATCAAAAGTTTCCGATTGGCCAGTTGTGAATCGCAATTATGCGCCTCGACTCGGAAAAGACGCAGTTTCTGATCGGGAGAGGCAATTAAAATCAAGCTGCAGGAGATAAAAACTCAGATTGAGATCGCCCGAGCATCTTTCATGAAAATGAAAAGGGTGTTGTGCTGCCGACAACCTTACATATAACTTAGAATTCGCATCCTCCACTGTTATATCTGGCTAATCGTTATGTACGGCAGCGAGGCTTGGACCATCAAAAAAGAAACCTGACGGCGTCTCGATGCATTCGAGATGTGGTGCTACCGCCGCATGCTTCGTATCAGCTGGATGCAGAAAGTCAAGAACGAGACAGAACTCCTGTGTATTACCACCTCACGCCAGCTGACGCGGATCATCAAGAAGCGCAAAATAACATATCTCGGGAAAGGTTGCAGACAAGAGACTCGCTAGAAGACGTAAAAAGTCATGGTTACGCAAGATAAGGGAGTGGACCAGAGTCACGAGCGCGGAACAACTGTTTAGTTTGGCCATGAATAGGGACAAATTTGCTATATTGACGGTCAACCTCCAATAGTGGAGAGGCACTTTAATAAGACGATATCTTAACTAGGTCAATATGTCAAATTTGGTTTATACATGCCTTATATTTACAAACAAATTCGGTCAAATGTCATGTTCAAATTTCAAATTGCGCAGTTTCGACACTTGTGAAGTCAAGCATATGATTTAACTCAGCATACTATTTGTTTAAAGATAGTTTTTGGTAGAAACTTGCGTGTACACTTAACTAGTAAAAGTGTTGAATTAAAAAAATAGTTAGTTAAAATTATTATAATAGTCAGTAGGTTGAAAATTTAATAAAAGAGTTTTGTTATTTATTAATTGGTTTTGTCTGTAAAGTTTTTAAGAGCCAAATTTCCAACAGCTAAATCTGAACCAGATTATCTCGCAGAATCCTCATGAGTTATGTAATCCCTCTTCAATTCATACGCACGTAATTCTGTAGTTTTGCTACATATATAGATCATGAACCTATTTGTACGTACCACTGCTGGGCACGGATGGAGACCCGTCTGAGAAGAGTTGTGAACCTTCTTCGTCGTACAGGTTACATCACCATATTTTCCTTCACCGAAAAAGTTAATTACTTAGGAAGAATTAATAATAATAATAAGAGGCGAAAGTCTAAAATAGATAACAATAATAATAACACACTTATAGCCCCGCACTCGGGAAACCCTGTATCGCGGGTGCCATGGACACACACATAGACAACCACAACTTACACCCAAACTCAGAGAAATAGATGTAGGCCATACAAGTATTTCTCCCGGCCTGAGAAATCGAACGCGAGACCAGCATGGTATCCGTTCAGTCACGGAGGCAGTTATATAATTTGAGACCGTATATAATTTTCTCGCGTGCATTATGTAGGTGTTGTCGCAAGAATTGTACATATTAATATTCAAATGTTGAACGTATGTGTTATCAGAAATATCTAATTTTGTATTAGCGTAATATTAGCGTATAATATGTGAGGTCGTGACTTTTTTGTTTCCACTTCGTAACCTTCACAAATAGAATGATTTACATTATCCGCTCAGAGGATTTCTATTGTCCTAGTTGTGACAGTATATTAATTATGTTGCAGTAGAGCTCCTTGTGAAAGAGCTCGCCCAAGGAAGTACTGCCACCTTACCTATTTCTGTCGCCAAGCGGTAGTATCAGAATTACTGGGTGCTGGTGAAATTACGGTCACATGGGCCTTATCAACTTATGTATCAAGTTCATGAGCGCAGCGAGTGCCCCTCATATCATTGCGATTTAAAGCTCTGAGTGGCACTGCAACTGCTATGGACAGGCGAATCGCTTACCATCAAGCGGTTGAATAGGTCATTCCGTCACTTGTTCTCATAAAAGTTTTAAAAAAATCACTGTGTGTCACAAACAAACGATGTAATACAAAACAGCAGCAGTCGCTACAAATGTTTTTGTACATAATATATTTCTATAGAGCTTTTTTAAGTTTAGTTCTTTAATTAAATCCAAAATTTATTTATTATAAAACATACGCAGTACAAAAAGATTTGTAGCGTCTGCTGCGATTCGCTACAAGCACTATGCCGAGGCTTCGTTCTTTTCATCAACTTAGCAATAGAAATCAGAATTACATGAGGTGTGTGATTTTCTATATGTATGTGTGTTTGATGGATAAAGTCCTATTTAATTTAAAGCTAGAAACCATTATCGACCACTGAACCTACCACTGTCAGCTGCTCATGTGATAAGTAAGCACCTTTACATATCACATGAGTAGTATTCAGATTGAAGGAGAGGAAGAGGGGCACCGGCGCACTCTGAGACAAAAGTTGACAAGTTCTATGTGCCTGTATTTTCACCAGCACCCTTACCGTTCAAAACCGGAACGTAAGTAATGTTCATGTTACTGTTCGGCGGCAGAAATTGGTAAGAAAACAGTACTGCCATCCTTATCATAATTAACGTAATCGACATTTTTAGCGAAATTGAGTTATTAACATATTTAAGCTCAGCGAAGAGAGTTCTACAACCTGCTCTAATTGGTTTTTTAATATCTTATTTAGTTTCAGTTTTATTGTTAAGCAAAGTGAGCGTAATTCACATTTTTTAGGTGACTAAACTTTAGGTGCCAATATAGTTACCGATGTGCAAATGCGTAAGTTATGATAAGGAGGGCAGAGTACTTTCCTCTTTTAAGCTAAAATAACATAAGGAAGTAAGCAATATAGAACTCACCTGTAATTTCCTTCGAATTCTTAGAAATCTCGTAGAATATGCAAGCGTAGCATACAGTAATGATGAGCAAAGGGAAGAAGTACATTGCGCATAAGCAAAACACATTATACGCTAATTCTTGGTGCTGACTCGAGAAAGCCTCGAAGGAAACACATTGATGAAAATCTGACACTTTTGGATGACTCATCACTCGGAACACTAAGCTCTGTGGACAAGGAATTTTGAATTAAATTAATGTGATTGTACATGTCGATACTGAACGTCGTTTAAGGTGCGTCAGAACGATACACAAAAGTATTATTTATTATACAGGTAAACAAAATATGTGGCGCTGACTCAACTGTATATATATAAAATAAAATTTCTGTGAATATTTTATATTCGTGAGTGTTAATGGTTATTTCCACTCGTGAACTGAACGGAGACCCGCTAACTTCTATAATGTGACTTTTAACTTAGTTTACACGAGTTAGAGTTTAAACTTTCAAAATATTATGAATATGTACAACGAATATGCTATGATATTGAATAATAGTACATACGATAATATACATTATTTCAATGTATTTTATATATTATTGGTCCATAACTGTGTAATTCTAACCATTGATGATTAAAGGGTACCGTATTGAGCTAATATATTATAAAATAATATTATATTAAATCCTTATGCCGTAAAAAGTATGAAGGACTCTTTATATTAAGACTGCACCGAGGCAGCGATACGTAATTGCGAAATACCATGCCGTACCGCCTGTACCACCTCTCACTTGAGACTTATGTAGTTCTCAGGTCGTGGAAGCTTGCAAACGTGCAACCTGTGCCGAAAAAGTGAAGCAGAGCTGACCCTGTCAACTATCGACCTATCGCAGTCACTTCCATACACTGCAAGACTATGGAACGTGTACTCAACAACCGTCTCCTATCGTACCTTGAATACAACGACCTCCTCAGTGATCGCGAGTACGGATTCCGACGAGGGCGATCTACTGGGGATCTTCTTGTGTATGCCTGTCACATATGGAGCGTGACTACAAAAAAGCAAGGCGAAGCATTTGCAGTGTCTTTGGACATTTCTGAAGCCTTTGACAGGGTCTGGCATGCAAGCCTTTTAAGTAAGATTTGACACTCCAGGCAGTCTACGATCTTGTCAAATTTAACGCTACCAAAACGCAGGCGTGTCTATTCTCTACAAAACGGTGTCCCTTTGAGTTCTCTACAAAACGGTGTCCCTTTGAGTTGACTCCGACTTTTCGTGATACATCCATACCGATAGCCGACTGTCTCCAGCTACTTGGAATGGACCTGACGTCCAATTTGAACTTCGGCAGATATATTTGAATCCGTGGTCAAAAATGCAGCAAGGAAGCTTGGGATCCTTTCCAGGGTGAGGCGTTACTTTAGTAGTTGCTTCAGCTGTACCAAGCACAAGTCCGGTCGTGTATGGAGTACTGCTGACACTTTAGGATAACTCTGCTACATATCAACTGGTCACTTTGGATTCAATTGACAGCCGTGTCAAGAGGCTTATAGGTGATTCGGAATTAGTGGAAGCGAAGCTGTAGAGTCTTGAACAACGTCGTAAAGTTGCCTGCTTATCGGTATTTTACAGGATATATCACGGAGAGTGTGCGATGGAATTATATGATTTAATTCCGCCTTCTCCTTTCCATCACTGAGAGACTAGGCGTAGGCTTGGGTTCCACCTCTGTGTTGTGGACATTGCAAAGATTCGCACGAAGCATTGCGTTTCTATATTTATATGGCGAACGGCTATGGAGTGGAATTCCCTGCCTGCAGACTTGTTCCCTGAACGTTATAACTTGAGTTTTTTCAAGGCGAGAGTGAATAGGCATTATTTAAGTGCGCATGCTCCATCGTCGACCTCATCGTCACTTTCCATCAAGTGAGAAGGAGATCAAATGTGCACTTATATTTTATAAAAAAAATAATAATAATTGCGTTCGTTTGATCCCTTGTTGTATCGTTATTACTAAAGATTTAGTTATGACATTAACGTGTAAGATATTTAAGGATTCACTCTATAAATTACATTCTTTGGAAATACGATTACTTGTAGGTTCCTCGATCGAAAAAAAATCCGAATTAATCTCTAAAAAACAAAATAAACCCTTAGTACAGCGTAATTACTTCACGGAAGGTCATCAGTTTATGAAAAATAACAAAACTACATCTTTTCTATAACGTATACTCCGGACATTTTCAAAATGTGTATTTGTTTTAATAATACGAAGTAAATACCTAAATTTGCTCGCCATCCACGCATACTAGCCAGAGCCGCCACGCTTCTCCCCTGTCCGCTTTAGTACTGCTTCGGCCGTCAGACGTGGAAGTTATGTCGCTTGGACTTACTTTTAAAGCCATATCTTTAAAACCGTGTGCCACAAAGGAATACCTAAAATCAATTAGCGGACAGAAGCTCGATGCTCTTTCTAAAATACAAACCATTTTATGATGAAGATAAAACACGCTGACAGGGTCATACTGCGAACGCCTAATTAAGTAATTCAGTGGCCGTAGCATGGCAGAATATGTGTAATAAACCTCCCCGTGACAATATACAGGGTGTAAATTTGAGACGGGGCAGCAAGGCCGGCTACCTTAATCGTTGTAGTTACAGAAAAACGGTTCTAGAAGACTATCCATGAATTTTGAAGATATATTGATTGGCATTCACAGATTTTGAAAAAATGGTACAGTCAGCAAGATAAAAGGCAATTTATACAAAACTTTTTTTTATGCCATTCGATCCGGTCTCTGGTAAGGATCAATAGTCTCTGTGGGACCAACTGAGGTAAGAGTACTCAAATTTCAGAAATCGCAAAAGAGTTTTAACATACTTTTTGTAGGGACATATCTAGTCATCAGATATCTAGCCTTTGTCGTAAATATAATTAATTTATAGCTCCAACGGGACAGAACTTCTTGCTTCGTGCGGCCATACCGACGACGCAGTTGTACCTGTCTCGACTGCATTACTCCACGAAGTCTGAGGATATAGTGGAGTATATCCGGTTGAAAGCCCAATTCACCCTGAGGGTCGAACGTTTGGAGTCTCGCCACAACGTTAACTTTAATTCGTTTGTGGTGAGGGTCCCAACGGTCCATCTGTCGACCTTCATGCAGGTAGAGTTTTGGCCGAAGGGTGTCATGTTCCGGCGGTTCAGAGGAACGATACATGACACTTGTTTGCGTCTCACGTCGCCGAATAGTAATTCGTGTAAATAGTTAATAAGTTTATATTATTTTATATGTATGTTAGTTTGTAAGGTATGTATCAAAAATAATAATATGTATGTTAGTCTGTAAGGTATTTGTTATATGGGCCTTAGTTGCCTGACATAAATGAATAAATAAATAAAAAAAATATATATATATACATACATCGAATTTTGTACAATTCACTTAATGAAATAATAAAGACTTGGGCAGATACATGCATACAAATATTACTACAAGTGTGAAAATAAACGTGCACTATAAGAAATGTACCGATATTCCAACTAAACATAAAGTCAAATATCCGTAATTTCGAAAACCGATTTATAATAAAACCATTACGTTTTCGAGTATTTCACAAAGACAAAATGAGCTTTTGTTTTTAGTCTTCCTAAAAAAATACATTTGACATTATGTAAATTCGAGCTAACGTTATTTCGGGCAAATGTATTTTCTGACTTCTGATAGGTAATCCCAAGCCGTAAAACGAGCACAACAATATTTTGTTCGATAATGCTAACGCTTAATAAAAAATAATCAAAGCGACTCTATAGTTTCTTTGATCTAAATATTTCAGTCGCTTGTGGTTCGAACAATTGAAAATGACCAAGAAGTTTACATAAGCTTCTTGAAATTGACGTAATGGGTCTCTTTCCATCTTTTGCGCATGCAATGTGTAGAAAAAGAACAGTTAACTATTTGATTATTTTGTGTGCTTTTGTGATTTATATTTACGATTCATTTATATATAAATTAAATAATATAAAACTGTACAAAATAACACTTTTAAATGATAACTATGATAACACAATATATTTGTTTAGTGAAAATATGATACAAAAATCTGTTTTTACACTTTACTGCAGTAATTTTTACAAGTTATTATTATATGGTACTGCATGATTGACAACCGCGCTGTCAGTCGAACAAACGAAGACTGTTGCGCGATTGACGCTCTGTATGTGATATTAACGTCCTATAGTTGCGGACACTTTTCAGCACGAACCCGATGTCCATTTGTTGGTATGTCAATGGTTATTGTGATAAAACTTTGAAATGCCAGTTTATCACTCGAATTTGACAGCTAAATGTGGATATAATAGCTTTATCGCGGCGGCATATTACGGCGGTAGAATTTTTTATAACGGTTTAGGAGCTTAAGACAAAAACCGTTGCGACTTTAAGTAGGTAAGTAAGTAAGTTGGGACAATATTTATTTTACAAAGTCTCTTTGAAAATATACTGTAATAAAAATTTAGGAATGAAATGGCTAGGTATGACTAGGGTTACCATATCGAAATTTGAATAGTCTGGACAAAAAGCTTGACATTTGATAGAAAGCTTGGACTATTTAGTAACATAATCTCCGTACAGAGTACTAAGAAAACCGACCTCAAAAGTACGTGGAATTACCTATTGAAATTCCTCTGTTCGCCACTATACAGGACTTGACACAGGAGATAATAAAAATCGGTTCCGACCACCGAAAGTATATTGAGAGAGACGCCTTGAATTGGAGAATAGCAAAATCAACCATTAAAATAATTGCTCCTTAAGTAAAATTTAGGCGCTATTTATAAAAATCAATCTTCATGCGTGAACAACCACCCTTAGAGGTGGATGATTTTCTTCAAAATGAAATGGGACCACTATGGAGGTACTACCTTTTCAACAAAAAAAATAATCATGAAAATCGGTTCACAAATACCGGAGTTATCGCGTAACCTACATACAAGAAAAAAAAAGAAACATATCGAATTGAAAACCTCCTTATTTTTTTGAAGTCGGTTAAAAATAAGATCGAAAATCTTTCTTTCACGTAGGAGCGTAGAAATGGACAGGCGCCTAGGCAACAAAATGTATGCTGTAAATCAAGTTTTATTATAAAGTGTAAGTATCTTATCATTTACACTGAAAATTGTTACCCTAAGCCGTAAAATCCGGACAAAAACCGAAAGGAAGTTTAAAACTTTTGGGGGTTAAGTAGCTCGCGTCCGTAGGCTGTGTACCCTCGAGACCCTACACGTGACCCCTGGGTGGTGCTAAATAAGCTACAAACTCCGGTGGTAGACCTTGGTCGTGGCTGGTGACCACCCTCTGGGCGAAGCCTAGCCGCCAATCAGCTATAGCTGTGTTCCGGCTTGACGCCCAGAGTAGCCGCTCTAGAGTGAAGGGTCTGTACAGTTGCACTGCACTGA
>NW_020654289.1:16712618-16746714 GCF_003589595.1 Hyposmocoma kahamanoa
AGTCGTACTTGAGACTTTTTTATGATTAAGTCCGGACTTATCTTTGTTCATTGATATGGGTGTTAGTGTAAAGTAATCAATCACCCAGTGTCGCGATACGCCGCGCGGAGTTTGCTCCACTCCTCCGAGCTCCACTTGCTGTACCCGTACATTATTTTGTTTTTACTTTCAAGGAAGTTTTTATTTTTCAGAAATTCATTTTTGAAAACCACATGCTACAGTCTTCAAAATTTAATGTCATAATGTGTCATGACAAGTTCGTATACTTAGAGAAAATTTAGTGTAAAAATTTAGTGTAGTAAATTATTGTTCTTTTTAAAGTGTTAACGTAATCGACGATGATAATATTGAGAATGACCAAAACAAACAAAACTGACAAATGATTAAGGATTTGACGTTAACATTTAATTAATATTATCGATATTTTTTCGTATACTGGATAATTCATATTTTAAACAAAAGACTTTACACGGCCCTTACTGAAGACTTAAACTGAAGGATCTTACACTGAAGATTAAATCGAAACATATTTCCTGATGAAAAAGAGAAACTAATGACTAGGCAATATGGTCTCTGACCTTCGCCTATTGCATACGGAGCGAATGAAAAAAAAAAATAGAGAACGTTCACATGACAAGCGTTTGACGCGCGTTACGAACCAAAAACATAGTTCATAGCATGGACAAATATCACAAGTGGTGTGCTAATCGCGATACAAGACAGCGTTGTCGGGTATTTAGTACCTATTGGCACACCAGATGTCGCGACGAGTACCAATTAGCTTATTTGTAACTAATTTGTTTTACACTGACAAGCAGCAATTTATTAAAGCTACTATAATTTCTAGTGATAACAAACAAATCAACTAGATGGCGCCTATTACACAGATATTTATGGGTGGTGCCGGTTATTCTTTTGTTTTGTATAAGATTAAAGCACCGTCCCATATTACGAAACGTTAATTTATAAATTAGTTTGTATAAGCAATGTCATCTATGTACACGCATATTTATCAAAGTTAAGAAAATAAGTTTAGCTCATAACCAATATTTGAATATTAACACAAGGAAAATAACTGACTTCTTAAATTTCATATTAAAGAGGAATTAATTGATATACACGGCCATTTTCATAATATAAAGTACTTCCAATAACATATCTATGTACTAGCGTACTAGTTGCGGCGTTGTCGAATATTCAAAATGGCGGACCAGATGCAGTCTTCTTTGTAAATTAATTTACTTACTGGTGAAGCAATCTCCGTACTGGACCCAGTTCTCTATGTCGAATCTCATAAGCTCAATAATACCATCATCTTTACCTGTTCTAAAAGTTGTTTTCAATCCACCCTGTCTAATCCTTTCCACTCTTCCTTCCCGTTCCCAGTTAGGTATGCTTAGGATTAAATAGGTCCTTTTAGACTGTCACAAGCAGTGTATAAGCGTGGTGCTAGCTTGGATACCTGGATATGTTGGAATCCCAGGCAATGAGACAGTAGATTCCACTGAACACTCCAACTTGTACGCCTATGATCTTTGCCTACTCCCAGAATCCCTTCTTCGTGATCGTTGGTAGAAGTATTGGGAGATATCCCAAAAAAAAACAAAAACATTATGCGGATATTCAGCTTCAAATTCCCAGTCCCTTGGTTTTTCAAATTCCTTTTAAAAAACTATTTCAACAATATGGTTTGTTTAGGTCACGCGTGTACTTACTATCCATCTGGCTAAATTTAGGATAAAGAATAACTCATTATTTGAGTATGGTTTAGACGAAGGAAACGTGGACCATATATTCTTTTACTGCCCTAAATTACGGTGTTCTCTATATGACATCCTCTTTCTCTATCCCTCGTCCTACTTCCTTTAAATGCCTTTTGTCCCTATCCTCTCACCCAAAAATGTATCATATTCATTCTATAATCATGCATATAAGTTATATTAAACTGTAAATATTATTCTTTTCTATTAACACTATATTTAATGTGTATACATGTTCCTAACGAGTAATTATGTATAAATATGAATAAAACAGTAACTGTGGATACCATGTAAATTTAAAAAATTTAAAAAAGACTAGGCTGCATGGTTTAAAGATCTTTGCCTTACCGCAAAAAAAAGTATGTAACATTTAATAATTTCATCAACTCGATTGCAATTTTTTTCTTTTATTTAATTTGATTTTTCTTTTCAGTAATTCGTACATTCTCATCTTAGAGACAATTTTATAATACCATCTTGTGTTCTTCGGTGTTGCAAAAATACTTCAAAAATTGTCAATACAAAAATGGTAATAACCATCCACAGGTACGCGATTAATCTGTTTTGGTTTTGTTCTGCATTATTATATAAAGACAATAATACTATCCCAATATTATTTGCCACCTATATAGCTCATTCTCAACAGGTATAGTTTGTCGCATCTGTCCATGCTATACGCCAGCTGCGGTATTGGCACTCCTTGACAATATTGAATACTAAACAAAACACTATCACTATTGATAGTCTTTTGATCAGTACATAATAATATAGTTTCTGTGAATGTAATTGTGTATAGATTGAAGTATTTGATTTCCAGGTTATTGACCAGCGATTCATATCTAGCTATAAGACGAAATTTTGACCTTTTTCAGAGTTACAATCTATAGTATGGAGATTAGCAGTCTTCTTGAATTTATTGCTCCATAGGTTATGCAGCCAATCTTCAGAGGACGTATTGCAGTATATATTATTATACGTATAATAATACTGCTTGCAAGATTTGTATGTTCCTTTTACACGTTTGTTTTATGATGTTACCACTCTGATTCAAAGTTCTAATTTGAGATGTGCTTTCTTTTTGCTTTTAATATAATATACCTATCTATAAACCAATAAATGTTCATATTCTAATGAACATTTATTGGTTAGGTATGGTAAAGCCAGCTTTTACATCTTTTCTATACGGATACCTTTTTATACTAATAAACTTACCTATCTAAAGATATGCAGACTAGAACATTAGATGATAAGTAGAGGCCGAAAGCACGTAACACGAGGAAAAACTTGCAAGCCAGGTTGCCGGCCAGCCAAGCATTCGTAGTTCGCCATCCGATCTGAGAACAAATATTACGTATTGGGACTCTATTCATTTATAAAATGTTTACTAAAAATAACTATGTTTCATTAAATTGCACTATGCCTGATTGGGTGCACGCAAAGAACAATAAATACAGTAAAAGTGGTTAGTTAGCATCCGACGCGTGCCAACTACAGGTCTTGAAAGTTCAATCAGAAAAAATTCCTTCGATCCGGCCGGATTCGAACCGACGTCTTCTAGCGTACTGTACCTGACGCTATACCAACTAAGCCACGGAACGAACCAGCGGAACTCACGAATTTTTCTATGTGGGTTCATCTATGAGAAATCCAGGATATTTCGTAGAGCCGGCCCGGATCGAAGGAATTTTTTCTTAGTGTTCGATCTTTGTATTAATAATTATAACAAACTAGTGGAGTAATGTCACATAAAAATAATTGAATATCAATTCAATAAAAAATTGAATACAATGAATAGCGAAATCGCTAGCCGGGGCTGATAGCTGTAAAGGTATCTAACTGGGTGACGAAATATCATATATTTCTCATAGATGGCGCTACGGCTAAAAAGTCGTTGAAAAACCAAATACAAAGACACGACGCAAGCGCATAGAACAATTCGTGAAGTCCGCTGGTTCGTTTCGTTTGCTTAGTTGGTATAGCGTCTGTCACGGTATGCTAGAAGACGTCGGTTCGAATCCGGCCGGATCGAAGGAACTTTTTATAATAAAACACTGAGCTGGTCAGCTGATAAGTTAGCGCAATTCCCATGTATCCATTTCACACATTTAATGCTCTGCAATCCTGGATTCGTCCTATTTATAACTATAGTACACTTTAAACATTTTTATTTTACATATTTATTTACATATTTATTTTTATTTTTAACCATTTTTAATTCGACGCGGAGTTAGTTTCAAGTTATTTGGTAAATCATGCATACGAACAGAACACGAACACAGCGTTTCGCCATCAGCGAGTGAGTGATGATAATTATACTTATAACAGATTGTTGAGGTATAATATTATTACGGATGGATACCTATTTCTGCCGCCAAGCAGTAATGTGAGCATTACTAAGTTTTGATTTTGAAGGCTACGGTACTAGAGTGGGTAAGGAAAATTATAGACACATCGGACTTGTCAAGTTATGTCTCGGGGTAACGGGTGCAGTGGCAGTGCCATATTTGCGATTTATAGCTCTGAGTGGCACTGCAATTGCTATGGACAGGCATATCGCTTTTACCATCAGGCGCACAAGTCGTGCGCCTGGTGGTAAATTCGTCCTGTCATTATGGTGTCATAAAAAAAAAACTGGTAAAATAACGATACAAAAGAGCGAAAGTGGAAATATGGAGAACGGTTTATATGGGCGCCATCGACGATACAGCCGATGATTTTTTGCACGGAATTCATTCTGTCAACCAATTGAGGTAAAGTGAAACGGGATGCTTGGTACTGATTGGCGCAATCAGTACCAAGTATCGCACGTGTCACGACTATAACAAGCCGTGCTCCTGATGGTAAGCTATACGCCTGTCCATAACGCTTACAGTGACAATCAGAGCTTTAAATCGCTACGATATGCGGGGCACTGCCACTGTGCTCAACACCCTGAGACGTAAGTTGACAAACCCCATGTGCCTGTAATTTCACCAGTACAAGGGAGCTGGTGAAAGGATAAGGACCCTTCAAGACCGGGATACAGCAATGCTGACATTACTATTTGGCGGCAGAAATAAGTAAGGTGGCAGTACTTCCCTGGACGAGCTCGTTCACAGGGAGCTCTACTGCTACTGGGCCCCCAAACCACATTGGGCAGCGCGGTGTACCAATGGCCTAAACACGCTTTTTGGCAGAGACTCGTATCGTACCTAACAATGAGATGTATAATTTACAATGATAATGAAAATCAGTCCTACTACGTGCTTTACGTACCCCACATTTCTCTAGGTCGCTAATTCCCAAAGTGGATTATATCGATCCTCAGAGGTCCACTCGAATTTGCAAGAGGTCCATGTCAACGAAAAAAATAGATCTGACTTAGATCTAAATTAGATCTGATTGAGACAGCCAATAGCGTGCGCTTATTCCAATTTTATCGCGCGCGTCGCGACTATCATGCGTAGTCATGCTACGGAGACAAGGTCGCAACTTCCCAAACGTTGTGGGCGGCAGCGTATATTTGATTTATTAGTCAGATTAGTTGACAGACACCTTTCGTCTGTTATAAGGGGTCTACAGGCTGTGTAGTCGATGATGGGCGCACATAATCAACCACATTGAGGGTATTTAAAAAAAAAAGCGTTATTTATCTTGAAAGCAAAATTTATGTTATTAGATTTCAAAATTTTATGAATCACTTCTGAAAAAGATTTATACATTTTTGTAAAATAAATAGATTATTAAATAGAATTAGATTTATAAAATTTGTCAGAAAAAGTTATAAAATTTTTATATCCAATAAAATAAATGTTGCTTTTAAGACAAAAAATAACACTACGCTCTAGACTTTGCAATGGCAAGGATGGAGTGGAAAGTGGAAAGAAGTCGGGAGTTTATAAGCTCAACAGTGACACGTGTGACAATGTATATATTGGATAAATAAACAAGGCGTACCCTTACAAACATATAAAGAACATGTTCCTTCGTTTACTCATAAACACCCAACCACGTATAATTTCGCTAAACATTTATTAGAAATAAATCACATCTTATCAGAAGACCATTCTTATGACATCTTACGTTTTGATGTCTTGACTACATGACTTCTGGGAGTTTTAGAACAGATGGTACATTTTAGAATAATTAGACACCACAATAATGAACAATTGAATGTTGCATTATTATAGTTACTACGGATATTTTTAAATTTCAACAATGGTAACACTCGAGATAGCATTATATAAATTTATATAAATATATTCTGAGCGAGCTCATTCATCGGCCGAGCGTTGAACAGTCAACAACCCATGGAGATTCGCATCGAGCGTGAGATGTATAATGAATGGGTGGACAATAAATTCGAAAATAATATTGTTTCCATTGCGTCCGAGTAACTATTTTCAGATTGCTAAATTTGACATAAGAACAATATTACTTTAATGTCAAAGTCGCGTCATAGTACGAATCGAGTGAATAAATCACGGAAGAAAAAAAAAGAATGGAAATGGCATCAAACAACATTTGTATCAAAACCAGTGTCGCCACACGCACACATTTGAAAACGTAATCTTACATCAGTATTAAGATAACATAATTTTGATTACTTATAAATTATCAAACCAAAAATAGACAATAAACAAAAAACTGAAAGTTATTTGGATCTAATAAGGTTTTATTATTACTAGTCATATAAAAGCTAACAATCCTATGAACACAAACTTCTTGGAACAAAAGCAAAAAGTTGACAATCTACAGATAGGGATGTGACATTTAATTGATATCGACATTATGTTTTATAAGTAGCGGAATATTGAACTAGGCATTGCTTTACACGTGCTACAATTAGGGTCATCGAGTACATAACCAGAAATAGAGACGAAATGTCATTTAATTTGTTTGAAAACTATTCTGTCATATTATTACTGTGACAACTGCGCTCCGATTGGCTAGCCCGAGTTCGAAACAATTGACGGGTGTCGTCAATGGGTTTCGTCAACTGTTTCTCTTCAAATCGACCAGTTAACTTGAGCTTTGCTATAATGGACGAAAATTGCAAAATTACATATTTAATATTTAATTACCGATGAAATGTGATTCCGTTTGTTTTGTAATTAGATGCTTTGCTGTTTTTCTCACACCACCGAATAGAACAGCACAGCATTGTTAGAGATATTGTCTTTATTACAATAAATACAGAATATTTTTTGGAATATACGGAGAGGTACACACAGGTCAGTAGTTGGCCTGTCTATATTTCAGTACAAATGAAAGTTGATATTTATAAGAGCTGTATCGCTAATGTGTTTATTACCAGGAATATATGGCTCTTATTTTATCTCTATTTCTGGTTATATACTCGATGATTAGGGTTAACCACGGAGTATATGGAAACGGCATTTAAAGCAGTTTCTTCGAGAACTAGCGTAGCTGACTTTATATGAAATACGCGTAAGGTTTTACTACACGCAAATATTAATTGATATAACCTACGCAGGCGTGTGCGTGCCTATACGTAGCTACATGTTACAATCACATTATAATTTTTTTATTATACTGTCATCGTACTTTCATTAACCTACTAGATTTCAAGTCAATCCGATCACTTGAAGGAAGGGTTGAAATATTAAAACACAGTCATCATAAAAATCTTTATTCTTCCTGAAATATAATATATTTGGTCAACAATTACCTCTTTCTGAACTGACTGAACATGACTACACCTATGGCGTCGACGAGCTTATCAAGAAAATGCAGATACTTATTTCCGAAGACGAAAAAGCGAATCGTTTGTTTCCTGAAAATTATAAAAATAAAAATTAACTGACAATGCTTCAGAAATGTTTTCACATTTAGATGTGGTCTATAATTTGTGAATGCGACTCTGAGTTTCATGTCATATATTACCTGATTATCCAAATGATTTATTTCTTAATGCATGTTTCGGTTGTTATTCATATGTACATAATTTAATGTTTACATAACAACAACAACAACAATTTGTGTTTACACATTGGTACCGCTACAATAAAAAAATGTTGAACTAAACCAAAACCGAGTTTCGAAATACAGAGTTTCTACATATCGATAATTTGATTACAACACGCGGATCCAGTACCAAGTGTATATAGTCATTCCAATTGTTCTTTTGACGGCGGCGATAGCTAGCAACCAATGTATATTGTTATTACCGAATTGCAAGAAAATAGTTTTGTTTCGAAATTATAGTATTGTATTGTTCAAAATATTTGAAAATACGGACTTTTAGTACTTACCGATGGAAGGAAATCACTCCCGGAGTATTTTTTAAACTTTGGCTTCTTACGCGACATAATATAATGGCACGTATCTATTTTTTCCACAAAATAATCATGTATCACATTTGAACGACGACTGACGCGCTGTTGACACTCATATGTCTGGTGATAAGCTAGGTAACGCGGACCCCGCCCACTAACCAGTCTATTACTAGTATTTATGTGGTCTGTGGAATAAATAGTCCCAAACACAGACATACATCTATATAGACGCCGCAAGTGTACGTACTTCACGTGCCCATAGTAAGTGAAATTCATTTACTTGCCGCTGCTACACTTCAGAACGCGCTCGACCGTTAGAGTAGATAAACACCAGTCGAAAACGCGAAAAATGCAAAAGCACCGTAACTGTGAGTAAACGGGTAAACAGGGATGTTTCCTTCCACGGGCAAGTGATTTTGTAATCAGAAGATGCATAATTTATTTTGAAAAACAATTATATTGGTTTTGTATGAATTTCCAGAAAACAAATATGCAACTCAGTGTATGCCTCATGATTTGTAATACATTGCGGCTTTTACTTGGTGCGATATATTTGTGATCCTTTGTTAATACGCCATGAATATCGAACGAACGCACTTTTGCATAATGCATTCGGTTTCTGTGGTACGGCCGCTTGTACATTTTTTTGGCCAAATTTAAAATTTAGTGATGTATACGTTAGGCAGCACTGTCCTCGATTCTGATCGATTTCGAAAACAAAGGGACGAAAATTATTAGGACTTTAGCAATATTATAAAAATATTCTATAAATCTTTTGTTATAACGTTTAGTAACGTTTCGTTTTTTTTTTCAGTTTTGTGGTATCTATTATCAGTAGTATCTGTAATTTCGATAATTTTTGCAGCACGTTGCCTCGAAAGTCCGAATATAGTGAGCAAATAATTACTTATTAATTATTACTATTATTTCATTATTACGAGTAAAAAAAATATAATGCAAAAATTTAACAGTGCGCTGTCTTTACAAAAACCTGGAATTGGTCATACGTATGAGTTCGTTGCTTTCGAGGACGAAGGTGGTCTGGTTTATCCCACCTAAGATGCTATCCAAATAACCAGAGCAGCAGAGTTAGAAATCCGAGAAATAATAAACAAATAACAAAAAAGTTCAAACGAGGCCATCATTAAGTAAACTTCTTCTGATTAATAAGATGTTACCATATTTTGTCAGAAGTAACATTTTCATTTGTCTTACCATTCATCAATTTGATCAATTACGAACAGAAAACCATCGAGTAAAGTTAATTAAGACAGTCGCAAGTTCATATATTGAGGTGCGTTTTCATTATTTAAGATCTTCTTTTACAAAAAGACAGTTATATAATAAGCTTATATTATTTCAAGGACAATAATTTAAATATTTAAAGTTGATTAAAAAATTAAAGTTTAAATTATTAAGTAATCCAAATTTTTATAAAAACAACTTTTAATGAAGGACATAACTATCTTGTTTTGGTATTTTTCTACTGTATTAATATTTCACGACTACTTGTAATTAACGAATATTTGAATCGATTATGTGAATGGAATACGTGTATTCCGTTCAATCAATCGATTTAGCGTGGAAGGAGGTTTCCCATCACTAAATAGTTCTTGTGACGTCATGGTGGATACATAAAATGTGACACGCTCGGTTTTCATACAAATTGCTGTACTTGCGGCGCTATCTAGATATATGTCTGTGGTCCCAAAGCTGTCAATAACACATCATAGTTTTAACTTATTAATGAGCTTACTTTAAGCGCGTCATGGTACTAAAAGCCAATGTAGGGTTAAAGTAATATTGTATTAAGAGGTTGTGAGAATAAATATTCTAAATAAAAAATATCTAAATATTCCTACATTGAGCGATATTTTCATACGTTAAGCCTTGTTATCTCTGAAACAACTATTACAAAATTTAATATATTGCTACATTTATCTTAACACCAGAATAAACTAAGGCAAAGCCTTAAGTAGAGATCCTCTAACTTTTTTGTCTTCTAGACCACGTCCCAATTTGTTCTGTTTTGCATAGACCCCTACCTTTCTAATATATTTTATTTACAAATTCATCAATTTCAAATGTGGTTTTGACAGCTGCCACAGTTCCATTCTCAAGTTTAGGTGTAAATAAAGTATAATTCTTTATTTACAAAATACGCTGAATTCATCTAATCAAATGTAATTCCAAGTCTTGTCTGTTGTGAGATATTTACTTTGGATGTAGTATATATGTCGATTATAAGAAAGTATTTTGTACACTTATGCACATACTATCTACTGTATCATTATTTACTAGTGTGTAATGTGGATTATTCCACATATGGAAAGCCAAAATTTAAATCACGTACGATCCGCCTAAATGGGTTCTACACTCGTGGACCCCCATTCCCGTCTCGCACACCTATTTTTTTTTCGTTGACATGGACCCCTTGCAAATTGGAGTGGACCCCTGGGGACCGATATAATCCACTTAGGGAATCAGCGACCTAGAGAAACGTAGGGCACGTAAAGCACGTAGTAGGACTGATTTGCATTGTCATTGTAAATTATACATCTCATTGTTAGGTACGATGCGAGTCTCTGCCAAAGAGCGATTTTAAGCCATTGGTACACCACGCTGCCCAGTGTGGATTGTGGGCCCAGTAGCAGTAGAGCTCCTTGTGAAAGAGTTCGTCCAGGGGAGTACTGCCACCTTACCTATTTCTGGCGCCAAGCAATAACGTCAGCATACTGTGTTCCGGTTTTGAAGGGTAAGGATCCTGGTGAAATTACAGGCACAAGGGACTTGTCAACGTATGTCTCAGGGGGACCGGCGCAGTAACAGTGCCCCTCAGATCTTAGCGATTTAAAGCTCTCAGTTGCACTGCAAGTGTTATGGACAGGCGTGTAGCTTACCATCAGGCGTACCACTAGTTCGTCCCGTCACTTGATATGATAAAAAAAAAACCTAGTTCTGCCGCCAAGCAGTAATGTAAGCACTTACTTACTTGATTCAATTCCGAGATCAATTCACGGGAGTAATTAGGGAAATGAACTTTTTTATATTGGATCTGGTCTGGTTGTTCTGGTTAGTAACCCAGAATGAATTAGTTGTTGTTCCCTAGTTTGAAACCAGGTAATTGATGTGATCATTCGAGACATTATCGTTCATATTATATCAACAAAGTTAACAATATAATCTTGCTGAGCATATTCATTGTGTGCATTAGTCCACAAGATTTTTCTGTAAATAAATAGATGCGAAATCTCGCGATGATTTTCTCTTCCGTGAATTCAAATGAACTTTCCTGATTTTTTTAACAGTGTATTCAGTTGAATTATATTATCTGTTATGTTACTCTCTGACATTTGTGACTTTATTAAAGATGAAATAAATAGCTCCGAGAAAAAGAATTCGCCGTTATGACCCACGTAAAAGAGAGTTATTTGGTGTTCCATTTTCTAAATTCGTACTTTACGTACTTTTAAACATGAACGTTGAAAATAGTTTTGCTATTTTTAACAAAACTATATTCAACCTATTTTAAAACTATTTTGCTTTTGCAACGTCATAAATACGAATATGTAGGAGAATCCCAGAGATTCGTTGCCTGGAACATCTTCCATTATCAATTCAGTTCAGTTGCGATTAAATAATAACGTCAGAGGATTGCAATTAACTTGTTTAATCACTTTTACCATTAATTATAATTAGAAAGTAAAAAGTCAAATTGGGCAATTTTCGGGTTAGTTTTTTCCATCTAATTTCGGTGGCAATTTTTATTATTTAAATATTCTACAATATTATCGTGAAATATTATTTAATGTTCGAGTGTAGTAACCTGAAATATTATTTAATATTTCACGATAATTTACTCAAATATTTAAATAATAAAAATTGCCACCGTAATTAGGTAGTATAAACTAACCTAAACGTTACGTAAACGTAGAACGGATTTTAAACGTGTTAACATCAAAAACCCTTCTTGCCGATCCATGCGCGCTCATATAAAAAGCATTCACATGTATGACTATTCTATATATTTATTTAAAATTAAGATTGTCATTAGACTTGTGTACTGGAATGGGCAAATAGGAAAGCTAGCGTCAATAAAGTGCGGCAATTAAAGGTTGTACGTCATCGGCTGGTAAATATTTATTCTGACTTAAGAATCTAATGAGTTTCATTTTAATTTCACTTACTGGCACACGTTCGATCTTACTATAAGGAAAGAATTTATTTATTTAATCATTTATTGTATGGAAAATACTTAAACACGTTTAGTAACATAATAAACACAAACAAAAGGTACTGCTTATTTCTAAGTGAAATTTCTTCCTGCAGACCAGAAAATAAAGAATAAAGAGAACGGACACTCTCCGCCCCTCTCTAGTTTTAGATACCGCACCACGCCCCGCACATTGCCGGTTACATTGTCTGAACGACAACAAGGCTGGCGGCGCGAAGACGGCTTTGATATTTGAATATAGTTTTCATTTATTCATTACGAAACTTGTACGTTAATATAAAACATCATTTTACGTTACTATTTATAAAGGTCGTGAATTGTGCTGTGTATGGCTGTTTATCATCATTTTCCGAAAGATGAAACGAAGTATGTAAAAAAAACGTGTCTACGACTCATTCTTTCAAAATACAGATTTATTATATCAATATAATGAGACGCCATGACTTCGCGAACTTTCTATTCGTATTGCCGAATATTATTAACTAAACTTCGACAAGCAATTTCAAATATCTTGGTTACCTTACTTAAAAGTACAGGTCCAAAATATAACATTTTAAGTGCTGAAAGCACATTTTTAAATTAAACCTTCAATATTTCTCTAGTTAGTGAATTCTTCATAACCTCAGCTTCTACAATTATCTTTTTTGATGCTTTGATAATGAATCACAAGTAATTGATAGGTCTCCTTAATAATCAAAAACACTAGGTCATAAAATACACAGTATGTCGCCATCCTTCTTTAAGGTAAAAGGTAAAACATTTGAAGTAGTTAATGGATTGACCAAAAAGGCCGCCCGTTTTGCGCCACACAGCTAACTTTAAGCAAGAAAATTACTTTTCTCTTTTAAAATATTGTTATCTATGGTCTTTTCAAAAAAATATTGGTGAACGCCCAGAACTGGTGAACCATAGTAAAATAAGAGAAGTATGGTAACCCTGTACAAAGTATCAGCGCGGTTTGTCTGTGTGCGCGACCACCGCGAGCAGTGTACGGACGCATACATTCGCATAACAATGAAAGGCGCGTAGGGATGACCAGTGTGTGCATCCGTGCACTGCTCGCGGTGGGCGTGCACAAATAAAAGCTGCGAAGCTACATTTGTATGGTGTTACCATACACAATACTATGGGATACATCTGGTGTTTTATTTCATCTTGATAATGCCAAGTCACGCACATCTTTACTATCAAAATCTGTTGCAGTTAAGTCGGGCAGCGTTTCCTCATCCAGCATATTTGTCCGACATAGCCTCTTCAGACTTTCCACTTATGGCCTTTATTATTTATCCTTTATCCTTAATTACAGTCATATTATAGTCTCAATTTACTCTTCATTAATTTAGATGAAAAATATTAAAGTTAATCGAGTTACGGATTATCTTATAATCCAAGAAGGTTTCGGTTCCAAATGTTAAGCAAATTGGGTCAACAGAAGGCCGATGCAAGACCTGAACAAAAGCAATAGCCATCTAATAGAAAAATTACGACATACCAACATAATATGTTCCCCGATATTTTGAATACGGTAACAAACAAAAAGTAAAATAAAAACGTAATAAACATAATAATATTTCCTTTGATCAATACAAAACCGGAGATGATATCTGTACAGAAACATAGAAACAAATACCGTATGACATAAGTTAGCAAAGATTACCCAAGGAGCACACTTTGTACGCCTTAAAACTGTTACATCTATAAACAGTCTTAATATGGTATTGATTTAGATAATAGTACTCTATAAATGGTTTTAGAAGAAAGAAATTGTTTTTATAGACTTATTCAAAGTCAGAGTCAAAGTCAGTTCACTCAAGTCAAAATTTTAACAACCTCTTAATACCAAACAACTTAATTAAGTGTAAGCTCTCTTAAGATTTACTCGAATAGTCCTTATTTTAAGTTCATTTGTAGAACAACTGATTATTTTTAGTAAAATTGTTCTATGCACATCCAGTAAAGTCTATTGATACTCTATAAACTAGTGTTCTTAAGTCTATTCTAGATATATTTCATATAGACATTCTGGTGTTTGTACTTATTGACAAACACGTTATAGCGCATCTTCAGAGATTTTATTTAAATAATACTACAATTAGGGTTTTTACTCTATTGGACGTTGTAAGAGTTCATGCAAAATGGGTAAAGTAAAGAATATTAAAAGATCTGGTGAAGGTGGTGAACCTTGTATATTAAGTCACATCATTCGATACAATCAGCGTTGCAAATGCCAATTGTTCAAAATCTCCAAAAATCACGGTTAAAATCCCCAAATTTGGGGAGAACAAAGTTCATGTTCCCCACAAACTCCGCACATCTCGAATTTTCATTATTTATTAGATATCATCGCTTAGAAATATAATAAAGAATTGAGAAACTCATCAAATCATTTTTCTTTGCCTTACAAAATTAAGTAAATTGATTATTTGTTGTGCATTTGGTGATACTATGTTAACGTTAGAAATAATCAATGAGATTCGACCTATATTTAATATTTAAAGTTGACGAGTGGTAAGTTGTGGTGTGGAAGTACGACTGATCGGCTTTATTTATCAATAGCTGATTTCGTTTTGCTTCATACCAGGGACCGGCCTAAGCGGGTGAAAGAATCGCGAACTCAACACGTACCAATTGGTAATTTTACAATTCAGAACCAAATGCTCTAATAATAATTTTATTTAAGCTGCTTGTTAATAATACGAGGGATGTGCGATGTTGAAAAACACGTCGATATAGTCCATCACAGTGTTTCTAACAGTAACGATGAAACTAGCGATGCATCAGCTATTGATAGATTAAACAAAATGATAAAATGTTAGAATCCCCACATTTTTCTCACATAGCGCCAATCCCCACAAAATCCCCAATCTAGTTGAAATTCCCCACAATTTGGGGAATTCCCCACAAATTGGCAACGCTGGATACAATAGTCGTAATTCGCGCTCGGGCCGGTCATGGCCGGCATTTGTTTGTTGACAAATAAATAAACATTGTGAAGTAATTCCGTGTTGTGAAATAATAAAAACACTTGAAATGAGCGCGTAAACTACTGTACTTCAATGTTGTGTATATGTATTGTGCCGTCTATCAATAGAATACAGTGAAATCATTGTGTGAAATGTGGTTGGCGTGAAAAAATAACCTCAATTCCGTAATGAAAATTTTATTTCTTCCATCATAAGTTGGGTATGTCATTAAAAAATCCCTTTATTTAAATGATAGGAAATTTATCCACCTTTCTGACACATTCCATATAATTATACAGAATAACGTTTTTTTTGCGACAAATTGGATTTATTCAATTGTTATTTTGACCTAGTGTTTTGAAAAGTTTTTTATTGCAAATAATACGCTAACTATTTCCTATAAGTTTATAAAGGTTTTGTAATACTGTCAAAAGAAAAAAAATCGCTTAGAAACATCGCGTTTTGTAGACAATCATAAAAACTTCATAGGAGTGAATATTCTTCTATAAGATCAACTGCACTAAAGCAAGTAAAAATAATCTTTTCGTATTCTAAGGTTTTTCTATAGATAAAGCTATAGACAAAATGCTCCCAACTGTGTTTTGAAAAAAGCTTTAAATTCTTATCGCCATTTTTATTTTTAAAGAATGACTATGAAGTAGTCGAGAAAAATTTGTTTTCATTTTAAAAACTAAATCTAAGTTGAAATTAGCTTGAAGAAGCCTGGAACTTCTTGGAAATGGTTTGTTTTGTGAGTTATTTTGTATATTTAAGCTTTCTATAAATATTTAAAACCGAAAATCGATAACTGTATTTTTATTAAGTTTATATTTCATACATAAATGTTTAAAATTTAGTGAGCGCATTACTTTTATGACAGGTTTTACATCACTTTTCACAACGTATTTAAAATCGCACGTCAATTTCCGCTTTCTAACCTACTAAACATTGCGCGAGGAACTAAGAATATATCTAATTTCGCCATGTTCCAATTGTGATACTTTATATTTTGTAAGCCATTAAACTTAAAATCTATTAGTATTAAGAGAATTGCGTCTAATGTTTGTAACGCTTTAGTGTTTTGGTTTTAAAATAGCATTACTAAGAAAACTATCATAGACTATAAATTATCTAAAAACTGTCTACAAGACTAAATAAAAACTGTCTACATTCTACAAATGGTCTTGTAGCATTCTAGAAAGGTTACTCGAGAAAAAAGATAAGAATCACTCTTAACACTACCTACAGATAGTTTCTCAAAGCACTCTTGTGATCTACTAATAAAGTTGTGCCCACTTGTACTTTAAATTATCTAGAAACCTACTTTGAGATATCTTGAGGAAATTTGAACTCTTAAAATATTCAATCGAATTGAATTCTATTAGATATCTTATAGTATAGTAGGCAGCATGCTAGTTTTTTTTTGACACTGACTGTGCAGTTGGGTGCTGATGGTCTTGACTACGCCACCGGTCAAAATGGCGAGCTGAAGGCTCTAAACAAGTTGTAATAATCTTGTATGTAAAGACTCAACTTCAGTCTCTGTAACAATAAAGTTTATTTTTGAAATAAACAAGTTTTTTTAACAGCTCATACTATTTCGACAACAGCAAATGCTTCCTTCGCTTGCAGAAGTTATGTACAGTCGATGCTCTAGGGTACCTGAGCCCTTAACCGACCTTTTAGTTCTTAAGAGCCTACTTACGCATGAAATTTGTGTTTCAGTTAAAAAGTTTCTTATAACGTCATTCACTAGTGAATGCTATAAGGAAGTCATACTAAAATGAATTTTACGGCTCACAGGTTAAATGTTAAGTGTATTTTACACTTTACATCACTTTGATCTGTTTAGAACCAAATATTCGGTTAAGGGGTCAGATATCTTAGGGCATTGATTGTACAATATTGAACAATTTACGTTCTTCTCATTTCTCTCTTAGATCACGATTCAACCCAGACTCCACCACAATGTTCTGGTACGGGTAAGAGTGGTTCCTAATTTATTTTAAATGAGTTAAATCTACTCCAATATGCGGCTTTCTTTACGATGTTTTCTTCCACAAAGGAACTTACTTACCTGCACGTAATTGCAACGAACACAGAGGAGAGCACATATTTATGTTCCTCGAAGTTTTGTGAACAATCACCATCATGCAAGTTTTCACACGGTTTTATCATTCATCTTTAAAGCAAATGATACTCAATGGAGTAGACCAGATCAATGAAACGAACTACAGAAATCTAAATATATTCGATTTCAGTAAAACGAACTTCGTCCGAAACGTGCATATTGCACCCGATCACTTTTTATGCTTGACTACGATAATAATAATTATAAAAAAAAATCTTTTATTTTCAGACACCATAGGTCCATAGTTTGTTAGTAAGTAACCTTATACTATATTAGTAACAAATTACTGTATGGTGAATTTATGGTGTATTTGTATATTTGTATTGTATTATGAAGTGTACATTAAACTTTTAAAATCGAAATGTCAAAATATTCAAAAATTATAAAAAAATATAAAGTTTCATATATACATAATTCTTTTCACGTCACTAGCTTGGAAAGGCTTTCTTTCTCATTAGAAATCTGCGCGCAAAAGCATTTATGGGATTCGAACTTGACGATGGAATGTGGTGCACCTAACTTTTTCTTTCGATGAAAAAAAACGTAATGACACGCTCAACTACGCGATTTGTCGTACTTTATTTATGTATTATAAATCCGTTGGTATATTTTATTATTATTATTGTTGACATTAAATTGACAACGATAACTAATTTTGTTCATTAAATCATTTTAATTCGTCGAAAAACTAAAATAGTTTCAATAATCACACAAAATTATGTTTGATGTTATATATAATATTAATGTTTGTACTTACAAGAATAAAAATTGATGAGGTACATTCAGAACGCATCCGAGGATAAACTTTTTCTTTTGATTAAAAAAAATAGGGACACGCTCCGAAACCCGATTCAGCATAAGTACAAGTATTAAGTATTTATATAATATTAATCTGTTGGTATAATTATCTCTTATTATTATTGACATTAAATTGACAACGATAAAACTAATTTTGTTTTATTAGATTATTTTGATTTGTCGAAGAACTGAAATAATTTCGTTAAAATCACGTAAAATTATAAGCACAAAGAAGAAGAAAACGTAAGTGGTGTGAATTCGGAACGCACCCAAAATTAAACTTATTTTATTCGAATTTCCTTTTATTCACTTCAGCACTTTGGATTGGATTGTATTGTAATAAATTGAAAAGAAACAAAACGTGAGCGAATCTGAGTCTAGCGGTGATGAAAAACGATTGTTTATAGTTCAATTGTTTTTCTTTCATCTACCATTTTCCTAGCGAAGTAGCTATAGTGAGGTCAAAAATTGTGTTTCGCTCGGCAGCAAAGTTGTTTCGCGTATCGTGTCTTGAAATCCTTGCTACTTTCAGGACTCTATTTTTGAGCCACTCGCATGTAGTACAATCTTAGGGTCGTATTCTAAAACTCTACTCAATGCTCAAATCAGGGTTTGAGTATGGTTTAAAGCAGTCGAAATCATACTCAAGTCCCTGCCATTAGTGTCGTATTTCCAGTGCAAGCCTGTCTTGAGCATTGAGTAGAGTTCTAGAATATGACCCTCAGACTCCTCCGCTTGCTCAGGGTTTCACTTGCACTCGCATCAAAGAACAACTTTGCAGCATTGCATAACAAATAACTATTAATTATTTCGTATTATTTTTATGGCTTTCATGTGATAAAAACACTTTTAACGTTTAATCATAATGTGCCCTTATTATACCAAGGGTGCGATGTGTATAAGACTAGCTTTCTAATAATTAGGTTATTACTGTTTAAATACTAATCCGAAGGGAAACCACGATGAAGAGCTTTAACAATAAAGGAACGCTTTAAACCTGAAAGCGCGTCTCTGAGCGCTATCAGCACTGAGCGCTGAGCGAATTAGTTTGATAACTGTCATTCTAGCGGAGCACCATGTCAATATGTCGATGGTCAACGCCGCCATGTTGCACGGGCATTCTGTTTGAACGTCAACGGGCGGCGCACCACGTATTCGACGAATCGATAAAATTTACACGTTTGACGTTTGTGTTTATTTCATATCAGTGGTCAAAGAAGATGTAATTGTTATAAATAAATAAATAAATAAATAACGCACACACTCAACATAGCCCCGCACTAGGGAAACCCTGTGTCGCGGGTGCCATGGATACACACATAGACAACCACAAATTACACCCAAACTCACGAGAGAAATAATTGTAGGCCATACAAATATTTCTCCCGGCCCGGGAATCGAACCTGGGACCTCTACGTGGCAGTCCGGCATGGTAACCGTTCGGCCACGGAGGCAGTTAAATTAAGTTCAATTAGTATTACAGTGATTTTTAGATTTAGCTGCAATAAACCATTATTCGTAAATTAAACAAACTGTATGAATACTTTGGACATTTAAAAAATGGAAAATAATGCCCTGAAATTATTGAGTAACATAGAAGCATTACTTTCACGAGTGCTGGCAACGTCGCAAATGCCTACCGTTGGCCCCAGTTGAACCCTGTTCAGTTGGTTCACTTTAACCCTGATGGCTCAGAAGAAGGTGCAGAAGGTTGGTGCAAAGTCACGGAGTTGATCGTTTAAAATAAACAATTGAGGATGTCGATTTACTCATGGGTGTTACAAGAGCGTTAAAAGGTCGTACAGCCACATGTATTACACAGTTTAATTTGAACGAACTTATATAGGGATGTAATAAACAAACGTTGATGGCTAAATTCTGTAAACCAACATTAGTCCAAGATCTTGCAATATTGCGCTTTGAAATTGGATTGAAGGAAATTGCTTCTGAAGCAGGTATTCTCTTGTGGAACATAATAGAACTAATATGTAATACGGAAACGCAAGAAGACGCAATAACAGATTTTGTTGTATCGATGTTGTATGGGGAAAGGGATGGTCTAATACGCCGCGAATTGAACGCCCAAGCTATCATTACTCGAGCTCAGTTTTTTAGAGTCTTCGGTGGGATTTCACTAAAGCGCTGACTGGAACTTCTTGAAAGTCAAGTAACTGAGGCAAGGCGATTCCGAACGGCTGATATGAGATTTGGTGATTACTTCACTAATGTGGCGATGCAGAAAATATCACGTAATCAGAAAAATACATGAAGATTCTAGGACATCAAGACATCAAAACGTCTGGCGCGCCTTCCTGATAGGGTGCAATCTACCTGGTATGATTGTGGTAAACCACAACAGCTTGTTCAGACAGAAAGAGCAATGGTGTAGCTGTAAATAAAAAGGTTAACGTCTGCATGCAAGACTGTCGAGAGGTACTTTGAGGACATCATCCGGTGAGCAAGTTTCTTTTTTATTTCACAGTGGATCCTTTTGTTCACTTTTATAAGAAAGTTTTAGTAGTAAGTTCCCGGGTACTGTACGCAAGTTTCGTTTATCTCTCTGGCATTGGGGACGATGAAATAAAGTGTACGTCTCAAATTCTATTAACCATAGCAAGTACTATAATGTTAAACTTGACGGCGATAAACTAATTCGCTAACGTTTTCTGTCACGGAACAAAATAATTTTTGTGAATCGAATATCACTGGGCCGGATTTTACTCAAGTTGATACTGAAATGACAGGTAATAATAAGGAAGCACTCATCCAATTGTTGAGTAGGTATGCCGACTGTTTTGTAGAAAGTATTTCCAGTAGGCGCGTGAATACGGGGCAACTGGAAACTAATTGGATCTAGAGGTGTCCTTATAGGTTAGATCCTGTAGAAAAACAAACCTTAAGAGAAAAGGTTCAAGAGCTATTGGAAGGTCGAGTAATTTGAGAAAGTTCGTCACCCTTCGTTCCTCATTCTTCGGGAGCTTGATTCTAATACACGTCCCGAGCATTACCCTTTATAAAGGCACAGACCAACTTTCTGGTACACATTACATTTCATCTTAAGATATGGGGTCTTGTATACACTAGATCCCATTTCATCCCGATTCGGTTGATAAAACAACATTTGTAACGCGCGAGGGACAATACGAGCATCTGCAATGCCACGGAATACACTAAAGCTTAGCATTATCTCAAAGATAAGCCACTGACTTATATGGATGATGTCCTATGTTATTCAAGGAACATCCCCGAGGGCTATGTCGTTTAACCATTTTAATCGTATTACCTGGTACAAAACACAACACAACAAAATAATATTCACACTATGTCTTCACTTCTATATTTTATATGTTGAGTGTGTGCGTTATTTTTTTTAGTTTTGATTTTTTACTTACGGTGAATTATTTATCCTCGTCACCAATTGTAATATCCGCTCTTATAATTAATATCGTATTGGTATTTGGCTCGCCTACACACCCACGTGCCTCCGGGTTGACCTTAGACGATGGAAACTAAAGGACATGTTACGTTGACATATATAAATCAGACGTTATATGTATATGATGCATTTCGACGTCGAAAACATAAACATGTTATTGTGTTTGTTTAACTATTACGTGCCGACTTAAGCCAAAAGAGATAGCATTACATTGGTCTGTGTGAAACACGGGAATCGAAAATACGTAGCGTCATCTTAAATGCCAACCGTGTCCATTTCGCAGTACATGAGGTACATGATACCGTTGTCAAAGGGAAGTACATCAAATGTCAAAACAAATATTTTCCAAATGTGCTATTGAATGATTCGCATGTATTATAATTAAATTGGACAAATATATCGACAGTGAGAGTAATTAGGTATTAATAAAAATGCGACGCTGCAGCATTAAGGGATGTGGCTTTACAAAAAGTGCAAATCAATCGAATGTTACATTGCACAGGCATTTGTTATTTTTTTGTCTATAAATCACACAATAGCCCAAATATTTCATGTAATTAGACTTATTTAAGTAGTTTATTTAAAAATCGTGTCAAATTTTGCTTTTGCTAATTTAGATTGCCTGTTTGTTTGTATATTTTGATGATTGTTGTTAACGATTATTTTGAGATAGTTTTGATCTTGTGAGCATACATATTATCGATATTCTGTTATTAAAACAATTCACTACGAGGTTTTTATTGTTTTTTTTTTTTTTTATTATTTCAAGTTTTCCTACAAATGAAAAAGGAAGAAAGAAGAAAGAAGGTTGGAAATCATAGGACTGCCGAATATAAACGTTGGATCAAAGATCATCTTCATTTGTTTGCTTCATTTTGAAGAGTCAAATTTTAACAGAACTTTGAATGTTTAGATTACATGACAATGCTATTCCATCATTGGTAAATAATTTTATGTTCAATTTAGATGAAACAAGACTCATTTACTAGTTATTCTCAGTTCCTGAAAACAAAATTATCCACTCGTTTCTGATTTTTCCCAATGACAACTCTAACTATTAAAAATGACTATTTTTTTAAAGCCTGCAATACAATGACATGTTAGTCCAACGTTGCCGGGTAAAGGCCAATACCAACGTATAGACAGCCTATTTGCCTTGCCTTGCCATTGTTAAAGTAAAGTAATTTTTATATTTTATTTAGTAAGACAATTAATACTATGTAATTTTATATATCAGTAAAGTAGGCATAGCTAGGGCAATGTTGAAGGTGTGCGTAAAAAAAAAAATAAGTAAGAATGCGCATGTCGCCAACAAACTGCACAGCAGTTTGGTGATTTTTACTAAATAAGTTACCAGTTATAATCTTGAAAATAAATTTTAAAAATATGTGTTGACATTTATAATAATATATCACTGGCGATTAAATTATTAGACTTGTGTTTGTTTAGGCATACTTTGGTTACAGCACAAGGAGCCCACTTTATAAGCGTTAAAACTGTTATATTTATAAACAGTCTTAATATGGTATAGATTTAGATAATATTTCTCTATAAATGGTTTTAGAAAAAAGAAATTGTTCTTATAGACTTATTTCACTCAAGTCAAAATTTTAACACCTTTGTTAATACCAAACAACTTAATTAAGTGTAATCTCTTCCTTATTTTAAGTTCATCTGTAAAACAAGTGATTTTTAGTAAAATTGTTCTGTACAGTAAAGCCTATTAATACTCTAAAAACTAGTGTTCTTAAGTTTATTCTAGATATATTTAATTTATAGACATTCTGTTGTGTTTGTACTTATTGACAAACACGTTATAGCGCGTCTTCAGTAGATTTTATTTAAAAAAATACTATAATTAGGGTTTTTAAAATGGATAAAGTAAAGAATATTAAAAGATCTGGTGGAGGTGGTAAACCTTGGATATTAAGTCACATCATTCGATACAATCAGAGTTGCCAATGCCAATTGTTCAAATTCCCCAAAAATCACTATATAATAATAATAATAACGTACACACTCAACATAGCCCCGCACTAGGGAAACCCTGTGTCGCGGGTGCCATGGACACACACGTAGACAACCACAAATTACATCCAAACTCACGAGGGAAATAAATGTAGACCATACAAATATTAACCTGAGACCTCTGCATGGCAGTTCGGCATGGTAACCGTTCGGCCACGGAGGCAGTTATATTAATTATAATTAGATTCAACATTTATCTGTAATTAGTCTGAACAAAAAACATTTTTCTTTGCCTTACAAAATTAAGTAAATTGATTATTTGTTGTGCATTTGGTGACACTATGTTAACGTTAGAAATAATCAATGAGTTTCGACCTATAATTAGTATTTAAAGTTGACGAGTAGTAAGTTGTGGTGTGGAAGTACTAACTGCTCGGCTTTGCTTATCAATAGCTGATTTCGTTTTACTTCACCGGGGACCGTCTTTAGCGGGAGAAAGAATCGCGAACTCAACATGCCCACTGGTAATTTTAAATTCAGAACCAAGTGCTCTAATAATAATTTTATTTAAGCTGCTTGTTAATAATACGAGGGATGTGCGATGTTGAAAAACACGTCGATATAGTCCATCACAGTGTTTCTAACAGTTACGATCAAATTAGCGATGCATCAGCAATTGATAGACTAAACAAAATTATAAAATGTTAGAATCCCCACATTTTCCTCACATAGCGCCAATCCCCACAAAATCTCCAATCTAGTTGAAACTCCCCACAATTTGGGGAATTCCCTACAAATTGGCAACGCTGGATACAATAGTCGTAATTCGCGCTCGGGCCGGTCATGGCCGGAATTTGTTTGTTGACAAATAAATAAACATTGTGAAGTAATCCCGTGTTGTGAAATGATAAAAACACTTGAAATGAGCGCATAAACTACTGTACTTCAATGTTGTGTATATGTATTGTGCCGTCTATCAATAGAATACAGTGAAATCATTGTGTGAAATGTGGTTGACGTGAAAAAATAATTCAAGCAAAGCCTGTCGATCATGACTTATCGATAGATTATTGTACAACACTAAAGAAATCCGCCATTTGTAACTTTCAAATTTTGGTTATATGCACGTTGATTCTATAGTTGGGGCAGCTCCTTTCTTTTCTTTTTTTTTCCATCCTCTAAGGGGTTGATGGTCGAACACTGCGCTCGAGACAAATCATAGACAATCCATATACACTACAAACCGTGCCAGACGCCATGCCAACTAAACAACGGAAGGAACCAGCGGACCTTATTAATTTTTCTATGTACTTGTTGCCGATCTTTGTTTTAGTTTCGTAACGATTTTTTTAACAATACCTGTATACATTTAAGTATCACTGTAAGTGTAAAAATGTTGACTATCAATACAAAATTATTTCAATATTCGCGATCGACCGCGTACCAAAATACGGCTGTGATACAGAATAGGACACCGTTAGTGTTGTGTGTGGCGGTAGTTTAAAAAATGTTATGCGCGTGGGTGAAGATTCCACTGCCGAGATGGAGATGTAAACACGGCATCACCAGTCAACCCGTGACCACGACCAGAGCAGCCTGACCGAAACGTGAAAAATGTGCGTTTATTCCCGTTTCCAAATGTTAGTACACTGCAACGCGAAAGTTTAAAATTATGTAATACAAAAGTTGATTCGAACAATGTTCCAATGATTTTTAACACCTGGAAATTATACACCACTCCGATTTTTCGCCGATAACGCCGCCGGTCAAAGAATCATCATAAACTGCCGCCGACTACCTACTTCACGACTGGCGCTCAAATCGCACCGTTAGTACAATAGTGTATTCACTCAAAAAGTGTATTGTTTCAGAATTGATGAAAAACGAATCTTACACACTTCTCATCAAAGATTATTAAAATTTATGTACAGGTTAAGGTTAGGTTTATTACAGACATCTAAACAATTTCCTATTTGCCAAATGTATGTATTTAAAAATAGAAGGAAAATATAATTTCATATTTAAACTGTTTTGTTTTTTTTTTTCATTCAGAACTAGCTCACATAAAGTTTGTCTCATTTTGAGTTAAGTAGATATATTTTAATTATTTTTTACAATATTCTAACGACGGTTTTGCTGACATGTAGAGAATCAAACTTTACGCTCAGTAATGGAATAATCTTGAATTTCA
The DNA here is from genome assembly GCF_003589595.1 of Hyposmocoma kahamanoa. Classification (NCBI taxonomy): domain Eukaryota; kingdom Metazoa; phylum Arthropoda; class Insecta; order Lepidoptera; family Cosmopterigidae; genus Hyposmocoma; species Hyposmocoma kahamanoa. The sequence continues at coordinate 16,738,378 of NW_020654289.1, forward strand.
CGTGTTTTGAGTTACAATACTATTGTAATAGCAGTGCAATATCTAGTCTCAGCTGTCGATTGTCTGTCAATAATAAATGCGCCATAACAAATCAGCAGTAACCTATGGCAGGAATCACGACCAACTTTTGGTAGACACTATGGTAACCTCCAACCAAAACTACCCACTAAACCCTGGTTTTTTAAACGTCGCGATTTGCCTAAAAACATCACTTCCACCATTATACGTTTGCGCTTAGGCCATGTTTGCACCCGTGTATTTTTGCGTAAAATCAGAGTCCGAGATCACTCTCTGTGCGAGTGCGGCCTAGAAGACCTTGGAACATATTTTTTTCAATTGCCCTAATATTGCTGTTCCACTTTATAACCTCTTAACTTTAGTGTTCTCCCCCCATATTGTTACTCTGTGTAAATTTATCCACTTAAATAACATATATTTATAATATAATTATACACCGCAATTGTACCGGTTAATGTCCTATTAGAGCTCAGCGTATTTTTTTTGTTTTGTTTTTTTTTTTCTTTCAACCGTGACATTGGCAAAATCATCATTTCTCATAATGATGGAGCCATAAAAATAAAAAGTGAAGTGAAGTTAATCAGCAGTATGAGGTCTAGGTGGAACGATATTTTTTTGAATCGTCATAGGTGCATTTCATTGTCTAAGCACGTACAAAGTATGTTTTATTTTGCAACTATGCTTGTAAGGGGTTCATCATCGACTGACAGTGATGAAGCTGTGAAAGGTTTGAATTTTTTTTACCCCTTTTCTTACCGCGTTAGTTATTGGCGTGTGTTCAAATCTAAAAATAGATGCACTCAAAAAATATTCCACGCTATCATTGACCTAAAATTTATTTCTAAAAACAGAAACTTCAATGAATCGTTGTGGTACTTCATGTTGTCATCGATCTTAAATACTACATAGTACATACGAACTGGAGAACTCGTACTAACTTCGACGATCAATACAAATACGAATAACATGTTCCACTGCGGTTATTCGTTTGATGACTAGGCACTAATATGAACAGGACCCCTTACATTTTGAAGTAGTTTTCATATTCAATTACTTAAATAAATCCTAAAGGCTATATCGAGGGAAATAAAACACGAATACTAGATGGGGCTAGCTGTGAGAGTAATTTTTCGGAGCGTACTGTTTTTGTCTACGTTCCGTATGTTGAACTAAGGCATAAGGTCATCGCTTCATGTCGGATCAGGTGTTTCACCCCATAGCCAAACATTGTCGAAATTAAAGAGTGAAGGCTTGGTCCACATAAATTTTATTAAAGGAAGGGGTAAAAGGGAAATAGGAAGGCTGTAACCAAATACAACGATATAATAAACAGGTACAGTCAAGAGCACGTCAAGCTTGATATTTTGTACTTTGACCATTCTTATCGCAAGTGGCATAGAGTTGGATTTAAATCTTAAGTGTCAAGTTTGACGTGCTCTTGACCCTGTACAATAGTATAACGAAACGGTTAGAATGGGTTAAAGTAAACATTATCATTATTTAGGTGTGCATGCTACATCTTCGACCTCATCGTCACTTTCCATCAAGTGAGATGGAGGTTAAATGCGCACCTTTTTTGAATAAAAAAGAAAGAAAGAAATCGGCGCTTACCCCAAAAGAACCTGGATTTGTATAAATATCCAATGTTTCATAAACAGTTAAAATATTGATTGAGTGAGGTTTATGTGATTGTGGATTGAGGTTTACGATGCACACGTCCTTTCTCTTCGAGAATTTTGATAGGAGTGACGACGGAACGAACCAAAGTAAGAGGATAAGGAATTAGAGAACGATTCAAAATTTCAAAAGTAAGTGGCCAGGAATCAGAAAAGAGGATGATAAAAAGGTCGTCATCCCACAATGAAGGAGGTCGCATCGTCACAACCCTTTGCCAACCCGTTCAACGCGCGTGAGCTTTTGATTCAAATTATTTTTCTTGAAAATTACCGAGAACATAATATAATAAAACATGTAGTGTACCTCCATACAAAACTGGCTGCGTGGCGTGTATACGTGCAAGCGTGGCGCGCGCCTTACATGTATACATTTATTCGCATAATTTCGCGATGCGCTTAAGGCTCAATTTATATTGCGGCAGAATGGAATGGAAGTGAATTTTTGTAATGATATTGTACATAGCATAGTGAACTTTATGGTCAATTTCTTTCCAAAAATTCGCTGCCTTCCCATTCCGAAGCTTAAATTGAGGCTTAGTTGCCCAGCGAGAGTCGCACGCGCCACCGCTATTCATTATAGAATTGAAGCATTCATTCGGTGTTTAATAATTTAAAATATTTTTCTAATTATTTGTTCTTTTATAAATCTATCGTTAAGTATATCATACAAACTCGTATATATTTCATTTCCATTCCTAATCTTACTCCCATAATCGAGATACTAATCCGCAATGCTAGTATAACAACATCAATATGCAATTTTGTTTTATAATACCAAGTGACGAGACAAACAAGTCCCCGGTGATAAGCTACATCACTGTCCATAACAGTTGCAGTGCCACTCTGAGCATTAAATCGCAAAGATCTGAGGGGCACTGCCATTGCGCCTGTCACCCTCAGACATAAGTTGATAAGTGTCTGTATTTTTTTTTTAGTAGAAATAGGTTCGGTGGCAGTACTTCCCTGGACGAACTCTTTTACAAGGAGCTCTACTGCTTCTAAGAAACTGTAAATACTGCATTTGATAAAGAAAATTTCAATATAGCACGAGAATGTTGTGAGAAATATTTTAAACTTGATGTAAGTGAATTTGTACCCTGCTGCGTAAAACCTTCAAAACTGTATGGGTTACCAAAAATACATAAGGCTGACACCCCACTCCGTCCCATAGTTAGCCAGATTGACACACCAACCTACAAACTGGCTCAACACATGGCAAAGGTACTGTCACCATTGAGAGGGAACACTTCTACACATGTGAAGGTTTCATACCATTTCATCAGTGGAATCAAAGATCTACGGTTAACTGATGATGGCACCATGGTCAGTTTTGATATTCAGTCGCTGTTTACCAACCTACCAGTGAAACACTGCATTGAAATTGTACGTAGAAAGCTAAGGGACCATAATATGTCCATTGAATATGTAGAATTATTAGAACACTGCCTAACATCAGGCTCTCTATTGTGGAATAATGAGTTCTACCTATAAATTGAAGGTATAGCGAGGGGCTCCCCGGTATCTCCCATTGTTGCCGATATTTTCATGGACGACCTCGAGGAGCGAGTTTTACCCATGGCCCCAGCTAGGCCGAAAGTTTTCAAACGGTGCGTTGATGATACTTTCGCAATATTACCTAAAGATAGCACACCTTCTTTCTTGGACCATCTTAATTCTTTTAGTACTAAGATCCAATGTACCATGGAACAAGAGAATTGTGGTACTTTAGCTTTCTTAGACGTTTCAATTAAAAGAAATCCTAATAAACCTTAGGCCATACTGTATTTCGAAAGAAAATCCATACAGATAGGTATCTCAATGGTAATTCCCATCACCATCCTAGCCAGTTAGCTACTGTAGGCAAATCTTTATTTCAGAGAGCACATGATGTCTGCGACAGTAATCATCTGGCAGGGGAACTTCAGCATATAAAGCAAGTCCTACAAGCGAATAAGTTGAAGATTCCACGCCAATGCTGCAGGCCCCGTGTGAAACCACCAACAGTCGAGCGAAGACCTGCCATCTTACCTTACGTAAGAAGTGTTACAGACAAGATCGGAAGAGTCCTCAGGCGTGCATCTATCAAGACCTATTTCAAGCCCCTGAGGAAGATTTCTCAGTTCCTGAGACCCGTGGAATGTGACATCCCCTTACAGGATGCAGGAGTTTACAAGCTTGACTGTGAGTGCGGTCTCTCTTATATTGGACAAACAAAGCGAAGTATTTGTACCCGCGTCAAGAATACATAGCTGATGTCAAACACCGTCGCGTAAACAAGTCTGCAGTCTGCGAGCATGTCATGGATGAACCTACATATTCAATGAAGTTTGACATATCCCAGGTCCTTGCAAAAGAACTTCGTTATCTACCCAGGATGCTGTGAGAGGCCATTGAAATTAAAAAACATCCTAATTTCAACAGGGAAGATGGTTTCTCCGTACCACCAGTTTGGGATCCAGTATTTCCTCTAATGAAAAATCCCAAACAGACATAAGACTGCAGTACTAATTAATATGTTTAGTTTATTCTAATTTCTGTTAGTAATTAATAATAAATTGAACTTAATAAAAATTCATTCAATAAAATAATTTGTAAAATTTAATGTAGCGTAAATTGGAATGTTTTCTTTGTAAAATTAAAAATAAGGTATTTAATTAATAACTATTGTAAATATAGTGAAAAAATAGGGTGGTTTGCATCAATATTAGACATAACTGGTTGAAGACTGTACCACCTCAGTCAACCGTGACCATGGGACCTGTAAAGGGCCCGATACGTCGCTTTGTTTGAAAAAACAAATATACGCGATTTAAATGTGGAAAAATAGTTACATCTCCTATAGAATTATTTTAGTTTTTTCAAATTATGTTTTGCAACCTATAGATACAACTAAAATAATAATATGACAACCTTACGCTCCAAGCGACACGTTGATGTCTATAGGTCAGGTTTCAGGAGAACAGGAAGAGCACTACTTGAGTTAAATCTATACCATACCCAAAATCTCTAATTTTAATTCAACTTCTTTAATCAAGCATCAATTATACTACGATTCACTTTTGATTCCATTAGACTTCAACAAGAGAGGTGATCCTCGTTACTTTTTCTGTTGACAGTCACACACGTCATTCGAAAAAAGTGCTGAATGAAGATGGACGACGAAGTTGTTAAGTTAATTTGTAACAATCGAAAGTGCTGTTGCCGTAAAGAAATCATACTTCTCTCTACCCACAGACTTATAAAAACGAAACAGACTAAATTTAATTTCACACTCATATGTGCATATATATTAGGGTTACAGTATCTTTTTTCTTCCAAGAACAAGACGTATTGTCTTTTTCTTCTATTCCTTTGTGTTGCTACGCCGATGCACACAAAGCCAAACTTAAAGCAATGTGGTCGGCTTATTACAAAATTCACTAAAAATGATTGTTTGGAGGTCCATATCAGCAGACAGGACAATTGAACTTATTATATTTTTCGAATTCTAACGCAGCTAATGTAGACAAACTTTTCAGCTTGACGAATGTTTTGAAAGCCAAATGTATATCCAAATGAAGTATGTTTGGTCTACTTCCCATTTATAAGTCTGATATCCATTGACGTAAAATCGATACCCACCACAGAAGTTATTGTAATCCACAAAATAGCATTTTTTACTTTTTTAAGCTAAACATATCCCCTTTTTAAGAATATTATAAGTTCCATTTATAAAAGTAAATAAATCACTGACTGTTTTGTTACTTTCCAACATGGAGCATAATATACGTAAGAAACATGGACTTACAAATAAATAAAAAAGGATAATTGAAAAATTAATTAAAATTGAAAAATAAATTAATTAATTGAAAAAGCAATATATGCCTCTTGTGGCTTACAACAACTTACTTGGGAGGTATCGAAATATTAGTTTAATAAAGGTTACTTCTTCTTAATATCTACTGCAGCCATGTACAATTTGCCATACAAAATTGCCAAATATTTAATCGGTCTCTAGCGATCTTGGGCTAACGATCGTACTAATTCAAAGCAATAAGAACTTATACACCACAGGGTCGTACTGTAAAAGGAATTTAAGCCATGCTGCGAAAACAGAAGGTCCATGTAAAAGTATATTCAACGGTTTAACGTTTCTGGCCTTTTCTTAGCTTTCAAGCCCCTTGGCATGGGTCGAGTCAATTATCCTCCATAATCTCTAGAACAAGCCGGATGTTTGGTTACGTTCTCGCTCCCGAAAATTTTGCAACCATGAAATTTAATGACCCTTACAACATTCACTGTAATGATAAGATGAACCTTAAGGCTTGGTCGCACGAACTACATTCCGACTGTGTCGTCAAGTAAAAATAATAGTTTATAGTGTAGCCGTACGACGTCTCCGGTGGATGCTGAATGCAGCAATTACATCATAAACTGCTGCAATAGTGATAGAATTGCAATGCAACTCGCGTGGCCAATCTCTTTCTGTGTTCAGTTGTTGCTAAGATTTTTTGTTATTAAAAACATAAGTTAATCTCCATCTTACACGATGGAAAGTGACTATGAGGACGACGGAGCATGCACGCCTACTCACTCTCGTCTTGAAAACTATACATTTCAGAGAAGTCTGCAAACAGAGAATTCCACTCCATAGCCGTTCGCCACGTGGAAGGGAAACGCTTAGTGCGCAATTCTGCCGTCCACTAAAACTCAGCTAAGTGACAAATGGTCAAATAACCGTTTTAAATAGCAAAAAATAGAGCACAAAACTCTCTTTTAAAAACAGTTAAAATTAGTTAACATGTTCGACTTATCGGAACTTGCCCTAACAATGCATAGCTGAAACATCATTAAACAATTTCATTATTCTAAAACTGGGGTATGGTTTTATATGATATCTCAAAAAAATATTTCGTCCACAATACAGGGGGTAACCCCAGCTTTACGTCTAGATCACCGATGATCGTGCAAAGCAAGATCAAAGATTTGGCGACTTTTGGCGACTTAAGAAAAATAAGTTTATAGAAAAGTCACATGTGATCGGCTCAGTTGTAGACTCTGTTGATGTACTAGACTTAAAAATGTTTGATTTGATAGGCGAGGGTTTAAATTATGATCCGCCATGCTGGGCCAATGCGGGTTGACACTTCACACGTTTATCGCGAGTTGTGAACCTTCTTCAACGTGTACGCTTCATCACGATGTTTTTCTTAACCGAAAAGCTCATGGTAAATTTCAAATAAAATATCGCACATAAGTTCCGAAAAAATTTTGATGCTTAAAATTAACAATATATAATTAGTTGGAGCCGGTGCCAGCCATGGCAATTTTACAAACTTACTGTATAGCATTAGAATCCATTAAAGTATTTCTTTGTTTTCTTTCCTTGGCTAGCACAGACTCGAAAAATAACTAATTAGATATTGTAAATATTTAAGTATCAATATTTGTTTTAGTGGTAAAATAAAACTTTAAACCGATCAGTAGGTAACACACACAAATAACAATATTTTATTAAAATCATTATAGCAATGGTTTGAACAAGAATTGTCACGTTGTAATTGTATAAATAAACCATAAATGTAGTTAGATTGATTATTAAGTTATTATAATACTGTGTACAAAACAATTTGAAACAAAAATAAATAATAAATAAATGAAATGCATTGTTGTCGTTTGGATTAAATCTCTATTTTGTTATTTTTCGCCTCATATATTAGTGACTGTTTATGGTTTTTGAAGTTGGTTGAATTCTCTTTCAAGGTTTTTCTATTTGAGTTGTTTTAATCCAACCTTCTGATGAGTTAAGTGATTTTGAGATAGACCGCTATTCTAAAAAGCCATCGATATTAGGTACTCCTGTGCTGGAGTACCTAATAACGATCGCTACTAACTACTATACATAGCGATGCTTTATCTGCACACGCGCAAATGTATGCGTGAAGTGGCATGGTTACCCATCATCATCTCGTACAATTACGTTACGCGGAGCGTAAATTCTAACGCGAAACTGTTATCTATAATTCTATTAACAGAGTCCTAATAATTACACATTTTCATTACGTATCTATATCGATATAATATTATATTTTTCATTAATTCAATAACTAGAATAACATTGAAGGTTTATTAAAAAAATATATTAAAAGCATTTAAAATGTTGTACTTTGGATAGGTACTTTTAAATAAGGCAACCAAGGTATTTGAAATTGCTTGTTCATGTTTACTCTATGTAATTAATATATATAATTAAGTGTATTCACACTTAATTATTAACGAGGTAATGACTACGTTATATTACAAATTGAAAATTCGAGAAGCCTTGTCTACCAGCTCATGAAGTTATGGCGTCTCATTATATTGATATAATAAATCTGTATTATGTATTACTCTGCACTAAATAAATAAAGAAAACAATGACTGCATGAGTGTCAAACAAGATTTTTTTTTACTTGTTTTTTTTTCATCTTTCGGAAAACGAATGAAAATTCTCTCTTTATCCCGTTTAGTTGATGATAAACTGCCGTACACTGCACAATTCACAATCAGTATAAATAGTAACGTAAAATGGTGGTTATATATTAACGTACAAGTTTCGTAATGAATAAATATAGATATAGAGTGAAGGGTCTGTACAGTTGCACTGCACTGATTTGGTTGATCT
>NW_020654289.1:16761714-16779622 GCF_003589595.1 Hyposmocoma kahamanoa
GGTGCCATAAACATAAAATACTTAAATTTTGGATAGTGGCGGTCTTCCTCTGAGTGCGATATGTTCATCTTAATCTTTTTATTTTCACAACCATTGACTTACAATTATATGGACGTCGGGTCCGCGCTAAAAAGTGTCCGCACTTGTAAGGCGCTAAAATCGTATACAGAGCGCCAAACTCCGCTTTAGTCTTCATTTGTTCTACTGACAGCGCGATACTGCGATGACATTACAATTTAAATTTCGAATAGGTTGACTTGGGACATTTTTTTCGTGGTTTTTATATTAGACCCGTCGTCCATTTATTTGTAAGTCAATGTTCACAACCTTTTGAATTCACACCGCCATTACTCTTCTTTTTTTTAACGGCTTCGACTCTTAACATCCCCTCTCAATTTCAAGTTACAAACAAAAAAAACTTGAAATTGTTAGTGCTAACTTAAAAAATAAAAGAGACTACCATTTCACTATTTGGTACAACTTAAAACATAATAATAACAACTCTCAAGTCTCTAATCTCTTTGTGGTTTGACAAAACTCTCATCTTGACATCTATCTAATATTTCAAAAACAAAAATATAACCTCTAATAATTCATTAATATAACTCTAAAGAATTTAAATTTATCGCTGCACAAGGGTTTCGTTAAGGTATCAGCGATGTTTTTGTCACTGCTCACATAATCAACGTTCAGAACTTTCTTGCAGACAACATCCTTGACAAAATGCACCTTAATGTCATATGCTTTCTATATGTTTCGAGCGCTTTGTATTTTCATGGTTATTCAACATTTTTAAGGCACTATTATTGTCGACATATAACATAACACTACACTCTCCAAATTCACTGCATAGTCCCTTCAAGTAGAGTAGTTCAGATACACACATTGCAGCAGCTATATATTCTGCTTCAGCTGTTGATAATGCAGCGGAAGTCTGCTTTTTTGAAGACCATGAAATTAAACTATGACCATGAAATATGGCCATACCGGTGGTATTCTTTCTATCAGAATTGTCACTAGCCCAATCAGCATCTGAAACACCTGTTATTTTATTGTTTTCTTTATTTTCCTTGTAGGTAAGTTTTAACGATTTTGTTCCTTTCAGATATTACAGGACTCTTTTAGAAGCTTTCCATAAATCTTGTGTGTAATTATCAAGATATCTGCTCAAGAAACTGATTGCGAAAGTGATATCCGGTCGGGTCATCACGGACAGGAAGTAATACTTCCTATTAATTTTATATATGGAACTTCTTTTGTTACAGATTTATCTTCAGTTTGATAACCTGTTATCACCGGTGTATCCAAGCTTTGCACTCAATCATATTAAACTCTTGTAATATTTTATCAATAAATTTTTCTAGAGACAATGTTAACGTGTTTTCGTCTCTCTCTATTTCTATGGATACGTATCTCTTTATATTATCCATATCTTTCGCTTTGAATTCTCGATTCAACTTTTTAATCACACTTTCTATGCTTTCTAAACTTCCAGTCAATAGGATATCATCGACAAATATAACTATCCATAAATTAGCTGCAGGGTATAAACACACGTCATACCTAGATCTTTTCACATGCTCTTTGCGCAGAAGTTATCAAGACACTCGTTCCAACAGCGTGGTACCTCCTTTAGGTAGGTCAATGCCATACAACGCTTTATTTAACTTTAGAACTGTGTCTTTGTTTCTTACCATATTTACACCCTTTGGAATTTTTATATAGACTTCAGTTTCCAATGTTCTATTGAGAAAGGCCGTTGGAATGTCAAGCTGCCTTATATTCCAATCGTTGCTTATTGCTTGTGATAAAAACAGCCTTATGGTGGACATCTTGGCTACTGGAGAATATATATACTGATTCAAGAAATCTTGTTGATAACCTTTGGCAACAAGGCGTGCCTTCTTAATACTATTTTCTTTTGTTCGAAACACCCATTTTGTATCGATGCTACCTTTAGGTAAATCACATGGTGTCCAAACTTCTAGATTTTCTAAAGACTGTATTTCCTTACATATTGCATCTTTCCATTGTTTACGTTGTTCAACAGCTTCTTCGTATGTTTGTGGATCATCTTCTGTGATAAGCACTGAACTCATTTTATAATCATCAAACTTTGCTGGTTGCTTCCTCTGTCTCACAGGTTTACCTGTACTAGTTCTTGCTTGATTGTCTGCATGAGTTTCATCTGTTTCAAATACTTCTTCTGTGTAAGTAGATTAATTCTTCGAATTCTTCTTCTCGTAGCATTACAATATATTTCTTTATTTGTTTATTTGTAATTTCTTCTGTAAATGTATGATTACTTTCACCAAAACGAGCAGCTCGTGAGACAATAATTCGATTAGTTTCCGGGTCCCATAGTCTATATCCTATTCTATCATGTCCTACCATTCGCATCTCTTTTGCTCTTGCCTCAAGTTTCTTTCCTTTTGATAAAGTCACTACCCATGCTATACTTCCAAATATTATCATGTTTTTAAAATTTTTGTTACCGAACATTACATTTACTAGCACATCGCCTCTTAATGTTACAGTAGGTGATCTATTAAGTTGTTAAGTAGCACATCTTAGAGCTTCTGTCCAAAGGTATTTTGGTAAATTGTTCTCCAATAGCAAGGCTCGTACTTTATTCATTAATGTGCGTTTTAAGCCTTCCGCTACCCTATTTTGTTGTGGAGTGTAACTACATGTAAACTCTTGTCTTATACCTGAAATGCTGCAGAACTGTTTGAAATCATTACTGTTAAATTCGCCGCCATTGTCTGATCTGATACTGATAACATTTGTGCCATTTGTTCTCATTCTGTTTATGTATTGTATTAAAAATTCTTTTGCTTCACTTTTGGCTCTGAGAGGATAAACTTCAGTGTAGTGGGAGTGATCATCTATAATTGTTAAGTAATATTTTTCACCATTCAAACCTTCAGGAGTTATCGGTCCTTCAATGTCACAATATATTCGTTCACCAATCTTTGCAGTCCGGGGTAACTCTTGGTTTTGGAAAGGTTTTCTTGTACTTTTTGCTTTCATGCATATACCACATTTTTCTTTAGATAAAGGCAGGCCTAAGAGCCTCATTTCTGCGTAATTTAAATGACCTAGCTTTTTATGTCATACATTTACGGCTAATAAGGAACTTGTTTCATTAACAAATTCGCAATCTAGTCTTTGTTAAATACTACTTGACAGTTTGTGTTATTTATTCTTCGTACTGATAACAGATGGTATGACAAATTTTCCACGATCAACGCTTCCATTGTAAAAATTACTTTTCCAACTTTCAGTTTTATATTTCCTTTTTTGTGTTCTGTAATTGTTTCTCCGTGTGCTACTTTTATATTTATTGGTCTAATTTCGTCTATATACGACATTTTATTTATGTATTTCTCATTTATCATGTTGTATGTTGCACCTGAATCTATTACAAACTGTATTTCTTCTCTACTCGATGCAAACGCTCTGTAAGCTAAGAATGCTGGATCAAAGTTACTAGGTTTTCTATATCTTGGAGTATACATTCTACCTCTGTATCTGACGTTTCCCCTGATGTTCAGGTTTGACCTACACTCATAGCTTTTATGTCCTTCTTTCTTGCATTTAAAGCATATTATCGGGGATACCTTGAAGGCTGATGTATCTGTTGCAATTTTTGAATTTTCGTCTGCATTTTCTGTTCTTAAATTCTTCGTCTAGCAGGCGGCTCTTTACAAAACTAATTGTTAATCTGTCATTTCACATTGTTTCTATAGCGGTTACTACATTTTCGTAGGAGTCGGGCATGGCTAGCAACAAATAGCATACTATCTCATTTTCACTTGGTTTAGCATCTGATGCTTTGAGATCTCTTACGGTCTTATCAAAAGTGATGAAAGTTTTCTAACGAGTTTTTATCATCATACTTCATTAATAGTAATTTCTTACGTGTTGAAAGTTGGGTTGCAATGCCCCATCTTTGAAATGTACTTTTAAGTTTTTCTTTTATATCTTTTGGTGTGCAACAGTCTTTTATTAGTTCAAGATGGTTGTCGGCTATACATTGAATTATTATATTTTTGGCTTTTGCATAATTCTTTATTTTCTTTGAGTCAGTGGACTCCTCCTCGATTACTTCTTCTAAACTATGCTCTTCAAGAAGAGCTTTTACACGGAAAAACCAATTACTGAAATCCGTTCCTGCGAACTGCCTGATGCTGTATTTGTTTATTTGTAAATCGTTCTCTATTTTTGTTATGGTATTGTTTGTACAGCAGCCCATAACCTTTTATTTGTTCTTAGCATTTCTGTTTGCTAGTAGTGGAAGTAAGTAAAGTACGTGTTCATCTTAATCTTTTTATTTTCACAGACTTTTGCATTCACATTACTCTTCTTTTTTTTAACGGCTTCGACTCTTAACACTCGACGTTTATTTCGCAGAATTATATTGAAATAGCTTATTAGCTTTCCTTTAGAGATGTTTTCCTTCACCGAAAAGCTCACGGTAAATTTCAAATTAAATTTCGTACATAAGTTCCGAGAAACTCAGAGGTGCGAGCCCAAATTCGAACCCACGAACCTGCTTGAGATACAGTAGGTCAAACCAAGTCTATCACAGCGAAATAGTGGCAGTAGCGCTCCTTGTGAAAGACTTCGTCCAGAGAAGTACTGCCACCTTACCTATTTACTTACCTTACTGCGTTCCTGTTTTGAAGGGTAACTATGCCGGTGAAATTACAGGCACATTGGGACTTGTCAACTTACGTATCAGAGTGACGGGCGCAGTGGCAGTGCTCGTCAGATCTTTGGGACCTAACGTTCTAAGTGGCACCGCGACTGTTATGGACGTCTATCCATATATCGCTTGCCATCAGGCTCACGATTTGTTCGTCCCATCACTTGGTGGCTTTTATGATAATGTCACAAAAACTATATTAGGTTGGTGCATAATAATAACGTTGGTGTATAATTATTGAGACTTTATTCATTTCGCTACTGAAAATCGGTGAAGCAGTTCGGACACGTTTGCCTTTATTGTTACCGGAGTGTTTATACCATACGATCGTTTGGAGATGACAAACAATACTCGTAAAGTCCACATTGAAATCTTCGACCAACATTCTCATTGCCAATCTTTCCTCTTTTATGGCTGCCAAAGGACCCCACTTTGATAATCGACCTCGTCCTTGTTCCTCTACGAGGTTTGTATCACTAAACTTGAACTTCTTAACCATATATATATTATTGAATATCGTGATAATTTTACTGCCAAGATATTCACATGATCTCTTTCCGATCCGTCAATCGTGCGTGAGCAATTGGGGTGAAATATTTCTATGAAATAAGATCAGGACTCCATAATCAACGGTTTTTTATTCAATTTTTTACAAATAAAAATGAATTATACTACGAATTTAATTACGATTGGAATGGATTTCGCAAGGCGATCCGTCATTAATTTTTGCTGTTGGTAGCCACGCGTCCGTTCGAAAACGAGTCTCGATCAATCATTGCCGTCGTTGCCAAAAAATAATGACGTTCCGCCAGAGTGACAGTTAAATGTCACCCTCGCCTGTGGTCGCGTTCAAGAAACGAAAAGAACTGACGTAGTGGACCAGCACAATATAGTTAATAAGGATGTTTGTCGATAAATATTTTCAATAATTGTAAACAAAACACTATTTTTATGAAATAATCCAAATTTTAAAGAGTCGTGAAAAAATGTCGCAACGATAAAGACCGACCTTTTACATTTTCCGTATATATCTAACCCGATTTGTAATATAATATCGGAATATAAAACCACGATAAATAATAAATAAGTATCCTTTAATAACGCTAACGCTTATTAAAACAGTCATTAGATCCTTATAATCCAACAATAGCTGTATATAGAATAGAATAGAATAGGATTGTTTATTTCATGTTATCAATGTCACAATATTGCAATTGGAAATACAATGTCAAGGTCAAGGGATAACTATGATCGTCAGTAATAAAATTATAATAATAATAATGACTATAAAATAAAGTAGTATAACTACTGCTTGTCGAATAAAATAAAATAAAAATTGTTTCAATAGAAACTCATCGATACCGTACTATCCAATAAAAAGTTTTTTAGTCGGGTACAAAACGTTTCATCGTTTCTAACACTTTTCAGGTCTGTGGGTAGATGTTCGTAGAATCGGGGACCTATTACCCGCGGATTTCTAGTTGCAAGTTCGGTACGGTGGGCAACGGATTTTAGTGTTCCCGCGTTTCGTAACGCTCGGCCTCCGCCCGTACGTCCCTCATAAGTAGACAAGTTTTGACGTGCATAAACTATTATATTATAAATATATTGTGAGTAAATGGTCATTATATTGTATTTCTTAAAAAGGTTTCTGCAGGTCTGACCCTTTTTTATGCTTACTATTATTGTTCTTAATGCACGTTTTTGAAGAATAAATACCCTAATCGACTCAGTTGAATTACCCCACAGTTTGATGGCATAAGATATCAACGAATGAAAATATGCAAAATACGTCTGCCTCAATACCACATTGGAGTCAAGAGGACGCAGTTTCCTCAATGCGTATGCAGCACTTCCAAGTTTTTGACATAGAGTTTGTATATGTGACTTCCAGTTCAAATTTGAGTCTAGCGTTAAACCCAAGAATTTACAGGTGTTACATAATGGAACAATGGAGGTGATAATTGGCCTTGTTATAGAATTTCTTCCTGAGAACAACATAAGGTTTGACTTCGATTCGTTAAGAATAAGTCCATTCGCAGAGAACTACTCACACAGCTGCTCATAGTGCAGGCTAATTTTTCTTCCAACTCGTTGTAGGTTTTAGCACACACTATAACGGTTGTATCGTCCGCAAATAGAACTACAAGACCCCCTGATATAAAGTATGGTACAATGACATAAGTAAGTATAATGTGCTGGTAAATTTAAACGCCGTTTCCTCAACAAATGCATCCTATTTTAAAATTGATTAATCTAGGAGCCATAGAGCTCTATGTGAAACAGTTTGTCGAGGGTAGTACTGCCACCTTGTCTATTTCTGCCGCTAAGCAGTAATGTGAGCATTACTGCGTTTCGGTTTTGAAAGGTAAGGGTGATGGTGAAATTACAAACACATTGACGTGCGCAGTGGAAGGGCCTCTCAAATGTGTGCTCAGATTTAAAACTCTGGGCGTTACTGCAACTGTTATGGATGTGTCAGTTAATGTCGCTTACTACGGCGCACGACTTGTAAAAAAAATGTATTTCAAAACGTCGTACCTACACAATAATTTATATACTTATTTTGTGTAACTAGTGTCACAAACAGTCAATAATGTAAGGAAGTGCATTTTTACAATAATTTTAGCCAATACCAAGTTTATTAGCAATAGAGTTCTTTGTATCGGAGTTCGTCCAGGAAAATACTGCCACCATACCTATATATTTCTGCCGCCAATACACACCATGCGTTGCGTCGATGTTGCGACGCCTGAGCGGTGACTGCTTTGTCTATACTAGATATAAATTAGCACTTCATGCCACATGGCGCGTTGAAACGGAGCGCGGCGACGGATTGCGTGCGCATCGGATAAACGGTAGGCGTCCACAGATCCGCAGCGCACCTATCGGACGGATCGCATTATACGGATTTTAGTATTCTTTGTACAGAAGTTCATACAACTGCGTCCACTGATCCGCATCGCACGGACCGCACGCACCGGCCTGTCGGTAATGCCGACTCAGTTGCTTGGATGGAGCAACTTTTCCAATGCGTGCCGACGACGTCACACGGATTACGTATCAGCCCGCGCGCACCGCCGCATTGCGATCTCTTTATAAATATGTCATGTATCCAGATATCAAGTTTCCTTTTTTTCTCTTCTTTCTTCTGCCAACAAACAAGCCACCATGACAAATTGTTCTTCATCACTTTCCAAATCCATTGTCTTGCACGCACAAGTTACACTCGTCCGCTCGCTACGAAAAGTGGCGTCGGCAATCCGATAGCTAGTAGTTGCGTCGGTAATCCAATTACCGCGGATATAGTAGACGTACTGCCACAAACGGAACCGTTTGATACCATCCGTTCGATGCGTGCGCTGCGGATCTGTGGACGCCTACCCTAAGGGGCCAGGAGACGAAGCGCGGAAGGGTGCCGCCTTGGGATTAGGAAGCGGCGTTTCCCCCCGTTCATATGCCATTGTACTACACGTTTTTTGCAGTACATCTTACCGAATAAACACTGGCGCATACACTAGACATTATAGAACCGTTCACACGGTATTAGTCCTGCAAAAAACCGTACGCAGCTCTATACGCTTATCGAATACGCAACGGACTTGTCAAGCAAATCGAATAAACTTTAACATATTCAGTGTGCAATGGCGCATAGTATTACATACGTTTTTTATCGAATAGTCACCGAACATGCGTCGTCTAGTATTAATGTATCTTTGGAAGGAGGGCACGTATAATTTTATTAATACAAAATGATCGGCGAATCGTCCGTGGATAACGTTTTATTGATATCTTTTGTGGAAGAAAGACCCGTTTTGTGCACGTTTTGTTAAATTTTTTTTATCATTTCTCAGATTTTCGTACAATTTTTCAAATGTGTTTGTACGCACGGCTTCTTGATTCATTGGATGAACCCAATACCTCCTGTTCTTCCGGCGGCAAAGCCGTTGGCGTCGTTTATGCCAATATAAAAGTGAAATAAATCGTTTATCCATCACAGACGTGTTCTCAGGACAATTGCTCTGTGAATACTGTGGCTAACCGTCTTTTAAATGCATGAAAATATATCTTGTATGTGTTTATAATCGAATACGGTTACCATGCCGCCGGAGTGCCACGCAGAGATCCCAGGTTCGCTGTATGTGTGTTCATGGCACCTGCGACACAGGGTTTCCCTAGTGCGGGGATATGTTGAGTGTTTGTGTTATTATTATTATTATTATTATTCTTAATGCTCCTTAAGCTAAGGGGAAAATATACAAAACCGTGATTAGACTATTCGTACTATATGGATCAGAATGTTGGGCGATGAAAAGGGGGAAGATGAACGAACTGTGCATGAAAGTGGAAATGCGAATGTTGAGATAGAAGTGTGGAGTGACGAGAAAGGAGTGGGTACATCAGCGGAAGTTTGAAAGTGGCGTCAGTGACAAAAAATATGAGGAATAATAGGTTAGCGTGGTATGGACATGTCATGTGCAGGGAACAATGACATGTGACGAAAAGAGGGTTAGGTATAAATTTGGAGGACTAAAAGGGGAAAGGAAGGCCAGGAAAAGATGGATGGATTACGTGTGAGATGATATGGATAAGAAAGGTGTGAGTAAGGAAATGACGGTCAGTAGGGAAGAGTGGAAGAAAAAAACATGTTGTGTCGACTAAACACGTTTAGTCAGAGTCTGTAAACTACTGTAAAAATAGGAAAAAAATGACGCTTTATGAATCTCTTTCATTTTTGATGTTCCGAATCACAGACCACAGAATCGTTCTATAGTAGTATAATGTTAAAGTACTTAATATAACTTACAACAGATAATTTTAACTGCCAAAAAAAAGTATGTAATAATCAAACCTATTAAAATTACTTTGTTCTCAATTATTTTCCCGCATTTTCATAAAGAAAACCAAATTAAACAAGCTGAGCCTTGATTATCACGTTGTGGATTCGAAATTATAGTCTAAGGTCAACTGTTAGTGTTAACTATAATAGTTAATATTATAATTAGCTTACTTTAAGTTTGCATTGAAATGCGATTGTTTTTTTAAAGGTATGATAGGCCCCCAGATCGCACTACGTAATTCACATGCGCAGCTAGCGGGCCCTTCGCACACAGGCGCATTTGCGGCGCGTTCGCTAGAGCGGTCCTACTACTATTAGAACTTGTTTTGGCCTTTTTAGGATTAAAAAGGCTAAAACAAGTACTAATAGTGTTAAAACATCCCACACAACTGAAGCGACAGAACAAAAGGGTAACAAGAGCTATACTCTTGTTACCCTTTTGTTGCGAGCGTCTTACAAGACGCTCTCGGTAACAAGAGCTGTAAGACGCTCTCTGGGCGTGCTCTACGGTATTTATAACATGGAATGCTCAGAGCATTCTATTCAGAGATTTTTTGTTTATTTATTTAGGAAAGCATACAGTCTTATACAAACCTTACAAAAAATATATTAACTTATCGTTCCATTAAATACGTACAAGTATTACAAAATATGAGTTTGTATAATAGACACCTATCTAAAATAAAAAGTGACACATCAGAAAATAAATAAAACAATATATTTTAAACAATAATCAAACCAGTTGTCACAGAGGTTTTGGTTTATTCATGGAGTCCTCTGTCTAATATATTATCTTTCACTTTTTCTTGTAACCTATCAATGATAACGAGAAGATGTCGATGTGTTTCAATTTCTAATTATAGTACTTACACGATGTATGTATATATAACTTTGTGCCTTGTGTCTTATTCTTAGTCTTGTGTCTTAGTAGTTTTCTATTTATTCTATCAATATCAAACAATATTTTTAATTAGTTTCTGCGTATAGAAATAAATGTAGGCTGTACAAACAATGAACCCGGGACCTCTGCTTGGCTGACCAGCATGTTAACGGTCGGCCACAGAGCCAGTTCAATTATCATTATCATTATAATGTAAAAATCAAACCAGTGTATTTGATTTAAAAAATCACTATAGAATATTTTGTAGAAATTTTCTTCATGGTCCTCCGTGTGAAACGACTTGCACTCTTTTACTGTTTAGTAGCAAATTTGTATTGCGCAAAACTATTCACAACAAAATATTTGTTATCACAGATGGGCCTGGGTTTTATATCTAGCGCTTTGTTAATACCGGGTTTAAATCGGGTTAAAACCTATTAACGCCGGAAATCGAGAGCAAAAACTATTTAGAACTAAATATTTGTTGTAAATAGAGTTTTGTTCAAATTTAATGATATTATTATTACAAAATGTTAGTTGCTTTCTGATTTACACGATTTCATTTGCCTTTCTATTGAATCGATTCGCTTGAAAGTCTCACTGAAATAAATCGTTACAAAAAATCGTTAGAATTATTCATTTTTTATAAAAAAAGCATTTGATTAAATTTGACCCACTTCTGCGGTCCCGATTTTTTCATCCCATACAATGAAATTATCCTTATATGAAATATTTTTATTCAATTGAAATATACTTTTATTACTATATTTGTATCAGTTTTGTTATCTGAACTTATTGTTACACTAGGATCACTAAGCCTCTCTGCGAATGTCATATTAAATGTATGGGAGTATTTAGTGTTAAAATTTTGGATATTTCTATTTTTATTTTTTAAAAGTTATCGATGTCGATTTACTCATTAAGTAAAGTACTTTCGATATCAGTTTAAAGCTCTTTGATATCTCTTATATTTTTATGGAATAAACGTCTGGGCACACTTAACGATTACACACTGTATATACTGGATTTAATCCAAATCCGGGCGGGAGAATTGAATTTTGGAGGATTGAATTTTAATCCACTTTCCGTCTCTGCGAGGAACTTGTTTTTGATAATCGTTTAAAAAGAAAGATACAAATTGCCTTATTAATAAAACTATGTCCATCTAGACGTAGACATTATTATAAATATGTATATTTCGTCTCTGTAAACCACTCTTACTGCGATATTGATTTTATTAAACATTATGATGTTTTATTACTATGATATTCATATTTTTGTCAAAATACTCCACTAGTTTGTTATTATTATATACACAAAGATCAATCAAACATAAAGAAAAATTCCTTCGATTCAACTGAACTCGAACAAGTATCTAAGGCCTCACCGTAGCTACCGCTCTTACCAACTACTTAAAGGCTTTAAAGCTACAAATTTTACTATGTATTTGCTGCAGACCTCTGAATCGGAATGAATTTGCCGTAGTGCCATCTGTAAGAAACTTATGAAAGTTTCTTCACTCAGCCAGATACCTTTACAGCTACCAGAAACTGTAAGGACTCTTAGAGCCTATGCATACAGCGTATTTATCATCAGGCGCACGACTTGTTCGTCCCATCATTTATTATCATAAAACAGTAATAGTAATATAATAAAAATATAATTAATAAAAAATCATAAAAAATATTAAAAACGCGCCTTAACTGCGCGTATACGCACCGCATCTAGCAGGTGCGCTGTAGTCGATTAAAACGAACAAACTAAAATTAACAAACAAAACTAAAATTAAAACAATCTTTTATTAAAATGCGCGATACATACGCGTGACTACAACGTGTCTGCGGCACGTATACGCGCCGATGACGCGTATAAATACCCGTGTGCATAGGCTCTTACTCAAAATGATATTTGCAATTTGCCAAAACATAATGGAAAAAAATGGTTATTTCAGTCAAGGAACAAAGTTGTTCCACATATAAACTATGTATTTTCCTTCTTAGCTGGAAAGACGAGAAGATAATGAAAAGAAAATATTATCTGTAACTTTGGTTTGTCTCTTGTCTTTGTCATAAAAAAATTAATTCACAATATATGTGATAATAATAAGTTACCATTTGGTTTTACTTTCATACCCCGTTTAGTTTGTCGTCAGGTAGATCAATCGTCGCCTGGTGACACATAGAGTACATCTATGAAATTTACCACTAATTGCAATCGCTCAACGAAACAATATGTTGAAAGAAATATAAATTGAAAGAGCACAATACACATTACAACCTATTAAGTCTTTTTTTGATACCAAGTGGCGGGACGAACAAGACATGTGCCTGGTGGTAAGCGACACGTCCCTATCCATGACAGTTGCAGTGTCAGTCAGAGCTTTAAGTCGCAAAGATCTGAGACATAAGTTGACAAGTAATATAAAAAGTAATATAGTTAGCAACTGCCTTATTTAGTGGCCGAACAGTTACCATGCTGGACTGCCACGCAGATCCCGGATTCGAGTCCCGGGTTGGGGGAAGTATTTGTATGGCCTACGATAGGATTAGGTTAGTTACTATAGGGTTTCCCCATAGTAACTATGACGGGGCTATGAGTGTGCGTTATTATTATTATTATGTCTCATGTGCCTGTAATTTCTAACCCTTTAAAATCAAAACATTGCAATACCGACATTACCGCTTGGCGGCAGAAAAAGGTAAGGTAGCATTACTTCCCTGGACGGACTCTTTCACGAGGAGTTCAACTGCTACCAAAAATTGAAAACATTGTAAAATGAAACAGCACAATATTATACGTAACAACCTATTAGAAAGTCGTTCGTTCCTGAATTCCTATTGATTGTAGATCTTGGTTGAATTTACTAGTCAAAGTTCATTTATTCCATAGGTAAAATAAATTTACACTTGAAAACGTCACATTTACATTAGATTAAGCTACTGCTCGTTCACTACGCTGACTTCCCTGAGAAGAACGAGCAAGAAACTCTAGGGATAGCTCTTTTCAAATTAACTTAAATGCTATGGAATAATACACTTTGAATGAAATTTGTGTGGATTCTGGAGCCGTGTCGTCTTTCCATACATCTTTATCTAACACGTAGTTTTCAATTTTGTAATATGACTTTTCAGTCAAAATATTTTTAATGTAGTTTTTAAACTTAGGAAATGATAAACTTAATATATGCTCCGGAATCTTATTGTAAAAAGGTATACAGTTTCACATAAAATATTCGTTTACCTTGGTTAAACGAAATCGTGGTACCATGAGTTTGGACTTAGCTCTAAGGTTAATATTATGGATATCTTCTTTCTTATCGAAATTATGTATATTTTTACGGGCATATAAAATGTTTGAGTAAATGTGCTGTGATGCCAGTCTCCTTAAACTTTTCTCTGACAGAAACCCGACAGCCTAGACGGTACACAGAACGAATCGCTCGTTTTTGCAATACAAATATGGTTTGAATATCTGTCGCTTTACCCCACATGAGAACCCCGTAGGACATTATGCTATGGAAGTAACTAAAGTAAACTAGTCTAGCAGTACTAACATCGGTAAGCTCACGTATTCTGCGGACTGCGTATGCAGCGTGTTATGTATCCAGATTTGCATAACACACATACCTAAAACGTCAGTTCAATGCACTTGCATTCGCGCACCCCGGAACGCGCGCCCCGTGCATTGCAACGTGACCGATGCAAAACTCGTCATTTTAATTATAAATATGAGACACTTTTCGGCCCAACGTTCCTAACATCAGACGTAGACTAAATTCCTTTAGTTAAGATCTTTTTCGTATAAGCACTTTTAGACCTAACGTACCTAACTTCGGACGTTCTAAAAATTATTTAGTTTAAGAAATACTTTTGTGGAAATTTAATATAGTTATACATAATATTTTCTCTTCTTTACTTCATCTCCACTGCGGCCACCCTATATAATTAGCGGAGTTTAATCTGTAGTGACGATGGATGTAGCAAATAAATAATAATAAATAAATAATGTGCCAGACAACCACACCAACGGCCTAGTATCAAACTAAGGAAATCCCTGTGCTATAATAGTTGATATTTATTACGGAAGTTTGATTATGAAATAGAAATGAAATGCGAGTACACGATTCGTTAATAAATCAAAAATTACCAGCAGTAGAGCTCTTTGAGAAAGAGTTCGGCCAGGGAAGTACTGCCACCTTACCTATTTCTGCCGCCAAGCAGTAACGTTAGCATTACTACGTTCCGGTTTAGAACGTTAAGGGTACTGGTGAAATTACAGGCACATGGGACTTGTCAACTTATGTCTCAGGGTGATGGGCGCAATGGCAGTGCGCCTCAGATCTTTGCGATTTAAAGCTCTGAGTAGCTTACCATCAGGCGCAAAACTTGTTCGTCCCGTCACTTGATGTTATAAAAAAAAGTTACTAATTTGATATACAAAAATATTTTCATCAACGATTTCTTTGTAATGTTTTCATTGCTATATAAAGTAAAGTAGATTCGCATGTGAAAAAAAATGTCTAGACAAGATGAACATCTTTGAATTTATTATAAATCGACATTAAACAATGAATTGCGCGACCCACAGAGAAACACGAGTACCACGTGAGATTATGTGCATTTGTTCGTCCGTACACGGCGCGCTATGGGCCACTTGTTTTATTATATTATGGCAACAGTATCGATTTTCAATGTTCGCCATCGGGGAAAAGTGAAGGCGGTCGTTAATGGCCCATATTTAAACTACGAAATGTTCACATCTATCATCCTTATGGTTTTGGTAGGTATTAACCAGAATCAAATACGTGTCGCAAATGTGTCTGGGGCACTTTGTTTGGCCCCAATGACGTATAAAAAAGTTAAAATGTTGTATGGAATATTGAGTTACTTGCGCTGATTTCAGTTTGATGAATAACATGGTTTTTTTTCTATGTTAATAATTAATACATTTTTATTTTATGTTAGAAGGATTTTTCAATCGTACAAAGCTTTTACACGGATTGTCAGATTTATAATTTCCTATTATTACTATGTGTATAAAATATATATACTACTATATATGAACTTTCAACTAAGAATAATTAAAATAATAAGAGTTGAAACTGTGAGTGATTTGGCCGGATACCAGATATTTGGCGAGCAACTAGACCGGATAGCCGGATATCCTGCCGCCGCATATCGGACCTAACGTTGCAAATATGTCGCAACCGGTTTACAGTGCGCATTGTCGTGATTGATTAGTGAATGATTGCACTTTCATATTGACAATTTGAGTTGTTGTGGGCACTTGGTTTTTGTTAAAACGATAAATTTATTACTTAATACAAACAAAGTGGCTGAACGGTTACCGGACTGCCACACCGAGGTCCCAGGTTCGATGCCCGGGCCGGGAGAAATATGTGTGTGGCCTACATGAGAGAAATCTGTCGTGAGTTTGGGTGTCATTTGTGGTTGTCTATGTGTGTGTCCATGGCACCCGCGTTACAGAGTTCCCTAGCGCGGGGCTATGTTGAGTGTGTGCGTTATTATTATTATTAAAAACACAACAGAAAAATGTCAACAGTTAAAAAAATTAGCCAATTGAACAATATTTTAATAACAGTGCTGTTTGTTTGTTGTACAGAATACAAACATCTTGTGGTGGAGAATGAATAAAATCATTCTTTATATATATTAAAAGGACAATGGCAAACTCCCATATAATTTTTTGTTGTCATAATTTGTATGCGTCTGTTTATGTATATATTTTTATATATGAAAATGTAGAGTTCAAATTCCTGAACAAACTTTGTTTTGAATTTACTATTTTGAGAAGAAGTAAAGATATTCCAGTTTAAAATTTTGGGGGTTATGTATATGTATCATTGAATAAAACATATTCGGTGTATTATTATATCAAAATAAACTACAGAAGCCTTAAACAGAGTTAATAGAAGCTGAATGGTGCCGTGGGTTTGTGACGTGACGAAAGCTTAGGAGGAAATTATTTTGTATACTGGTATGGTTTTAAAAATTCAGTTAATTAAATAACATACCACAGACTATTGCACTGGAACGTCGGACACGAATTATGTTTTTGTGAAAAGTGCCACCTATCCCTGATTTTGGGAACTTTTTGTCATAGGAAATGAAACTATTTTTCCGGATTTAAATCGCGTATATTTGTTTTTTAAAACAAACCATGGTCACGGTTGACTGGACCTGTAAGGGACCTGTAAAGGGCCCGAAACGTTGGTTTGTTTGAAAACACAAATATACGCGATTTAAATCTGGAAAAATAGTTTCATTTCCTATGTGTAACAATCGCGAAAACCTAAGAACTTGATAACTTTTTTGACAGTTTTACCATTTCCTCGCGTGGCATTTTGGAGAAAAAATTGTCGACTTTATTTTTTGTAATGAAGTAGTTAATCTTTAGCTCAATACAAAACGAATTAGTACATTTGATATTACGTAAACTAAGTGTGGACCATATCCATATGTAAGTACTGAAATTCCTTTTTTGGCGGCTAGATGTCGCATAACGATAAGAAACTAAGAAACTAGTAGTTGTAGATATCAGTCCGGTTACATATTAATTAGTCAATAGAATTTCTTTTATATATGATTTTATTTTCCAGATTTAGATGGCCCGCTACTATACTATTAACCTATAAACCTATTAATATATACTATTGACCTATTAACAAATCTACGTCGGGTTTGCGCTAAAAAGTGTCCGCACCTATAGGGCGTTAAAATCGCATACAGAGCGTCAATCGCGCAGCAGTCTTCGTTTGTTCGACTGACAGCGCGGTTGTCAATTATGCAGTACTATATATAATAATAACTTGTTAAAATTACTGCAGTAAAGTGTATAAATAAGATTTTGTATCATATATTCACTAAACAAATATATTGTGTTATCATAGTTATCATTTAAAAGTGTTATTTTGTACAGTTGTATAGTATTTAATTTATATATAAATTAATCATAAATATAAATTACAAAAGCAAACAAAATAATATAATCGCTAACTGTCCTTTTTCTACACATTGCATGCGCAAAATGGGTGGAAAGAGACCCCGTTACGTCAATTTCAAGAAGCGTATATAAACTTCTTGGTCATTTTCAATTGTTCGAACCATTGACCTACCAACAAATGGACATCGGGTCTAATACAAAAACCACGAAAAAAATGTCCGAACTTAACCTATATAAATGTAGTGACATGTAACGAAGTATAAAAAATTAAAACATTTAATTTAAACTGTAACGTCATTGCAGTACTGCCTAATTTTGCTTGCAACAATTTAAGTGCCCAAAAACACCATATTCAGCGTCTACTGGAAACTTAACAAAATGCACCATATTTAGCTTCGACTGAAAATTACTTGAATACAAGAGTAATGGAGTAACCTTTCCCCTAAATGTTAATTAATTTTCATATATTATTATATTGAATTTTGTACAAATTCACTTAAAGAAATAATAAAGA
>NW_020654289.1:16780022-16874749 GCF_003589595.1 Hyposmocoma kahamanoa
CATTGGCTGGATTACTGTATTGATTTTTATCTAGAATATTTTCATTGGACTGTGGAATTACATTTTTTACTACATTGCCGAAATGTTTTGCAAATTGATTGGCTATATCTACCGGTTTTATACTATTATTTTCAAATGTATCTAATAATACTTTATCTACTATAGGATGACTTTATTCTACCGGTTAATTTATTTAACAAATGCCAGTTTCTAGGGTTATGTCTATTTTTATTAATTTCTTTGATTGTATAATTATTTTTAGACTTTTGAATAATTCTATTTGCAAAATTTCTAGCTTTGTTATATCTTTGTTTTATTATCATGTTATTAGTGTCTTTTAACCATGCTCTAAATAATGTATCCCTGTAATTACATGCACTTACAATTTTATTACTCATCCATTTATTATTAATTTTTTGTGAATTTGTACTCAACTTTATCTTTATTTCTGCTTTTTTGTAATAATTATTTATTTGATTGTTAATTTATTTATATATTGTATTTGGACAGTTTATATCGTTTATTCGTTCCCAGTCAATCTCGGATAGGTATGTTTTCAGTAGTAATTGGTCGTAACATATTTTATATTTTTGATCACCCCGTATGTTTATTCGAGATAACTCGCCGGTGCACGCAAATGCGATAGCTTGATGGTCTCTCAGTGTCGTACTTAACGCTGCCGTATAGACGTCTTGTGTGCGGGATCTTGCATAAATGTGATCGATACAAGTTTTACTAATAATAAAACTTTAATGTACCTACACAGGTTCATTTGTAAAAATATATTGTTTGTGTATGTATTTTGTATGTCCTTGCGACACAGTTTACTATAATGTGCTTATTTATGCATCCCACGATGCTTTGGTAAAACACTGTACTAAAAAAAATAAAAAATAAGATTTTTTATGATTAGGTAAAAGTACGTCCTATCGTGTATCAAATTAGCACATTCTGTGGACAATGTCCTTAGGTTTATCGTATATTTTTTGTAAGACCGTATTCAATAGTAAATACTTAAACGATTATCAAAACAATTTTTCCACTTCTCCTCCAGGGACTCGCGTTAAATCGCAAAGACCTGACTACTGTTCTCTTTACTCTTCAAAACCGGAACGCAGTAATGCTCACATTATTGTTTGGCAGGAGAAATAGGTAAGGTGGCAGTCCTTTCCTGGACGAACTTTCTCTTTCTTCTTTCAGTTCTATTTTAATGTAACTTACATTGGAACGGAGTATATATTTAATTGAAGGAATTAAGGAACTAAGATCGTGAAAATAAACGCCGTGCTACGAGTACTAGAGCAACGTAATTCCCTCCATAGCACTATCCAGAACATTGAAACCAGAGCCTATTTAGAAAAAAATTATTTCCCAAGTTGATCGTAACCTAACTTGAACTCGAGACCTTCTCATTCAGCGCTCACGGTGCAAACCGCTGAATTACTATGATCATCAGAATACCTACAAAAATATTTATTTTACATTCATTGTACATTTTCATGAGTTAAAAGGAGGATCATCTGTGATTAAATTCTCTTATTGAAACGAAAAAATGTATTCACTGCAAAATTCGTAATACATGGTCTGGAAAAATATAATATTTGGTTTCAAGTGCTTTAGTTAGATATTTTGTTTGGGATCAAAGCAACGTACGTAATGTTGTCTAATATTAATGAATTTATTTATTAATTTTGTTATTTATGTTCCATTATTATGTAGATAATTTAGTGTTTATTGTTGTCATCATCCATCTCGAAGAGTGGCTGTTCACGCATGAAGATTCATTTTTATAAATAGCGACTAAATTTTATTATAATGAGCAATTACTTTAATTGTTAATTTTGCTATTCTCCAATTCAAGGCTTTTTTCTCTCTCAATATACTTTGAATAGTGAGAACCGATTTTTATTATCTCCTGTGTCAAGTTCCGTATATTGGCGAACTAGGGATGAATCCGTTAATTTAATAACATGTTACAAACAGTGGTATTAATATGCTTGCCAATTATAGGCATACACAATATTTACAAAGAACTATCTAAACGTTAACAATAAATTCTAAGTTAATAAGTGCGAATGGGAAGCTTAAAAGAGCCTATGCAACATTAAGTACCGGAAAAGTTTAATTTTAAAAACATTTGGCGAATCATTTAAACATCTATGAAAGGATGAAAGAGGAGAATCTGATTTGATATCACAAAAAGGAGTTGAGTTGAAGTGAGATGTTATTTGAAAGAGTGGTGTTGTGTGTACGCTCTTCATTATAGGGTGACCAATTTCAATCATATTGTTGACACTTATTGAGATGGGTTCTATGGAATGCTGCTTCGAATATTCTCCGGAATTTGCTCCGCCTCTTAAATTTTATATTCAACGCAATCACTGTTCCTGTGTTTACTATTAATACAAGGATTTGAAGTACCGAAGAGGATTGGAAGACTTACCAATATAAGAGTTTTAGAACGTGCAGAATAGAACACAAACAAAATGCAAACACGACAAAATTTACAATGTATATTCTTTTCGGTTACCGATAGCGGAATGTTGTACATTAAATTAAACTCTGTCTCATCCATTGTTTGTGTACATTTCTGCACGAGTTGAGGCTTTTGTGCCCTGATTGAAAAAGTATTCAAACAGGAAATCGGTTTTCAGCGTTTCACAGATTTTTAGAACTAAATATATAGCGTGGCATAGTAGAGAAATATAGAAACGAAAGCAGTTATAAATTGTTTTGAAACATGTTTCTACTTATACTCATTCCCTAGTGGAGTCCCGTTGCAAGGTGATTTAAGTTTACTAAAAGTGTACTTAATGCGCCTAGGTAGACTAATTCAGGTGAATTAAGTTAACGCACCCCACTGAAACACCTAGAGTTTCACCTGCATCTCTAAAGCACATCAAGCTTTTTGATAAAACTTAAATTAAAATTTTAATAGCCCGATACAAAGCAGCGTATTCGAAATATTAACAAAGAAACCAAGTCAATGAGTCGGGCCAAGTTTGCTAATTTTAAATCATTTCAGAGTGTCAGTGACAGGATTTTGTACATTTGGTATTCTGCTAAAAGTTAAGAGTACTGGGTTGACAGTGGTCGCCATTGAACTACTTTTCACCTGCCATTGCAAATAATTAAAAAAAAATTAATGAATGAATGCTGTCACTGCCATTCCACAGACACTCTATTAAAGACTCAACTGCTCTATCTCAGTGGAGTCTGAATGGAATTACAATGTCCAATGGTTTCAAGAAAATTAGCAGAACTGAGACCCAGGTGTTAGTTTAGTTTATTTCTCTCAACATTACAAATTTCATACAAATACAATTACATGTCATTTTATACTACTCTTCGAAAAGTAAGCGTCGGTTTAGAAATAATTATATGTATAATAGTGAATCATAAGAACACAGTAAAAACAGTAGTGTGCATGTAAAAAATCAACATAATTAATTAAACTAATAAATAATTGAACAAAACTAACAATGTCAAGTGTATACAGGAAATGTCAATATGGATTTTTAATAACTAACAAATGTATATTACAGTATAATAATACGGTGAATGTCAAAGCACGTTACGTTAGGGCACGATATGAGATGGGCCATCGTTTTAATAGCACCTCACAATTAATAGTCCAGCGGCCCGATTCGGAACTCATCGATATTTTAACCGAATCGCTCGATTGGACATCGTTCACGAATCGAAAGGCGCTTTCCGAGCTATTCAGAACATTCCGAGTTAATCTTTCGATTCGGATTCGGAAACGATATCGATATCCAACAGCGTTTACGGATTTAATCGGTGAAATAGATTATCAGAAAAATGAAAATTCTTTTAGGGTAAAGCCGGGGTAGATGGCCATAGGGGGCAGATGACCAATCGCAATGTTTCAATGATCCGCTAACTGGATGGCGATAGTTATTGCTCAGTTTGCATCGTGTAAAGTCTAAGTGCAAGCGTACATCGAATATTCTGCGCAAAAACAAGAAAAGTTAGTAATAACCGTTGTTAATGGTTTTGATAAATGCAAAATTTTTTAGAGGGTTCATGTTTTACACTACAATGAAGTTATTTTTTCCAAATTATGGATTATCTTTGTATTTATCGCTTAGTCCACATTCAATGCTTTGTTATAAGCTCAAAATTTCACGTGTCATGTTTTTTCTTGTTTAAATTTAAATTTAATATTCCTCTCCCGGAATATTAGGGCAGATGGCCAATAAAAATCGGTGTAAGACGGCCACATGACCAAAAATAAAGACCATGTCTAAAATATTATTAATAAAATAATTTATTTCTTTTCGAACTTGTTTTAGAGGTCCACTAAATACAAAAGAAAGGTAGCCGCAATGAGAGGGAATTGCACTGAAGAAGCGTTAAAAGCAGCTATTAATGCTTAGGAAATGTCTTAATACTTCAAAAGGCCCCAAAACTTTGGTTAGTTTGAAAAACGCGATTTAAATCCGGAAAAATAGTTTCATTTCATAAGTGTGACAATCGCGAAAACGTAAGAACTCGAGAGCTATTAAAGCTGCTGCTGCTGCTATGAAACCTCCTCAACGAAGACTGGCTCCAATGCGTCGTGTGCCACTTTTGGGTTCACGAAAACTTTGACGACACAAAGAAACAAGAAGAACACCAAATAAAATACTTATCTAAGTCTAGAAATAATTACTGGCCATCTTACCCATAGTCTTATGGTCATCACACCCGGACACCTCGGAAGAGATGGCCAATCGTAATGTTTTTTTAAACTAATTTTAAGGTTGGTCTCTAGACAATTTGTTCTTGTTACTGTTAAATAATTAATAGTTAATTGTTCAAAGTTTAATATCAAATAAATATTTGCAAAGTAATATTTAAAATTTGATTTTGACAGCGTTTACAAAAAACTATGGCCATCTACCCCGGTTTTACTCTATATACATTTTTAAGACTTTTATGTTCGTATTCTAGAACTCTAACTCAATGCTCAAGTCAGGATTTGAGTATGGTTTAAAGCACTCGAAATCATCCCCTGTCCCTGCCATTAGGGTCGTATTTCCAGTGCTTGTGTTGCCAGTGCAATCCTGACTTGAGCATTGAGTAGAGTTGTGGAATACGATCCTAAAGGCTTAAATTATATTAATGCATTAGTCTTGCATTAAAAAAAATTAATAAAATTGAACAAAATGTAACTTTCATTCGATAACTGTGTTCTGAATAACGATTGTAGCCTTTCCGGTCGAGAAGTTCGAGTAATCGTAATACGAAAGTTTGACGTTCGGTTCGGGTGTCATTAAAAGAAATCAAAAGAAATCAGTCGACAACTGAGTTATCGTAAGGTTCTGAATCGACCCCCAGGTTAGAACCATCCGAAAATCGACACCTGAACTAATTGTCCTTACTCCGACTAACCTGACACAATGTCAAGTACGAAGCCTCATTGGCATCGTGCGTCTTTTCATTTGGGCGAATATTATTTATTTGAAAGTGATTGTTTCGGACGGAGGTCGGATGGAGAAGGCTATGTACTTTGGGTACATGGCCTGAGTCCGAAGCATATAAAGACTTATATATCGGCCATGGCAATTCGTGTCCAGAGGAGGAAGACTCTCAAAAGGCGTGGTAAACGTGGATGATACTTTTTCACGCCAAAGGTTGCACCTCGCCAGAGCCGGCTCAATGCTCAGAGGATCGGCACATTTGACAAAACTTTTCCGGCTCCTCAGTCTCTGTTGCACTGTGAAGTGTGTGTGTGTGTCCATTTGTACTCATGTGTCGTATTCTTTCCCTTGCCTTTTCTTTTCTTTTCTAAAATAAAAAAAGAATTTCCTAAAATAGAAGTTCAACGGAAGAATAATTATCTGCATTAACTTAATGACATCGAAGTTGAAAAGTTTCGACGGCGATTGTTAGAGCAAGTTCAAACAATTTAAGCTTCCGAAATGAATACCTATTTATTTGACTTTAAATATTTATTTAATTATTTATACATTTTTATTTATACATTTTATTTATACAATATACACATGCACATATCACAAAATGTGTATCGTTTATGCGAATTGTTTATAGAATTTTTATCTGTGTAGGCATTTATTTAGAAAGGTTTAATTGATATTAACCTAATTTCCAGAGTTCACAAAGTTCAGTTAATGTTTTCCCTTTGTTTCGACTGACAAATTGTTATGTGGTAACAAGTGTACCGGACTGAATCCAATGAGGTTCGAGCGCTAATGAAAAGTGAGCAAGACAAAAGGAAACATACTGGTTAATAAAATCAAGAAAAAAAAGGTACTAACGAACACAAAGAAAATTGTACAACAATGTAACAAAAACGCCAGAACCAAATATGGTACTAAATGGTACTAATAATATTCGGTACGAAGGTGGCAAACTGTACAACAAAAAGTATGTGTAAGAAATACAATTATTCCTTTTTTATTCCCATCCTAGTCAATGATTGCTTCCATAGCCAAACGGTTTCTATGTTGATCTGCCACAAATGATATATTTCTGACTACCTACATAAAAAAAAAATTACTTCCAATTATTGTGGACCTTTGTATGTCTGGCATGATTATTTAAATACATTTTAAGACTAAGCCAACAACATTGTGTAAATGTGAATATGTTTATGTAACGGTTGAGTTGCTAGTTAATTTTTAACCGACTTCAAAAAAGGAGGAGGTTCTCAATTCGACTGTATGTTCTTTTTTTTGTATGTATGTTACGCGATAACTACGGTATTTGTGAACCGATTTTAATGATTCTTTTTTTGTTGGAAAGGGGGTACTTCCATAGTGGTCCCATTTCATTTTGAAGAAAATCGTCCGCCTCGAAGGGTGGCTGTTCACGCATGAAGATTCATTTTCGTAAATAGCGCCTAACATTAATTTAGGGGCAATTACTTTAATGGTTGATTTTGCTATTTCTCCAATTCAAGGCGTTTTTCTCTCAATATACTTTGAGTAGTGAGAACCGATTTTTATTATCTCCTGTGTCAAGTCCTGTATAGTGGCGAACTAGGGGATATTTCAATAAAACTTAGCAAATAGACGTAATTCCACGTACTTTTGAGGTCGGTTTTTTTAGTACTCTGTACTGAGATTATTGTAGGCTTATTTACCTTGTATTTCTCAAAGTAAGTGAATCTTTGTATCCTGTTTTGGGAAATAAATATCTAAAGCCAATAAACAACATAGAAAAAGGTGCCCTTTGGATTTTAATTGTTCCACGTGGAGCTAAGTACGTACTGGGAATAAACCAAAACAAGTAATTACATAAATTTAGAATTTCAATTTCAAACTTAACTGCTATACCATAATACTATATTATGAAAAAAAATTGTAGTCAAAGCTGCTACTCGTTATAACAGGGATTAAAACTGAAAAGGAAACAGATTCCAGTATATAATAAATCGTAAAAACTTGGTATTAACTCCATTTACAGCAAATGTTTTTGGTATAACAGGACCATATTCGAGATCAAATAATTGTGTGGCTTCAGAGTTACTTATACTTGCTGCCATTTTTTTCTTTGAAGAATTAGAAAGCAACTTAGCAATCCAACTCAAACTAGTAACAATATATTCATTAAATAAGAAAATAACTTTGCGGGCAAACTATGTGAAAAGCAGAAAGATTCGAGTGAATAAGTCAATTGCTCACTTCAACTCGAAACCCGTGCGAAATTGGTCAATTCCGTCCCTTGTATTACCTTGTATTACATGTATTACTTTTTAACTTTTTTAGTAGCAGTGGAGCTCCATGTTTTATACTCGTGAAATAGTTCGTCCAGGGAAGTACTGCCAGTTTACCTATTTCTGCCGTCAAGCAGTAATGTGACTATTACTGTGTTTCGGCTTGGAAGGGTGAAATTACATGAGACTTGTCAACTTATGGTGACGGGCGCAGTGGCAGTGTCCCTAAGAGCGGTTACACACGGTGACTTTTAGCAGCGATACAAACGCGATGCAAACGCGATGCAGAAGCGATGCAGTCGCTAATCGTCTACCTTCACATACGCGTGCGATTTTAAGCAGCGATGCAAACGCGCGATTGCTTCACTTCCTTTGGTGTTTATAGGCGATTGCATCGATGCAATCGCGCGTTTATCGATCGATGCAGTCGCGCCTTTGCATTGCGTTGCTAAAACTTGCCGTGTGCGGTTACACACGCTCTAAGATCTTTGTGATTTAAAGCACTGAATGGCACTGCAACTACTATGGCGTGTCGCTTACCACCAGGCGCACGACTTGTTTGTCCCGTCACTTGATATTATGAAAAAAAAACTTATGGATTTTTCGTCATGTTTTGTGAGATTCTAACTGTACGATGACCCTTGTTAAAAATATCAATTCAAAAACACTTACGCATCTGACGTGAAGAGACATCAACTGAATCGGAAAATACTAGGCAAATAAACTCGTAAGAAGCTTAATGGAGACTTATTGGAAAACCGTAAAA
Organism: Hyposmocoma kahamanoa; assembly: GCF_003589595.1. NCBI lineage: Eukaryota > Metazoa > Arthropoda > Insecta > Lepidoptera > Cosmopterigidae > Hyposmocoma > Hyposmocoma kahamanoa. The sequence goes on from NW_020654289.1 coordinate 16,788,473, forward strand.
GCCGTAATCGGAATGAGACGTACCGTGGAATAGTATATTTCGAAGAATAGACATCGGATGCGAAAATGACTTAGGTACACAAGTAACCTAAAAAGGTGACAAATTAGATTAGTGTAGAAGAATTCTATAGTATAAAACCTCATTCACATTAAGCGGCGTTTGGGCGAACCATTACCTCTGTTGTCGATGGAGCGAACCGGGTTTTACTGGAAAGGAAATATAAATAAATATAATTACTGGAACTATAACTGGAACTATAACTGGAAATATAATTCAATTAACTTCAATGTTCTAGAACACATTTTTGTATGGTAAAGAAACCGACAAACGGACGCGTCAACTGGAAGAATGTGGTGACTGCCAGCTGCAGACTTTTGCGATTATGAAACGTCATCACCGATGTAGAAGTACTATACTTATGTAACGAGATCTAATAATCTACAGCAAACTGGTTATCGAACAACTGAAACCATCTGCAATGGAAAAACTAAGAAATATGTGGATATTTCTTAGTTTTTAGCATAGCGTCTGGCATGGTTTGCTAGGAGACGTCGGTTCGAATCCGGCCGGATGGAAGGATTTTTTTTAAGTGTTCAATATTTCTATTAATAATTATAACAACACTGGTGGAGTAATTTCACAAAAAATAATTGAATACCAATTCAATAGAAATTGTATATTTTGTTGTACAAAATTATCAGTGGTTACAATTGGAATAATCCCCCTAAATCTTGCTTGTATGTACAAAATATAAATCGGTTGCAATTAAAAGGATTATCAGATCCCAAAAACGGGTTCCTTGAACTGTTCGAGTTATTGTACTTTTATGTATTGCTGTAATAAAAGTAAAATTGTGTAACTTACAAAGAAACTCAAGTGGATATCACGCGGAATAAGGTGTATTAGAAAAAAAAGACGTGAAATATTTTGACAACACAGACTATCATATAATATTATAAAGTACAGATGAACTGAAATCGTATATACAAAAATATTGAAGTATATTAATCAGGTGACAAAAAAATCCAAAATATTTTTAATCAAAAATTCAGGTAAATAGTCAAAGCCAAAATGGCAAGTGATAAACAGTTGTATCGCTAAAATACCTAAAATGTATGGTAGCAGAACACAAATTGCTAACGAGTTTGCTAACAGCTTCTATAATAGGCCAAGTAAGCAAAGAAGCAAATTTAAATAATGATTTTAATTTAAATTCCCATTACAAATAATTCTACGTAATATATGAGGTCAACTTCAGATAGATATATTAAACAAATAATTAAATCTTTGAAAAACACGGAGTAAAGGGGTCTTAAAAAAACTCAGTCAATGAAATAAGTTACTATTAAAAAGCAATGGATAAAAACCAGTCTGTACAACATATATTTTTTTTTATGATACGGGACGAACAAGTCATGCGTCTAGTGGTAAGCGACACGCCTATCCATGACAGTTGCAGTGCCACTCAGAGCTTTAAATCGCAAGGTTCTTATAGATAAGTCATCGCACACCCAGAACAATACCGAATTATGTCGAAAAATCTCAAAACCGACTTTTTAACCGACTTCAAAAAGGAGGAGGTTCTCAATTCGACTGTATGTTTTGTTTGTATGTATGTTACGCGATAACTCCGGAATTTGTGAACCGATTTTCATTATTCTTTTTTTGTTGGAAAGGGGGTACTTCCATAGTGGTCCCATTTCATTTTGAAGGAAATCATCCACCTTTAAAGTTGGCTGTTCACGCATGAAGATTCAGTTTCATAAATAGCGCCTAAATTTTCTTAAGGAGCAATTATTTTAATGGTTGATTTTGCTATTTCTCCAATTCAAGGCGTTTATCTCTCAACATTCTTTGAGCAATGAGAACCGATTTTTATTATCTCCAGTGTCAAGTCCTGTATAGTGGCGAATTTAAGGATATTTCAATAAAACTTAGCAAATAGACGAAATTCCACGTACTTTTGAGGTCGGTTTTTTAGTACTCTGTACTGAGATTATTACATATTTGAATTCGCAAAATTTTACCGCGCATACCACAAAAACAGCCATGTTCATTCGAGCAATTTCTCAAAGATGGCAGATGGCACTCTACGTTGCTCTTGGTGAATATTCATTCACCAAGTGCAAGTTCATACCACAAACACGGAATTAATTTCTAGTTGCAACCTATCCGCCAATAGAACAGCACGTAATTCGTTTGCACTATAGTGAATTATTTAGTAATAATCCAGTGTATGTATTTACATACACTCCTGGTATTCTATTCAGAATAGGACCACTTCTGTGAGTTATTTTGATGATGTTAATTCAGTGTTGTAGAACTTTGCTGATTGTGTGTTTTGATACTATTTCGAAATACTGCAGTATTGTTGACGAAGTTATGTTAGATTTTTTTAAATACTCCAAAATAATTCAGTATTGTTTGAAAAAGGCGAAAATTTATTAAATACTACACTATTGATGGTAGATTTAGATTGTGCCATTATATTCCTCAAAAATCACAATAAATGATTTTTTAATACTCTGTTCTTAAAAGTATTGTACATTAGAAGAAAAGTATTTTTAATAAGGGTTTTTGGATAATAATAAGAGTAGATAACATTTTTTATTAGATAATGCACTGTTTGTGAATTTATTTAGTTTTGTACACTTTTTGGCAGATGATGATGGGTCGTGGCTTGTTGTTGCTGGAAAAGGCTATGTGAGCCACCACAGAAGGAACTGAAAATTCATCAGCTTTTGTTGAAGCGGAAAATAGTGTAGTAACAAAAATACCGCTACTCAAATACAATCCTCATTTTCTGCTATCACTGACACTGCTGAAACAGCGAGCGATCCCACCATGAAAAGAAAAAGAAAACAAAATCCTGTTGGCTGGAAATCCAAGGTGGCTAAGAGATTGCGGAATACAAGTAAAGCGTATGTTTCTTTATCAAACCCTGTAAAACATATTGCTGAGCGTCAAATCCGTCCTCCTTGTGGCAAAAAATTCAAATTAAAATGCAACACATACATAGACGAAACACAAAGGCAGGAGATTTTCAAAAAGTTTTGGCAGCTGGGTGATCTGGAGAGGCAAAGGGAATACATCGTCAGGCATACACAAGAAATCAAGCCAAAGTATAGGTACATCACTTTTCAAAAATTAAGGGCTTATAATTCTGCTTATTACTTTGAATTAGAGAGCTCAAGGATTAGGTAGCGCAAAGAGTTTTTTAAAGCTACGCTGAGCATATGTGATAGATATGTTAAGACAACCCTGTCAAAAAAAACTGATGGTGGTTTTATAAAAGCTGATGCTCGAGGAAAGCAAGGTAATGAACGCAAAATAGACACTGAAGTATAAGACAGTGTGATCAATTTCATAAATTCTATGCCAAGAATAGAGTCTCATTACCTAAGGGAATATATCTATATAACACAAGGGAATATATGTCACGTGATAAATGTATGGCAGGTACACCGAGATTACAAACAATTCCGAGGACAAAATAATTTACCCCCCGCTTCTGCTTCAACATTCAGTAGAATTCTCAATGAGGAGTTCAATATTTCCTTTTATGTTCGAAAAACGGATCAATGTGATCTATGCGAAAGTTAAAAAAATGCCGATGATGAGGGTAAGGCCAATCACAATTCTCCGCGAGAATTATGAAAACCACCTAAAGGAGAAAGAATTATCTAGATTGGAAAAAGACGCTGACAAAAAGAGAAACGATGTCATCGTAGCAGTATACGATTTGCAGGCAGTTATGTAAGTTCCCAAAGGCGAAGTTTCTCTTTTTTTTTATAAATCGAGAATCAACTGTTTAAACTTTACTGCAAGTGACTTGCACGCAAAGGATATTGTTTTGCTATTTCTGGGACGAGACCGAAGCAAAGCGTGGAGCTATTGAGATAGGAAGTTGCGTCCTTAAATATATCGAGGGGGTACTTGAAAAAGAATGATTCTAATACATGTGGACATTATATTCTACAGCGATAATTGTTGTGGGCAACAAAAAAATAAATACATACTAACAAACAACTTTGCGTAGAAAAGTAAGATCCTTTGTCTTTCTTCTACAAAACATCGTTCGAAGAAACAAATTTTAAGAAAGTTTGAGTTTGAAATCGTTCAAGGCGCTACAAAGGTCAAGGTTTTTCTCCCCTGTTGCTTAAAGCATACACAGAAAAATAACCTCTGACTGAAAACAAAAAGAGAGATATTATGGAGTTAATTGAAAAAAATATAATAAATAAAATGAATTTATATAGACAATTAATATAACACGGGATAAACATGTAGAGATTTGTGTATCAGAAGTTATGTAGCAGTAGAGCTCCTTGTGCAAAAGTTTGTCCAGGGTAGTACTGTCACCTTACCTATTTCTGCCGCCAATCAGTAATGTTAGCATTACTGTGTTCCGGTTTTGAAGAGTAAGGGTGCTGGTGAAATTACAGGCATATGAGACTTGTCAACTTATGTATCAGGGTGACGGGTGCAGTGGTAGTGCCCATCAGATCTTTGCAATTTAAAGCTCTGAGTGGCACTGTAACTGTTATGGACAGGCGTGTAGCTTCAGGCGAACGACTTGTTCGTCCAGTCACTTAATGTAATAAGAAAAAAATAGATTTACATACGATTGTGAGGTGATCTAAAGTTAAAAAACATGTGATGCATTACTTACTAGTTGTTTACGATAGAAACGTTACCTCAGTTATAACCTGTAATCTTATTTACTACAATTCGGTGCTCCCTTACATGAAATGAGCTTTTTCTATCGAAAAAGTCCCGCAACACCAGGATTGATGAAATTATGAAGTAGAAAATCCAAGGAAAATAAACGTTTCATTGTTAGTTTTAATATTTAATATAAAATATAAATTGGTACTCTTTCATTATTTTATTTACTCGCAGAAAAAGTATTGTATGCAATCATTACATAATTAGGTCTTAAAATCTCGTACCTATTACCTAGGCCCTTAACACGGTGCTCGATTTTAAGAACCCTCATTATACAACGATTGCATAAATTACTATTATGACCTTCTAGATGTGTTTACACTACAAATAACTTCATCAGTATAAAATTAGTTATATGCGTTACATATTACTAAAATACAATGAAAGTATAAATAGGTAATAGCTTTTACCAGTGTACCTTAATTTATCCATATTTAGGGGTTGTTTTTGAAAACGCGTTTGAAACGCGTTTATTTATTTTATATTTAAAGTGCCCAAACCTAGTTTCAGGCAAATCGCGTTAAAAAGTTCCCATGTAAGCTTTAACACTCGATTTCATTCCTATGCATACGCGCGACTGCTTCGATACAAACGCGCGATTGCATCGCTACACTTAGGATTTATTGGCGTTTGCATCGATACAAACGCGCGATTGCATTGCATCGATGCAATCGCGTATAAATCGCAAATGTAGCGATGCAATCGCGCGTTTCTTGAACGTGTGTGTGCATCGCTGCTAAAAATCACCGTTCGTAACCACTCTTAAGGGTGGCTTTAGAAGAATGTCATGTCAACCTTTTACCATTTCAATATTTGTGCTAAGTGTTAGTTATGTAAATGCAAGGACTACAATTTTTCATATAAATATTTATACCCTTTTTCACCCTCTTAGGACGTTTAACTTTTTGACTCCCAAGTGTAATTTTAGGGTTAATAAAATATTTGGCATAGTCTGTAGTCTCAACCAATTACAGAAAGAACTCGTTTCTGCTGCGAGCTTGCAACCTGGTCAATAGAGTAGATATTCATGTCTTTTACACTACAGTTGCCACAGTGAGAGGGTTACTCAGCGATTTTTTGTTTAATTCTTAGAAACAATTTCGTTTCTTCTTGAATTTGTAATTTTCTTCGATCTCTGTTGTTCTCTCTAGATGCTTACATGTTTGTGTTATATTATATCTAAAAGTGCAAACTAAATTGACCTACTTCACTGTTTATTTTATTTATATATGTATATTGTTATAGTTTACCATGAATAAAAAAAATAAAATAAATAAATGACAATAATTTCGAAAAATTCTTAGTAGACCTACACTAAATAAACGTAACATATCCTGAAATTTTCATGTTTCTACGACTTATATTTTTTGCTGTGAGCATATCTACCAGTAAATTACTCCGGACCCTACTTTATGGATTATCACTAGTAACACGTTTCTTACTACGATATGACTTTTCATTTTACCGATATTACACGCTCTAATGTCACGGTCATTCATCCCATGACTATGTAGCGTGTAGCCATTCCTAAATATCGGGGAAAGAATAAGAAGTCATTCCATGGCATATGTCAAAAATACTCAACAAAATATTATTACTTGCAGCATTAAAGGTTGAATAATAATTGATGCAGCTGGAGAAACCAATTTTGGAAGCTGTCTCTTTTTTGTATTAGGTTATTAGAGGAGACTTCGGTAAATTTAAATATAAACTTTACATCACATTAACACGTTTAGTCCTTGAACACCTGGAAGCTAAAGAAGATTAATTCGATTAAATATTCACAACAGTACAAACTCTTATTCGTGATAATAATTTTTTTGCAACAGTTGCGTTTCACCCTTAGAGCGTTTATGCACAGCGTTTGATCTGTTCCATCCGAGAAATGGCGGGCCAAAGTAGTCAGTACTGCTTATATGAGGGTATGCCCACTAAATCCGAATTCCGTCTTCCAAAGTCGAGAGTATTTTCAATTCGGATTATTATTTATATTATTACTTACGATTATTATTATTATTATTATTATTTAAGATTATTACTTACGCGGACCGAAGTGACTACAATATTAATTGTATTAAGATTGTGCACTGCGTTCGATTGTAAATGTGCGATTCGAGTCCAAATCGGCAATGGTTCTGGCTTATTTGGTGACAATTAAAAAGTTTCTGGTCTTGATCTTGCCTCAGTTCATCGTGATAATTTTTTTTTATGATTAGTTACTCGTGAAAGTCAGTTCATCAGGAGAAAATCTACAAAGAAGTCTTAATTCTCTTGCGTTTTCATTAGTACAATGATAATGTCAAAGTTCTTTTGAAAGGACATAAATTGTTAACGAACGGCTTAAAAGCTACATGAAACACAGCACCAGTGTGGCTAGTATTATGAAATATTTGGTGTACAAGAGATATCCGTATTTTTTGGGTGTAGTGCACAAAACCATACATTTGATCCGAGTTTTCTGTATTCTCGAATTTGGAACGGATACGGATAGAACGCAGTGCGTAAACGTCCTTATTGTGTATAATATATAAAATAATGTAAAAAAATCCCAAACGAATTGCGTGCAGAAAGTCCTGTTAGAACACTAACTGAGCTCAGTTACCAAGTTCTACTTAAAATAAATACACACGTATCATAAAGTACTACGAGTTTTGGCACAATATCTACGAGAGAAATACTTTATAATTATATATCTGAGTTGAGGCATAGGCCCGTGTGACAATTTTATCATATTATAATTTTTTATTACATTATGATAATTTTGTGCCAGAAAACCATGGCAATTGCTTGGTCTCAAAGTAAGAAATTCCCTGTATATACACCGTCCAATACCTAAAACTGAAACCGAAAATCCGTGCGTGCGTCCGTATCATCACGTGCAAGATTGAACACAAAATGGCGAATGAACAGTTTAAAAGACATTTTTCACATTTTTAACGCTCACCTCCAACGGAATTACAATGAACGTTACAATCATATCAGCCACTGCTAGATGTGTCATCAAGAGATTCACTCTGGATTTCCTTCGACGCGAGCGTACTAGTGATGTGAAGACAGCTACGTTTCCGAAAGCACCCGTTATCAGCAACGCACTGAAAAGATAGAAAATGGTTTTAAAATATAGTAATAATGGTTTGACAATATAATAATAATGGTTTGAAAATAATATACTAGGTTTACCTCGTATTTGTGGGAGTCTTAGAGCACATTAAATCGACTTAAGTGGATTGAAATATAATTCTTTCCATATTTAAGTATTTTGTTAACCCATATTGATTATGGAACAAAGGTTTCCTACAAGGAATTATTTCCATCAATCATTAATTTAAACTTCTTCATGAAATATGAATTAGTAATTAGAGAATTTAGTAAAATAATATTGTGTTTTTAACCGCTCACGCGAAACATACAGCCGTAGACGCATACAACACCTAGAGGTGCCGGTGATGATTTTATACCGATTTATCGGATATCGAAGTTATAACAGGTAAAAGAACTAATACTAATTGCTATTTCGGTAACTACTCTAGCAAACCATAAAGTTTTTAATGCCTGGGTCTGTCATTTACAAAAAAATAAACAACTTCAAAAATACGTCACGACAATCGTGTGTGTTATTGTTTGGGCTGGTGATTTCGGTGTTTATTTATTGAAAACATACCGTAAGTAGCGTTTTTTAAGTTTACCCTGAATATAAATGTTTACAAACTATACTTTAAGGAGTAATTTCATGGTAAACGTTAGAACCACTCAAACGGAATATTATCATATTTACCCAAGTACACCAAAAATTTCATTAGTGCTTTTTAAGTGCAGGATTAGAGGTGTATTACTGCATTTTATTTGAGATGTTTTTGTTGTAGTGCGGAGGGTATTTATTTAGAAATGCAGAATAATATTTTTTATTTATAAAAACTTGTATTTAAACTGAATCCGTTTCTAATTTGCGAAACCAAATCGCCATTTTGCGGTAGGATGAGCGCATCGCGTGAGCGGTTAAAGTTGAACACTTACACAACGCTCACAAGCACTGCACTTGCAAGTGTACTATTCGTTTTATGAAGAAGATTGTTAGTATTATGTGCGAGAAAAACAAAATTTTTCAATTGTCTCGTACCATTACACTTCCGTATACTAAATAATAACGAATAACTTTTAATTTTCAAGTAACTTCTTACCTGTACATGCAGATAACAAACCCCTGCCCCTCAGGAACAGGGATTGTGCCGTCATCACGCATCGTAACGTTAGTCGCGTCACTCGGTGTCTCTTCTAAATTGAAATAATCCCAAAATTTCTGATCCACGTCAGACATACTTGTGGAAGTTTCAGCTATACTGTTTTTAAGCATTTTCCGGTTATTTTTCACATTGAATTTGAAAGTATGATTTTTTTACAATATTATTTTGGAATTGGTTTATTGATTTGAAATGAACATTCCACGTACGATTATTTATTTCTACCTTAACTAGCATACTCGGTGTTTCTTAGGCCCAAATTTTATATTCACTTCACCACACACTTTATATAAAACACTTCATTAGAAACTAAAACTGTTTTAAACATTATAATACTTTTTTCTATATTAAAACATTTGTTATAATAACTCTTTGAAATAATAATTGTAATTTAACAGATAATTATTTTTAATATTAAAACACCACTTATACACAAATAAAAAGTTTATGTTACACACTTTCAAAACGCGTAGCACTGCGGCCGACGTAGCGAGACGAACGCTCGACGTAACCGCGTAGCACTCAATGACGGAGTCTGCGCCACGGAATGAATGATCAGGATAATTTCTTTTGAAATGCGCCACTCATAGAATACCATCATTTTGTAATTGAACAAAATGTTTACATATTTTATTAACAAATGTATTTATAGAAACACATTGTCTAGGACAATATGTGTACAAAGGGCATCTCACGACTATGGGACATGAAACGAAAGTAGTTTGAATATTATAGATAGGACTTTTAGCCTCATGGAGACAATATTGTATATCTAAAGGTAATAATAATAAATAAGGTAGTAATACCGCACATAATAATAAACTATCGTATGTCGTGTGAGTGATAATAACAATCCTCTAGTCCTGTAGTAGTCAGATTACATAATTAGTAATGACGTCATTATGTGCAAATATAAAAGTTCATGTTCTAATTCTTTTATGATACCAAGTGACGGGACAAACAAGTAGTGCGCCGGGTGGTAAGTGACACGCCTATCCATAACAGTTGCAGGGCCTCTCAGGGCTTTAAATCGCAAAGATCTTAGGGACACTACCACTGCGCCCGTCACGCTGAGACAAAAGTTGGCAAGTCCCATGTGCCTGTAATTTCACAAGCACCCCTACCCTTCCAAACTGGAATGCAGAAATGCTCACATTTATGCTTGGTGGCAGAAATGGGTAAGGTGGCAGTACTTCCCTGGACGACCTTTTCACAAGGAGCTCTACTGCTACTAAAGGTCCTTGCAAAAGAAGTCCGTTACCTACCCAGGACGCTGCTATTGGCCATTGAAATCTAAAAAAGACTTCTTAATTGCAACAGGAAATATGGGTTCTCCGTACCACCTGTTTGGGATCCAGTATTTCCTCTGATGAGAAATCCCAGTCGCAATTTAAACATATATTATTATAGTTATATTAATTATAAAATTAAAAGAAATCATATTAGTATAATATTGCTATTTTATGCAATCGTTGTATAATGAGGATTCTCAAAGTCGACGGTAAGTAATAGGTACGAGACTTTAAGACCTAATTATGTAAGATTGCATACTGTACTTTTTCTACGTGTAAATAAAATAATGAAAGAGAACCAACATTTAACGTATATTTTGTTAAGAATCCATGACAAGAAACGCAATTTTTTTATATATATTTTCACCCATTTATTTGGGTAGGCAAAGGTCCACCATAAAGTCTTTTCATATATTTAGACAAAAGCCAAACAGACGCTACAAAACAAGACCCAAAGAGATTGAATAGAAGTGACCAAGTACCGCTTAAATTTTAAACAGTCATTTTTTAACAAAGGTTTTACGGCCTTGTTGCAAGATCTAACGCACACATACTCATAACCCCGCACTAGGGAAACCAGGAATCGCCATCGCAGTGTGCCATGGACACATAGACAACCACAAATTACACCAAAAATCACGAGAAATAAATGTAGGCCATACAAACATTTCTCCCTTCACGGGAATCGAACCCGGGACCTCTGCGTGACAGTCCATGGTAACCATTCGGCCACAGAGGCAGGTAAATCTTTAGGCCAGTTTAACTAATCAGGACGCAGTGGAGGGTTTGATTAGAGTCATATTTGATATTTTAATTAGAAAAATACAACGTTATTTTTTTTAATTCATTATAGTTCTGTGTACAGAACAGAACACTATGGAACAGAACTGTGTACAGTATTATAGTTATATACTTCTGTGTACTGAACCATAATACTGTACACAGTTCTGTTTTGTTGTGTTCTGTACTCTCATTATAGTACTATGTACAGAATTTTAATGAAGTTTTTCAGTTTGGTAGTGAGTAAGTACCATAGACAATAGAATTTTGATTCTGAACCAAACAGGGCGCCTTTGTGATATGGTTTATTAAATTATAATTGACGAGCTCCGTACCCCACCTAAGGTGGGATCGGGTTTCGATTACGGGGTATGATTATACTCTTTGATGACACAGCGGTTAGTACTACGGGCGTTTGTCGAGAAGGTTCCGAGTTCGATCCCGGATTTTGGCCAATTTAGGAAACGAACATTTCTAAGTTGGTTCTGGTCTGGGTACAAATGGGTATTGCCCTCAAAGTTATCATTACTCTGGTATTCATAATACAGGAAATTCCCTAATTTGAGACCAGATATGTGGTGTGATTGTTTGGCATTTTTTTTCCACTAAATAAATTTATTTAACAAAGCTTCCAAGAAAAAGGAATCTATCGTCTCAATACGAGTTACAACAACGCTATAAATATCGCATTTCCACTACATAGGGAAATATTGCTTTACATTTTTAATAATTGAGATTGAGAATTAATTGAGAGCTTATACTCGTAATAGGGCCTCCGTATACTACCTACATACGGTGGAGTGCGAACGCTTCAGGTTTCGCCCACCGCTGGACCTTGACTTACGCCCTCCGCACTTATGACTTTGTTTTAAAATATTAAAACAGCATTTTAATGGTAGCCATTTTCATCCCTAATATATCTTTAGTACAGCTTCCAAGAAAAAGAATCTAACAGAGAGACGGTCGAGATGCTAAAACGCTATAAGTATCTCATTTCTACTACATCGTGAAATTTACCTTACATTTTTAACAATATGTGATCTTATACTCGTAATAGAGCCTCCGTATATTACCTACGTACGGAGGCGTGCGGACACTTCGGGCTTAGCTCTCCGCTGGACCTCGGCCTACGGCCTCGGCACATATAACTTTATTTAAAAAATATAAAATTGTGATGACGCTACGTACCCGTCTGGCACCGCTCTAATTATACGGAAACACAGTCAAGAATTAAAAAATTCATTAATGGAAACAGTTACTTAAACGGTAACAATGAGCTACCACATATCAATGGCACTTACAACAAACTATACTATTTTCAGAACTGCTGCGATGGAAATCGGTGTTGTGTGCCATAACCGACTACAGTTACTAGCTGTAGCTATTATAAATGTCTATTTACAAAGAGCAACCCTGAGATTCTCGTACATGCTTTTCTCGGGTCGCTGACTCTGTCAAGGGTAGGCAATTTTCATGCGAAAACTCGTCTCACAGTGGATTACAAACACTAATTTTAAGCGAGAATCAAACAAGGGCTTTGCTACCTCCTTCTTGAAGTGGACAGGTAAAGAACCTAATTCTCAGCCTACGCATATATTCCACAATAAATACAAAAGCAAAGTTACAGTTAAGGTTAAAGTTAGTCACGTTCCAGGCACACACAAGAAATTACAAGCACATGGGTCTTGTCTACTTAAATCTCAGAGTCTCGTAGTGGCACTGTCCTTCCGATCTTTACGGTGTAAAGAACTGGGTGGCACTGTATTTGTTATGAATAGGCGTGTCGCTTACCACCTTGTTCGTGGTATTATAAAAAAAAATGTTCCCTTCCATCGTCATTTATCATCATCTAAGAACATGGTGAAATGCTTGCCTATTAGATTAGATTAAGAATACTCAATTAGGATTTCGGAAAGGTATTTATTAATATAAAGATCGAACAAACACTAAAACCCCTTCGACAGGACTCGTAACAGTGTCTGTTGTTTCACTGTGGCTGCCGCTCTTTACTTTGACTTGATTTGTAGCTCAGTTGAGCTAAAAATCTAGTCAGCAGCATCGATTCCCAAGTTCGATTCCCGGGCCGGGAGAAATATATGTATGGCATTTATTTATCTCTTAGTTTGGGCGTAATTTGTGTTCCATGGCACCCACGACTCAGGATTTCCCTAGTGCGGGGCTATGTTGAGTGTGTACGTTATTATTATTGCTACAGATCTTTATATTGGGTTTGCCGTAGCGCCGTCTGTGGGAAATGTATGAAAGTTTCTTCACTTTTATTTGTATCAATAAAAACAACAATATACCGGAGTATTTTTATAAAAGAAAATATATAGCTACCCTAACCGAATGAAGCGGTAAAGTAATGGTACCTCCATTTTATTTGATATTTTTTTATTTTTGTCTTTCTTGAACCCCTCTGCATCGCTCAGATTTTTATGCTCTTTTATTTTTACGCAGGCTGTTACGCTCGGTTACATTATCCACATTCGACTATATCATCATTTACTTTGAACTTTATTGTTCAATAAAGAAAAGTAGGATCGCTTTTCCTAACAATTACTGGGACGATGATCTCGTTGACCTCGTTCAAAAGATTATTACTACGTTAAACGACAATATTTAACCTAATATGAAATTCCTTATTTTATCTGTCGTGCTTCGAAATCTACTGCTAGATAATAACTTGATCTGAAATCTATTTATAAAAGAAAGGAAAGAAACAATACTGTGGACTTATTTTAGCGTTAACCAATGCGTCCACCAGGACTTTTAAACTTAAAGATAAAGTAAAATTTAAACTCAAGACACAAAATAGTATTTAAAAACTAAATATGTGTGTTAATACTTTACTGATATGGATTCAGCTACTTAATAAAATAAAATGACATGAAAAACCTTTTGGAGCGTGTATTCCAATTTACAGTAAAAGGTAATACGTGTGAGCACGCTTAGCTACGATGGCGGAATGAATCGAGTGAGGGGCGCGCGGGCGGCCCAGCGGCGCCGGAGTTCTTTTGCGTTAACAATGTGAAAGAATGGAAATAAATACAGCCTACTTTACAAATTTGAATACACTCTAATACATATTTTAAAAAATCCACTGGAAGGCTGGGAATGTCTCTTGACGGCAAACACATCGGCCTTCCCGGATCTGAGCCAGAAACTCGTTGGGCATTTTTTTTATGATAACAAGTTGTGGACCAGGTGGTAAGCAACACACCTACCCATAACAGTTGCAGTGCCAGTCAGACTTTTAAATCGCAAAGGTCTGAGGGACACTACCACTGCGCGCGTCACCCTGTGACGTAAGTTGACAAGTCCCATACGTCTTTAATTTCACCAGCACCCCTGCTACCCTAAACCGGAACGCAGTTATGTTCACATCACTGCTTGGCGGCAGAAATAGGTAAAGTGGCAGTACATCCCTGGATGAGCACAGGAGCTCTACTATTATACTGCACTAAACTTTTTCTAAAAGTCGGCTGTCACAGAGTGAGGGATAGGTACACTGAAACTTCTCCATCGGTATTCCTATTCTTTGTTAACACTGTACGTAATGTAAGAGTATCAATGTTACTTTCAGATAACATTTTTTTCTGTGTAAATAAGACCTTAAAACGTTTAGACAAGGTCTATATTCGTAACCCCTGTGGAGGAGTTGCATGTCGAATATTGTGAAATATTTTTTTACTCCTTTGGAAGGATATCGAAGAAACACACATCCACTGTTATTTGTGTAGTTCTTTTTGCTGAACTACAGCCAGAAAGTCTAAATTTAGAAAACACTACTATGTTATTAAATTTCACGTCAATAAAAGCAATAAGCGTCAGTATTACAACATTTTCATTTAAGTTATTTTTCTTAGAACTTTCCTATTGAATAAACTCAGAACCAGAAATTCCAATTTTGAATTCAAATATTCTTGTGGAATAAAACCGTAAAGCCGAGTACTCATTAGGGAGCTGTAAGTGTAACGTAACACTGATAAAGTAACGAGGTTCTAGCAGAGAACAAAAAAGTAACGAGAACGGAGACTCTCCGCCCCTCCCTAAATTTAGATTCCGCACCACGCCCCGCACATTGACGGTCACATTGACTGAACGACAACTAGGCTATCGGCGAGTCGTTCGCTAAAAGGCTTTGATAGTTGAATATAGTTTTCATTTATTCATTACGAAATTTGTACGTTAATATATAACATCATTGTACAATACGTTACTAGTTATAAAGGTCGTGAATTGTGCTATGTACGGCTGTTTATTGTCATTTGAACGGGATAAATGGGGGAATTTCTTTCGTTTTCCGAAAGATGAGACGAAGATGACAAAAGCTTATGTCTGAGACTCATTCGTTATTATTTTCTTTATTTATTGAATGCAGAGTATCATAACTTTATATTTACATTACTTTACTAGACGCTATAACTTCGTGGGCAAGTAGACAAAGGTTCTCGAATTTTCAATTTGTATTGCCGATAAATATTACGTAGTGAATATACCTACGTATTCAGTCAGGTAATGATAAACTTGGACACGAAATTCAACACCTAGGTTACTTTATTTAAAAGTATCTGTCCAAATTACATTTGAAGTGCTTTTGAATTTTTTAAATAAATGTTCAATATTACACCGGTTAGTGATTTAGCATAGAATAGAAAAGAAAAGAACAGAACAGAACGGAGCGGAGCGGAGCAGAGCAGAGTGGAGCAGAGCAGAGCAGAGTAGAGCAAAGCAGAGCAGAACAGAGCATAACAGAGCAGAACAGAACAGAACAGAATAAAAATAAAATAGAATTAGAAAAATAGATAGATAGATAGATAGAAAATTCTTTATTGTTAGCACCACATTACAATATACAGATTACAGTATACAGGACAAAACTAAACACATTACTCGGGTAACAATTGGAGGTCTTATCGCTTACAGCGATTTCTTCCAGACAACCTTAGGATGGAGAGAGATTGTACATGAATAAAAGCGGGGGTGCTAGATAAAAATAATTACACAGACATATAGAATTTATTAAACAACATATTATACTTCTAAATATACACACGTATACAATATAATAAATACATATATATATATAGACATATAATATTTATATATATATATATATATATATATATATATATATATATACACATACATACATATACACATACACATATGTATAATATATAATAACATACAATTACATAACATTTTATTCCTACATACACAATATTTACATATTTTAAAGATATAGAAGCAGCCTAGCAGCAGTTTATTGTCCTTGTGAAAGATAAAATGAGTTAATTTGATTCTTAAATATGTTTAGTGACTGCGCTTGTCTAATTGTAGCTGGGAGGGAGTTCCAGAGACGAACAGCGTGTGTAGAGAAAGAGGAATCATAAAAGGAAGTGGAGTGCAATGGCATTTTGAGACTAAGATTTTCTGAAGACCGTAATGAGTGACTATTCGAGCAGTGTCGGAAACTAAATCTATCCTTAAGGTAGTGTGGGAATGTGGGGTTGAACAAAATATTGTAAAGAAGGGATAGTATATGAGTATTCCGGCGCAGGCGAATAGGAAGCCACTTGAGCTTAGAACGATAATGAGAAACGTGATCATGTTTACGCAAACCATAAATGAATCGAATACAAAAATTTTGAAGACGCTCAAGTTTATCTAGCTGGTCTTCCGAGAGATCAAGGTAACTGGCGTCGGCATAATCGAGGACAGGAAGCAACAAAGATTGTGCTAGCGCAATTTTAGTAGCAGTGGGTAAGAAGTTTCGTAGCCGCCTTAACGATGCAGCTGACGCATACAATTTACGACTAACGGCTTGTAGCTGTGGACCCCAAAGCAGAGAACTGTCCATGAGTATTCCCAAATTTTTTACCGTAAAACTAAAAGGAATGTCAAAACCATCAAAATTTACTTTAGGAAGTGCGCTCAAGTCAACTTTAGACAGTAATCTGGAGCTTCCTACTATCATCACCTGAGTTTTGACAGGATTAACTGAAAGTCCAAATGCCTCACTCCACTCCTTAATACGGAACAAGTTTTGGTTTGTGGTCGTTATAGCTTCAGTTAACCTCGATGGCGGTTCCTGACAGTATATTTGCAGATCGTCGGCATATAGGTGGTAGAAACAAGATAGGCTATGAGAAATGGTGTTTATAAATATGGCAAACAGAAGAGGAGATAAAATGTCGCCTTGAGGAACGCCAGCTGTCGTGTTACACCATGAGGAGAATTTGTCGTCATATCGAACTCGTTGCCTGCGATCGTACAAATAACTGCGAAACCAGTCAATCATAGTTGGAGATATGTTCATTGAGTGCAACAGGGCGAGAAGTACATCGAAATCAACTGTGTTAAATGCGTTGCTAAAGTCCAATAGTGTTAGCACAGTTAATTGACCATTCTCCATTCCAAAACGAATATCATCGGTGACTTTCACCAAAGTCGTGACTGTGCTATGGCCAGGACGGAAACCAGATTGGAGAGGATTAAACAGATTGTGACGGGAAAGGAACTTGCTTAGTTGGTTATGGATGAGACGCTCCAAAACCTTTGAAAGGAAAGGAAGGATGGATATAGGACGATATTCGTTACATGTTTTGGGATTACTTACTTTAGGCAAAGGTATTATTTGAGCATCCTTCCAGATTGAAGGAAATGCGGCATTGTAAATAGAGCTATTGAAGAGGAAAGTTAAAACTGGAAGAATGATATCAAGGATCGGCACTAGCATATTGCGACTTATACTGTCACAACCAACAGCATTCGAGGTGATTGACAAAATACACTTGTTGACGTCACATTCCGAAAATTTATCAAGAATGAATGGAGAGTGGTCAGGGATTGGTAAGGCCGAGAGTTGTTTTAAAGTTTTAATTTTATTAATGTTATTAATACTAGGAGAAGAGGAGAAATGTACATTGAGAGAATCGATATTAACACTGTTAGGAATGGCACTGTCTTTGGATTTACCAATCCCAAGAGTCTTGAGAAATTTCCAAACCTTCGTTGGATCCTCGTTCTCTACGGATTTGTAGATATGGCGACGTAAAGCATCTCTACACATCATATTGCAGCGATTACGGATTTTGGTATAGGTTTCTTTATTATAGTTACTTGGGCGACATTTATATTTAGTTTTAGCAGCTACCTTTTTGTTAATTACCAATTTTATGTCGTCGGTAAGCCATGCTGCCGGAAGGTGTTTTAATTTTATGGATCGAAAAGGTGCATGCTTGTCATACAGTTGGTTAATGCATGTGTTAAAAATTTCAACCTGCTCATCCACAGTCTGCGCATCAATCACTGGAGACCAATCAATAGCACGTGCATCATTAAGAAAAATCTCACGATCCATACCACTAAAATTGCGCTGGAGTATGACTTTGGGTTTAGCTTTAGGAGGACGAATTTTATAAGACAAATAAATGAGGTCGTGATAAGAAAATGCATCAGCCGAACATTGGCCGTGTTTTGCAACATGCTGCGGTGAAGATACTATTAATAAATCTAAAAGAGAAGGAGTACAATTGGGAAAATGATGAGTAGCACCAAGTGAAAGGATGTGCATGTTGCTTGAATTAATAACTGATTTAAGTGAGGACGTACGGTGATCATTTTTAATGAGACAAGTATTAAAGTCTCCCAAAATAATGGAGTGTCTATAAGGGGGAACAAAGTCATTTAACAGTTTTTCTAGTGAGGTAAAGTAGTCAACACGCAATGATGGGCTATAATAAACTCCAAGAAGGATTTTGGTGTGAACGAGAGTGACCTCAACCAACAGATGCTCGCCTGCATTGGGTGACGGTGGTTGTGATGAGGTGCTAATAATGGCGAAAGGAATGTGAGCTTTTAAGTAAATAGCTACCCCACCACCAACGGAGCCAACACGATCATTTCGTATAAGACGGAATCCAGGTAAAGCATAAGAGGAAGAAGGCAAACATGGTTTCAACCAAGACTCGGAAATCAGTACCGCATGTATATTGTTAAGATCAAACGACGCCAGTATATCAGGATAATGAGCCGGAATACTTTGGGCATTAATATGAATAACGTTAAAATTTTTGGGAACGTCAGAAAACAAAGACTCAAGTGTGTCTGAAAGAGAAGGAAGACTATCAAAACTGTTATTGCTGCTGTTGCTACTAAGAGATGACAGAGAAAAGTAAAGTTCATTATCACTATCAATTCCATCTGACATATCTAAATAAATATAAAAATATATATAATTATAATATAAAAACTATGTACTAATATAATATATATATATACAAACCTAAACAACACAAATAGATCGACTGGTAACTGTAACAGATACTATCTCCACCCGCCGGTTGTAGTGTTCTGGGAAAGAACATTAATATAACAACATTACATTTATAGAGGTGGATCTGCAAGGGCACGGAACTGTACATACTAATCTAATTTAACTAAATATTACTGAAATGACAGGCCCAAAAAAAGAAAATTGTAAAAACAACCAACAGTTAAATTAGTGCGTGAAGCGGAACGCAATTAATTTATTAAAGTGGACCTGTCAAAGTCAATCGTGACTTTATGCCATAGCCATTATAAATTTTACATACTATACAACAAAACAAAAAAAAAAGTCACAATAAACAAAAATCAAAGAAAATATTTTGTGAGGGTGAACATAATATATTATCCAGTCCTACCCGAACAGATTCCACAAGATTAGACGCGTAAAAGATATATGAAAATGAGACAAAGAAAAGTACGACAGTAACGTCACTTTTTACTAGTGGCACAAGCACGTCTTCCCTTTGTCGTTACCACAGGCTTGGAAGAATCCGTGACAATAGGTACCTTGGCGGTCACGGGTTTCAACCTCGCAGGCGCAGGGATGCTCCTCAAGTCATCCATGGAAGTGATGCGCACGCGCTTCCCGTCGGCACCGATCACGATAACAACACCTTGTTGTGTAAAACATTTGTTCACACCAAATGTGTCACGGGCCGCCATAAAAACATCATGCCTCGGCTTCGTTAAGAACTCTGAAAGAGTAATCTTCGATCCCTTGAGTGCGGTCTTGGTAAACCATATCTTGTCTCGCATCTCGATGTCACGCAGTTTTAATAGCACTGGCCTCGGCTTGTTATCATTAGACGCACGCCCCATACGGTTACATCTGCTGATACACTTGACAGAGAAATCTGTAATCTTCAACCGACTAATGATGGTACTTGCTACAACGGCTGCAGTGTCCTCGTCCCTCAACTCTGGCAAGCCATGACACAGTAACATTTTTCTTCGACTGCGCATCTCCATATTATCAACTTGATGATTAAGTAAAGCAACCTGCTGTTGCAAAGTTTGAAGCGCAGTCAAAATGAATGACCGAAATGCTGCGAAATCAGTCTTCAGAGTGTTAATATTGGCTGATGGGGATACTGCCTGAAGTTCACCTTGATATGCATCCATCTTCTCGGTAAACAATTGCTGGAGTTTGGCTATAGATTCCTGCATGGCGTCCATCTTTAGTGAGAGTGTAGTGACTTGAAGTAACAATGGTGATTTAATAATGTAGTAGTTGAGATATCTTCTGGATAACACACACCGGCAGGTATTGAATGTTAATGTTTAATATTCCATAAGAACTTTGTATGAAAATACAGTATAAATATTTATAATAATTTATTAAAACTTTAGGTGATTCAGATGATGTTTACTTTCTTACACCTACCCGCAGAAATATACTATTATATCGAAATAAATACCTGATGAACATCCAACCCTTCTTGCGGAGGCCGCGGAGGGTCATAGCGGTGAGAGCGATCCGGGGTTATCGCACGGTGTCGTGGATGGCGGCCACTCTTCTGGCGGGCGATCCTCGCTGGGAACTCCATGCGGAGGTGCTTGCGGACGTATAACGATACCGAGCGGCCATTCAGGCCAGGGGGAAAAGGTCGAGCGCCGAAGACCTGGAGAGGGTCAGGGCCGGCGGGCCGCGTTGTCTTAATCCGAAAATGGACGTAGGACCTAGAGGCCCCATTCGCCGGCTCAGTGACGGTGGAGGCAATCCGCTCCCACCTAATCCGCTGGGTCGACAGGTGATATGGGTCTCTGTCCTACAGATTGGTACAGGTTCTCACCGGACATGGATGTTTCAGCGAATACCTGCGCCGGGTTGCAGGTTGGGAGCGATCCCTGTCTGTCACGAGTGTGGCGCTCCCGTCGATACAGTGCGTCATACCGTGGCAGAATATGCGGCATGGGGCCCCCAGCGGCACTCCCTGACCGCGGTAGTGGGCGGATATTTCTCGCTATCGACCATCGTGGGCGCGATGCTCCACAGTCAGAGGTGTTGGGGTATAATAGCCTCCTTCTGTGAAAGCGTACTTTCGCACAAGGAGGCCTCGGAACGGCTCAGAGAGGACGACCCCCTCGCTGACCCGCTCCAAAAACGGCGGCTTGGGAGACGAAGGAGGCAGTACACCCACCTTCTTCCCCCGCTGCAGTGAGTCATGGGGACCCTATCTCCAAGTCTGTGCTCACAAGTGTAACGGTGAGTTTGTGTTGACCCGGGGCACTCTCTGAAGGCCGGGGTCCGTTCACTCGGACCATCCGCCGAGGCGTTCCTGTAGTATGCGTAAGCGGATCCAGGGGCGTCTCGTTATGGCAGTGGGGGTTAACCGCTGGGTTTTAGTGTGTATACCGGGCTAGAGCCCGGGAGTCATACATAACCGCTCGCAGCTCCCCCCGAGCCGAGCGGTACGCGTAACGGGTTTCCCAGGGTTAAAAAAAAAGGTTTAAAAGAAAAAACATTTTCCTCTCAAAATTATTACTTTCGAGGTTATGAAACGTTAACGTTCTAGAAAATGTCATTTAGGACTACTGATAGGTAACCCATTATAAATAACCATTACCGGTTTTTTTACACGGTTGACCAGACAAAGGAGTGTAATGTTTTCATGGTGAATATAATATGTAAAGAAATATCGTTTCTTGATTTCTCTGTAACTTCTGAATGCTTTAACCGATTTCGAATTGTGTGGTATTGTTAGAATCCATAGTCATTCCGAGCGAGGATGGCATAGTTTTATACCGACAGCAAACAAAAAAAAATAAAAATAAAAGCTTTTACTTTATTTTGTAAGGGCACAAGGGCAGTCCCGTAACTTTCTACATAAGTTTTGTTTATAGTGCCCCTTTCTATCAATCTCTTGGTTGGCAAGCTCGCACAGGGACCACCTAAGTCAAGTCCTAACCCCAGATCAGCCCGTTTGTATGGACTTCATCTGGTTCTCTGTAAGGCTAGTGCCTTAAGTGAACCGCCCCGGGTACACGTACAGCACCGTCTATATTTTCCAGATAGGTACCGGAACTGTAGGCACGCTCACTTCCCGTCGCGCTCTTTGCAACTACTTTTGCCACCGCTGAGCCGTCGACTCTAAGCCAACTACCAAATCCTCCTCATTGGTGGCGGAGTGTAAGGCACGCTCACTTCCCTACGTCGAAAAACGGCAGCTCTCCGGTTCCCAAGTTTCTACGTAGCTTTTGAACATAAAACATTTGTGATTCAGAGTTTCAACTAAACTTATCATGCTTAATACTTTTAAATGAAAGAAGGAATAATATTCAATTCGATAAAACTTTAAGGAACATAGTAGTATCTCAAAAATTACTCTATACTATTGGATTACCATAACAATTCAATGAAAAAATATCCCATTATGGTATTACCTTGAAATAATCGTCTTCGTTTTAGAAATAAATATTTTTAAAATTCACTTACCTTATGAACACAGGCTGTGTTTTCATTTTAATACCCTGTTCTACGAACGACGACGTCTTGACGTCTATAGCTTCGTGTGTAATACTAAATAATAATATAATAAAAACGCACACACTCAACATAGCCCCGCACTAGGGAAACCCTGTGTCGCGGGTGCCATGGACACACACATAGACAACCACAAATTACACCCAAACTCACGAGAGAAATAAATGCTGGCCATACAAACATTTCTCCCGGCCCGGGAATCGAACCTGGGACCTCTGCGTGGCAGTCCGGCATGGTAACCGTTCGGCCACGGAGGCAATTCAATACGACAGTGTTGCTGAATGTTTGGGGCCAAAACATGCAAAATTTCAGAGATACTACACTCCCTCCCGCGCCATTTCACGCCCGGTCGTTATAAGACTTATTCTTCATATTCATTAGAAAGATTTTTTTTAATATGTCTGCATTTTAAAGTAAAGTAAACTCAAAAGCTGATACCCTGTTCATCCAAGGCAACGATATATTATTATGTCCCATTTGACAGACGAATTTCTCGGGTGGATGGCCATTATTTCGTCACTATTTCTGTTTATATACTCGATGCATAATATGCTACGGTTGCGTTTATATCTCGATAGTGAGTACCCACCCGGCTTTACAAAAGTAAATCTCGTACATCGATTTTTTTTTATTGTTTTTGGTATTATTTTTGCCTTGGAAAAGGCAAAGGCACTAATGCGCCATACAGCCAAAACTGAGAGTAATTACTTTCTTGGATTCCATTCCAAAAATGAAATGTTTTCAATAGTGCTTCTTACGAAATGATATAAAATTATTTTTATTTTCTTACAGCAAGAAGACGCAAGTAAAACTGCTCCGTAAATATTCAGTTAACTGCTCTGAGAGTAATTACTTTCTTGGATTACATTCCAAAAATGTCTTCAATAGTGCTTCTTACGAAATGAAGAAATAAAACTATTTTTCCGGATTTAAATCGCGTATATATGTTTTTTCAAACAAACCGACGTTCCGGTTCCTTTACAGGTCCCATGGTCACGGTTGACTGAGGTGGTACAGTCTTCAACCAGTTATGTTTAATATTGATGCAAACCACCCTATTTTTTCACTATAGTTACAATAGTTATTAATTAAATACCTTATTTTTAATTTTACAAAGAAAACATTCCAATTTACGCTATATTAAGTTTTACAAATTATTTTATTGAATTAATTTTTATTAAGTTCAATTTGTTATTAATTATCAATACAAATTAGAATAAACTAAAACATATTAATTAGTACTGCAGTCTTATGCCTGTTTGGGATTTTTCATTAGAGGAAATACTGGATCCCAAACTGGTGGTACGGAGAAACCATCTTCCCTGTTGAAATTAGGATGTTTTTTCATTTCAATGGCCTCTCGCAGCATCCTGGGTAGATAACGGACTTCTTTTGCAAGAACCTAGAGTTTATCAAACTTCATTGAATGTGTAGGTTTATCCATGACATGCTCGCAGACTGCAGACTTGTTTTTTCAAACAAACGTCGGTTTGTTTGAAAAAACAAATATACGCGATTTAAATCCGGAAAAATAGTTTCATTTCCTATGTGTAACAATCGCGAAAACCTAAGAACTCGATATAAAATTATTTTTATTTTTTTACAGCAAGAAGGCGCAAGTGAAACTGCTCCGTAAACATTCAGTTAACTGCTCGTGGTGAAGAAAGGCGTTGTATTTAAATACATTGAAATCTTATTCGTAACAATGTAAGCAACATTTCACCGCCATCTTGGGCAATAAAGGAATTTCTTAACTTCAAACTTTAAGTTATTCATTTTGACTCGTAGAAGAAAGGCGTAACACAGTTTTTAGTGATGCTCTAATTTAAAGAAGTACTATTGAAGAGTGATAAAATAGGCATCATCATTAACCCACTACGTCTCACTGCTGGGCACGGGTCGCCTCTTAGAGAGGGTTTAGGCCATAGTCCATCACGTTGCCCAATACGGGTTGGGATCTTCACACGTTTTCGGAGGATTATGACATTGAAAATTGTAAGTTTAGGCGATGAAGGTACCAGCTTATGTTGTCTGCGTTCACTTCTGACATGTTCAAAGAGGTTTATATTTATTCTAACAAATGTCGCCATTTCGAGTGCTTACGTACTTAAATGTAAGTAATTGTGAATTGGAAATGGAAATTAGTAAAATACCGCTTATTACTTTGATTAGTAAACATCGATTGTTTTCTAGAATAGCGACCTATCTTAAAAAATATCTCGTTGATCAGGAAGATGGTTTTAAAAAATCTAAGACGTACGATTATCAGTTGGGACAAATTGATAAATTGTAGACCATACCAATGTTGCCGTGTAGTTACTAATTTTAATAAAAATATTATTATTAAAAAAATTTAGCATTTTATGAATAAATTTTAGTAACAGTTCAAAAAAGGAAGCACTTTGTGCTAGGCTAGGCTATATAAAATGTAATCAAACTCCACTTAACTGGAACGCCCTCGCAAAAATATTCTCCTGTGAGTATCTCTCATAAATGTTACTAACCGGATAAAGCTGTCGAGGAGTCCTAAAATCTTTTTATTTGTAAAGGCTGGCAGGTAGCTTTACGAACGTGTATTTATTTTTAACATACTGTTGACGGCAAGTAAAAAATTTGTTACATTAAAACTTGACCAGTAACTTAGTTCTTACAATATTTTGTAAGGTATCTTTTGAAGATGTTTTTTATTTAAGCTGGTAATTTTTTTATATATCATCACATGAGATATTAAGTGACGGGACGAACAAGTCGTGCGCCTGATAGCAAGCTACACGCCTGTCCATAACAGGTACGGTGCTACTCAGAGCTCTAAAACGCAAAGATCTGGGGTAATAATAATAATAACGCACACACTCAACATGCACCAACATATTTATATGTCGTTAGATGTTCTTTTTAACCTTTGTTATCATGTTTTCTTAAAAATGTTTGAACTTTATAATTAGATACCGCAGCCACGGAAAATAACAATTTCTAATTACCGTCCGAAACTATTTGTGTTAGAGTAATTCGAAAACTACTTTGTCTATTCTAATGCCATTTATAATATTTAAATTATTAATTAGATTAGCTATTTCAATGGTAATGAGTTTAATAAGTGAGAAAAAAATGGCTACAGTAATTAAGCTGAGAACACTTACTAGTAGCAGTAGAGGTCCTTGTAAAAGAGTTCGTCCAGGAAATTACCTTATCTATTTCTGCCGCCAAGCAGTAATATCAGCATTACTGTGTTCCGGTTTCGAAGGGTAAGGGTGCTGGTGACATTACAGGCACATGTGACTTGTCAACTTACGTCTCAGGGTGATGGGCGCAGTAGCAGTGCAACTGTTATGGACAGGCGTGTAGTAAGCTACATGATAAGTAGTAAGATACACCGGGACGAACAAGCCGTGCAATTGATATTACAAAAAAAAATTTTGCACGCATTTTGTGTTTCATTTTGCACACGACAAATCGAACATAAATATTTCTTCTGGCAATGGAATTTGAGATTGTCATGATTGGCACGTGATTGTTACTTTGGTTCATAATCATAATTATCCTAGTTAGCACAGGGACGTACATTTTGAGGCGCTTTTGTCCGTCTCAATCAGTAGTACCTAAATCAACATTATCAGCTGACAATCAATTTATTAACTTGGTTGAGTGCTATATTTTAAACCGACTTCAAAAAAGAGGAGATTCTGAATTTTACTGTATTTTTTATTTTTTCTATTTTTTTGTATGTATGTTACGCGATAACATTTTGTGAACCGATTTCGATAATTATTTTTTTTTGTTGGAAAGAGGGTACCTCAGCAATGGTCCCATTCAAATTTGAAAAAAAAATTTCACCTGTAAGGGTAGCAAGTAAGGGGATCAATGACTTTTGAGGTCGGTTTTTTAGTACTCTGTATTGATATTATGTTCCACCATTTTGTTTGGAAATCGGCTCACGAAACTAATACCCGATTAAAAATTAAAATAAGAAATAAAGCAATGTCTTAGCTCAAAAGACGATCATTATTTTCATAAACTTTTCATCTTCCAATTAAGTACACCAGGGTTTGAAATATTCTTGACATAAAAACGTCGTTTATATATGGATGTCATTTAATATTAATCATTTTAAGTACATTTCAAGTGAGATTCATTTCACTTGAAAGCTTATTTTACATAAAACAATATTTACGCGTCTCTTTATCACTTTAAAGAAGTTAATGGGCGTTTTAAATGTAGTAAGAAATAGTAATTGGATATAACGTTGACGATGTCGCCGGCGTTGGATAAAAGCTTGCGTAGGTATTGTAGTGTTGCAGAATAAAACAAGATAAGGAAATTAAAAGAAATGTATTATAATTCAAAATTTGAATTTACTATAGCTTGTACGGGGTTTCACTAATAATATAAATAATGATATAGACATTTTAATCATAGTAACAAGATCAAGTAGGACAACTCCCGCTTGTTCGGCGCATTTATGCCTACACTTCGCTTGAAGCGCAGGGTTGTCACATTATTATTTTAGTTGTACTTACAAGTTATAACCACAATTTGATAATAAGATTTCAACAAAATATTAGTGGTACTTCACTAATCATGCACCCTCAAAGTCACTTAGTGGGCTGAGCATGTCAAAAAAATATCACGATTGCTGTTGCCGTTCTATCTGGACTTATTTCTGTTATCTGGAACACTTAGATCAGAATAAATTTAGAAAGGTTGGTTTCGGGAGTTCCTTATCTAACGCCCATAGTGCAGCTTTACCAACAAAGTTTTCAAATAAACAAGTAAATAAAAAATGTGTAACTTACTTCTTATATCACTAGTAACGAGAACAACGACAATTCTGAATTTGCAAAAATAAACACGTGGAGGTACTATTTAATCTTATTTTTTAAACACCGTGTGGACGTTTCAATTATATAATGAATGGCGCGAAAGACGACCCGTTCTATGTAATGCGAATGCACTGTGAGATTATGCGAATGGGTGCGGCCGTACAGGCGCGTACACACAGATAACACGCACTCTTACATTTGAATGGAGTTACCATACTTTGTCTTATTAAACTAAGGGTTATTGACATCTCATTGTTTTTTAGGAACAAAAGACTTTCATATAAAGGATACTAAAAATAGGCATTACCTACATTGCTTTATAGTATATTTAAAAATAAAATAGCAGTCGCAGAGCAGTCAAAAAATTTCATTGTGATAAAAGAATCGTACAGGAAAAGGCATTTTTCTCGACTTTTACCAAGCATCCGTAAAGGGCGCGTTCCCATTATGCCGTAACGTTTTATTTATCCTTGGACTACTATCGCGTCTAGCTTGTTCCCATATCACGACTGTTTGTCGTGACTGTGTCGTGGATGTTTATTTATTTCATCGTTGAACGACTGTCGTGTCTAGCTGTTCCCACTAGATCGTGACGACAATTTATAGGTTCACGGCAACCGCCTTGTCCTTTGCACGACAGAATTGTTTGAAGCTGCGATTACCTGTTGTTACATTTTTATCGTGACGTTTTATTTACCGTCAGATGACGTTCGAGCTCTTTCCATTGTCTGTCCGACAGTCTGTCCTCGTAAGGTCAAAAAAGTCGTGAACGACAATTAGTCCTGTCCTATGTGTGAACTACTTCTTTTAAATATGTAAGCCACGACACTTTAAACTGCATGACTGTCTTCACGTCGTTCACTGTCGTTACGACATAATGGAGACGCGACATTCTATTTCCAGAGTTTTATAAAGTTAAATTTCTAAGGTAAGCTAAGTATAAATACAATTTGTATTTATAAACAGTTTTAAAATTGTGTCACCACAATTACTTACGTTCTACCACCTGGATACTTTATAGAAACGATGGCTTTCGGGTTGACGGCATTTAGCTGCATTTACGGGCTCTCTCGTTAAAGTTTCTTTTAAATTGTTGTACGATTCCATTAAAATGTAAATTGTTTTCCAATTCCTATAAACTCGTACACAAACGTTTGTTCCGCCTCTCTTTGTTGCTACTCAAATCTTTTTACGTTTACCTTCGTTATTACTAAACACTGAAAAACATTTTGATTTTTGGTTTTAGTATATAAAATGTCCATTTTATTTCTATTATATTGATAGCCGACTGTCTCCAGCTACTTGGAATGGACCCGTCGTCCAATTTGAACTTCGGCAGATACATTGAATCCCTGGCCAAAAATACAGCAAGAAAGCTTGGGATCCTTACCAGGGTGAGGCGTTAGTTGTTTAATTTTTGTGGATATCTTTACAAAGAACTGGTTGAAAGTAATCATAATCTATTGTTATTTTGATTAACCCTTATCGTTGACAAGTCAAAATACATTTTCTAAGAATTGATATACTGTTGTTTGCGTACCTGCCGTTATTGTTCACGCAGCTCTCTCAGTTCTGCTTTAATTGATAATGGATCTTAAAGGCCTAAATATTATGTTTGTTAGCGTAACGAATACGAATTAGAACTTATATCAATTACTGTCACACCTTAATCACGTAATCGATTCGAACTTATTATTATAATTGAAAGGTTTTTCACATTAATTATATTTTTTTTAAAGTACGTCTAAATGAATGCCTGCCTGATATCATTTCTATATTTCAGTTTAGCAATAATAACATTTAAAATTATCTAAATCCCTTTCTTAAAGGAAAGCCAATCAATCAAGCATCGGTCAACCAAAAGCATTAATCAATGAAATCACAGTCTGTTAACCCACCAAAACGGTGGTGGAGCGAGCTTGATGGTATGGTCACAAGAGAAAATTTATGCAGTCTGTGTTCGAATTTCCTAGCCAGAGGTAATATTGTGAATACTGTGGGTGCCGTATATAAAGGTTGTTAATTTATACAGGTATGTACTAACTGTCTTCTTTTATTATGTAATTTAGAAACGAACTATCATAGATATCACTTGCTTAAAAGGAAATAAATGATTGAAAGTGAATTGTATACGTTGTTTCCTTTCGTTCCTTAAATGCTACCTTACTTACTCAAGTCTTTAGTTGAGAATTTGCTAACAGTTTTGTATACGTATTAGATTACCTATACATATATACGAAGCACGCCAACGTATGATGTAAACTATAACGAATTCTTGCCTGAAGTATGTGTAACAATTGTGGCAGCCTCCTTTGTGTTCGTAATTTAGTAAGCCGATTCTGCTCTTCAGAATAAAAACACAATCTACAGTACCTTTACTGTCTATTAATTATGTGCCCCTGCTGTGCAAATACAAAAGTGTGACGGTTGCTTGTGTGGTGGTCGTGGATTTTGATTGGAAAGAGGGTACCTCAGTAGTTCAATTAAAATTTGAAGAAAATATTCTACCTAAGAGTAGCAAACTGGGGAATTAATAACTTTTGAGGTCGGTTTTTTTAGTAGTCTGTGCTGAGATTAGGTATTTGGTACTCGGCCAAATAACGACCCAATATTTTTACAGCAAATAACAGTCCAAAAAAGCCGAACAGTAATCAAATATTCGTCGCAACTCTAATTACAACCAATTTAAAAGTTTCCTTACTTCAGGAAATGAAAATATTTTTTGGATCTAAATTGCGTAAATTTGTTTTTTCAAACAAACTAACGTTTTTTCAAACAAAACGACGTACTTACTTTGTTCAAGCATCTATCGATTAAGCCACAGAAGTGTTCACAAAGTTTTTGGAGGGACCTACAAACTTTCACTAAATTATGTATTTGGAACACGTTGTTAGAAGTAACTGCGAACTTTGTTCGAGGCAAACAGTGACTGATCGTGTATAAGAAGTACCTATAGTTCTCGTGTAACAAATTCGCTCTTAAGGCGAGGTATTGGGGTGAGATGTGGGGGGCCGCCGTCCTCACGCACAAATTTGATATGATTAAATAGGACCAAGCGAACAAAATTTTACACTGATTCGACATCGACAAGCGTCCGATGGCGACTGACTCATCACTCGTTTACACGTCTATGATGGATTCCCGCTTTGTTGTACATTGGTGTAGAAGACGCCAATGATTTTGCCCTCGCTGTAACAGAAGGTATTGGGTTTTCCTGTAAATCAAGAAGCAGTGCGGATACACACATTTTTGAAGAATTATACGGAAATCTAAGAAATGAGGAAAAAACCCCATGTGCAATTTTACCAGCACCCTCATCCTTCCAGACCGGAACGTAATAATGCTCACAATACTGCTTAGCAGGAGAAATATGTAAGGTAGCAGTAGTTGCCTGGACGAACTCTTTCATAAGGAGCTCTACTGCTACAAAAACGTCGTCAGTTTGCTGGGGCTTATTATTATAAAATTGTACCCTTGTTCAAATCTTGATTGATTGGTTTCGGTGCGCAGCAGTCTTGTAATGTAATCATTTTCAAACAATATGAATTACGTTACCGCCGATTGAAGGCCCGATCTTTGAAACCCAATACAATCTATCTATCTATCTATCTATGACTCACTGTACCTTAAACATCAATGACCTTAAATTAATTTTCTGTCTCGACATTGACAATAAGAACGTATACGCACTAAGTCTGATTCGTATCAGTTCCGAATCCGAGAAATGACGATTCGAAATGTAACTGGGATAATTTTATCTCTAGGTGTTAAATAATCATAATCATTTTGACTGCCTCCGTGGTCGAACGGTTACCATGCCGGACTGCCACGCAGAGGTCCCAGGTTCGATTCCCGGGCCGGGAGAAATATTTGTATGACCTACATTTATTTCTCTCGTGAGTTTGGGTGTAATTTGTGGTTGTCTATGTGTGTGTCCATGGCACCCGCGACACAGGGTTTCCCTAGTGCGGGGCTATCTTGAGATGTGTGCGTTATTATTATTATATATTTATTTATTCAGACAACAACATAGTATGGTCCAATAGTATTAGTATCTTACAAACTAACTTAAAAAGGTATGTTAGTGACAAAGAAAATAAAATAAAAATACAAGTCCCAATTATCTTTCACTCGCATTCCGATCAATTAGACTCATGTGAGACTATTTGAGCAGAACTCGAATGAAAGACTTCATTATAGGCAGGTCATATTTGTCGGGAATGTAGACTGCTGTTGGTGCTGACTCGCAGTCTGCTGAGCAGTGAGGCTGTTTTTTACGGATGATGGCGTAGAAGTCGTGTACCCGCGCCTCTGCAAACATGGTAGATGCATTGCAGAATCGAGGCAGCCCTATCAACACTAAAACCATTATTATACTGGCCCCTAAGGCACTAAGCGATCTTTTAGTAAAATTGAACCACAGGCTGCTCGTGTAAAACGATAGGTAGAAGGCTTTGAAGAGCGTAATTTTTACTTGCCTACTGCAACGAGCAACCACACATACTAACTAACATATTACTTCTGATCGCCAATGCCCTACGTTCCTTCTCAATGTCCACCTGGTCATCAAGGTCGTCGGTAATATAATGCCCAAGATATTTAAAACTGCACACTCGTGTCAAATTGGCATCAATAAGTTTAAGGAGTGGTACTGATTCAGGAACTTTACCGACTTAAAGACCATGTACACACTTCTCCGATTTGAATCGGACTTAGGCTCAACTGACATTGGCGCAGAGTCGAAGCGTCGCGTCGCGTCCTGTTTTTCAACTACAAGCATGGCGACGCGCGTCGTTTCGCGACGATTATCGCATTGGCGCACCCGGATCACAGTATGGTCGGCGAGTGACGCGTCATAGCGCGCGTCGACGCGCGATTCCATATTTGCCTAACACAAATTTGTACCTTAACAATGGGAAAATAGAGATGAATATGCTATAGGCGAAAAACATGAAGCGTCGCGACGTTTCGACTCGTGTGAAGTGTGAACGATATAGTGTACAAACGCGCTTAGTAATCCTGAATAATAATAATAATAATGTGCCAGACAATCACACCGATTACCTGGTCTCAAACTAGAGTATTCCCTCTACCAGAGCAACGGAATTCACTTTGGGGCACTTCTCATAACACCCAGTCTTCAGCATACCAGGCCGACGTTCTCCCAACTAAGTTACGGAACAAATCAGCCGACCAAACGAATTTTTCTATGTGCTTGATTTGCTTTTAGTTTTTAACGACTTTTTGCTATAGCGCCGTCTGTGATAAATCTGTGAAAACAAATTGTGGAGTGGAGTAATTTCACAAAAAAATTGAACATCATGGTAGTAAAACTTCGTGACAGTCAATTAACTTCGTATTACAATTGGTTCTACCGGGAATCGAACAGAGCTCACAGTGTAGGTCACCAAAATATTCATTTGGTTAACGCGCAAAATAGGTGTTCAGACATCGAGAAACACGACACCAGCCCGCTACCATACATTTGTTTGAAAAAAAGAAACAAAATATTTTGAAAATTATTTTTTTATTGTATGTTCACCAGCTTACTTTTACACCTAACAAGCAAACAAGTTTCATCTCTAAATAATTATTTATACAATTTTACAATTTCACAAAAAAAACATGCTTAAACAACAAAATTTACATGCTGTATCTAGCCGGGTATGACAATCTATTACTATAAATCTATCGCACATGACAACTAACATATTATTAACTCAAAAATTGCGTGTGGGACAGTGTGCAACAACACATATAAATAACGTAATTTTTAAGATAAAATACATTAACTCATTTTTTTAATCCTAATTGTCATGTGTGATGTATACATATATATTTTGTCCCTATAAAATACACTAACTGCGAATGAAATTCATCGTTATTATTATGAAATGAATACTGTTAAGCGGTAATTTATTTATAAATTATAATAAGAAGAAATCAAAAAACTATACTGAAATAAAGTAAAATATACTGTTCATTTTAACCACCATGAGAAATTATATAAATAAATAAGTACTGTTACAATTATAAGCGTTTTTAATAAAATACAAAGCACAAAGCATTACACAGGGAAACCGGTTGAATATTTTTCTTTTAAATGTTAAAAAAACTATACAACATTAAAAATTTCACTTCACTGACTAGACATGAAAATCTTACATTTCAATAAAAATATTTAAAAAATCCCTAAAAAAATTCAGGCATCAGCTACTATTTTTATGTGACAACTTGAATTTTTTTGGCACAATTTCAACTGAAACCTAAATATTGTTCAAAATTAAGTCAGCTATTTTGGCATTACTTTTTTAAATATTATTGCGTATTTTGCAGATAAACAAATGAGCCACAAAAATACTATTACTAAGGTCCCTTCTTTGCTTAATTATCTTTTCACAAGTACTTAATTGTTAAATTAATATTAAATTCATTTGAGTAAAATTGACGCCTGTTCAATTGTTTATTCATAGGTCGCTCAGGTCACAGACATGCAGTATCGACATGTGTACTCATAGAAAATACCAATTCTATTTTCATGATGTCGATTAATTGAATTATGTAGCACCTGCTGATATTTTTTCGCTTTTATAGTCCATTAATACTGTCTAAGAAAATATAGTCCAAGGCTAGGTAGGTACTAAACGTAGCGTACATAATGCAATAGAACCATAAATTGAGTGTCCTATTACTTATTTAATAAGCTTCATTGGACTATTGGTCGCATCAATTATCCATTTATTTTTGAACGAACGAATGTTCTTGACACATTTAATTATCGAAAATCTCATCTGATAAATAGCAATACGAGTACACACTGTAATGGGTTTTCGTAATTCATAACTTTAAAAATTATTAGTGATTTGTTATTTGTTTATTGTTTTTGTACAATTTATCATTTTGCCTATGGCGATCGCCGTTTGACGTGATCAATTCGCGAATTGAATATTGAAATGCCCAGAAACAAATTTATAAAGTATAGCGGTAGCGTTCCGAATCCGAGACTGTACAAATCTAGAAAACTCGGACCCACTTCGGATGTCCTTGTGCACTATGTCCGATTCCAATCCGAGAAAATACGATATCACTTGTACACTTAGAGATAAAATGATCCATATGACATTTCAGACCGTCATTTCGGAACTGGGGGTCTACTCCCGTCCTCCGTCTGACATCCGTCCGAAACAATGGGTTATTCCCATCTGATCCCCAAAAACGATCCACCGCCAATTTTAAATTGCAACTGATCCCCTCTATATTTTGCAACTCCCAATGGATTCCCTCATTGTAAGTATGAGTTTATTTAGTTATATTTATTGTGTAAATATAGATACTATATCGTTAATTATTATTTGATAAAATATAATTAATGTTTTTTAATTATACTATTCATTTTATTAAGGTATACGTTGGCACACTACGTCTCCCGCTCTGATTAACTTCGTCTATCTGAAAGGAACAGATCGCTCTTACTCACATTATTTTAAGTTGCTTGTATGTACTGTTTTTGTTCTTGTGTGTGAGCAATAACGTGTTTATCTGTCATCTGATTCACATAAGCTGAATTATTTATCTAAGAAGCGTAGAGATAATAAATCACAAAATTAGTTTAGGTTGCTAAGACATAAAGCTGTGTTTCAGGAACAAAAAGTGCGGAGTACATTTCTTTTCTACTTCGTTTAGGTAGATAACATAACTAATACATATAATAACTAACTGTGTATTCAATAGCAGCCGTTGCACAGTGACTGTATCGCGCGTGATGAGCAGCATACAGGATTGTGCGCGGGAAAGCCTGCATGTGCAATCGTGCGCGATTACTTGTTAGAATTTTTTTAAGCTAACGTACTCTCGCGCGCGATTGGTTATCTTCGTTTTTGTTACAACGGAACATCGAGTATATAACCAGAAATAGAGACCAAATAAGCCATCCAGCCCTGGCAACTCATCAGGCAAATGGGCCTTATATCACTTTTAATATCAACTCTCGTTTGCACTGAAATCACAAATTAGAAAGCTGAAATAGTACAGCGCCAACAACTGTCTGTTCCAAAAATATTCTGTATTCATTGTAATAAAGATGTTATCTCTATTGGGGGCTGTTCTATTCGATGGTGTGGGAAAAACAGCAAAACATATAATTACAAAACAAACGGAATCATATTTCATCGGAAATTAAATATTAAATATGTAATTTTTAAATTTTCGTCCATTGTAGCAAAGCTCAAGTTAAACGGGTCGATTTGAGTAGTGAAACAATTGACGACACCCGTCAATTGTTTCCAATTCGGGCTGGCCAATCGGAGCGCAGTTGTCACCGTAACGATCTGGCAGAATAGTTTTCAAACAAATTAAATGACATTTCTGGACAGACTGGACAGACCACGTAAAACTGGCGTATGTTGGATTGCGCGATTCCACGCGCGAATGATGAGTGCAATTGCGCTTTCCCTTATCCTTCCAAAGTCTTTACACGCGCGCTTAATAGTGCACGGTTATCGTATCATCAGTATCTGTGTAAAGCCCGCTAATTGCACGAAAGGAGTCTCCCAGCACGACGTACATACATTCCTTTCCCGTACATCTGCCGCTCCCTAGGTAACACTCGACGAGTACCTTACGCCTTATTAGCGTACATTAGTGTATGTCATCAATACGATAAGAAGACATAGAATATTTTATTATTAAAACATTAGAATTAATAAAACAATCTGACTAGTACACAACCTGTACATAACGATTCATTATGATCACATTTCATTAAATTTATAACGCATTATTGTTATAATTTAATTTACATTATAAGTAAAATTATTGCAATACAATAATGTTAATTATTATTATTTTGGCTGTCGTCAGGGTTGGTTGTTGTTACTTGTCCTTTATTTTTGTAGGAAATTTAGCACACAATAATTAATTAAATTTAAATGTCTATTTATTTTAATGATGCATTAATTTGACGAGAATTTAACATTATTGCATTTACATAATAAATAATATCAATTATTAATATTATAATAAAATATAATAATTTTAATTGCAATATTTACCATCTGTTCAATTACAATGTAAATTTATTTTATATTAAATTACACTGAAAATTTACATAGTCTTTAATCAAGTCATCAAGATCCATGACGAAATCAATCACAGCGAGATTAAATTCGTTACTGAAAATGGTTGCTGCGATCATTATTACACTCAAATATGTTACTTATTACAAAATATATGATCACCTTAATTAGATTGTTTTTTCAGTGAACGATATAGAAGTAACGCCGATGACGTCACGTATCAAGGAATATCGCCCCCTGTATAGTAGTATAGTATAGTCAAACTAGTTTGTCGTCATCAAGCGTTTATCTGGTAAATTGTTGGCAGGTACAATTACTGTTATTTCCCTGAATTATTATTTGTTCATAGGAGTATCTATTATTTTGATTAAAGTAACGGTACACTATGATGGCCGTTTTAACGTTTGTCCGCTCATCACGTTTCGTTTTAATTCATATCTACGTTGAAATTTATGGATGTATCATTTTACGACACAACGCGGCATTTGTTTTCCGAAATTCGAAATTTAAAAAATGAAATTTAATACGATCGTCACTTATAGGATCGCTGTCCAGCACGACTTCTACCTCCGGTAAACTTACGTCAAAGCTCCAATGCAAAACCAAATAGTTTCGAATTGACGATTATATATATTAAGTATTAAGTAAACATTTTTATTTCCGTTTTATTAAAACTTTTTAATCAGGTACCCCTTGCAATATTAGTTATAAATCTAAAAACTTAGATGCGACTCGCCTTTGATTACTTTTTTTCGATAATCAAATTACGAGATTTGACCTCATTATTGTAATCTGTCAAAACGGCCATCATAGCGTGCCAATACGGTAGTGTACTATAATATAGTTATAGTAATGGATTTGGAGCGGTAGTCAGTTAACTATTTTTACAGACGAGTAATACTTTATACCTTATATAAAGGCCCGAGCATACCTTCATCCGAGAATCTCTTGCAACATTTATGAGCTAATAATAACTTAAAAATTTGAAAAAATTGATTTATTTACATCACAACGTAGAATATCTGCTAAATTCTTAAACTCGTAATCTCCATTAATGTGAACATTTGAAGAGGCACAAAAAAGAATTACTAAAAATAACTATGTGGTAATCTATGATTTTGCCTTTAATTTACAATTAAAAAAGGGTCTACAAATTATATTTAAAGCTTTAATTGCCATATATTGTACTTGAAGAGTAAAAAAGGGATGTCGACATGAGGTTTTCAACTTTAGAAGACAATATGATATTCTGAATTAATTAAGTAAGCAAATCTTTCTGTTTTTATTAATAGTTTCTATTTTAGCTAGCTATGTAGTTATGATAACATATAACTTTAGACAAACAGTACGTAAGCGAAATATTGACGATTTCGAAATATAAAGTAAATGTTTCATTTGCATAAATAAAGCTTCGTTTGAAAAGAGTAAAGCTATTTTAACCGAGAATACGATCATCATCACAGAACAATAAATACAATAGAAGTGCTAAGAGGGTTCCACGTACTTGAACTCAGTTCGCCAGTTTCTCTTTATGTTGTGATCGTGTCGATCATCTCAGGCAAAACCTCGAAAATCATAGAAAATGCCTTATTTTGCTACTTTGGCGTGCAAAAACGATAGTCCTGTAATATTATCAATGGTAGTGTTTCATGTTTCATATCATCGTTAGGTTTTATTTTATTATATTTTAATAAATTTTCCATTTTCGAAACCGTTGAACCTTGCAAAAATATGTATTGAACTGGGTAAAGTTTAAAAATTATATTAACAGTCCAGAATTTTAATTGGAAACTACGACCAATCATTATTAAGGTTTTTTTTAGTGTTTAACATTTATGAATGTGTAGGCTTAAGGCACTTCCATTGGTTTTTTTCTTCTGTGATCAGTATAATTTAGTAGCACTTTTTTTGTTACATTCTGTACGTTCTTGATATTATTTAACTATTGTGGCATGGGTGACACAGATCTTCTCGCTTGCATTGCTTTGTTGTTGCAATATTCTCTAATTCCCTCGATTGGCATCATCAAGAAAATTG
The DNA here is from genome assembly GCF_003589595.1 of Hyposmocoma kahamanoa. Lineage (NCBI taxonomy): Eukaryota > Metazoa > Arthropoda > Insecta > Lepidoptera > Cosmopterigidae > Hyposmocoma > Hyposmocoma kahamanoa. The sequence goes on from NW_020654289.1 coordinate 16,827,263, forward strand.
GGACATCATCGTCTCGTTTCTGAAAAAAATATAAAAAAATAAAAAATGTGTCACTTGGAATTATGGAATTGTAACCTTATGTAATGCAGGTTTTATTCCGCTTTCACCTTTCCACCATCGAAGGTGTAGACGCAAGCTGGTGTTCCTATGTTGCGCTATTCCAAAGATTCGCACGAAGTGTTCCGCTTTCACATTTATATGGCGAACGGTCATGGAGTGGAATTCCTTGTCTGCAGACATATTCCGTGATCGCTATAACTTAGACCTTTTCAAGACGACAGTGAATAAGCATGCTCCAACATCGACCTCATCGTCACTTTCCATTAGATGAATTAAGAGGTCAAATCTATCATAAAAAATACATGCGAAAGGTTGTTCTATTCCGCGATACATAGTTGTAACAAGTTTTGTTAGTAGTTAAAACCAAAAACTAAGATCTGCAGCAAGCGCAAAGACAATTTTTCTTTTCTTTTTTTCAACGCTCGCATAATTATATAATCATCAAATAAATAAAAGTCCTTAAACAGATGTAATATTATTTGATGAAATAGCAAAAAGTCTCAATTTATTCTTTGAAACTTGACTTGATTTGATTGACATTACAGTGATTCAACATTGGCTCAACTAATATCAAATAATAACGTCATGGTACGAAAAATGAATGAATGGTATAGATTTCGAAGGAGTTGCGACTCAATTTAGGTTTTGATTTGACATTAGCGTAAATGCTGCTGACACGATCGTTTTTAAGGTCAAGGTACGAATAAGTGAAACGGACTTTTTTAGGTTTTTAAGTTCCGGGCCCCGGTAGAAGGGGCAGACCTAAGAAGTGCTGGCTTGACGTCGCTAAAGGTGATATGCGTGCCAATGGTCTCACCACTAAGGATGCCGAAGTGGAGGAGAAAAAGTAGGAAAGCGGACCCCGGGCTCCTCAGCAACACTGCTGAGGACGCAACTGGGACAACGTTCAGATGAGAGAGAGATGAGAGAGGACTTTTTTAGGTTCAAAATTAAATCGCCATAAGAGTTCATGGTAAGCCTCCTGATGATGAGAGAGAAGCTAATATCTTACAAATGATATTACTGGAATGTTGGATCTGGTTATCATTGATATGCTCAATGGATTGCGTTAACTTCTGCACTCATATTAGCCGACCTTTATAATTAACATTTCACTGTGCGGTAGGTTGGGCTTCCATTAGGAATTATTATGACGCCCGCATATCAATGCAGACTTCTCAGATGAGAGAAGTGTGATTGAGGTGGACACGCCTTGGTTCTTAATTGCGATGACAGTATAAATGGAATATCATTTATTTCATATTATCAGTAAGTATTATAATATTGATAATGTAATTTAAAATATATGGAGGAATGATCGTCACTATTATAAACAATAATAATGAATATTAAATAAAATATTATAACTTAAAAAAAAACTCCAGATTTGACGTTCAAAAATCAAAATCAAAATCAAAATAATCTTTATTTCATAGGTAAGCATTATTACACTTGAAATCGTCACAATGGTTAAACTCTACCGCTCATTCGTAAGGCAGATTCCCCTGAGAAGAATGAGCAAGAAACTCTAGGGGTTGCTCTTTGTAAATAACATTTACAATATTTTTTTATTTGAAACATCAGATTGAGACTACCTCCATGAGCTAAACGGGTTACTACCACGGATTTTTGTCATCCAAGTACGCAGAAGTTGTATAATAACCTTTAGTATAAAGTTTTTGTTTCACTATAGTTTTAAACCTCGTGAAAGGCAAATTTTGTATATCAACCGGAATCTTGTTATAGAAGCGTATACATTGCCCCTTAAATGATTGTTTGACTTTGTGAAGACGACTATCAAGAAAAGCTAGTTTATTTTTATTCCTCGTATTAATGTTATGTCTGTCACTATTTTTCATAAAGAAATTACTATTCCTTTTAACATAAATTATATTTTCATAAATGTATTGTGAGGCTAGTGTAAGAATGTTAATTTCCTTAAACTTATCTCTCAAAGATACTTTGGGGCCCAGATTGTAAATTGCCCTAACTGCACGTTTCTGCAGGACAAAGATTCTATTGATATCGGCGGCATTACCCCAAAGCAAAATGCCGTATGGCATTAGACTGTGAAAGTAGCTGAAGTAAACCAATCTAGCGGTTTCGACGTCTGAAAGTTTCCTTATTTTTTTAATCGCGTACACTGCAGAGCTGAGCCGTTTTGACAACTTACTTATATGGGGACCCCATTGCAATTTAGCATCTAACGTTATACCTAGAAATACAACTGTATCCACAAGATTCAATTTTTCGTTTCTAACTACAATGTTTGTAACCGTCTCTCTAACATTGGGTAATGTAAATTTCACACAATTTGTTTTTTTCTCATTAAGAAGTAGGTTATTAACAGCAAACCAATCAACTACTTTAGATATAGCATTGTTCACATCGTCATAGGAACATTGGTGCCTTTTAACTTTAAATAATAAGGAAGTATCATCAGCAAACAATACTATCTCATGTTTTATACCCTCCATAAGGCTAGGTAAATCATTAATATAAACTAAAAACAAAAATGGGCCTAGAATTGAACCTTGAGGGACACCCATGCTAATTACAGACCCTGACGATCTCGTACCGTTAACATCGACCCTCTGTACCCTACCACGCAAATACGATTTAAGAAGGTCGAGATCACGTCCCGCCACACCATAATGGCGAAGTTTCCTGACCAGTGTATCATGGTGCACACAATCAAAAGCCTTGGAAAGGTCACAGAATACACCAATAGCATCATGTGAGACTTCCCATGCATCAAATATATGATTAATCAACTCTACACCAGCATCGGTTGTAGAGCGACCCCGAGTGAAACCAAATTGTTTAGGAGACATTAAATTATTACTATAAAAATGTGCACACATCTGATTTAGAATAATTTTTTCAAATATTTTACTGAGAGTTGGTAGTATTGATATAGGTCTGAAATTGGTGGGGTCAGAAATACTACCAGATTTGAAAAGTGGAATAACTTTACTTTGCTTCATGAGGTCAGGAAAGACACCATCATCAACACATTTATTAAAGACACAGGCTAAGTAAGGCGCAATACAATCAACTATAGAACTAATTACTCTGACTGAAAGACCATCAAGATCAGCAGTATTTTTTATATTTATAGACTTAAAGGCCTTAACAATATCGTTTGGAAATACATGACGGAACCTTAAGTTAGTGATACTAACTGCATTATTTTCTGTTAGTAAGGATTCAGCGGCCGTGGGAGATGAATTTAACGAATTAGTAGTCAAAATTGGAATGTTGGTAAAAAAATTTTCAAATATTTTAGCAACTTCTGCGTCTGTGTTTACAATTTTGTCATTAAATCTTAGTTGAAAATCTAAGTTACGAGGTTTGACCCTTCCAGTTTCGCTATTTATAATATTCCAAGTCGTTTTTACTACATTCGCGCTGCTTTTTATTTTATTATTAATAAACATTGCTTTGGCTGCCACACAAACACGTTTAAACATTTTCGAATATTTCCTAACAAAATCATTAAAACTGTTACTAGTGTTATAAGTTCTTTCATCGTAAAGATCATACAGCCTTTGTCTACTTTTGTGAATTCCCACAGTCGCCCATTCACTAAATTTCAGTGAATTATTAATAGTTATGATTTTGGACTTAAAAACATTATCACGTTCACTTTTCACTATGTTGAAAACTGAATTATACAATTTATTGGGATCGTTAACGTACGGAATGTCAGTTAGTTTAAGCATTACGTTATTTCTATAAGCTTTAAGTCGACCATTATTTATCGGAACACATGTGATATCCTTTTTCGGCATTTTGTCAACAGTTATATTAAAAGTGGCCAATTGACCGCAGTGATCTGAAGTTAATTTATTTATAATAGATTTATTACTAGGTACGGCGTTGGTATAAATGTTGTCTAAACAAGTGGCAGTAGTAGAAGTTATTCTAGTAGGCACCAAAAAAAGATTCACAAGGTTATAACATTGGAAAAATGATATGAGCCTACTGCTAGCACTGGAATCTTCTAATAAGTTAACATTGAAGTCACCACAAACAGCAATATATTTATTTATATTATTTAATTTGGCTAAAACTTCATCTAATCTTTTTTCAAATAGTTCGTAAGATGAATGAGGGGGTCTGTACACGCTTAATATAACAAGCCGTTCAAGCTCTATGCAGGATATCTCTATAGTCCGCTCAATAGATAGGCTCACAATATCTTTACGTTCTTTAAATTTTAAATTATTTTTAATAAGAATTAAAGAGCCGCCGTGAATAGCTTTTTCTCTGCTGAACGAACTAGCCACCTGGTGATTGTTGAAGCTAAACATGAACTGATGTTGTGATAGAAAGTGGTGTTCAGTAATACAAAGAATATCAATATTGTTACAGTTAATAAATAATTCTATTTCTAGCTCTTTGCCTTTCATGCCTTGAATATTTTGGTGCACCAGGTTTAATATAAAATTTATTTTATTTCTGTGTGTTTTAGGTTGGTTTCTTACTGTCAATGTGTTGCAAGAGTATCTCTCCGTTGTCTTATTAATTAATTTAAATAATTAGAAATTGAATTAATTTCAACAGAATTATTATTGTCAGTAAACTGACCTATGTCAACGGACTGCTCAATAGAAGCAGCCGGTCTGGTAGCCAATGATTTGGCTGAATTATTAATATAATATGATAGCATCTCTGCTATCTGTCTCCTAAAATAACTAGTAAGATAATACCTATCTTTAGTCAAATAAAAATATTTACTAATAAAATTATTAGTATCCATAAAATGAAATTTACTATAATGAAATGTCAAGCTGTGTAATGTCCTATTTAAGTTATGCCTCAAATTATTTTCACTTGTTGTGAGGCAATTGCTGAAGGGAAAAGCTAACAAAATAATTTCTTTTATATTAATTAAATTATTTAATTGTGAAAAATATTGTATTAAATCTTTTTTGTTACATTTTCCTCTTCTGCCAATTAAAATTATTAATGTAGTGTCTTTGTCAAACTTAGTTGACAAAATACTATCTAATATTTTACAGTATGTTGCACCTGGCATGCAAATATTTGTTAATTTTAATCCTAGGTGGTTAAGTTGCAAACCTATGTTTTTACCCATTTCATCACTATACATAACTATATTATTTTGAATTTCATTTGATCTAGTTATTGACAAAGAGGTATTTTTTGATTCTAAACTAGATTCCTGCAACAACAATGAGGAGGGATTAGTGACACACACAGACAGGGAGGATTGTGGTTTTATTTCTTTGCAATTGCAAACTTGATTATTTGTTAAAGAGTCAAATCTGTCATTATTATATCTACACAAATCTAATAAATTATCCATAGCATGTGTGTGCTCCTTAATCTCCTGTTGCGCAGTTTCATATTTCTGTGTTATTAATTTTAATGAATTTGTTACACTATGTAATTCTGCCTGGAGGCGCTGTGTGTCACATTCATAGCTAAGCCTATTTTTCTCAAGATTTTGTGTACAATCACTCAATTCATTCAACAAACTCTGACGTTCTTTTCTTAATGATACATTTTTACAAAATGCTGCATTTTTCTTTATTAATTTATTTGTACTGGATATGTATTTATTAATTTTGACATACTTTTTTAATTTTTTTTTACTACAATTTAAAGCTAAAGCTGTTGAATTAAATGAGTTACTTTCACAAGTCAGATCAGTGGTGATTGGTTCTGAACAGGAGGGTGGTACAGCACAGACCATTGTGGGAGCACTGCTGATCAGCTCATCAAATAGGGACTGCGACTGTGTTGACTGTTGTTCGTCCCTTGCTTGTTCCATTATAGTTATTTGATTGTATGCGTCTCGTAGGTCACATTCTAATGAAGAAATGCGTGCAAGGGCTTCTTCGAATGCGCTGCTGCTTTGGTCGAATCCATCTACCACAATCTGTAGCTGGTCTCTTTGGTACTGTACCTCCGTAATTTGTATAAGCAATTCAGCCATATCACTTTTTTAATTGCCTATTCCTATCTAAAATGTCCAATATTTCCTTTTCACTATCGTTTCTTTCTGTTAGCAATTGCTCATTCAGTGCCTTTGCTGTTTTGAGTTCTAATAAAGCGTGTTGGAGTTTATCCTCCAATTGACGTTCCGCAGCAGCTTTGCGTGTAAACATTGTGTATGCTTTTGAAAAAGAAAATGAAAACAATTTGAAAGAACGTTAGCAAGAAAGACAGCTGATCGAGCGATTACTAAATAGTGAGGTTATGTTACTTACAATTTATCCGTACAAAGACTAAATATTAGACAAAATAACCACTCTTCCGTTATATTATAAGTTTAACTACCTATTTATCTTAATAATTATGGAAATACTTACGAAATAGCACAGAATTTTTAAAAACAAATTCGTAACGGCTATCTTTCCAAAGTGACTAGAAAATGCTCAAATTACCTTTAACCTCGATAATTACTGTTGCAGTTGTGTAACAATGAACTTAATTGATAAATGTGATTTGCAAACACTGATATTATTTCACATAAGACACTTTTTGAAAAGTATTAGGCCGGTTAACCTGACTGTTTTCAACGTCACTTTGTTTAATTACTCAACCTGATCAAATCACTATGTATGCACTTAAAAACTGTATAAGTATATTTTGTAATGATATTATTCAGCAATGAAATGGGGTTTTACAAGAATAACACGATAAAAACAATTAAATTTAAAATAAAATTACGGAACACTTAAGTTTACAACTTAACCGCTGTGTTGTCAGCCCACAGTTCATCTCACTTGATGAAGCATGCACATCTAAATATGACCTATTCACTTTAGCCTTGAATATGCCCAAGTTGTAGAGTTCAAGGAATTCTGTAGGTAGGGTATTTTTTTTATAATGTGTGTTTTATAACACGCCTGTCCATAACAGTTGTTGTGCCACTCAGAGCTTTGAATCACAAAGATCTAAGAGGCACTGCCATTACGCCCGTCATCCTGAGACAAGTTGACAAGTCGTATTCAAAAATCGGAACATAATGATGCTCACATTACAGCTTGGCGGCAGAAATAGGTAAGGTGGTACTACTTCCCTGGACGGACTCTTCTACAAGGAAGTATACTGCTACAAAAAATTTTCACTCCATAGCCGTTCGCCATATAAATATGGAAACAAAACGCTTCGTACGAATCCTTAGAACATTCACAACATAGAAGTGGAACCCCAGCTTACGTCTAGTTCCCAGTAATGGAAAGGGGAAGGCCTAATTAAATCGTGCAAGTGTTATCGAAATACAACGACGTCAAATAGAAATAAAATTACAATTTCTTTATTTTTTTAAACAAACAAACAAATTAGTCTACACTATAGAAGTCGTTATCCAATAAAGTTTTTCGCGTTAAACGCTTTTCAGATTTGTTAAGCTAAATATGTCCCTGATTTTACGAACACTTATCCGTTCGTACACTTACCCGCGGAATTCTCATTACATCTCGTATGAATGTATAAATTACTTTTGCAATGAAGATCTCATATTACTCAGTAAACTAACAATAAATAATGTTTTTGTGATATTGATTTATGAAAGATCTAATTAATTTATGTAAAGACAGGTAACACTTACATTATAAGCGATATGGGTACTCAGTTTAGTTTGGCGCGTGCCAAAGAATTAATTGACAGCTGTTTTTCATCATTCGTTGCAAGAATAGACCATGACGTATTCAGTAGTTTTAAATAATTTTGATGTTATACAAAAAATAAACAAAAACATTTCCAATTATTTGGAAGGTTTTTTTATGTAGTCTACGTCGCAGAACTATATTACTAACATCATAAATAACAACTTTGGTTCTATGAATGTCGCGTTCGGGCTCCATGGGTGACCAGACTTACAGGCTACAAAGACAAACTTACCAGAGTGATAGGAATTCGAAATTAGACCGGCTTTCTTTAGGACAAAAGACGACGATCGACCTTCCTAACTTTGACAATGTCTTTGACGATCAATTTATTCATTTTTTTATGAAAGTAAAATTTTAGGAATTATCAAAAGTCTTTGAACAAAAGTTGTTGTCTAAGATGTTAGTAGTATCGACTGTGAACTGGCAACCGGTACTATCTCAATTTTGACAACTTTACAGGATGAAGAATAAAAATGTTTATTTATAACAAATAACTCTAAGTATTTTATAAATAACCCAGTATAGATTTTTGACGATGCGATCTCTTTCACCAGCATCCCATATTTTTATCACCCTTTTCTTTGGTCCCTAGCCACTTACTTTTGAAATTTTCAATAATTTTTTAATCCTTTTTCTTCATCATTCTTACTTTGCTTCGTTCCGTGTCTATAAATTCATTTGGACTGAGCGTTACTCTCATAATTACGCAAGACCTATCGCGACAGATCGAATCACAAAGAGCGGTTATACACGGCGACTGTAGCGTGTAAGTGGCGCAAGTGTAGCGTATAAATAGCGTGTCACAAATGCGCGTTCGTCAAGAGTGGTTGCTCTTAGAGACCCTAATCCCATATAGAATTACTATCTACTAATTGCGCACGAAATAGTTACTGTTAGATTTGGTGTTAATGGATAAAATCTGCATAAAAATACGAAGTTCAATTCGTCAACCTCAGTTATTTGTTACGCAATGAAATAATAATAATGTTAACAATCATAATTACTGCAACCACGATTCAGTGGTTAGAACAAATATGGTCTATTCAACATTCACATGAATTTATATTGAATACAACAATACAAAATTATTATTTTTTTGTCTAATAACAAGAAATATTTTAAATAGGAAACTACTCTGAGAGTCAGATGTATTAATTAAACCAACGGATAAAGCGTGGTATTTAAATTGAATTTTTGCTAGACAATTGTGGTTCTCTTCACTAATATTTTTCGGATTTCTAAAGGATTCCTAAAGGAAATCGTGGTAGCCTAATGGTTTGACCTACCACCTTTCAAGCTCTGAGTTTTTCAGAATTTATGTGCGTAATTTAATTTAAAATTTACCATGAGCTTTTCGGCGAACAAAAACATGGCGGAGAAACCGTTTTAATGACAAGTATTAAGTTCCAAATTAGCATTGAACCGCGTGGAGACTATAGCCCAAGCCCTCTTATTACCAGAGGAGGACTGTGACCAGCGGTGATACTACATACGTAAGCTAACCGCTTTTCCTTAATAAATACTAATTTTAAAAAAGAACCAAAGTAACTTACGCCAAGCAACTAATAAATGAACGAAAATTTGTTAGTTGTCAACTTATGTCTCAGGGTGACGGACGTCGTGGCGGTGCCGATAAGATCTTTCCAATTTAACGCTCTGAGTGGCACTGCAACTGTAATGGATAGGCGTATCGTTTACCACCAGGTGCACGACTTGTTCGTCTCTTGATATTATATAATAAAAATGACGAAGACATAAAGTTAATTTATGTAGGTACAACACATTGCAGATAAATTTATTTCATGCCCTACTGCTTTTCGGGTAAACAAATATGCAGTTATTCTAATTCTAATACTAAGAGTGGTTACACATGGCGACTTTTAACCAAACACGTTCGTGAAACACGCGATTGCATCGCTAAACTTGATAATTATAGGCGATTGTATCGATGCAAATGCGCGATTGCATGGATGCAATCGCCTATGAACTCCAAGTGTAGCGATGCAGTCGCGCGTTTGCATCGCTGCTAAATCGCGCGCGTGCGTAAAGGTAGACGATTCGCGACTGCATCGCGTTTGCATCGCCGCGCCGCTAACTGTCGCCGTATGTAACCGCTTTAATTCGCTTTAGTTAAGAAAAATCAGTCAAATTATTGAGTTGAAAGGTACTTTTCTAAGGGTTTTCATTCCCTCACTGCGAATGTTAAAACAACACTCGATTTTGTCTACTTTACCTAGTTCCTTGGAAATAAAACCATTTTTTTCGCATCTAAAGCGCGTAATTTGTTTTTTCTAAGAAACTGACGTTTCGGGCGCTCTACAGGTCCCAAGGTCACGGCTGATTGAAACGGTAGACATCAAGTTATATCTAACATTGAGTCAAACCACCCTATTCTGCCCTATAGTAGCAAATCACTTGACCATGGGACTTGTAAAGGGCCCAAAACAGCAGCAAAAAGAAATAGAACTACTTGTGAAAGAGTTCGTCCGGGGAAGTATTGTCACCTTATCCATTATTGCCGCCAAGCAATAATATGAGCATTACTGAGTTCCAGTTTTAAAGGGAATGAGTGCTGGTAAAACTACAGGCACATGGGATTAGTCAACTTATGTTTCAGGGTGACAGGCGCAGTGGCAATGCCCTTCAGATTTTTGCGATTTAAAGCTCTTGAGTGGCACTGCAACTACTGTGTACAGGCATGTCGTTGATAAACGACTGGTGATAACCAGGAACACGAGTTGTTCGCCCTGTCACTTAGTATCATAACAAAAAAAGTTAGTTTGTTTCATTGACTTACAATTATATGGACGTCTCGGGTCCGCGCTAAAAAGTGTCATTCACGCTTTAGTCTTCGTTTGTTCGACTGACAGCGAAGCAAGCAAAATTAGACAGTACTGCGATGACTTTACAATTTAAATTCAACGTTTTAGCTTTTTCATATTCCTTCACATGTCACTACGTTTAAATAGGTTGACTTGGGACATTTTTTTCGTGGTTTTTGTATTAGACACGTCGTCCATTTATTTGTTAGTCAATGGTTTGTTTGAAAAAACCAATATACTCGATTTATATCCGAAAAATTAATTTCAATTTCAATGGGTAGCAATCGTGAAAGCCTAAGCGCCCAGTCACAGGACGCGAAAGTTTTTTCGATGCGGTTACCACGCTTTCGTGTGCATTAATGGCGAATCTGAATTCTATTTATTAAGCAACAACATTTAATTTCTTCGGAGTAATACAACCGCGCGGCCGCCGCTTTGACCAAATACAAGCCAGCCTCACCTGCGCAATGAGCGTCTCGTCATTTAAGTTAAAACGTAAAAGCTAAACAAATAGAGTGTACTTTGCCATAACAGTTAGATGCACGCGGCCGCGCGGCGTGTTCGCGATGAATTTCGCATCGAATAAACGCGCCTCAAGAGCTCGATATTTACCTAATTTAATTCAGTATAATACACAGCACCAATAAATATTATACCTATATTAATATTTATAAGCACAAAATTTAATTGAAAAACAAAAAGGACATACATAAAATATGCAAGACGTTTCAATAACACGTGGCAACGCATTGCATAAAGTGCGCTGTGGTGACAAAACGGCCGTAGCTCGGCGTGATTGCTGCTCAATTAGAGCAACACTCCGCTATTCTGTTACGTCCGAAAATGGCAGACAAGGCGAAAATAAAAAGTTATAACAAAAGTATCAAATGTGTATACAATTATGTTTAATTTTATGGTTAGTACTATTGGTTTATGTTCTAAAGTAATGGTAAACTCGAATAAAATTATTAAAACAAAACGTGTTCCGTTTGTTATATGTCCTAAAACACAACGTGAAGCGGACACCGCGTGCAAGGCCAGGTTATATCGGTTCTGGTAAAAATAGTATAAAAAATTCATATCTCTTAATTAAGTAACAAATAGGCATATTTTAAAAATGTTCAAAATCGAAACTTCGACGACTAGACCACGTCTTTACGCACTTACATCATACATTTCAAAATTGTGCAGTGTCTCTTTTAACGTAATTCTAAATAATTACATAATATAAATAAATAATAAACACAATTTATCGTAGATACCAATCAAACACTGGACGTTGTTACTTCAGAAAAAAAATGAAGTTTCATTGATTCATAGTTTAAAAAATATATTATTTTATTTTATTTTAGCTAACTTTGACACTTCATAAAAAGTACTACACTAATCTGGGCAAGTTACGTGAAAAGAAGGCCTATTTCGTCAAGATTTTATAATGGTACAGTCAAGTGCACATCAAGCTTGACACTTTGTACTTTGGACTGTTCTTATCGTAAGCGGCATAGAGTTGGATTTAAGTCTTAAGTGTCAAGCTTGACGTGCTGTTGACCCTGTACAATACTTACTACTGTTCATTCCATTAAAAATGTTTGTTTATTTTATTTGCAAAAGGGCCACATTAAAAAAAAACTCATGATATGATAAAAACAATACTTTTGTGTGCGATAGTCAATTTATGAAGAGAGTACCAAACGATGTAGCTAGGGTAACGATTTTCAACATTTTCAGAAATATGCATTGACTTACAAATAAATGGACGACGGGTCTAATACAAAAACCACGAAAAAAATGTCCCAAGTCAACCTATTTAAACGTAGTAACATGTAAAGGAATATGAAAAAGCTAAGACGTTGAATTTAAATTGTAATGTCATCGCAGTACTGTCTAATTTTGCTTGCTTCGCTGTCAGTCGAACAAACGAAGACTAAAGCGTGAATGACACTTTTTAGCGCGGACCCGACGTCCATATAATTGTAAGTCAATGGAAATATGCCTATTATTACTTAACTAAGAGAAAAGGATTTTTTATTTTATTTTTACCAGAACTGATAAAATCTGGCCATCAGCCCGATGCTTTTTGGGACGCCTGTATATCCATCAAAACTTGTTTGGATTCCTAAAAGAAACTATCAATCACCGATCCGAGCATCTTAATGCGACAAGTCAAAACAAAGAACACACATTATAATAATGGAATAATAATGAACCAAACAACCACACCAATGACCTGTGCTCTTACTAGGGAATTCCCTAAATCATGAGTACCAGATGGAGATCCAAGGTCTCTGCCTACCCCGGTGGGGAATAGGCGTTATGATGTGTATGTATTAGTACCAGAGCCGCATAATTAACTCCGGGGCACTACCCAGACCACCCACACCAGAACCTATTTCAAAACGAATATTTTCAAAATCGGACACACCGGGAGCTCTTCGTCCAGCGCCCATAAAGCAAAACATTGGCCGAGCAAGTCAGAGTAATTACAAATCTACCTACTACTCTGTAGGTAGTAAGTATATCTTAGAGCCTTGAACACCGCCGTAAAGATGCTTATTGATATTCCTCAGGATATATCACGGATAGTATGCGAGGGAATGGCACGATTTAATTCCGCCTTCCACGACGTTGTGGATATTCCAAGGAAGCTCGAAGCGTTTCGTTTCGACATTTATATGGCGAACGGCTGTCGAGTGGAATTCTCTGCCTACAGATTTGTTCCCTGAACGGTATAAGTTGGACCTTTTCACGGCGAGAGTGAATAGACAGTACTTAGGTGTGCAAGCTCCACCATAGACCTCAACTTCACTTTCCATTGTGAGATAGGTGAGATGAAGGTCATTTGACTCACTTGGGCTCTTATTTTTTTTAATAAAAATGGGACAAGTCAGGTCTATTAATCAGAATGTACGTAAAATTTTATTAGTGTAGTGATTGTAGTTTCTTAAATTAGAGCAAGTTTAGTGAAACCAAGTGCACCGATTTTCAAAAATAGAGAAAATTGAACAATGTGCTGTCATCAAATACTTATTTAAAAAAAGATTAACACCGATAGAGATAAACAGTGAAATGGAAACAATATTATGAGAATCAGCTCCATCGTATAAGACTATAAAAAAATTAGTCGCAGAATTCAACTGTGTATGAGAGCATCGAAAAAGACCCTAGGTCTAGCCGGCCCACGGCGTCTACGCTTCAGGAAAACATCAGAGAAATGTGTGATCTCATTATGGAAGTCCAAAAATTAACTATTTTTACAAATAATTCGAAAATCGGTATCTTACATAAACGCTCATGAAACATAATTGTCATCGAACTTGGATTTTACAAGGTTTCTGCTATATGACTCCACTGATTTCTTTCAGTGGACCAAAAGCGCATTCAGCTCACCGTTTCTCGCGACTGTATGGAGTTTGAGACTAGCAAGCAAGATTTTTTTAACCGATTTGTGACTATGGATAAAATCTGGGTTTACCACTACACACCGGAGTACAAACAATAGTCGAAGCAGTGGTAAAAATCTGATTAATTGACCATAAATAAAGCGAAAGCAGTTTTGTCGGCTGGCCAGGTGATGGCGTCAGTTTTTTGAGATATTCAGGGTGTCAACATGGCAGACTACACTGTGAAAGGCGAAATCATTAACTCAGTATAATATTGCATCCTTTTGCGTCGTTTGCGCGAAAATATTAAAGAGAAGCAGTCAGGATTAACAAAAGAGTAGTTTCATCAGGATAATGCTCGCGGCCACACATCTGTCGAATTCATGGTTAAAATTCCTTATTCTGGTTTCGAATTACTACCCCACCCGGTTTATGCTCCTAGTTTATCAACTTGGGACTTTCATTTGTTCCCAAACCCAAAAAAACACCTCACTCGCCAGAAATTTTCATCTAATGAAGAAGTCGAAGCAGCTTTAAATAGGTATATTGAAGATCTTGAAGTATCTTATTTTTGAACTAGTGTGGAAGCTTGGAAAGCAGGTGGAAGTGAAAGTGAAAAAAATAATGCATTGAGCTAGCTGGAGATCACGTCAAAAAATAAACATAGTTTTATAAATATTTGACTTTGTTTTTTTGGTTAACCCGGAATTTTTCATTCCATCCATTAATGCTTATTTGTAATGTCATAATTTAGTAATTCCATGAAAGTTACTTATTAAAGATCTTTTTACTAAAATACGAAGGTACATAATATTCCCATGAAAGTTACTTCTTACAGATCCTTTTACTAAAAAACGAAGGTACATAATATTTCAACAAATAACAATTTTTATTAGAGAGTAACATGAGAATCACATTCACATTAGATTTCATATTCACATTAGAAGTCATTGCCTGAAACCAGCACCTAATCATTACAGAATTCCGAGAAGTGCTACATTAATTAAATTACGCCTGGGGGAACTAATCAGAACACCTACACTAGAACAAACTAATAACCTTAAATACATTGTGTAATTCGACCTAGCTCCAAATTAATAAAATGAAAAACTGATGAAGTAACAAAAATTTAAATATATAATATAACGATAAAAATAATATAAGTCGAACTGCGTTTCTGAATAAACAAAAGTTTTAAGTAGAAATAAGAGAAATTGAAACAGAAAAATTAATCCTTTCAGCTGAAAAACTTCACAATAAGAACAAAATGTAAATTGAAAATAAAATTTAGTGAAGAAAAATGCAAAGAATTTTAATATTAAAGAGTGAACGTACTGGGTGAATGATAGTTGTTACAATTTGATTCTAGGTATCATATATATTTTTTAAATATCGGTTCGACATTTTTTTTCGTCGTTATTACCTGGAATAAAACCTCTCCTTCAAAGTACGTGAGATGATATTTCCTCGTCCGCAACAGAATGCCGACTAGCTTATCTGAGATCACTGTGTATATCTGAAACAAATAGAAAATATATTTGTACAACATATGTAAATATAAGTTACGATGTCATCTAGAAGACTTTGTAGATATAAATGTTTATAATAATATAATATTGTATAATAAAATTATAATAAAATGCATTGTAATACGTATACATCTGTTGTATGTAATTTAGACTATAATTATATAATACATGTATACAAAAATAATCATTTATTGGTCCAATATAATATTGGCAAATTTTTTGTACACAACTTTTGCGTGAATTTTATTTATTATGTTTTGTCACTATTACAATTTCATTATTATGAAAAGAAAGAGAAATTGTAATAAATACAATTTTATGAACATGTAAGAAGTAAAAATATATACACAATTATACGACACCAGATTATAGCTGATGTAGCAGTCATTTCACGTGCCAATGTGAAATTTATCTCATAGACATTCAGGCACGCCTTAGTTCAAGCAATATAATGAAGTAGTATCAAACAGTGTAAACAGGTATATGTAAACAGATCAGTATACATAACGTTCTACTATTATAGGTCACGTAGACGGGAAATACTTTAAATATTGTAGACATTTGAGACATTATTTTATTTATAAAAGGATTTGCAATAGATTTTTGTTCTAAAAAACTAATCTAACCAGAAAAAATACCGCCCCGTATCGTATCTGGCTCCCATTATACTGGCAGTATTGCCTCGCTTGACGGTAATGGAAACTTGCTGACCCAACCATAGAACACAACCCAGAGCGATTACTGGAACCCCTGTCCCTGAATCGGCGACCCAACTCTTTATAAGTCCCGAGCTTTCGAACCCCAGGGCCCCGCCGTCTGGATCGCGACCGGTATGAAGTCGTACTTCGGCTCCAAGGCAGTTTGATTTTTAAAAGTAATGCTGCATTCAAAGATTTTCAAAACTTGACAAATAATTAAAAAAATCTACATTTTTATGATGCCGATCGAAAGAAAAGGATTCATTCCGTTCAAGTAACATACGAGTAGTATCTTACAATTTATTATACAATTTATTCAAAAAAGAAATAAACTTGAAATTGCTATTAATTTAACAATGTTCGAAATATAATACATTGTCTTGTATACAAAGTCAGTCTTTCCCATTTCTTTTTCCATCATGGCACAGTAGTCTTCTAATTAAATCTATTTTAAACAATTTTTTCTATGCGAATGACCAAATTGAATATAACCCGAAAAATTAACTCAAGAACGCCCTCAATTTTCAACGCGTAACAATTTTAACTATAAAAATTATTTACGTAGTTTCAGAATTTCAAGTCATTTTTGAAGGATCTAAGTTAAGGGACTTTTTGAACTTATTTTTCAGTAATAGGTTATATTTTATTATTAACCTCCTGCTCACTCAGATAGCTTTTTTGGAATATTATTATGAAACTTTAATGAATTGTTGTTAATTAGAAAACATAGGAAATATAAAATATTTGTAAATGAAAATCAGATTTTCACTATGTACAGGACAATGTGACTACATTAAGATGTCCTTTAAAGAGGAAAAAGGCATTTTGAATTGTTATAAGTGGAATAATTCGCAGTAGGTTATATTTTATTATTAAAAGGCTATGTTAAAATACCGTGCAATGAATTTTTCCGCGTCTATTTCACACGCCTGAAAGCCTACACAACCACGATACCATTTAGCTTTAAGCGAACGACGAAATTCGGTTTTATCGTCGGCCGGTTACGAGTCGCGCTCTCCACGGAAAAGCTACAAGAATAACGACTTTTACGTCCTTATTACCATAGTCATAAAATATTTTGACAAACTTAAGCTGACTATTGTAGCCAATAGGTTGGACTGCGCCACTTAAGCCCACTGGATTCATTTACATGTAGGATAGGTGGGTTAGCCTGTGACATTATTTTATTTAGCCTGTAATAGTCATAAAGTGTTTTGACTAACTTAAGCTGACTATTGTAGCCAATAGGTTGGACTGTGCCATTTAAGCCCACTGCTTTCATTTACATGTGGGATAGGTGGGTTAGTCTGTGACATTATTTTATTTAGCCTGTAGGCGGTATTGTGTTGTGCATGCTAAATTTCTTCTTTCTACTTCTGTAGTTTAATTTGTCAATTATAATTTCGTAAACCATATCATAAACTCGTTCTTTTTAGTTTTGAATCATAATCCAATTGTCTATGAAAAGTTTCCTTAAAGTTCTATACAAAGAACTATGACAAATTTCAAAAAAGAACATAGTATTTTTTCCATCCTCTAAGTATTTTTTTTTAATTAAAACATCAATTAAGACGCTATTCAAACGCTATACTGCCTCCTGATTGGTTAAATTGGTCTGAAAGCCTTGCAACCGGCGGGCGTAAATTTTTATAAAAAAAATTATTGGTTGAAATATATGTGGTACTTGGCCAGTTCTAATCAATCTCTTTAGTTTTTTTAAATAAATGAAGAGGCTGTATGGTGGAACCTTTGCCTACCCAAATTTTTTTTTGCATGCATTTAAAAAAAATATTTAAAAAAAGCGCGAATGTTATCATAGATTGATAACAAAATATACATTAAATATTGGTTCTGTTTCATTATTTTATTTGCACGTGGAAAAGTATTGTATGCAATCATTACATAATTAGGTTTTAAAATCCCGCAACTATTACTAGTACTAAACACTCATTTTGCAACGATTGCATGATAGTAGATTGTTCAACAAGTGCATAAAACGCGTCATTTTACCCGAGACGAGTATGGATACTTAAGTCGAGGGTAAAATGGGTTATAAGAACGAGTTATACACTGCTTTTCACTTCGATTGAATATAATATATAATTGATAATTAAAATTGAATGTAAAATGACAACAATTAGACATACATATTTAATGTGATGTTTTTTTTTATTTTATGCACTAGATCGTAAAATCCTGTTTTATGCAGCCTACACCCAGCATAAATACGAACTTTAAGAGCATGTGAAGTGAAAAATACAATTAATTTGTGTAATTTTATTGAATATCATGATATTTTTACTTCAATGACATTTATGCCTTTTTGGGAAAATACTCCACTAGTTTGTTATTAATATTGATAAAAAGGTCGAACAAACACAAAGAACGGAATCAGGCACCATCAGCATGCCATATACACCGCACATACATTATTTGATTTAAGTAGTAATTTGATGTTGTTTATTCAAATTGTATTATATTAGTATATTATTTTGTGATTAATATTTGTACATTTATTATATGTAATATTGATATGAAACTGATTGCAAATGTCATTTTCAATTAGAATTAAGCTAATTTCGCGTCGTCTGGTTCAGTGGTAACTTTTGTCATTAAGCAAACTTTTGAATTCCATAATACTTTACTGCTTCCATGGCCAAACAGTTACCATAGGAGACTGCCGCGCAGAGGTCCTTGGGTTCGATTATCGGGCCGGGAGAAATACTTGTATAGCCTACATTTACTTGTCTCGTGAGTTTGGGTGTAATTTGTTGTTGTCCATGGCACTCGCGATATAAGGTTTCCCTAGTGCGGAGCTCTGAATGTGTGCATTATTATTAATTAATAGTAAATTGAATTATTACTTTTAATTATTAAATTATTTCATTTCATTTTATTATTAATATTAATTGTGCATTGAACATATATGTGAAGTAGTTGTAGAGAATCGTGTGAAAGAGTTAGTTCAGGAAAGTATTGCCACCTTACCTGTTTCTGCCGCCAAGTAGTAGGTAATGTGAGCATTATTGTGTTCCGGTTTTGAAGGGTAATAAGGGTGCTGGTGAAATTACAGGTACGTGGGACTTGTCAACTTATGTCTCATGGGCGCAGTAACAGTGCCTCTCAGATCTATGTGATTCAAAGCTCTGAGTGGCACTGCAACTTGTATGGATAGGCGTGTAGCTTACCATCAAGCACACTACTTGTTCTTACCGTTACCGTTACCTTATATTAAAAAAAAAATTAGTCCTTCGTCACTACAGCTTTCACACTAGTTTCTTGGTTTTATTATAAATACAAGAAAAGAAATAGTACTATAAACTAAACGCATTGCACAAATATATTCAATATACTCGAGTTTAGCAAATTTAATAAACACATAAAACTCAATAGAGACGTATATAATCATATAGAAAAGCAAAAAGACCAAAGTCTTTATATTAATAGCTTGTCCTGATTATAGAGGTGTTTCAATTATATGTCAAAGGTTTGATACAATTTCATACATTAGTATTTTCACTACATCTTGTTTACCAAATCAGTATATTTTAGCATTTTGTCGATCAAAGAACATTATGTGCATTACATTATAATTTCAAATACAGCAATTTAAAGGTCATTGGACGCATTTTCAGTTAAATGAGTTATTTTAAAACACCTTTCTAGAGACGGCAGCACGATGAGTTTCATGTTGACGAATCTTATTCCGTTGCACTGGAGGCGATATTCAAATAAAAGTGCAAAGCTTGGTGCATCATCTATCAGGGGGCAGCACTGGGTAAGAAGATGCACAGGAGTTTCATCCGTCTCAGGTCAGAATCTGCACTGTACTGCCACTATACCTGTTATTGCTGCCAAGGATTAATGTGAGCGCTTCAATTTTAAAGGTTAAGAGTGAAATTACAGAGACATCTGACATCCTTGCGATTTTAAGCTGATAATGGCACCACAACTGTTTTCAAGTATCCTTCAGTACCTTATATAAAATAAGGCATAATCTAAACATCACGTCAAGCGTATACAAGTCGAAATAAACACGAATAAGGATTTATCGAGTCCAATTTAAGCACCGTATGGCACCCCTTAGCCTACATATAGACGCTGGCTCTATGCGTGTGTTCTACCGCCTTTATAATGGGGAGTGCCCTGAGGAACTATACGAACGGGTGCCAACGTCTCGTTTCTATCATCGCACCTCCCGCCATGCATTGCATTGTAAGACCACGTGGGCATCTCGTTGGTTTCTTCCTCGAACGATGCTCGATGTGGAATAATCTTTCTCCTGAAGTATTTCCTTTGCGCTATGACATAGGCTTCTACAAAAAGTGGATTAACATGGCTCTTAAAAGCTGGCAACGCATAGGCAGCTCATCTGATGTTGCAAATGTCCACGGGCGATAATGATCTCTTTCCCTCAAGTGGCTTATCTGCTCGCTTCCTTCTTTACATAAAAAAATAACCCATAAAAGCAAGTTTTATATTTATATAAATCTGTGATTTTATTATTGTCGTTTTGAGTACCGTAATAATATTTACATAGGTGATTTATTTCGGACCGTAATAAATTTCACACCATGATCAGCCATTGTATGGCGTTATATCGCATGCGACATCATAAAGTGTCTACACGCTTTTGTGAAAAATGTTGGAGAAAAACCACCACCTGGCTTATTTTATAATTTTCTAAGAATTCGTTCTCCGGCAGCTGTCATGCCTCTAATCTCCCGCACCAGTGTCCTACCATTCTTCTGCAAAGATTTGTGCCAAAATTATGCTTCTGACATCCTCTCGACATTTTCACTGATTCATATAGAATACCAACTAGATAATTATATTATTTATGTATTTCAAATTACTCTCACTATACAACTGTCTCCTCACCTTTTTCGAATAATTAATATATAACAACAAGTTTCTTTTCATTATTTCCCTTTATCTCGGTTTACCGCACTAAATTTTTAAGCATGTAAAATATCACGCAGGACTGTCAAAATTGTTTTAAAACTGAAGCGCGCGGAGCTGTTATCTTGCGACCATGTTCAGCACTCCGATAAAAATGTCAAAGTGCTCGCTATGTTTGCTAAGGTGATGAAATTTAGAATGGTGGTTTTATCACACGAATTTGACAGTTGAATGTGGATACAATTTTTTTTATCACGACGGTATGCTATAACAGCTCGTGTTTTAGCTTCAAAACAATGCAATCATACCGTTGACATAGTGTGAGTGCGCTGGTGCATCGTCAACAAAATGTTGCGACTATGTCGTAGTGTTGCATGGAAACAATATCTTTAAATGAACGGTTGCAAATAGATCTCGCTTGAATTACGATACTGCCTAACCTAACTTGATTTGTGAATACTTATTAAAGTGTGTTTGCATTGTTATCACGAAGCATTCGGTTTTGTTCATACATGTATAAATTACGTTTACACGTATCTGTGGTTAGGTGGACAATATGCCTAAGGTATAGGTATAGGTTAATCTTTGAAGTCAAAGTCCAACGTTGCATATAATTTCGGCGTAGAAAATGGGATGTGCCATAAACGGTAGCAAAATTCGATTATTACTAACTCCTTCATTTCGATAAACCCTAATTCACTTCATATTATAATATAATTCATTCATTCTAAATTTATATCGAGAGATCGGAATCAGAATGATTACTTAATACTATGAAAGTTCATAAACATAATTGTATTAATTTATATTTAAAGATGAGTAATCAAATGCCATAACCGAATTTCAACATGCAACAAACCGATCGAAGGAATTTTTTCTGAGGGTCGTATTCTAGAACTCCACTCAATGCTCAAGTCAGGATTTGAGTATGGTTTAAAGCATTCGAAATCATACTTAAGTCCCTGCTATTAGGGTCGTATTTCCAGTACTTGAAATCATACTCAGATCCTGACTTTAGCATTGAGTAGGGTTCTAGACTACGACCCTGAGTGTTTTCTCTGAGTGTTCGATCTTTGTATTAATAATTATGCAACAAACAACTTAACAAAGATAAAGAGCAATTTACAAAAAAACGCAATTACGCAAAACCACTGAGAAATTAAAATAACAAGACAAAATATTATTTTTATTATTATATAACCCACGCTTTATTATATAACCCACAAACACATCAAAAATTGTACTACTTTATAGTATAAATACAATGGTCATATTTTTGGCTTGTTCTGGAATTCCGCCCTTGCAAAAACACACCTGTGTCAATATGAAAGTATACATACAGTTCACCACCGACCAATAAAACAATCACTGGAACACAGCCTGATCTCGGCTATGGCAGCTTAGTGAGATCCGTTTCCGTATGCCAGAGCCGCATATTTATGCCACTAGTATATTTTTGATTAAGGCGTAGTAGCCTAACGGTTTGACCTACCGCTTCGCAAGCAGAGGTCGCGGGATCGAATCCGGTCTCGCGTCTAGTAATTTATGTGCGAAATTTATCGTGCGAAGCTTTTCGGTGAAGGAAAATTCGTGATGGAACCTGCACGTCGAAGGAGGCTTACAACCATCGGAAAGCGTGTAAAGTCCCCAATCCGCATTGGCGACAGATTGGCAAACTATGACGTAAACCCTCGCCTGAGAGGAACCGGTACCCAGCAGTGGGACGTTGGGGATACCGGGGTTGATAGTTCCCGGGGTAAGTTGTTCTCACAGCAATAACTTTGCAAGAAAAATATATAGCAATACAAGTTAAGCACGTCGTTAAAGCGTTAGGTGATGCGCTTTCCCGGCAGCCATTTCAGTTACTTCGCCAACGACGGAAGTGTGGCGTGGAGCTGTCAAAACATCACATAAGTACATTTTTTCTTGTTTAAATTTTTTGGTCTGTCTTTGTTTATTATGGGCCGATTCATACGTAACTTTTCTAAATTGTAGTGACATTAGTAAGGAGTCTTATTGTTTAAGTATTTTTTTCATTGATTCTATTACTTTGCCGGTATGTCAGTCTTCGTATAAAAACGTAATTTATGGGCTATAAGTTCCTCTCTCGAGGGGCTGGTTGTTCCTAGGAACAACTTCCCCAATTGACCTGCAATCATACTTAAAATTCTTATGACCATTTTTCTCTGTTTTAAGGATGCGAAACTACAAACGGGCTCATGCCAAATAATTAGACAAGATGACAAAGTCACATATGTGTGTTTCAATTGTGATTCAGATGAAGAAATGAGCTATGAATAATATTACAGATGAATAAAAATGTAGATTTTTTTTTTATTAGTTGTGCATAATATAATCATTACATTTACATTGGTTTTATTTAAGAAAATCCTTGTTATCATGTCATAATTTAGGCGGAACAATTTACCTCAAAGGCGGAACAATGCCTCTCAAAGCGGGGTTGAATGTTCCGCTCCGAAATTGTTTAAAAATGTGCCTCTATGAAAAAGACTATTGAGATAAGTAACTATACTATTACAAAAAGCGATAAACACTTGTTCAATATCTCCACATGTTGAAAATTAAATCCTTCATTTTCAATATAAAACTGCAACTTATTTTAAAATCGGAACTTTCAGCCCCGCTCTCCGCTATTAATGCGTTGGTGATGATGATGTTTTTGATTATTATACTTATGTATTTATTTATTAATGTCATGTATTTTTGTGTTGTGGCGTTGGAATTGCAACCTTATTTGCACTTAACAGTTTTTATTATCCTTTTTCATGTCATTATACCTACAAACTGTCGTCTAATGAAAGCTTTTATTTGCTCCTCTATTTATTTTTATGTTTCATTTCGGCTTCTGCCGCGAGGACTACTTCTTTATCCTTTTAGTAAACATAAATATAGTTATTTACTAGGCTAGCGCCTAGCAAACAAAGTCCGATAGAACTTGCATCGCTTAGAGCGGTTACTCACAGCGATTTTAAGCAACGATGCAAACGTGCGCAGTAGTGACGCAGTCACTAATAGTCTACCTTTAAAGTGCTTTTCCACCAGCGAGGCGAGACGAGGCGAGAATTGAAATCTCGCCACATATTTCCTCCAAAAATTGTCATCGCGATCTCGCACGAGCACTCGTAAGCACTCGCAAGCTTACGCTAGGGTTATGGATAGTGAAGTGCTGTTCAATTCGTCTAGCGATAAACACGCGGCTAAAGTACCATATCCCGCGAATTCTTATTATTAAATATGTTAACGGAAGAAGAATCAGATGAAGATACTAGAAGAAGAAATAATCATGTTGTAATATAAGCTGTTCGTACCCTCTAAGATAAAATAAACAAATAAATAATAAATACAAATTAAAAGAAAATTTTTTCGAATTTTTTTTTTATATATAATCTTTCATTCCAGGGCAAATATTACGAACACATAAAAAAGTTTACAACTGGCACTGGTATGTTTACATTATATTGCAACTATATTGTGTATATATATTTTTGAAAACGATGCAATGTGTTAAAAGTGGTTACATAATTGTGATAAAATCACAATCCTAATCATGTACATTTTAATGTAATTATAAATTTATAATATGCATTGTATAAATATTTACGAAACTAATATGGATACATGGATGACTATATATTTTTCATTGACTATAGTTTGTTTATTTATCTCTGAAATAAAGTATACCTTTTTTAAAATGGAGTCGTGATTACAATTTTTTAAAAACAGCACAAGGTAAATTTTTTAAATATCTAATATTTACATAATTTTGAAAACGTGTGAACGTTTACATTTTAATGCACGCGACTGTATCCACAATCTCGCGGTTGACATTAATAGCCATCGCGAGCACGCGCGAGCGCGCGATATCGTACGAGACTCGAGAATCGTGAATCGTGTTTCCGTTGCAGAGTTAATAAAGAGTCTATGTAAGCAATACGGTTCAATGTTACATAAATAAATATTTCAAATCTCGTCTCGCCCATCCTCCTCAATCCCAACCATTTCCACCGAAGATGAGCAAGAAGAGAATTGATATTTTGCCACACAAGTTTTAAAAATCGTCTCACATCGTCTCGTCTCGCCTCGCTGGTGGAAATACGCCCTTACACACGGGCGCGATTTTAAGCAGCGATGCAAACGCGATGCAAACTGGGATTTATAGGCGATTGCATTGATGCAATCGCACGTTTGTACTGATGCAATTGCGCGTTTGTATCGATACAGTCGCGCGTTTGCATCGATGCAATCGCCTATAAATCGCAAGTGTAGCGATGCAATCGCGCGTTTCATGAACGCGAGTTAAGCTGCTAAAAGTCGCAGTGTATAACCACTCTTAGGTAAATGTTTACCATTTGAGATGAGAGTATGTACAAACGGGAGCTAATTTCATATAATAAATAAAAACAAACAAGTTTAAAAACGTAAGAAAGAAATAGAAGTGAATTTACTCAATCCAATTTTAAAATTCTAAATAGAATGTGACTATAAAAACGTAAAATTCACTTTCTAAGTATGTTCTAAGTATATTTTTTAGGATACCCAATATTATTATTCTAAGAAATGACGCTGAGTCAAATAGGAATTGACATCCTACTGCATAAACATCCAATAAAATAATTTGTAATTTCATTTTCATCTTACCATAAAGGGCATTCACTTTATCAAGAATGAATATGGAAACAAATACAAAAAGGAACAACAAACAAACAAACTGGAACAAAATGGAAATAAACGTATTTTATTGAAATAAATAAAAAAAAAACACTTTTTTCCACAACCTACATTTAATCAAGAGTGTAATTAACTTATCTACAGAAGGTGATGTGACCATTCACTGTTATCAGTGAAATGGTCACAGGGTGTTATTGGTTAGATTTTCCGATGACATAGCTATAGTTACAGAAAGCAGATACCAATTGGAAGCCTAAAATATGTATACAATTGAAAAAAAGATTCATCAAAACCTATATCTGGAATACCGCACTGTAGGGATACAAGACATGGACAATAACAATTAAAGACATAAAGAGGTTGGAGTCATTTGAAATGTGGTGCTGGAAGCGAATGGAAAAAATAAAATGGGGAGAAAAGAAAAAGTTTTGGAAAGGTTGGGAAGGAGGAAAGTCTTTTGAAAGTAATAGAGAGGATAAGGGAGAAAATGTTTCGAAATTTGTTGCGTAATGACGAATTTGTGATGTGATAATTGAGGGAAGGATGGACGGAAAAAGACAGAGAGGAAGACCAAGACCAATGGCGTATAGTGAACATAAAAAAAAGAAGAGCAAAGTGTACTGCAAAGTGGTCAAGGAACTGGACCGTGAACCGTGTGGAGTGGAGGAGGCTACACGGACAAGAGTCTGGCTCATAAATAAGACGGTGTAACTAACTTGGGGCTGGCAGCCATTTGCCCAACGTATTAACATAGCTATACAATGATGAAACGCAGCCAGCATCTCGGGCACCCAACCAAAGAGACCCAATTTTATTCATAAAATTAAGTCCTAACATTATCATTCATTAGGGAGTGCACGAAAGTAGCCCGTACCCGTACGACGTACCATTCTTACGTACTTTTACTACGCACTTTTCTGTACGACTGGCGCACCCTTGGCAAAATTAAATTAAATAAAAGCTTAATAAAAATGTGCTTAACATAAAAGAAAAGAAAAGAACTACCTTTAACTCTTCTTTTTAATAAGGATTCAGTACGTTTGTATATGATATGAATGCATTATTTGGAGTCGAGCATTCTTGTACGTCTCTGCCAATTTTTGTCTATTGAACTATAATTTTAGATACGCATTGTTTTTTACATATTGATGGCATAATACAGTTTACGACGATGGCGGTTGAAGTAGGCGTCCTGTATCCGACGATTCACCGCCACCTCATCAAAACAGAGATGACCTTAGAAAAATTCCAGTGTTTATTTTTGCGCACCGCTTCCGTTTCCATATTCGGAGCGGGATGCGCGAGCGCCGATGTTTATGTTGCTAATTACGCTCAAGTGAACGGTCGGGCATTAGTAAACTCAATCCAAATTTAAATCTTGGCCGTGTCGGGATGGCGCGACGCGGAATGTCGTGACGTCACCCGCCGTGAATTTTGGCTTGGCCTGTGGCTGGGATGCGCGGGAGTGGACCGCCCTTTGCTTTTTACGATAGAGTCATAAAGTCTTTGTCTTTATGAATATTTTTTTAAACAACTACTGTATTGTTGTGTAGAATATTATAAACTTACGCGTAAAGATTTTTTTACATTTTCTATTTTTATTTAACGCACGTCGTCAAAATTAGTTTCACGATATGTACTTAATACCCAAAATAAACGTTACGCTACACTATATTATTAATACCTCTCTTCATTCTTTTGTTATAATTTTGAATGAACCAACGGGCTTTTAAAAAGCCTGAAGTAATAAATAAATGGAAAATATACGACGACAGGAACTCAAAACAACGAAAAAATTGTAATCAAATTCGTTAATCACGTCACACAATACTGATGTGCATGACTGACCGCATCTGGCATCTCGAACAAGTTGTGTAAGATGGGCGCGGAAAATATTTAGAAAAGAATTGATCCCGACATTCCGCCATTCGTCCAAGAATGTCGGATAACGGGCGAGTTCGATGTAACACATCTGTCCGCTCTCTGATGTATCGTCTCCTGTTTACACTAACACTTGCGCAGAACACTCGGATACTTCAAATTAAGCATTAGTCATGAATCATCAGATTTAAAAATCAATCTTTTACGGCTCTACATAAAATTGTCGTTTTCCGAGTTTATACTCAATGTTGACGTTGTGTTGGTTTATAAAATATTTTCTTAGGAAAAGTGGTTTTGTCTTCGGAGAGAAGATTCTGAGGAAATTGCGTAAGGTTCGAATATATCGTTAGAGACAACCTGATAAACTATGGAAGAGAAATTAATAACACGCTAAAGTCTGTGATAGATTGGTTAGCCATTAATAATCTACATGTGAATTTGGAAAAAACAAACTACATTCAATTCACTCTAAGAGGTAGTACAGGAATCGACTTGAATATTAATTATTACGGCAAGATCTTACAAAAAGTAGAATCTGTTAAATTTTTAGGCGTACTAATAGACAGGAATTTAAACTTTATAAGTCATATTGACAACATCTGTAGCAAAATAAACAGTTTTAGTTACGTCTCCCGTAGATTTAGACAAGTCACTAGCATGAACATTTCTTTGATGGCTTACCATGGTTATGTTGCCTCGGTTCTTCGTTATGGACTGATCATCTGGGGTAATGGATCTTACATAAACCGAGCATTTATGGCCCAAAAGAAATGTTTACGAGCAATATGCGGCTCTAGTCAACGAGTATCGTGCAAAACACTGTTTGGGGATTTAAATATTTTGACTCTACCTAGTATGTACATATACGAAGTTTGCAAGTTTGTGAAGCAACATCCACATTTATTCAAAAAAGCTGTAGATATTAAACCACGTGCCAGAAGACTCCCAAACAGGCTTGTTGTAGAGAATGTACCAAGAACTGCACTTTTTAAAAAAAGTTCATACTACATGTGCTTAAAAATTTACAATAAACTACCAAACGACATAAAAAACCTGACATATATGAAAATGACATCTGAATTGTACAAATTGTTAATGATAAAAAAGTATTATAGTGTAAACGAATATTTAGAGCATTAATTTACGTGATATTCGACATTATGTTATAGCTATAGTAAAGTTAACCCTAAAGATTTGTAATTTTGAAATTGATTTTGACTTTTGTATATAAACATTTGCATGCTATTTTATTTTAGCGAAACATGTATTGTACCGGGACTATTTTATGTTACAACTTTTTTTAAAACCATGTTACAAGCAAATAAATGAATTTTGAATTTTTGACACCACGAAAGCTTATTTATCTTACGACGACTAGTGATGCGCCTTTATTCGTGCACCGAAACGATAGTCTTCGAGATGTTACACTCATATTATACTTCTTTACACACTTTTCAATACGAGTTGCCACAAATGTTACGTCGTAATCAGACCAAAAGAACACACCGAGTAAAATTGATGAATTGAATAAGAATAGTGAAATCAGTAAATTGTAGTTAACTGTGCAAAATATAAAACTTTGGTGCAAAGAATGATCTTTCTTTACGAGCGAATATGATATAATTTTGAAGGAAATGTTAAATAAAACTATTGAGGATATTAAAATTACACCAGGTTCTCTCTGTTACTCACATTTACTTTTTTTTTATTTTGAAGCGTACAGTCAAATAAAAACAGAGAAACTCACTTTTCGTTTTAATTCGTTCATTGCTATTTTTTATTCTTTATCCTGTGTCTTTTTATATTTTTACGTTTAGATGACTAAAGAATATAATTACAAATGAATAAGAGAAATAATAATGGAGAATGGCTGCAATCGACTCCAAGTGTGTCTACACATCTCATATTTGTCAGTAACTGTATGTTTCTCTGTTCGTCAAATATTTTTCCAAGTACAACAAATACCCAATATCGAATAACTTCATAGTGTTTACTTGCGATTTGCCTATTCGGCTCCTTTGATGTGCTTCGAGAAACCGACTAGCGCGTGGTAACGCGTGTTTGGTGTTTGCTGTATTTTTCGCAAAGGCAAACAACTTTGTGTGAATTGCCGCTATCTATTCATTATTTTAACTCCTTAATTGACTCCATGAGTAAACGGACATATTCGTCAGAGTTTGCATGTTTGTCTATACGTCAAATATTTTTTCAAGTACATCACACGGCCAATAGCTTATAAAAGAAGCCATGTAAAGTGCCGCCGTTATATATTGATTATTTTCGTTCTATTGGCTCCAAGTTTAAATTAAAATAACATTTGAGCAACCAATGAAATGGACACACCATATCTCTAATGTAAAAAGGAAATACAAATGTGTCAGGTTAAACATCAATTACCCGATTTTTCCAAAAAAAACGCAAAAAGTTGAGTAACTTTTGAAGGAAAATTTTCGAACCACAATATCGTGAAATCGATTGGAAATGCTCAACATACCACTAAAATTCGATTCTATCATCACTTCCGGGCCACTCTATACAACATTGATTTTATTGAATATTATAATGTTTTGCTATTTATTTATTTTTTGTAAAATTATTCCACTAGTTTTTCATAATTATTAATACAAAGATCGGACACAAAATTCCTTCGATCGGACAGCAATGGGACCTGGGTCGGCTGACTCGGTCTGTAGTCCTCTGTTCGCCTCGATCTGTTGCCTAGATTGGCATAATGACGCATGTCACGCAGGTCGAGTCATGTCAGATCGAAGACATTTTTGTTTGTGTTTGATTTTTGTATTAAGAGTCCATGCAACCTCAAATGGCTTTGGTTGATTCCGCATTACAGTGAAAGTGTTGAATTAAATACCTTGAAAAAAATATATAGTAAAATTGAGGAACATTTCCACGATAGAAAAAAAACACAAACTTACCTTACCTGTACAAGAAAACCGATGTATTCAATAAGTACTTTACATATACCAATGACTTTCTTTTCATATCACTTAAACTAAATAGAACACGTATACGATATATATACGATATGCATTTTTTAAATTACTTTAATATAAGCCATAGAAGTACTACTGCCTGCCACCTTACCTATTTCTGCCGGTAGTAATTTGAGCATTACTGCGTTCCGGTTTTGAAGGGTAATAAAGGTGCTGGTGAAATCACAGGTACGTGGAACTTCCCAACTTATGTCTCAGGGTGATGAACGCAGAGGCAGTGCCCCAAAGATCTTTGCGATTTAAAGCTCTGAGTGGCACTGCAATTGATATGGATAGGCGAGTCGCTTACCAACCGGCACACGACTTGATCGTCCCGTTGCTTGGTATTGTATAAAAAACACGACCAGTTCCATCGTTTACAAGTAACATTAGGATGCACTGCATATGAGGTTCTAAGTTTCCGTACGGTGTATCATTAATAATTGTAATACAACAATCGAGTTAGAACGGATAAAATTCCTGTTCTAAAAACACGTAAATGTTTTTACAGCAGTCAATGTTATTTTAAAACCGTCAAGCCGAGGTCTTGTGACATAAGTGGAAATGAAAATAACAGAAAATACACTGACAATAGAACGTCTCACTGAGACAAGTAATTAGTCAGGTGTGGTTTTTATTTTGGCAACACACACGTTTTACGTATCTACCTTGTCACTGTTTTTATATTCATACTGTTTTTATCATTTGGAATTATATTTTTAACTCTTAGTCTTAATATCTATTTCAATTGCTAAACAAACTTATCCAATTATCCGTACTCACGAAGGCAGAAAATAAATGTTATTTCTATAAAATGCAATTTTAGATATTTCTGAATCTTTTTCCTGTTTAATTCTTTCCTACTATTTTTGCTGTTTTCAGGTTTCTTAGCGTGTATACTTTTAATTGCAAATATGACTCAATTATTTTCAATAAATTTAGAAAGGCTTTAGAATTTGTAATAAACTTTCGCCGTTTTCGCGAATTTGTAATAAAATTTTGCTAATTTTATGAACTTATTAATTTTCTTCTAAGAATAACAAAAAAAATTGAGACAAAACCATATTTCATGGTTGTTCATCATCTGAAATATAAATAGTGTAGAGATTACTATCAAAGTCTCCATTGCACAAGGCTAGCTATTCCGATATTATTAGAAATACTAGAAAAAAAACGAAAATTTTGCTTACTAGTTAACTGAATTAATTTTATTAGGTGGTAAGCGACACGCCTATCCATAACTGGCAGGCACAGTAATGTGTACATTACGGCTTGGCGGTAGAAATAGGTATATAAATAAATATACACACAGGGTGTACAAAGCCAGCTACCCTAATCGTAGTCGTTACAGGAAAACGGTTCTAGAAGACCATCCATGAATTTTGAAGATATTTGATTGGCTTCCGCAGATTTTGAAAAAATGGTACAGTCAGCAAGATAAAAGGCAATTTTTACAAAACTTTGTTTTATGCCATGCGATCCGGTCTCCGGTAAGGATCAATAGTCTCCTTGGGACCAAGTCAGGTAAGAGTAGTATATATATATATATATATATACAGGGTGTAACAGCAAGGTGTAGTCATATTTGAAGGTCGGATTCAGTTAATGGTATGAAACTAGTTAGCAAAGTTGTTTTAGTACACACTACGTTATTTATGGAAATTTCGCCATGAACAGTTTCGATCAGCTGATGTCATTTAACGAAAATAAATAGTCAAATCACATCTCTATTGAGTATCATAATACAACCAAATTACGTAACTTGAAAAAATTGTGAAATTCAGGCATGTTATTGTAAATGATAAAGTACTAAATCCATATTCTTATTGCTATGTTATAATTTACTAAATTTCTTATTATTTTATTCATGTAATATGCGTGTGAACATTTAATGAAAAATAAATATTATCGATTACTTTGCCAAAATACACTACTTTATAAAAAAACTATTATTTAAAACTTAGTACATAATAACGTAATATGGTTTCGTTAACTTCATATCTTCAATCATACAAAATACACAAATTTCCATTTAATATCCATTAATAAAACTAATGTCCTCTAAAAAACACATATTTAAAGTTATCTCTGTTTCTTTTTACCATATCATATGTAATAATACGCATTCATCTATTGTATTTTAATGAATGAAATTTGTCTCTTTCTATCCGGCGGCTAGCGAATCAGCCGGTATGTTTCTTCTAATGCATGACGCAATATGACGCAATTATCCGACTAATACTTCGCACCCTTACAATGAAAGCGACTCAAATCAAAAAATTAAAAAATGAGTTTATACCGTAAAACCATCTTAAAAAAATATTTTGTTACATTAGTCACACTGTGGTGAAGATGAAATTGTGCAATTAAAGCTCGAATAGCACTGATTCATAAAGGTCCCTTTCATTTTGTTCTTTCAGTTTAAAAATTCTACTCCCGCGTCGAAATATTAACGCCGCATTTATTGTTGAATCTGCATTTGCAAAGACAACACGCTGCCACTGACGGATTAGCATTTGAGCCATTTTCGTTCCGAAAATCATATTCAAAAATCACTAGTAGCAGTAGAGCTCCTTGTGAGTTCGTCCAGGGTAGTACTGCCACTTTACTGTGTTACAGTTTTGAAGGGTAAGGGTGCTGGTGAAATTACAGGCACATGGGACTTGTCAACTATGTCTCAGAGAGATGGACGCCGTAGCAGTAGCCTTCGAGCGGCAGTGCTACTGTTATGGACAGGCGTGACGCTTTCCACCGGGTACACGACTTGTTCGACCCGTCGCTTAATATTTAAAAAAAATATATTTTTTTAGTAACTTACTTTTTAAAGGGACTTACTTTTTTGTTTCGTGGACTTTCTTCTTTTTTAATGGTGAAACAGGGACCACAAAACAATATCAAGGGTTATGACATCTTGCTTAGCTGATGAACATTAAAAAGACTTAATTCTTAATACGTTAAATGATAACAAAAAAATCGTTAAAAAAAAGACCTATTGGCGACTAGTTTTTGTAAATTATGTTTTTAAATTGTTGAACATTAAAATGATCAGAAACAATTTTCAGTTGTAAAGTTCCATTTTTCCTCATTATTTTCAAAGACTAATAAGGCCATCACCTTTAGTACTTCAAGAGTAATAAATAAAATAATATGAAAATGTCACAACTTGAAATCTTATTTTCTTTTTTATTCCCAAAAAGTTGAAATTTTGTATTGGGACACTTTCATCGTAAAGGTGCAACCTGAAGGTCGGCAAACGTCAAGAAATTAGTTTTGATCGTTGACCACGAATTAATTATTGTAATTTTCATCACTTGCTTGGAAATGAAAATATCGTGAGAAAACTTGGATTTCGGAGATAATTGCCGAAATCTTCAAAGATGCGAGAATGTCAAGTCTCCAACCAGTACTTACTATGCAAGTGTAGTGGACTAAACCTTGTGCAAAAAATAGTACTTTACTAACTTACATACGTCTATTGCTGTGCACACGTTTCTAACAACAGGCTTACGCTTAATTTGACTTATCTACACACGACAACTTTCTGTGTATGGGTTTATTACATGGTGAAATTGAAATAATTAATATCCGTTGAACCTATTAAGGTTCTTACTTCCTAATAATATCTACTCATCTAAAGAAATATTTTAGAATAGTTTAAATTAGCAATAGTGTAAAACCATAAAAAATCTTACCTAAATAAACAAAGTATCAAGATTAGTCGCCTTGCGTACACGATACGTAATCGTAGCGAAGTCGCAAGCCTTTGGCGGCAACTTTAGCGGCAAAAATATCACCTTTGATTTTCGCCGCCAGCATTTGATTTTATACATCGTGAAGTGGAGTAGTGGTTAATGTTAGACTCGTTTCGGAGGTCGTGGATTCGATTCTCATTGTTGACTGGCTCTATGGGGTAGTTGTTAGAGTGTTAGGTTTTCTTTTCGGATGTCGTAGATTTGATTCCCATAGTCGACTGCCTCCATAGTCTAGTGGTTAGAGCGTTAGGCTTTCTTTTCGGAAGTCGTGGATTTGATTCCCATAGTCGACTGCCTCTATGGTGTAGTGGTTAGAGTGTTAGGCTT
Organism: Hyposmocoma kahamanoa; assembly: GCF_003589595.1. Lineage (NCBI taxonomy): Eukaryota > Metazoa > Arthropoda > Insecta > Lepidoptera > Cosmopterigidae > Hyposmocoma > Hyposmocoma kahamanoa. The sequence continues at coordinate 16,861,942 of NW_020654289.1, forward strand.
TCGTTTCGGCGGTTGTGGATTTGATTCCCATAGTCGACTGCCTCCATGGTGTAGTGGTTAGTGTTAGGCTTTGTTTTCGGAGGTCGTGGATTTGATTCCTATAGTCGACTGCGTCCATGGTGTAGTGGTTAGAGTGTTAGGCTTTCGTTTCGGAGGTCGTGGATTTGATTCCTATAGTCGACTGCCTCCATGGTGTATTGGTTAGTGTTTTAGGCTTTCGTTTCGGACGTCGTGGGTTTCCGATGGGTGACTGCCTCCTTAGTGCAGTATATCCGTATTCACCCAGTCAGTTCTTGCGTTGTGTGGAAGTGGTACGGGTGATGGTCAGAGCTTGTTTACAAACAAAGGCGTATGCAGTGCAACGTTGAAGGTCGTAGATACGTAGGATATAGGTATTCGTGTAATGTGTATGTAATGATGTAATTTGTATCATGAGAAGGGTCTTATTTTAAAAGGATGGTAATAATTTTAATTTCACCCTGTAGGTACATTATGAAAACGTTACCCTGTATTCCAAAATTTGCGTTTCAGTCGGCGTCCTTTGATGTGCCGCCGCTGAGGCAGAGGCGCTATTTTTTAATTTTTTGTAACAGTTTGTAATTGCCGTTTGCGTTGTGAGGACTAAATAGGTGTCATCGTTTTGTTTGTGTCTCGTTTTTGTGTTTATTTAAACTATGTCACGCTTAAGCAATAGTGATTACTATGAGATGATGTTGTGCGTAGGCGCAGCCGATGGGAGCTTGCGCCAGCCTCGCCAAATTTATTGGGCAAAGTTATTGATGGCGTCCCAGAAAATCGACGTCGACTATTTCCTACTCTGGAATGCTTCAGGAAGATGGTTATGAGACTTCATAATAGTGGATCGTTCCGTGGTTCCAGTTCTGAAGGCCGGCCGAGTTCACGAGACCCAGAATTCGAGGCAGATGTTTTGGAACATTTTCTCGGCAATCCAAAGACAAGTACTCGTCGTGCTGCGGCAGCCTTTGGTGGTGTGAACCATATGAGTGTGTGGCGTGTGCTACGGGATGATAGCCAGCACCCAAACGATTTTCAAAGAACGCATGAGCTGTTACAAGCGGACAATGATCTACGTTTGGCATTTTGCCGCTGGTACCGCGATCAGTTTGGGAGGTCTACCGACTTCGCTTCGTCGGTACTGTGGACAGACGAGGCGTCATTTACGCGTGCGGGCATTATCAATATGCATAATGAACATTTTTGGACTCATTTGAATCCCCGCGTATCAAGGGAATCAAATTTTCAACACCAGTGGCGGATTAACGTGTGGGCTGGTATAATAGGTTGTGCCGTCATCGGTCCAGTGTTTTTGCCGGCAAGTCTGAATGGGGCCAATTATTTAAGATTCCTAACAGAAGACTTGGATGACGTTCTGATGGCCCTGCCAGTGGCACAATACGTGAGACTCGTGATGGAACACAGGATGACTTTCCAGCACGATGGAGCACCTTTTGCTCGAAATGTACGTTCCCATCTGAACGACCGTTTCCCGCAGTGGATTGGGCGGGGAGGTCCTGTACCCTGGCCAGCGCGGCCCCAGACTTGACACCGCTCGATTTTTTTTATGGGGTCATATAAAAATATTGTTTATGCGGAGTCCTGTGAAAGCGCAGAAGAAATGAGGCAGAGGATCGAAATGGCGTTTAGTCAAATCACTCGGCAGATGCTTCAAAGAGTAGAGCAGTCTCTGTACCGACGCACGGAAATATGCATATTGCATGGAGGTCGGCATTTTGAACCTTACCTGTAAATGTGTGAAATGTGCCAGCAGTGCGTGCAGTGATTGTACTTATTATTCAAAATTATCGTAAACAAGTCAATCTTTCGTACATTGTACAACAGTGAATTACAATTCGTAGGAAATTCATTAAAACGTGTATGAATTGAACAGTAGGTAAGTAGGTACCAATTAAAAAAGTATCCACTATTGTAAAATTGTCGTAAATAAATGTATTGATACAAAATTATGTAGAATGTGTATACGATGAAGGCGTGCGTAACTACGGGCTTAATAAGTAAATAAATATCCTTTAAATTGTATGTAAATAAGTACGTACGCGTACCTAGGTATGGCATAAAATAATATTGTTAGAAATAATTCGATTTTTCTAGGTATTTAAAGATTTTGTTACTTAATATTAACGTATTATCAACATATTCAAATCATGTTTTTACAATGGCATTTCAATTGTAGTCAGCTGTTCTTTCTCCCCGCTTGCGGCCGCCCAGGTTTCATGAATGAATTTGTGAAGTCGTAGTAACGTAACTAGCAATAGAGTTGTGACGCAGTGGTTGTTTCGGACAATCACTATTTATACAAACATAATTAAACTTATATCAACATTAAAAGTTACTTATTTTTATTTGATATTTTGCACAGAGGGTCTAGATCAAGTATAGGTTTGGCTCCTTTAATATGACTACACCTTGCGGTTACACCCATATATACACTCTCATAATATATAATATAATATATAATATAATCTCATATATACGCATTGATAACGAAATGGGTACGTTCAAACTTAGACAACGTTCGTACTTTAGGTAAATTAAGTACCTAATTGCAATCACTCCTTATTAGAAAAGAATTTTGAAAAAATGTCGAACAGTGGTGCTTGTAGGGCATTGGCGCCACCATCTTTCGTGAGTTATCCCTTCATTTTTTATCTGAGTTTCACAGAAATTATTTGTTTAAAATTCATATTTAGAAAGTCTATTCCAATCACATATTTCTGAGAAACTTAATTTTATTTTAGAATATTCATTTTTTGTATAAACATTATTATATTTTCCTTGAATGCCTTACACGTGCTTTATAGACTAATTAAATTATAAGGGTTCTTCCATTGACTTACAAATAAATGGACGACGGGTCTAATACAAAAACCACGAAAAAAATGTCCCAAGTCAACCTATTCGAAATTTAAATTGTAATGGCATCGCAGTATCGCGCTGTCAGTAGAACAAATGAAGACTGTCGCGCTCTGTATACGATTTTAGCGCCTTACAAGTGCGGACACTTTTTAGCGCGGACCCGACGTCCATATAATTGTAAGTCAATGGGTTCTTCGCTTTATCGCATAAGACAGGGCCAGCTCGTATCGGAGGCCAAAACACTTCGTGACGGAATGACCAAGTCGTGCGCCTGGTGGTAAGCATAGTAGTTGCAGTACCACTCAGAACTTTGTATACAAAGATCTGAAGGGCACTGGCACTACGCCCGTCATCCTGAGACACAAGTTGACAAGTCCCAGGTCCCTGTAATATCACTACACTGCTTGGCGATAGAAATAATTAAGGTAGCAAGTATTTCCCTGAACGAACTCTTTCAGCAAAATTTTGTTCATAAATAATATAATAATAATAATAAATTATTATCCTAAATAATATCTACAGACATACGAAGGCGATAAACATAATTCATTCTCTATGATGTGTGCTTTTCGCAAATCCCACAATCAGTCTCGTATCTTAGTTTTGAATTCGATCTAGTTTGAGAATCCACTTCTGATGACAGCTATGTGTACTCGTCTTAAATGGTTTGAGTGTACAACTCATCTTGAACTTACTATTTGTAGTAGGTAGTGGTACTTTTCCCTTGTCTCATTAATTACTCCACCTAGACGATTTATCTAACCTTAATCTTAACCCATTAGCGCCCGCCGTGTCCAATCGACGACACTAGTTTAAGTACCTGTAATTTTTTTATATTACTATTAATACTCATTACAAAAGTGTATGTGTGAAGTAAAATAGTAAAACTTGATTTTATTACTAAAAAAAATATTTAGAATTAAAAAAAAAATTCTACTGTTCCTTTTGCGGGTTTAATCTACGCACACGTGAAACTTAAAAGTTAGTTCCTTTTCCTGTATGTTATTACCAACAATTTATTTATTTCCTTACATAAATTGTTGAAATATATTCGTATACTATAAAATAAAAATTATATAATGGAGCTAAATACTGTTTTCACAACTTGAGACAGTGGTATATAAGAAATCTCAATGTATAAGAAGCATCCAATTTAGGGCACAGCCCTATTCTAAATGTCGAACAAGTATCCGATTTATGCCGTAGGCTTTCCTTCGCCGAAAAGGACATGACAAATTTCAAATTAAATTTCGCACATAATTTCCAAAAAATCCAGAGTTCCTCCATATTTTCAGAAAATACTCGTAGATTTCTCCAAAAACTAAAAAATATTTTGCGCAAACACAACATTAACGAAATCGATCGCAATTTGTTTCTTTTTTTTAATAAATCATATCTTTTGGACCTAAATTAGAAAAAGGAGTGAAAGATAAATTCAAGGCATGGCAATTGGACAGGCAGCGTCACACTGTTAATTAGATCCTGTCAACCCGCTGCCAAGCTTGACAATTTTATTATGGATAAGCCCTTTACTCTGAGAAGATTCATTTCCTTCTACATGTGACATAAGATAATATGAAACAGAATTATTGTGTACCAAGAACGGTGCTATTGTAAACTGGATAACTATAACAGTTGCTGTTATTTTTAGACTGTTGCTATGATTTCGTAGCAACTCGCTATAATAATAATAAGAGCACATTGAATGTAAACAGTAGACAATAAATAAAGTAACTATTGCCTACTTGCAGTGGTGAAAGTTCATCTATCTGGATGAGAGATGCTTCTATGTCCTGCACCGCTTCTCATCGTGTTCATCAATGCTCGACTAGTATCATCAGGTGAGTGGATCTCTACTGCCTTTTAAATTCGTTTTGGATCCACCTACCGTGCTAGCCATTCGTATTCTTCGAATAGTGGCTATTTACCTTTGGCTATTTACACGCCCTACCTATAGTCTCTGAATACTGTATTGTGTGTTATTGGTCATTTTGGATTAAACTTGTACATATTTCATTAACGTTTGTTTTTCGGCTATTTGCATAAATATTTCGATCTATCACCATAGCATAATAAAACAAGTAATCCAACTCCAACCTGTTCGGCACGAACGCACATCCTTCGGTGGGTAAGATAGTTAGATTATTATTTTAGTTGTACTTGTTTACGCTTGCTAAACATAATTTGAATAAATAACGTCTTCGTCACAGTAGTCTCGTACTATATTTAAGTAACATTCGTGAGATGCAGAACTTACATATTGATATTTTTATACTAGCATCGCGTATTTATTAGTATTTCAATTATGAAAGTATGATCATAAAGTTGAAATAAAATGCAAGTTTGTATATACATAACGATGCATTTATAAACCATTAAATTGTTTAATTACAAAAAAATATTTTCAATATTTTAAACACCGAGTGCACGCTTCAATTCTATTTTCAATGAATGGCGCGTGTGACCCGCAATGTGCAATTTGAGTGCACCGCGATATTATGCGAATGTGTGTGTCCGATCACTTCTTGTCTTATTATACTATGTAATCAGCCTGTCTTCCTGATGTAGCTTATCTATGTCGGGGCGTAGAGTCATTAGTTTAACAAGAAACATTTAAGAAGATCGATATCTTTCGTTACAGTGATGGATCACTTTCATCAGATAACGGTTTAGATTCTTATAATACAAAGATCGACCACTCAGAAAAAATTCCTTCGATCCAGGCGGATTCGAACCGACGTCTTCTAGCATACCGTGCCAGACGCTATACCAACAAAGCCACCGAACGAATCAGCGGACCTCACGAATTTTTCTATGTGCTTGTTGTCGTGTCTTTGTATTTGGTTTTTCAACGACTTTTTTGTCGTTTTAGTTTCTATTTATATGTTTCATACGATTTTCGGCACAGAAATAAATGTTAATAGAACGGCGGCGAATGAACCGTGTTATCATGGGGAATGTATAATTAGTGAAGTAACATGAAATAATATCGATAAATCCATAGTTATTTTTATCGCATCATTACTCGTGCCATTCCGAGTTCCTGTGTTACGTTACGCCTGAGAGTAGATGTCAACTTTAATGGGTGCTCGCAACGTACAGCGTTGAGCACAGAATGCATTTTGTGTAGGACGCCATGAAATTTAAGTTTAGCTATGTTGCGAAAAAAATTAAAGTTCTTTTTATGTTTTTTTTAACAAAATGTGATTTAAGTTATTGAAAATATTTATTTTTATTTGCATGGAATTTGCTTCAAATATACTGTAGCAAAAATCGACGCGTACATAATTATTGCAGATTATACCACTCGTGTCCAAGAGTGCGTGCTCGATTTTTGGTCTGTTTTTCGAGATTTGTTGATTCACGTCGTTAATGTGAATATTTGTAATATATGATACATATGTGATACCTTGTAATTATATAATATATTATTTATGAAAGTTCGTGAATGAGACAAACAATTATGTATTTAAACTTACCGTAAACAGCTCTCCAAAAGATATAACTTTAGTTGCGTCAGCAAGTTCTGGAGGTAGCAAACCCTTACACGGCGTCTTCCCATACTCATTAATGATTTCACACAGCTCTTTCATTTCTGTGCAAACTCTTGCCTGGGCCTCAGCTCCACGGAGTTCTGTCATTGATCCGGGGACTGGTCTAAAACATAAACAAGGATTGTTTTTAATAAGTTACATGTAACTACAATTGCAAGCATTTAAACACAATTGTCCCCTTTTTATGATACCAAGTAACGGGATGAATGCGACTTGGCGTGCGCCTGGTGGTAAGCGACAAGCCTGTCCAACAGTTGAAATGTCACTCAAAGGTTTATCGCAAAGGTCTGAGAGGCACTGCCACTGCGCCCGTCACCCTGAGAGGTAAATTGACTAGTCCCAAGTGCCTACAATATCCATACACCAAACAAACCGGCGTTTCGGGCCCTTTACAAGTCCCAGTCAACCGTGATCATGGGACAAATACACGCGATTTAAATACAGAAAAATAGTTTCATTTCCTATGTGTAACAATCGCGAAAACCTAAGAACTCAATAAAAAAATGTGCTCTATAAAATATTAACAGCAAATATTCGCCAGACGGTTGTTATTTTTACAGTCGACTATGTTATTTATCGCTATTTTATTGTGGTCCTTAAATGCATGTAAAATAAAGATACCATTTTATTTGTTACTCATGTGCGAATTTGTTTTGTTAAGGTACAGACAAGAGCACATCAAGCTTGCCACTTTGTACTTTGGACCGTTCTTGTCGTAAGCGGCATAAAGTTGGATTTAAGTCTTAAGTATAAAGCTTGACGTGCTCTTGACCCTGTACCTATTTTCAACTACATTTAACATAATAAAATATCTTTTGAAAGACAAGAGAGTTTAGTCGATTGTAACGCATTTTTCTTTGAATTTTTCTTATTGTATTTGTTTGAACTTTGAATCTACAATAATAAAAAACTAGTCGAACACTTTCACAAAAATTAGATAAATATTGCTGACGTTAGATTTAAAAAAATTGGATCTTAACGTCAATAGCTAGTTGCTATTGAAGTTAGCATGCAAGCAAAAGGACGGAGAAAGGGACCGTCAAATAATCTGCATGAAACGTGACCGTGCTTACACCCATCTACTGATCCAGAATCTCCAAGTTCGACGTTCATACTATTATTTGCGGTCACAAATAATTTTCATAACGTAAAGGCGGTGCTGGAGGCGCGGATTCAAACGTATCATAATATTTGCGTTATGTCTTTTTTGCGCATCGAGTACATAACCAGAAATAGAGGCGAAATGTCATTTAATTTATTTGAAAACTATTTCGTCAAATCATTACGGTATCAACTGCGCTCCGACTGGCCAGCCCGAATTTGAAACAATTTCGGGTGTCGTCAATTGTTCCACTTCAAATCGACTTGTTTAACTTGAGCTTTAAAATAACATGTTTAATATTTTATTACAGATGAAATGTGATTCCGTTTGTTTTGTAATTAGATGTTTTGCTGATTTTCTCACATCACTGAATGCAACAGCCCCCATTGTTAGAGGTTCTGTCTTTATTCCAATAAATACAGGATATTTTTGGAATATACGGAAACGTACACACAAGTCAGTTGTTGGCGCTGTATTATTTCAGTTTTTTAATTTGTGATTTCAGCGCAAATGAGAGTTGATATTTAAAAGTGATATAAAGCCCATTTGCCTAATGAGTTGCCAGGGGTGGATGGCTCTTAATTCGTCTCTATTTTTGGTTATACACTCGGTGTTTATGCGCCACTGTGGTTGATGCGGCTTTGGCATAGCACGAATTGGGATTTTGGGAAGGTTCGGGAAAAGGAATTGCGAACTCTATAACCTGAGAAATAAAGGTCATTACCAAATATCATGATGAAATAATAACGCACACACTCATAATCCCGCACTGGGGAAACCCTGTACCGCGGGTGCCATGGACACACACATAGTTTGACAACCACTAATTGCACCCAAACTCACGAAAGAAACAAATGTAGTTCTTAAAAATATTTCTTCCGCCCCGGGAATCGAACCCGGGACCTCTGCGTTGCAGTCCAGCATAGTCTGTTCGGCCAGTGAGGCAGTTAACATATCATTATCAATATAAATAAAAACAATATTATCAAACTGTTGTCAGGTCAGGTAAGTATCTTATAATAGAGGACAAGACGATATCGTCGTAATTATATAATTACGAGATGCAAAATGTGTACAGGCCATCTAGAAAATTTCCTTCAATGTTAAAAAAAGTTATCTTGTTTAAGCCTACTGTCACTATCAGTTCAGTACAGTTCAGTTCAGTTCAGTTTAGTTCAGTCCAGATGAGTTCAGTTCAGTTCAGTTCAGTTCCATTCAATTCAATTCAATATGTTTATTTGCATACCACAATAATGTACAATGTGTTATATAGTACAAAGATCACATTATGGACCCTGTCGGGCACAACAAAGTAGAGAGGAAGAGAGTAAGTCGGCCGTTTTCGTATTTACCTTATTACCATGGACTTACTCCTTTATTTCAAGCCATCGAGTATATAACCAGAAATAGAGACGAAATGTAATTTAATTTGTTTGGAAACTATTCTGACAAATCATTACGGTGACAACTGCGCTCCGATTGGCCAGTCCGAATTTGAAAAAATTAACGTATTTACTCAATAATCAATATTTTATTGCAAAACCTTAATGTATATAATGAGATTTTAGTAACACAGAAAATACCAATATTATGGACCCCGTCGGGCACGCAATACAAAGGAAAGGAGAGAAGAGCAGATAAGCATAAAATAAAATTTAAAAAAAAATGTTTTTAACATAAAATTTACGTTTTCTAATTTTGGATGGTAAAGAGGTTTGGGGCGTCTGTACTATTACCCCATAAAATGATCCCATAACTCAGCCAAGAGTGCGTGTAGGCTTAGTATGTGACTATTGCCGTTTCTATGCTGGTTGTCTTTTTGATTTCGCGTAGTGCGTAAGAAAAATGAAATAGTTTTGATTTTATTTTTTGGATGTGTACGTTCCAATTCAAGTGTGTGTTTATAATAATACCTAGTAAAGTAAATTCTTTCACACATTCTGTTTGTGCTATTGTATTTGAAATTGAGCTGTAAAGAAGATTTTTGACGAGAGTGAAAAGTCATAAATTTAGTTTTAGAAAAATTAAGTTTAAGGTTATGGTCATTCAATCAGTCTGAAGTTTTAGTAAGAAGTGTGTTTAGTTTTTAGTTAATATATATATTGTTCTGACATGAAGTTAACAATTTTTGTTTTTCTTCTGTCAGCCAAGACTCAGAAATACATATAGCCTGGTATATAGGATTTTCTTGCAAAAATGTTTCCAATATATGTTGCTTCATATACTCTGAATAATTTGGTATAAGATTTTAAATTGTTGTTCTGTAGTTCCGAAAGGAATCATTATCGTTTTCAACATTATCAGGTTGGTTTTTTTTTTGGGTATTGTCTCTTCTTCGAGTTTATTTCTTAGCAAATTTATAGTATCATTTGTGAGGCTATTGTCATTTACATTAACTCTGCTTCCTTCGATGAACAATTGATTATATATCTTATCACCGCGTGTAACCCATTTCTTCGTGACAAGAGCATTTCTTCTCGCATGGCTTTCCTTTTCTTTTGCGATAAACTGTCCAAGAATTCGCATATTGATAATCCAGTTCGATGAAAGTAGCTACTATTTTCAATTAAATATCTTACCATCCTCTTGCTTATCAATTCAATCACAAGTGGTCTGTTCCCCATTCTTTGGTATCGGCCTATTCTGTATGTTTCTTCTATGTACCCGTTTAAGTCTATATGTAACAAATCTTGGAATACTCTTTGTATCCTATCGTATAGGTCGCATTCTGATTCTCTATAGTATTCTTCTAAGCCATATAATACCAATTTCTTACGTTCGGTTTCAGTTTTTTTTGTTTTCGCTGATGGGTATAGTTCTTGTTTCTATATTTTTAATTTCCTTATTTAACAGATCGTTTTCTTTTTGGAGTATATTTATTTTCGTATAAGTTGTTGTATTTTCCGTATTCTAATCTCGTTTTGCTCAGTTAAATCATCTGTATCTTGTTTAATTTCCCCTCTTAATACCTTCATTGCTTCCTGTATCTCCGTCTGTATTGTGATCCGTAGCTGAATTATAATATTCTTATTATTTTCGTGGAGTCTTTGTACTATCATTTCACGTATACTTTGCAAGAACAATTTAGTTTGGTTGGCAAATATAAGAGAATTGGTATCAGGACAAATGGCGTCGCCTAGAATCCATTCTAGGCGTCTAGAACGCGTCACCTATGTCTCCAGAACTCAGCGTATATTGGTGCTGTTGGGGAGCCACACATTTCCTAAGTATTACATTATCTATTTCCTGCGGTTTGAACTGATATTCAGTTATGTTTTCTTGTCTGTCGGCTTCACCGGTGTATTCAAATGTCCGATCTTTAGAATCTTGCAGTAGCAAGCTTGACACCTCCAATTTTCTTTATGTTCTGATGTCATTATATTATAAAAGCCCTGACTAGAAACATTGGCGCAGTCTAAGTCATATATACAGTGACAGTATGCGCACGTAAGATTTTCCTTTTTCGGAATTTTTTATAGCGTTCAACACACAATGCAGACAGTTTATATTATTGCTATATCTGTACTATCCTTTACTTAGTAACTAAAAATCATATGTACAGTGTGTTGAAATTTACCCCAAAATTATTTGTATTATTTTTAATGGCAACACTGATGAGGTGTCAATTTCAAATGTATGATTGTCAATTGATTTTGACAAATAAAATTGTTCGGAATCTGAAGGTACTTGGGTATCCGCGAGTGACAGTACAACAAAAGAGGTCATAAAAATTCTCACTTATCTCAACTGTTTTCTCAGCGGTTTTCTTGACAAAAACAGTGGAATTTCGCACCAATCACAAAACAATTCTTATAACTTAACTAATTTTTAGCGATCAAAAACTACGGAAACAAGTCAAACATGTCCGAATCGCAGGGGCACCACTCTCTTCATCCTTATCTGGCTGCCCTTGTTCATATTTTTTGCATAGCTACATTTTAAGTATATCCGTTTAGCTAAGCTTAAAAAAATTGTTTTACATAATTTGTAGAACTTTAAGTTCCACATCTATTGGGACCCAAACGCCTTGCCCTTAAATATACTATTCATAGATAAAATCTTACAAAGTTTACGAATAAAATTTGGAATATTTTTTATTGGTTCACGCCGAAATCGAATTTTAAACTTTTATAATTACTATTTTTATGACCAAGTCCCTCTAGCCTTTTTTTTTTACTTTTTTAAAATAAAATGGACTAACTCTTGAGTACAACGTAACTCTGGAGAAAAGCTAGGATCTACGATGGAACGAGCTCGCCTAGACGATGCCTATTCAGTCGCACCTTAAAGGCACTCGGGTTGTATAAGAGTGAGGTGGAGTGACGATTTGCTGAAGGCTGCTGGTAGCAGATAGATGCGACAAGCTGAGGACCGGGCGAAATGGAGCGTATTGGGAAAGTTTTATGTCCAGCAGTGGACTGCGATGGGCTGATGATGATGGTGATGACCAATAGCAACTTTAACTTTTATTTTTTTCGGATCTAAGACGTGTATATTGTTTTTTCAAACAAACCAACGTTTCGGGCCACGGCTGACTGAGACGGTAAAATCAACAATAATTAAATCTAATACTAACACAATTTTTTTTTACTATAGTTAAAAGTTATTAAGTTAAAAACCAAAAGCAACAAGCACCTTGAAAAAATCGTAAGGTCCGCTAGTTCGTTCCGTACAGTCGGATCGCTGGATTTTGTTCTAAGTCTTCGATCTAAGATAGTATTTTACAAAAACAATTGAATATCATGGCGTCAAACATCGTGACATTCAATGAACTTAAAAATTTAATAATACATTGAATTAACTTTGTTTACTTATTAACAAAATATCCGTCATTACGCACATAACGCATGTTAAATTCGTTGCTGCAAATAGTCCATTTTACTATCAATAAATTTGTTATAGCTACATCGTTGCGCCTAATGCGAGTGGTCTGGTTTAATTTATTTTTATTTCAAAGCTCTACTACATTACTTTGATAGCTGTTTTATGATTTATATCTTGTGGATTTCTGACAACTGGTACGTATATACATATTATAAGTATAAAATATAAAAATGTTTTATAGAGTTAGTTTATTTATTTAATAAGGCTTACCAATTAAATATATGTATACAGATACGTCAAGAGTCGATACTACCTCAGCTCGAATTAAAATATTTCCCGTATACTATTTTTAGGGATCGTGTTTTCACACCGTATATTAATCGGTGCATATCATTGACTTACAAATAAATGGACGACGGGTCTAATACAAAAA
>NW_020654289.1:16879749-16935664 GCF_003589595.1 Hyposmocoma kahamanoa
AATGGATATTTTTTGTTCAGGTCTGTAATGTAAACATTGGAATTGTAATGTAATTTTGTATCCGTTACGTATTTGCACAATTTACGTTATATGTTTCACTAAATTAACGGCGGAAATTGAAATATTGAACTGGACATTTTGTTTTAAGGTTCCTTATGACAAAATATCTCTTAGGACATTTGATAAGGGTAATAATTTTACCGAAAATTTTCACCGTCAATATGGTACTATAAGTCTATTTAATATTGTTTGTATATGACTGTTTTTTTACCTGAATAAATGAATAAGAATGTTATCGGAATCAGCCGTCACTATTTTATTGAATCAATCCAAGCACTACGTTACAAAGAAGTAGTGACATTTTTGTGTGCAGGTTAACCAAAAAATTTAAGTATTTTGAATAACATGATAGCACTTTTCAGCTATTAATCTCAATCACTGACCCATGGCCTATTAAATAGAATAATTTACCGCCATCATTAAAACTGTGCTAATGTTTGACGCAAATCAATCGTTGGCACTTGTTACTGCCTGTCTCACTTGGCAAAGTAAATTATACATTAAAATACCGGGTAAAACGAAGATCGTTCCTAATGGTGTATAAAATAACATGCGTACGGTATTTTACGAACGATACAGTACCTTTTAGCGTGAAACACGCAGAGAGCGATCACGGGCGCTCGCTGTATTGTAGTCCATATAAATATACGGAATAAGACCCACCGCGGTCCCGACCCGATCCGCACCCATTCTCTGTGTGTTTCACGCTTTTAGCGTACTGGATCGTAAACGTTATACTATTTAGAACGGTTACATATTTTCGCGACGTTCGTGACTTTCGGAAGCAAGACAAATGTGTGTTTGTGAAACATGCGAATGCATCACGACCCTAGGAATTTACAGGCGGTAGCATCTTGCAATCGCGCGCGATTGATGCAGTCATGCGTTTACATCGCGATTGAATCACAACAGTCACAGTAACCGCTCTAATACTGACTAATAATAATAACTTCCCAACGTTTTGAACGGGCGAGCTCGCGTCACTGACAATTCCGGGTGGCCTCGGGCCAACGCGCATAACAGCGTGTGTTTGCTTATGTATCGAGAATTAAGCGGCCTAAGCTCTCACACCACGTCTTTGAAGTTACCGACGCGTGGTGCATCCAAACAGGCCGCCACGGGAGAGCACGGGCACGCTCAGCCTTCTTCGGCTTCTTCCTACGGCGTGTTGGCGTGAGCTCGGAAACCACGGGCCGTGGAAAATAACCTTTAGGATCTATATTTACTGGCACAGGTTAAAATTAAGTTCTTTCCAGGAGATTAAATATTGCGTAACTGAACAATTACTAACTTATTAAGTACCTACCTATTGTAACTGATTGTGTGCACTAAAGTTATTATTATACAGGATGTAAAGAAATTTTATAAAAGTAAAGGTTTGAACCCCATTTCCATAAACATCAATTTCCTCCTGGTGCACACGATATGTTCGTCTAATTACTTGGTATCACAAAAAAAAGAAGCACACAAGCAGTAATTGATCCACTTCAATTCAAATAAATGTATCCCAGCACTATCAGTGCATAATCCACTTTGAATTTGCTTCGAGACACCACGTCAAAGGATCTGGCAACATCGTATCCCACCTCGATCAACCGCAAATAACTATCAAGAGAGGATGTATGCGCGCCACGCATTTTTGTTCATCAAAATCGACAGCCTGTTCAAGAGGACAGCCTACTCACTGAACCAGGCTAGGAGTCTCCTATAGCAATCGCTACTAGTCAGTAGCGATTGCTGGATTACGGGCAATTTAGAACTCGTGAATACGTGACATTAAGAATTTTGCATGCTTAGTTCGAAATTCAAAGATGCCAGAAAATCAACAACAGAATTATTATAGTTGTTTTTTATACAATATTACGTACCCTTCTCTTTGCCCTAAAAACAACAAATTCCCTCGAAAATTCAATTTAATGAAGACCTGGGGCATGGAGTATTGTGTACGTGTAAACATATCTACACTCATATTTTTTATACTCATCTACATAACAAAAAAAATATATACGAATTCAAAGTCGTTGACATTTTATTACGCTCTTATAGAACACGTCGCACTTTTAACCGACTTTAAAAAAGGAGGAGGTTCTGAATTCGACTGTACGTTTTTTTTGTATGTATGTAACGCGATAACTCCGGTATTTGTGAACCGATTTTCATGATTCTTTTTTTGTTGGAACGAGGGTACCTGCATAGTGGTCCCATTTAATTTTAAAGAAAATCATCCACCTCTAAGGATGGCTGTTCACGTATGAAGATTCATTTTTGCAAATGGCGCCTAAATTTTATTATAAGGAGCAATTATTTTAATGGTTGATTTTGCTGTTCTCCAAATCAAGGTGTTTTTCTCTCTCAATAAACTTTTGAGTAGTGAGAGCCGATTTTTATTATCTCCTGTGTCAAGTCCCGTGTAGTGGAGAATTTAAGGATATTTCAATAAAACTTAGCAAATAGACGAAATTCCACGTGCGTTTGCGCACTTTCCGGTAACCGATTTCAATAAAACTTGGTAATTATATGAATTCCACGTACTTTTAAGGTCGGTTTTTTAGTACTCTGTACTGAGATTATTGTTCATAGCTACGCTACATCTTCCACAGTTACAATGTTTATATGCAATTCCCAAAAGCAAAAATATCAAATGTCGTTAAAAAGAGTTGACAGAAATTAATTGTAAGTTTGTTTCGGTACGTATACGCAACGCTAATAACGCTGCTAGCTCCATAAACAATAATCAACAAAACGCTTGGTACAACTCACGAAATACCAAGAACGGTTCAAAGAGATATGTATGTTTTCCTTTAATTGATTTCTAAATCAGCACATTTCTTTACACTAAATAATGCTATTTAGTGTAAAGAAACTTACACTTATTTACCCACTTATTTTCGTAAAGCTCCACCGCATAAATACGAGAAGGTATTGTGACATTACGTAGTACTTCAAAATATCTCACAATTACGTAAACTTAGTTTAGCTCTCCAGCGAAGAAAGCGGTACGAGATCACAAAGATCTATTTGCAGAACATTGTTATTTTGCACTGCAAATGAGCACAGCCGCGTAATAGACGGGAGTATCTCTAAATATTATTTTTGAAATATCTTGATGACAATTGACAAATAGACTTTGCCTGAAGTAAAGAAATTATACGAGTAAAGGTGGAACCCCATTTACTTCAGTATCAAGCGTGCTGATGTGTGCTGAAGTTGGATTAGTTAGTAACGCAACTTAACAAGTGTCTCAATCATGTAATACTCTTTTTACTTAATAACGTTTTGTTTTGCGACAATCTGAGATTTACGCCATGTATTCACAAGAAAGCATTGTTGCGCAGAGTGACATTCGTCCATGTTGTGGAATATGTGCTTCATATCCAAAGCGCTGTTCAGCCAATTTAGTTTTTATATTTTAATGATCATAGTTTATGGATAATGTTCACATTACTGCTTGGCGGTAGAAATAGGAAGGTGGCAGTACTTTGTTAGACGAACACTTTCACAAAGAGCTCTACTGTTACTACAACTGTAACTATTTAAGAGCTAGGCTCTTGTCAGTAGCCTCCTCACGGTTCATAGCCAGCTCCTTGACCACTATGCAGCTGCTCTATACGAACAACTAGGTATGTATGTATGTACATACATATACTTCACACCTTTTTCCCATGGGGGTGGCAGAGACAGTATTCCACTCGGCACGGTCCTGACACACGTCCTTCATTTCATTAACACGCATCAGTGCTACTCCATCAGAGTTACTCCAGCCAGTCTTCTCAAAGCTCTCTTTTCTACTGCATTAATTCTACTTTCGTACTTCTCTGCCAAACCCAACATTCACTATCATACGTAAGTCTAGGAACAAGCACCCCCCATGCATAACCGGTCGTGCCTTTTTAGACACTTTCCAGCTGCCCATGAAATAGATATAGAAACCATTTATTGTAACGCCACACAAAAACAAAGACTAATATAGCTAGAACAGAAATAACACAAAAAGCAGCGTAAAAAAACATTAAAACAACAAGTTACATAATACTATAAAATATTTCATACATATTTAAAGTGCATTACTTCAAATATATTAAACAAGATTATCTATTTTCGTAAAATAAAAGTTCTTTGACTTCAACATTAAACAACTTTTGTTCTTACGCAGTTACTATTTCGAATAATGCTATGTGAATTTACATGTTTAAATGTTTATGATCATTAAGTTAAATAAAAATATACAATTAAAGTAACGTATCACTGTTGTAAATATAATTACATTATCATATTTTATTAGAAGTAATTCAATTGACTCTAAAAAAATAAAATAAAAGATATAGGAGCGCCCTGCCCGCCATATTTGACAATAGTAATAAGATGTTGTGTTCTTGTGATCAAGAAGGAAATATTAACGTAGATATTTTATTATGATTTGAAGTGTAATTTACTAATTTATTAACAAAACTACGAATCATAACCTGTTTTGTTCATGAATCTGTTAGCTGCACGGGCGCCGAACGAGTTACGGGAGAAGCGCGGGGAGGGGTCCCTGGCTAACACAATATAACAAGACGCGACCACAAATTAGAAATATATAGTAGGACGCGACTCGCTCATTTGAAGGCCTAATCTAATTAGGACTAGTGAATTACAATGCGCTGTAATGTGCAGTTTTATGTACCATTATGTATGTATAACGATTTAATAATTCCACTTTCGACTTTTACAAATTACTACTAATTGTATAATGATTAATGAATTACTTGTAATATAACATTAAACTTATATTAATTAAATTGTGTAATATTTTAACTGCCTCTGTGGCCGAACGGTTACCATGCCGGACTGGCACGCAGAGGTCCCAGGTTCGATTCCCGGGCCGGGCGAAATATTTGTATGAACTACATTTATTTCTCTCGTGAGTTTGGGTGTAATTTGTGGTTGTCTATGTGTGTGTCCATGGCACCCGCGACACAGGGTTTCCCTAGTGCGGGGCTATGTTGAGTGTGTGCGTTATTATTATTATTATTATTATTTAAAATGATAAATAGGCAGATAATTATTACCTAACATTTACAGGGAAAACGGACACAAGATTCATGTCGCAAAGGTGAATATTTCGCCTGCCCTATACCGCAACCACAGCAATGTTTGCGATAACAGCTGCCGCACACAGAAGCCATAAAGTGAAACCAGTGTTGTAAGTGTAAAAGTGAATTTAGAGTGTACTTTTTGTTTATATAAAATATACTTTATGCAACTGATTTTAAACGTGTGCACCGACTTCAGACTACGGAGTGATGGCGGCAGCAAGACGTTCCAAATCTTTGCGGCAGCAAATTTGAAACTGCCGCGAAATGCTGTAGTACGATAGCACGGCAGGACCAGCAACCATGCAGACGCTCTGGCGAAGACAGATTTTACTTCGTGGGACCACACCAATTTCTCAGTCAGATAAGCTGCAACCCTATGTTTGATAACCCAAAACAGAAGAGTAGCTAGGTGCAGGTCAATTCGCGATTTCATTTTTAAGATGTTAGCGTTGTTAATGTAGGGAGTTACATGCCTAAGCGGTGGTATATTAAAGCAGAACCATGCACAAGCATTCTGCACGCGTTGTATTAATTGTTGTATACGCGTTAATAGTCGCGGCCCGTGAACAACGTCCATATAATTATTACATTTTGAGAGAATCAGTGAGTCGCATAATTTTATACGTATGTCAACATTTACATAATTTCTAATTTTATACAATATCCTTAATCTATAAAAAACAATTTCTAATAATACCCGACACATGATTAACATAAGGAGGCCAAGATTCCGAGCCTCTCTGACTCGCTCAAGTTTTTCACCCCTAATCGATAAACTAATTCTGTGACTTCCAATTTTTGCTGTTTGTTATCTTGTTCCGAACACCGTGTATTTAGATTTAGTACCATTTAAGACTAGAGAATTAGATTCTGACCATGAGGCTATCCGTTAATGTTCCAAATCATCGTTAATGTTGTCCACGGCTGCCTGAGTGTCACTTTGTGTACATGATATGTAGATCTGAATATCATCGGTATAAATATGATATTTACAGAATTGGATTTGATTTATCACATCGGCATTATAAATGATGAAAAGGATAGGGCCGAAAATTGAACCTTGTTGATCCACATTGGTTGGAAATTTCTCCACAATGAGACTGATTTTGAAATAACTATCGAACCATTTGATGGAAGACTCACTGAATCCATAATAGTGTAGTTTTGATAGTAGAAGACTAACATTTATGCAGTCAAACGCCCTGGAAATATCAAGTAGCGTCAATATAGTACCCTGACCATTGTCTTGCGCAGATAGGATATCGTCAACAACTTTGACTATAGCAGTTGTCATGCTATGTTTCTTTCTAAACCCCGACTGTATAGTTGGTAGAACTTCATGTCTTTCTAGAAAGGTAGTAACTTGCTTCACCGCAATCGTTTCCAGGACCTTAGACACACAAGGCAGTATGCTAATGGGTCGAATGTCTTTCAAGATAGTTGGGTTATTTATTTTAGGTACAGGCCTTACTACTGCATGCTGCCAGTCTGTTGGAAACGTGTTAGTTGAAATGGATCTGTTTACCATAACAGTCAGGATGACAGGCAAAGACACCAATAACATGTCTAGCGATATCCCGTCGAGGCCAACCGCTTTTGACATACACACATAACATGTAACCACATAACATGAAGGCATGCAACGCACCATTCACCTGATTCCCTAGGTTCACTCCCCTTTCAATGTCACTTTCATATCTTCCATCACGTGTAGTGAAAATAAAGACAAAAATGTCAGGATGTTTTACGCTTATGAATTTCATATATTTTTTGTGAAAGTATTTTCCACTAGTTTGTTGTTATTACTGGTACAAGATGAGGCACTGACAAAAATTCCGTCGATCTGAGTGGTGGCTCCGGCATGGCTACGAACAATTTGAGTCCAGTCTGATCGAAAGAATTTTTCTGTGTTCTATTTTGGTATCAGTAATAATAACGCCTTATTAATTTAAAAAAAACCTTCACTGCTAAGGTAGTGTAAAAGTCGTTAGTGATTTAGATCACGATAAGGTTGAAATTAAAGATTTGAATTCGACTCTAAGAACCTTGTGATAAGAATTATCCAAAGTTCAAAGTGTTAAGTTTGTTCATGTGCTCTCGGCCGAACTTATGAGTTTGACGAAGTTCGCAAATCTCGAATGTTCGGTTGTTTGGAGAGCATCATTGTCATGTTCATTTGTAATTTTTTTACCCCAAAGACCGTATACTTCCTTTTAAATACTCTGAACAATCTTTTCACATTACAATGTCAAATCTAAATGACATTTGCATGTGGGAGGAATAATTTATTATAATACGCTCCACACCCACAAATCTGTTAACTTATGTACATTTCATTAATAAGGCTTTTAATAGACGGGGGCAGGTGGACTCGTTGTACACAGACTTTTCAAAGGCATTTGACAAGGTAGATCATAGCATCCTCTGTCAAAAATGCTCCATCTCGGAATCCATGGCTGCTTTCTGCGATGGTTTAAGTCATACCTCGCAAATCACAATCAGGTGGTAGCTGTATATGGCTATAATTCTGTCCCTTTTGTGTCTACTTCCGGAATTCGTCAAGGATCTAACTTGGGACCGCTACTTTTCGTGGTATTTATTAACGATCTTTTGGAACCCATTACCTGTAATTGTATCGCTTACGCCGACAAACTGAAAATCTACCATGAAATTTTCAGTACTGCTGACTACACTATATTACAAACAAATATTCACCGCCTACATAAATGGTGTATCATCAACAATATGTCAATGAATACAGTGACGTGTCATCTAATTACTTTTACAAAGAATAAGAATCCTGTAAGCTATTCGTATATTGTTGATGATGTAACATTAGTTCGTCAATCAAAAGTGAAGGTTCTCGGGGTTGTAATGGATTCTAAATTGAGTTTTATTTCACATTACGATTATGTAATTGCCACAGTAAATAGAACACTTGGATTTATTTTTAGAACGATAAAGCCATTCAAGAAGCCGGAGAGCGTTTTGTTACTATAATTTATATTGATTAGGAGTGTATTGAAGTATTTTTCGGTGGTGCGGTTCCCTTTCTACCATATTCATATTGTTAGAATTTAAGCTGTCCAAAGACGTTTTCTGCGGCACTTAAGTTTCAAATTTGGTTGCCCACAATGAGGATAGGTTGAAGCAAATTAGTCTCTGTACGCTGCAGTCACGGCGTGTCGTTAATAATCTTGTCACCATGTATAAAATAGTTAATGCAAAATGGGACGCATGTAAATTGTGGAGTCACTTTTCTTTGAGGATTGGAAGTAAACGTACACAATGAATGTTTCATGTGCCATGTTGTACTAAAAACGTTAAATATTAATTTGTACTAGCAATATAAATTTGTATGCTTGTACCTGTGCCAATAAAAAAAAAACTAATTTTAATTGAAGGCGAAAAATTTTAAATTATACTGATATAAATCAAAGGATATGTTCTATTAATTCGTAGAAAATTCTCGTTCCTACAAAAGAAATGTTTTCTGCCGTCATTACACGTTTGTTACATTCGACATTAGTTTTTTTATCGAATACTCACTATAATGCTCGTTTCATTTAAATGCTCCGAACTAAGATTTCACTTAACAATATCGAATGGTCCTTACAAGTAAATGCTGTGTGTCAGTGGGGATGTACCTCTAAGCAGTTATCCAATGTTAGAATCATACAAGATATTATAATGACGTATTTTACCTTTTCAACTTAATAAAAATTACATAGAATAAGTGTGGCGGTATTTCACCGTATCCAAAGCAATTTAGAATACTAAGTGCTATTGGGTTTAAAATTACACAAAGGTTGCTAACCGTACTGTCTGTACAATATTAAAGCACTGTGTAAAAGATTACTAGTGACCAGAGAATAAAGAATAAGAGAACGGACACTCTCCGCCCCTCTCTAGTTTTAGATACCGCACCACGCCCCGCACATTGACGGTCACATTGACTGAACGACAACAAGGCTGCCGGCTAGTCGTTTTCGCGCGAAGACGGCTTTGAATATAGTTTTCATTTATTCATTACGAAACTTGTACGTTAATATAAAACATCATTTTACGTTACTATTTATAACGTTTGTGAATTGTACAGTGTACGGCTGTTCGTCATCATTTTCCGAAAGATGAAACGACGTAAGTAAAAAAAACTTATGTCTGAGACTCATTCAGTTATTATTTTCTTCATTTATTTACTGCAGAGTAATATATCCATATAAAAAATACAGATTTATTATATCAATATAATGAGACGCCATGACTTCGCGAATTTTCTATTCGTATTGCCGATAAATATTACGTAGGTAGTGAATATATCTTATTATTAACTAAATTTGGACCAGCAATTTCAAATACCTTGGTTACTTTACTTAAAAATACATGTCCAAAATATGACATTTTAAGTGATTTTAATATATTTTTGAAATAAATCATCAATACCTATTACTTTAGTTAGTGAATTAATGAAAAATATAATAATATATCGGTATAAATACCTAATACACATGTATAATTATTAGGATTCTATTAATAGAATCGTAGACAACAAATCCGCGTTAGAATTTTCGCTATGTTGCCGGTTTGACCACGTAACGTAATAGTGCGAGACAGTAATAGGTAACCCTGCCACTTCACGCACACATTTGCGCGTGTGCAGATAGCGCCTTGTTGTGTGTAGTAGTAGTAGTAGGTAAATAATTTTCGACCGTTGTATGAGTGTCCGGGTTGTGCTACTGACTACTGCCAAAATTACTACCAAACAGAAATAACACTGCAGTACTAATTAATATATTTTAATTTATTCTAATTTCCATTATTAATTAATAATAAATTAAACTGAATTAAAATCATATTGTTGAAATAAAATAATTTGTAAAACATAATGAAGCGTAAATTGGAATGTTTCTTTGTAAAATTAAAAATAAGGTATTTAATTAATAACTTTTGTAGTTATTAATTAAATAAATGCAAACTACCCTATTTTTCACTATAATAACGGTAATATCAATATATTAGACATAACTGCTTGATGACTGTACCACCTCAGTCAACCGTGACCATGGAACCTGCAAACGGCCCGAAACGTTGATTTATTTGAAAAAACATCTGATGGAATGTGACAACAAGGTCGACGATGCAGAATGCACACCTATTCAGGGTATAAGTCTTCAGGTAAGGAATGCCACTCCATGTAAATGTCGAAGCAAAGCTTGGAATGTCCATAAGGACAATCCCAGCGTCTAGTCCGTCTATGATGATAACGGGAAGTCAAAATTAAATGGTGCATTTCCATCTCACTATATCATCACATCGCCGCTATATTCACACTGTTTAGGATGTTATTATAAGGAGAGGGTTTGGGGGAAAGTTCTACTAGGGTCAATGCGGATTGAGGCCTTTAAACGCCTTTGACGAGCTATGTAAATCTTCTCTGATGCACAGATTAACTAGTAATATTTAAGCGTGAAACATACAGAGAGCGGGTGCGGGTCGGGAGCGTGTCGGGTCGGGCGCACGCACTCGCACTCGGTGTGTTGTCGTCCCGAGCCAACCTGAACCTGCTCTTTGCGTATTTCACACTTCAGTGAGTTATAATTAGAAACGTAGATGGCTTATAATTCGGAAATTGTTTCGGACCCGGAAACGAGCTAGCCATCTGACGCGAATTAAACGCACGACTTCCTAATTATAAGCTCCCCAATTGAGAAGTTTTTTCTCAAAAAGCTTTATTTAAGCGTTACGCAGTCTACTCGATGATATCCAGACGACAGCTGGTGAGAATTCGTGACAACTAGAGTAATAATAGCTATAACATGCAGATTGAGAAATCAAACTACATTTTATTTTAATGAGTACTTGTAAATATAGACACATGCGAAATTTTACAAAACACTTATACTGTAGTAGCATATATGATAAAACAAGTATGGTAACTTCGTACAAACGTAGCAGCGCGGCTTGTATGTGTGCACACATTCAAATAATAACGAAAGGCGCGTGAAATCACTAGCACTATGCAAAGCGAGTGTATCGCGAGATTATAGAAATGTGTGCGTCCGTAAAGGGCAAGCGGGCGCGCACGTATATGAGGTGCGTTGCTACGTTTGTATGGATCTATCATACTTGTCTCATTATATTATTATAGTATGGTTGTAGTCAAACGTAACCTCTATGTGTACTACACTTAGATACATCTATTATCACACGATATTTATACAGTCGGTATGGTTTTTTGTCTGTGTTGATGAGAACCCGCCTGGGTACCACTGCCGTATTTATGTTTACCGCCAAGGCATTGTGTTTCGGAATGAAAGGGGGACAGTCATAGAAATCACAAACATAGCACGCTTAAGTGTTCTGTACACTTAAGCTGGTAAAGTGTTTGGGAAATTAAATACGCTTCTTTTATATCACTAACCACAATCTACCTCGACTTTTTTATAATATACCATAAAAAAGTATAAATATAGAATTGTCTTTTTTCTTTATGATGCCAAGAGAGGAGACTAACAAGTCGTACATCTGGTTCTAAGCGACAGGCCTGTTCATAACCGTTGCAGTACCACTGAGAATGTTAAGTCCTAAAGACCTGAGGAGCACTGCTACCGCGCCTGTCCCTCTGAGGTATCATAAAACAAGTCTCATTACTGCTTGGTGCACAAATACGTCAGTGGCAGTTTTCGTTGCTAATTCAGAATTTTTTTAAATTAAATAGGTAAAATGATTAAAGATACAAATGATTTAGTGATAAATCATATCAACTGTAGAAAAGAAAAAACACTGAAGAAACATTTAAAAAAATTTACATTGGAGCGTTGTAGAGTTCTTGTTTTTAAGGGATAAAAATCGTAACGTTTTTCTAGATCATATAGAGGGATGAGCTCAATGAACATGTTATGTAAAATTTGAATAGCTTTAAAAAAAAGAAAGAAACATGTATTCGGTTATTCACAAACAATATTACAACATAACAACTATACACAAGGTCTGTTAAAAAAACAAAAAGAAGATAACTTATAGATTAAAAACTAACATACACAATATTAGCCGAAAAGGTTAGCCAGCTCAGTTTATGTTGTTTAAATACTTAACATACAAATGTTAAGTATTTAAAATAAGAGTAAAATAAAATAACATTACAAGACGAGTTACAAGATGACAAAACTAAATGAAAACTTAAAAAAAACCGACCTCAAAAGTACGTGGCATTACGTCTATTTATTGATAAGTTTTATTGAAATATCTCCTAGTTCGCCACCATACAGAACTTGAGACTCGAGATAATAAAAATCGGTTCTCACTACTCAGTACATAGAGAGAAAAACGCCTTGAATTGGAGAAATAGCAAAATCAACCATTAAAATAATTGCTCCTAAATTAAAGTTAGCCGCTATTTATAAAAATGAATCTTCATGCGCGAACAGCCACCCTTATTGGTGGATGATTTTTTCAAAATGAAATGGGACTACTATGGAAGTACCCCCTTTCCAACAAAAAAAGAATCACGAAAATCGGTTCACAAATACCGGAGTTATCGCGTAACATACATACAAAACAAAAAAAAGAACATACAGTCGAATTGAGAACCTCCTCCTTTTTTGAAGTCGGTTAAAAAATATTTTATAAATGTGTATTGTGCTCTTAATAAGCTACACATTACAATATAAATAATGTTCATAATTTATCTGAGAAATTATAATTATAATACTTACTTATTTGAAATAAACAGTGACTAATTAATAATTGTAATAAGTAATATAAATGATAGATTAATTTTAATGATGATGGAAGGAAGATGGAATGAGATAGAAGTTGTCGCCGTTTTTTCTGTTGTTGTTATTTCCTTAACATTTCTACGGAAGCCCTATACAGAAACTTTTGAATACTTTTGAATAGCAATAACTATATTCCAAAGTTAAAAAATGCTTCCTAAATAAATGTTGCTTAACCAAAATGGTCCAGAAATAGTTTCCGGAAGAAACCTTGATGCGCCGCCATAATGCGAAGACCATACAGTCTCGGTGAGAGCAATAAAACGACATCATCATCATTGAAGCAATTACAGTCAGATCAAATTTTCTAATTAATTTATAAAAAATATTTGTATACTTTTTATATTATATTTTATATTCATTACACTCTATTCCCTCTTTGTCCAATATTTGACATGTGCTTGTTCAAGCCACAATATCTGTTAAGATTCTGTTGAGCGTTCTGATTTCTTTCCTGTCCAATGACAGAGCTTCTCTACTATCAGATAGCTCTAGATAGATAGCTATCAGAGCTTTTGAATGCTCAAGACCCTTGCTCTGTAACCACGCTTCCGCGAGACGTGTGTACTCTCGTTCTGCAGAGTGAGCTTTGCCAGGCTGTATGCTAACCCCATAAAGGGTTCGGGTCTAATAAAGGTTACCCTGTATTTGGTCCATTCGATTTTCTGGTACAGATATTCTAGCCTTGACACACGTGATGGCCATAAGCGCTGTATTTCGATCTTTATACAAATAAACATCCAAGAATACTTACGTTATTAGACGTTAAATCCAAAAATAACCCTTACTATTTCCTTAGTAAACATTGGCAAATAACGAACTTATTCATTTATCCCGGATGCTGCAATCGTAAATTAAAATAACATCTCATAATAATATTTGACGCTGGTGAATGATTTAATGGACGCTATTAATTAATATGCCCGGCTTAGACATGAATTATAGACTTTTTTTAAATTATATTAATACTTAAAAGTTCTCTTTTTGTTTTACCGTAGGAGTGAACAAGGCGAAAATGGGATAGGTCAAGGAAAAGATAAAATAATGTATACAATCTTTTTTTTCCTACTTTTAATCAAAGATTGGAGAAACTGCGACCAAGACCCTTAAATTATGAAAAGAAATTGAAATTGTAGTAGCAATAGAGCTCCTGTGAAAGAGCTCATCCAGTGAAGCACTACCACCTTACCAGACCTATTTCTGCCGCTAAGTAGTAATGTAATCATTACTGTGTTCCGGTTTTGAAAGATAAGGGTGCTGGTGAAATTGCAGACACATAGGACTTGACAACTTATGTCTCAGGGTGACGGGCGCAGTGGCAATGCCCCTAACATCTTTGCTATTTAAAGCTCTGAGTGGCACTGCAAATGTTATGAATAGGCGTGTCGCTAACCACCAGACACATCTGAATGTTTCGGCCTAGTGTTAAACCTACATAAAACATAATTACCTATTTCTGCCGCCGAGCAGTAATGTGAGCAGTAGTGTTTTGGTTTTATAGGTAAAGGGTGCTGCTGAAATCATAGGCACATGGAACTTGTCAGCTTATATCTCAGGGTGATGGGCGCTGTGGCAGTGCCCCTCAGATCTTTAGGATTTAAAGCTCTGTAGCACTGCAACTGTCATGGACAGAGATTATAAAAAAACCCAATAAGTACAATTTAGTTATTTTGATATTCTATTGCATTTACTTCAAATAGTTAAAACACAAGCTCTTCACTGCTTCGTGTTGGTAGAAAGAAAGACTATTCAAAATTTGAATCCGACATCCAACAATTACAAATGTAACTGTAAAAAAATTAACAATCTAGAAAATTCATTCAGATAAGTGTCCAGAACTAGCAATATCGGAATCGTTGGAGACAGAATGTACAACGTAAGCTATGTAATTACGATTCTCAGTTAAATAATGAACCGACTGCAGACAGAGAGTCCCAGAAGTAAAAAATAGTAGTAGTTATAAGTCTATATTCTACCCAAATTCGATGTAGAATAAATGTCAAAACACGACTTGGTCGTCCCTTCACTTGGTGACATTACACAGTTAAGCACCTGGATGAACTCTTTCACAAGCAACTCTACTCCTACTAATTACATAGTTAAGGCTGTAGTTGCTAAATAACAAAATCCTGTACCATCAAAATCTCAAGTACTTGCGCAAAAAGCAAAAAACCCTAAGCCTATTACTTAGATAACAAATTAAAAATATGTTCTAAAAGTATATGTGTTACCAATACACAATTCGCTGTAATTAACTTACAGACTAAAGAGCCGAAAGGTAAAACTACATTAAAGATTTATGGTCAATTAATTAAGAAAATGTCCCTATTAACCATTAAAAACATTATACTAAAGTCTTTAATATATATTAAGCCTGGACTGTGACGGATTGTTTACAGCTGTTTGGTAATACTAACACATGTCTTTGCCAGCTCTGATTTAGAATATTTGCTAGTATTTTCTTATTTTTTCTATAGTTGGAACAAATGTATAATTAACAATTCATTATTTTGTAATATTTTGTAGTTGGTGCAAATGGCACCTTAGCATGATGAGATTTAGTTCTTTGTTAAAAATGGCAAATTTAGGCCGAATATTAGTGTTTGACCCTAACACCCCGTGTGTACCAAAATGTACATAATATGTGAAGTAATTCAGACCTAGACAATTCCTACGATAACATAAAAGCTCAGTGTTCTTTATAATCAAAACATTGCAATCAAATTTAGCGCTATACATTCTATATGATCCTTGATACAGAAGAAAGTATAAAAAAAATTTAACTCCTCTACTTTGGATAAATATCATTGGTAAACACTTAACATTGTCTGCCTGCTTATCTCATTCCCAATAGATATAGACTGTTCATATCTGTCCACGGTACTATGGTACATCAGTACCATATGTACCATTTTTTCAAAGAGTATCAACTCTTTGACAAAATTCAACATAAAAACAAAAGACTATCACTATTGATAGTGGTTTTGTTTAGAACATGTAGTTGCTGTGAATGTTCTTGTGTATAGATTGAAGTCGTTGGTTACAGTATTTTCCACTTTTAACATTTCTTACAATAAACTTTTTAACTGTCTTTTTTTTTTAACTGTCTCCGTGGCCGAACGGTTACCATACCGGACTGCCACGCAGAGGTCCCCGGGTTCGATTCCCGGGCCGGGAGAAATATTTGTATGGCCTACATTTATTTCTCTCGTGAGTTTGGGTGTAATTTGTGGTTGTCTATGTGTGTGTCCATGGCACCCGCGACACAGGGTTTCCCTAGTGTGGGGCTATGTTGAGTGTGTGCGTTATTAAAAAAAAAATTAAAAAAGTAAATAAATCTGGTGGACTGAGCCTTCTGCATTGATTTCGCTAAGGCTAGGCTACAGGCGTGTCTGTGTTCATGAAATTATTCGTAAGAAAGAAGAAGTATCCGTAATCGGATACTCTATTTTCGATCATCTTATGCTATCGGTCGCTTTGCCGAGCCCTTTGCGATAACTGTTTGAAACTTTTAGGTCATTTAAGAGTCAGACGGTTCTTCACATCGGGGACGCTCTGGCCTTACCTTATCTTTATTGTGCTCAAATTATTTTTTTGTAATATCAAGTCACGTGACTAACAAGTCGTGTGCGTGGCGGTAAGCCTACCCATAACAATTGTAGTGTCACTTTAAATCGCAAGCCTGAGAGCCACTGTCACTGCACCCGTCACCCCGAGACATAAGTTGACAAGTTCCATGTGCTTGTAATTTCACCTGCACCTTTAAAACTGAAACGCAGTTATGCTCCCATTACTGCTTAGTGGCAGAAATAGATTTGGTGGCAGTACTTTCTTAAACGCACTCGTTTATAATCAGCTTCACTGCTGATTTATACCTAATATTCACCGTAGAAGATATTACATAATATATGTATATTACACATTACGAAACAATCAAGCATTGAACGAGTCATATTATACCGGGTGGAAATTTGTAATGCCACCTGGAGGGAAAGTACTCTAAATACTGGAGATAGAAATTTTTACTTATAGGAAACATTTGTTTATTTTTTTAAAAGAAATAAAACTGCACTCATAGATTTTCGAAAATTACTAGCAACACGCGGGAATCGAACACGCTTTAATTTGAAAAAAATGCACCCTCACTTTTATGTTGTTTTATGTTAATTACAAGAATAAAATCTCTCTCACGAAATTGGTTAATTAATTAAAAAGAAAAAAACATGAAATCTTAACGTATTTTAATAAAACGAAAAAAAAGGTAATCTAACTAATTAGTTGCTCGAAATGAGCTCCATTTTCTTGGATACACAAATTTAATCTTTTAACGAATTCACTTTGAGTAACTTTTAATAACGTATTGTGATGGATTGTATTACAAATCGTATTCTGGACTTCAGCCTTCAACTCGTTTACACACGCATAGGATTTAAGGTAAATTTGATTTTTAAGATATCCCCACAAAAAAAAATTTAAAGGGGTGAGATCTGATGATCTTGCAGGCCATCTGATTGTGCCGTTTGTACCAATCCAGGTATTAAAATCGTTACTAATGTAGGCAGTATACTCCAGATTTCATGGTTTGTAAGAGAGATTTCATCCACATAATGATGACCGTACCGATTGATTTAATAAAAGTACAGGGTGAATTTTTTTAAAGAATTTTACGGGTTCGATTCCCTGTATATATATATACATAGGGCGCTCTATAAGTTTCCGGAACTAGCCACTTACATAAACGATATTTAAAAAGTAATTTCAACATTTCAATGGAACTTTTTGGCTGTAGAATATACAGTTTGTTTCATCAGACTGTCTCTTATTTTTACATTGTTGCGTCATTGTAGAAATTGGTTGTCTACATAACCATGGATTTAACTTGTGAAAATTATCGTACCATGACTTTCTACGGCTATATTATGTGTAAATTAACAGCTCAGCGGAGCTTCGCTCGGCTTAAAACTGCTTTTGGCGATGAAGCACCATGCAAGACGACTATTTATTTACACAGGGCGCACTATAAGTTTCCGGAACTAACCACTTACATAAACAATATTTAAAAAGTAATTACAACATTTGAAAATGGAACTCTTTGACTGTAGAATACAGGTTGTTTCATCTGACTGTCACTTGTTTTTACATTGTGGCGTCATTATAGAAATTGGTTGTCTATATCACCATGGATTTTTGTCCCGTATAAGTTCCATTATTCCGATTGTATCCGATTGCGATAAGACTTTCGTTTTCGCATTTATTCGACACGAATTTGATAGCGCTCACGCCGCTCGGCCTGCGGCGTGCATCTAACTGTCATGGCAAAGTATCCTCTATTTATTTAGCCTTTACGTTTTAACTGAATTGCGCAGTTGTATTATTCAGAGGAATTTAAATGTTGTTGCCTAGTAAATACAATTCAGATTAGCCGTTAATGTACGTGAAAGCTTGGTAACTGTGCAGTCGCCGCGCGGCGGCCGCGCGAAAACTTTCGCGTCGTGTGACTGGGCGCTTAAAGGTTTAAAAATATTTGAACTATTTTAAAGTGTTAGGTACGACAGTTGTTCGGTTCTTTATCAGACGCACTTCTCTAACACTTCATTTGCTTTTGTTTCTACAAATGTGTCAACAGCTGAAAAAGCGGTTCTTTTGCAAATGATTTGAGACGTAGCGACGCACGACACAGCTAGTAAAATATAATCTACATCTTCATTGCCTGTAGTTGCAACAAAAGCTGAAACGCTCACGTTACTGCTTGGTGGCAAAAAAAAGTAAGCTGGCAGTAAATTCCTGAATGTACTAAAGTTTCTTTCATAAGGAGCTCTACTGATAAGCTGTGGTGCAGTGTTGTAATGTTGGCATGGCTCTATATGTTAAAAATTGTATGCGCTGGAATCGTTAGAGCACCGAGTTATGAGTCACGTAGGAAACAATTTGCTGGTTGAGGCAAACTCAGCAACGCGAATCCGGCTTCGGGTAGCCTGCTTATCGGTATTTTACAGGATATTTTACGGTACGTGAGGTATTATATAACTACAACAATCTATACATATATTATAAAATCGTAAAAATAACTTCTAATTAAATTAAGCTGTAGATCCTTTTGTTGTAAACATAATTCATGCGTTCTAAATAAAAAATGGCGCCAAACTTATTTGGCGTTAAAATAATGAATGTGGCCGTAGTGTTGACGGTTTAGGATGGCAACACATGTAAAAGAAATACCCCGAACTACGTTTAATAAACTCCATCGACTCCTTCACTTAAATAGACACGATGAAATATTATTTCATTTGCTGGTACGTGTATTGTGCGTACAGCTGAAGCACTACGATTATTTTATTTTATCTCATGTTCAAAGAGTTAAGTTATACGATTTTCTTTCCCATAAAATCTCCAAGAACCTTTTGAGATGACTTCAGAACCGGAAATGGGAATTTAAATTTTTTTTTTTTATAATATCAAGTGACGGGACGAACAAGTACTGCGCCTGGTGGTAAGCTACACGCCTGTCTATATCAGTTGCAGTGCCACTCAGAGCTTTAATTCATAAAGATCTGAGGGGCACTGTCACTGCGCCCGTCACCCTGAGACATAAGTTGACAACTCCCATGTGCCTGTAATTTCACCAGCACCCTTACTTACCTTCAAAACCGGAACACAGTAATGCTAATATTACTGCTTGGCGGCAGAAACAGGTAAGGTGGCAGGACCTCTCTAGAGGAGCTCTTTCACAAGGAGCTCTACTGTTACCAAAAATTCAGTACTTCATGGCGCACAGTACCTACTTATACTCTGCCGAACGTTACGTACTTTCCAAAAAAGATTGTCTCCCTGACAATTCGGAATTTGAATCAATATCATCCAGTCGGCAAACGTCCACCAAATACTGAACAAACGTTTACCTCGGGACGGATATGTAGGAATTTCCAATTTGAATCCAACGAATCACTTGCGAGAAATTCAATATCAATATTTTCGTGTATTGCGACACAATTTTTTTATATTTTTATTTTAACGACTGACGTTCTGCAGGAATTGCATTCGAAATTTTAAAAAAGGTGTTGCAGGTTAATGGTAATTAATGGTAACAAGTTTTGATTTTCGAATCAATGTAGGTGACGAAACACTATGCACTTTGTACACAACATCTTTCGCTTCCAGTACTAAAAAGTCGATTTAGATGCAATGTTGGGTAGTCTCGTACACACTGCATTGCTTCTTTAGACTCATAAAAATGTATCAAAATGTAAATGCTTTAAAAACTTTTGTATCACTTTGCATAAAGTCATTCTTCTGCATCTTTCAAATATAAACTATGCTGTTGTCAAACAGTAAAAAATCAGTTTAAAATTATACCTTATACCATTTACTAAGCGTTCACAGCTTCAGTTTCTAAAAGTGATAATTTGTATAACTTAATGTCTTGGCTTAACGTAGCAGCTTGCTCACACCCGATATGAAAATGTCATTCCCACAACTTGTTATGATCTCACTTATAGTTTTATATTGTTTTATGACTTTCATCTTATGTGCGTCATTCTGTATGTCATTCATAACTACTTGACACTCATCGACATATTTTTTTATGATATCAAGTGACAGGATGAACAAGTTGTGTGCCTGGTGTTAAACGACGCGCCTGTCCATAGCAGTCGCCGTGCTACTCAGGACTTTAATTGGCAAAAACCTTAGAGACACCTGCCACTGCATCTATCACACTGAGATATTCGTTGACAAGTCCCATGTTCCTGTAAATTCACCGGCCCACTTACTCTGCAAAACCGGAACGCAGTAATGGTCACATTACTGCTTGGCGGCAGAAATAAGTAAGGTGGCAGTAATTCCCTGTTTATTTGCATTTATTTATTTGTTCCACTTTGTTACGTCGTGCAGATTACCCCTTCATATATAAAAAAATATATAACACGAGGCTTACACAATTGCGTTCGCCTATAGCCTCGTTATTCGACGAAACTTACATTGAAACAACTATGTAACTTTCGCCGAGATAAGCGTCAGCTCACACGTTTGCGTATACTCATTTCTAGGTCAACGATGTACGATGAACGACGTCTACGTTTGTGAATTAATGTTGGGTGTAATGTAAATACTGTCAATTGATTTATGGGCTTTAGTGTGTGACAGACGAAAAAAAATCTGAATGATCATATGGACGTTACTTGTCACGTGGGTGATAAAGTACTTTTTTTATGATACTAATCAACTGGGGCGAACAACACGTACGTCTAGTGGTAAGCGTCGACACTCTTATCCACAGCACTTTTGGTGCCACTCAGAGCTTTAAAGCGCAAAGATACAAGCCACGACACTTTAAACTGCACGACTATCTGTCGTCACGACATAATGGGAACGCGCTCTAAATGTTATACAACGTTATGTGTTATTTCATATCATCGCGGCTGTTTCAACTTTTAGGTCCTACACTACGGTGGCAAAAAAACACAAGTAATTTAACATCTCTGGCGAATAGCAAAAACTATGTTGTTCAAATGTGACGATCTTCTCGTAACGCACAGGTGCAAACAATATACTTTACACGCGTCAATAAAAACAACACGTGTCACGTAACAGATGAAAATACCTCATCGTTTGTCATGCAGGTGAATGACAGACGTTTGTCGTCGTTGCAGGGTTGACAGCTATCCGAAAATTGTGCTTTTCCCAGCTTAATGTGAACAAATTTATTTGTCAGAATAAAATGTTAATGTCTATCCGTCAACCAAGGCTTCAGATTCAAACGCCAAAGCAGACAGTCTGACAAGCAGAACAGTGAACAATCTCTCAGATGTGTTCAAAAAGAAACGTTAATCAAATTAATGAACTGAACATAGGCGGACTTCATAATAATTAATTGCTAGACTACCACATCAATTACCCGGTCTTAACTAGGAAATTCCTATGAGTAGGTACCACAGCAACGAAATTAAGTCCAGGATACTAACCAGGACGTCTTTTTATTAGTACTTATTAAGTTTATTTATGAAGCCCTTTTACATTATTATCCCAAGGAAGAAATTACTTCATAGCAATAAGGTCGCCTTTTGCACATTAACTTACTTGTTACACTTAAGTCACTGATCTTATTGCCACTGTAATTTTGTGTTACATATATAGAGTATTTCATTCGTTCACTCAAAATGTCGAAATCAAAACCAATCCACCGAGAATCGAACCCGGAATTTCCATATTTGGCATTTACAGTGCTTAGTTTACTCGAAATTGAAATTTACTCGAACTTCGCTTATAAGTAAAATTTTTATTCAGTTCGGTGATAACGTTCACTAATGTCACTTTTTCACTTTATGGCACAATTTAATAATTAATAACGTAAACGGAACTAACAATCAAAAAAGATACACGGCGAATAACCTGTTCAATTCTATTCTATTATAGTTATAAAATAGATAGCGAATGCAATCAAAACTAAAACATTTCTAAAATACTAAACAGCTGGCAACCCTTATTCGTGTGCACCTTGGCCCTGCGCCTGGGCAGCAGTTGCCTTGCCTGAGCTCGTTAGTTATGAATGATTGCTTGACGTAGTTGCTGACTCACCCTTCCGTCTACGAGTTTAAACAGAACACAAAAACGATTTCGACAATTGAAGGACTCTTGATGTAAAATAATATGTTCTTGTCGTAAGTTTTATAATTATTTCATGAGATATTAAATATTAATAACGAAAAATAAAAACATTGTGTTATAAATATAGGAAGTAAGTAAATTCCTTATTTCCTCCACAAATTTGTGACAACTTAAATGACCTAAGTAGTGTATACAGGAAAATTTATGGAGGCAGGAGCCTAAACAAGGACATGAATTGTAGGTCACCAGGCCTCCACCACCAGAAGTTCTGATCATTATTTATAAGTCTGTGGAAACAAATTATATAATAGGAAAAAAGAGAGAAAAAGAAAAATATTACAAAAGTATGTGTGAGAGTGCATTTGACGTGTGAGTGCGTGAGATGTATGTCAGAGTGCGTGTGATGTGTGAGCGGGTGAGAAGTTTGTGTGAGTGGGTGAGATGCATGATTGTCGCAAACTCAGTGCGACCTGCGTAAGTTTAGACGATGAATTTTGCAAGCTCATGCAAGTGAGCGTGTTTGGATGGAGTAGAAAAAGTATGAGACCTCGAACTTTGATTGCTAAACTAATGCTTAAGAAACTGCGAAGCATAGTATAATAAAACAAGTATGGTAACGCTACACAAACGTAGCTGCGCGGCTTGTATGTGTGCACACCTTCGATAATAATGAAAGGACGTGGAATGAGTAGCGTGTACGGACGCACACATTCGCAATATCTCGCAATGCACTTGCGGCCCTTCATTATTATGAGAATGTGTGCCTCCACACACGGCTCGTGGCGGTCGCGTACACATACAAGTTAGTTTGTACCAGAGCAACAATGGTATAACCCTCATTAAATTTTCTTTCTACTATATTATTTAAATGACAGTAAATAACATAATTATTTTATGTTTGGATGCTATTTTCATGGATAGAAAAAATAACAAAAATTTTTCACTTATTCTTACTTAATAATTACTTCTGTATAATTTAGAGTAATATTGTAGAAAAAAAATTAATGCGGGTTACACTATTATTGCGCTGATTTTCTCAATTATTCTATAATTTTTTTTCAATTTGCAATAGCGAATCGCCTCTAGAATGAAATTAATAGGTTCAGGCGTTACTTTGCGGGAGTCCATGTTAATAAAAATGGAAGTAAAATCTCTTTGGCCGAGTGTCGAGCAGTTAATTAATTTACTTCCATTTTTATTCTAGAATGAAACCTCGAGAATGAGAAAAAAAATCGCATTTTTTAATTTTCTTCAAAATGTGAAACGGCTTAAGAATTAAAATTTTATGAAAAGGTAGATTTAATTTCTATCTAATTCACTGTAGATCAAGTTTTTCATTGCTTCTTGTTGAATTCAACAATATAGAAAAAAGCAATTTAGAAGCACCTAGCAAACACAAGTAAATTGAACACTCCCACATAAGAATTGTCTATAAAATATAGAAATTTTGGTGGACCCCGTCACATGATAACTATTACTCTTGGAAAAGTGCTTAAACAAATACGTCATGTTAAGTTTGTCATTCTAAGGAAATAACATCGACTTCCCATCCATAAACAACGAAAGCCTTGTCATACAATCCGCCCTAGCTGAGGTAAAAGCTGCAATATAATACGCAAAGAAATTTGACATCAATGTCAAATTTAATGTCAATAACCATTAGCACTTTACGTCGTCAGCGCGATATTAAGAGTGTCTTTTGAAAATAATGTACTTCTCTCTTTTTCGTTTGTGAATCGCAATTATGCACCTCGACTCGGAAAAGACGCAGTTTCCGATCGGGAGAGGTAATCAAAAATCAAGCTGCTGGTAAGAGTGGGGGTAACCGATGGATGCACGTCGCGTCCGATCGGCTGGTCTGGAAATCTTTGGGGGAGTCCTATGTTCAGCAGTGGACGTCTTCCGGCGGATATGATGATGATGATGAAATAAAGTATACATTTCTCCTAACAAAATAGTTAAGAGCGTTTTGCGCATTACATCCGATTCGTATCAGGTCCTGTACTCTCATTTTCCATCCAACATCCATCCGAAACAATTACTGCCCTATAAATAATACTCGACCAAGAAGAACGAGAGTCTGATGGTCTGAAATGTCACAGGGTCATTTAATCTTTAGGTGTACAACATATTGTACAAGCGATATTCGTATTTTCTCGGATTGGAATCGGACTTAGTACACAAGCGAGATCCGACGTGGATACGAGTTTTCTAGATTTGCATACACAACATTTAAATTACCAGAATACTTTTTTTTCTTTTTTTAGGCTATACAATCTATACTTATTTCTTCGAAAAAATAGACAGCAGCTAAGCGACGTCGAGCTGAGTAGTTCGAACTGTGGAGAACAGATTTTAATTTGTACCATATAAAGTGAATATTTTTTTAAATACAAAGTAAATAATCTCAGTACAGACTACTAAAAAAACCGACCTCAAAAGTACGTGGAATTACGTCTATTTGCTAAGTTTTATTGAAATATCCCTTAGTTCGCCACTATACAGGACTTGACACTGGAGATAATAAAAATCGGTTCTCACTAAATACTCAAAGTATATTGGGACAAAAACGCCTTGAATTGGATAAATAGCAAAATCAACCATTAAAATAATTGCTCCTTAAGTAAAATTTAGGCGCTATTTACAAAAATGAATCTTCACGCGTGAACAGCCACCCTTAGAGGTGGATGATTTTCTTCAAAATTAAATGGGACCAGTATGGAAGTACATCCTTTCCAACAAAAAAGAATCATGAAAATCGGTTCACAAATATCGGAGTTATCGCGTAACATACATACAAATAAAAAAGAACATACAGTCGAATTGAGAACCTCCTCCTTTTTTGAAATCGGTTAAAAACGCACTACGCTGCGCATTGCAGCGCGTCGCAGCGCGGTAATAAAGCTTGTTACTTAGCTACTTAACAATAACTACAATCTTAACAAATGTTAACAACTTACTTATTTAGCCACGTCGGGCTGCGTAGCGCAAACATTGGAACTAGCAATGCAGTATACTTCTTATGTTATGACATAAAAGAATTTGCCCACGATTTGCCAAACGGCGTAAGGTATTCGCCGATTGTTGCTCTGGGTCTCTACTAAATAAACTGAATATTTCTTTTCAAAGGAATCTACGAATAAGTGGCTGTGTTTAGGCAATTTATACATAATAAATTATAATCAAATTTTCATAGTGTAGCTCAGAAGTTTGATATTGTGCGTGAATTAATAACAAACTAGTGGAATATTTTAATAAAACATCACGATATTCAATAACATAAATATAAGAACTCGAAATTGAATACGGAAACAAGAACACACACTAACAAACTAGGTACCCCCTGCCCAACAAAACTTTTGGTTTATGAGGCGATTATGTACCACGGGCAGCCATATAGAAATCTGTCCCGTCGGACAACAAATTGTGGTAATTTTAGTCTCGGTCTGATAAATTTCACATCGTAGCTTTGAATACGAATCCTCACATATCTGAATGTAGTGTGGTACCATAGTATAATAAAACAAGTAGGGCAACTCTCGCCTATTTCACGAATTAATGCCTACACGTCGCACAGAGCGTAAGGTTGTCATATTATTATTTCAGTTGCGCCTACAGGTTATTAACAATTATTTTTTAAATATAAGATATTCATCGTAGTATTCTCTATATAAAAATAATCTTCGTTAATTGTTAAATACATATTTACGTGTTGATATTTTGTACTAGCATCGTGGATAGGTGTTTCGATTATGGGAGTATGTATGAATTATGAAATAGATGAAATGAGACTATTTATTCGGATCTAAATTGCGTGTATTTCGTTCTTTTTAAACAAACCAATGCCCGAAGGCCGTTTACAGGTCCCATGGTCATGAGTGACTGAGGTGGTAAAGACATCAACCAGTTATGTCTAATATTAAGATGATGGTAAGGACTTTACCATCTCAGGCATGGGACCTATAAAGGACCCAAAACGTTGGTTTGTTTGAAAAAACAAATATACGCAAATTAAATCCGAAAAAATTTACCAAACCAAGAAACCAAGAATTTAAGAAACCAAGCAAACGCGAGTGACATGACGCGTGCTGTGCAACGTGAGTGCACCGCCAGATTATGCGAACGGGTGCGTCCGTAGACGGCGCGCGGTTGGTATGCACACATAAGCCGCGCTGCTACGTTCGTACGGAGTTACCCTACTTGTCTTATTATACTATGGCAGTACTTCGCATACATATTTGTGACAATGTCATTGTCATGAAATGTATGGCGCGTAGCCAAGATTGACTTTCATTAATTTTAGAGACGTATCAAATTACTCTTGTCATCGCTAACGTCGTTTACTAGTGAGAGAATAAAACAGTTTTCAATGTTTTCTTATTTGGTCCCCTTGTTTTTATAATGCTAAATTAATATAATTTTAAAAAGCAATTTCTTAACAAGATTATGAACGCTTGCCAATGTGCCAATTTATATGTACTCCTATACTATACTGACTTATGAACGAACCATATTATCTTCTTTGTTTAAAGGTGAGTCATATTTCTATTTCGAAATAGCCTGTAAAACAATTTACAGTATTTGAACTTACAACACTACCTATTTGTGCCAATTCCTGTGATATATATGCCAATACGCCACCTTTATCTGTATAAAGGTATATATTGCGTAGTTTTTAGGTTGATTGTTAAATATGCTAAATGACAATGTATCAAGTATTATATATTTTTTTATGATACCAAGTGACAGGACGAACACATCGACGACAGCGACACGCCTGTCCAAAGCAGTTGTAGTGCCACTCAGAGCTTCCAATCGCAAAGATGAGGGACATTGCCACTGCGCCTGTCACCCTGAGACATAAGTTGACAAGTCCAATGTGCCTATAATTTCACCAACCCCTTACCCTTCAAAATCGGAACACAGTAATGCTCACATTACTGTTTGACGGCAGAAATTGGTAAGGTGGCTTCCCTGGACGAACTCTTTTACAAGGAGCTCTACTGCTACTAAATATTATATTACAATGGGGTATGCATTGACTTACAAATAAATGGACGACGGGTCTAATACAAAAACCACGAAAAAAATGTCCCAAGTCAACCTATTTAAACGTAGTGACATGTAAAGGAATATGAAAAAGCTAAAACGTTGAATTTAAATTGTAATGTCATCGCAGTACTGTCTAATTTTGCTTGCTTTGCTGTCAGTCGAACAAACGCAGACTAAAGCGTGAATGACGCTCTGTATATGATTTTAACGCCCTATAAGTTCGGACACTTTTTAGCGCGGACACGACGTCCATATAATTGTAAGTCAAGGCATAAACGCAATAAATTAAATTAAATATGTCACTTTGAATCAACCATAAAGTATCTCAAGACTCAATATCATTAAGCGAGTTCAATAGTTACTACAGTTAAAATTTAAATTCGCTAGTATAGTCTGTTTTTTGAAGACTGAGTAAAATGACATTTGTGGGGTTGTCAGTTTTCGTAAAATTTTAAATAGTCATAGATTATGAATTATGAAAGAAGATAAAATTTTGAAAAAAGTGTCTGAATTGTGAATGTTATGACATTCTAATGATTAATAAGCGCTTGATCGTCTTCTTTCATTGACCTACCAACAAATGGACATCGGGTCTAATACAAAAACCACTAAAAAAATGTCCGAAGTTAACCTATACAAACGTAGTGACATCTAACGAAATATAAAAAACTAAAACATTTCATTTAAGTTCTAACGTCATTGCAGTACTGCCTAATATTGCTTGTAACAATTTAAGGGCCCAAAAACACCATATTTAGTTTCTACTGGAAACTTAACAAAATGCACCATACATATTTAGCTTCGACTGAAAAATACTTGAACATAAGAGTAATGGAGTAGCCTTTCTCGTAATTATTAATTAATTTTTATATATAGTATTATGTCGAATTTTGTACAAATTTACTTAAAGATATAATAAAGAGTTGGACAAATGTGAAAATAAGCTTGTACTATAAGAAATGTGCCGATATTACAACTAAACGTAAACTCAAATGTCCGTAATTCCGAAAACTGATTTATAATAAAACGGTTACGCTTTCAAGTGATTTTGATGCAACAAAACAAAATCTAATTTTGGCTTATTCAGGACACAAAGCCAAAATCAGCTTTTGTTTTGTAATATTCCTAAAAAAATACATTTGACATTATGACAATTCGAGCTAACGTTATTTCGGGCAAATGTATTTTCTGACTTCTGATAGGTAATCCCAAGCCGTAAAACGAGTACAACAATATTTTGTTAGTTATTGCTGACGTTTAATAAAAAGTCATTTTAAAAATAAGATTAAAATCAACACGACTGTATAGTTTCTTTGTTCCAAATATTTCAATCGCTAATAGTTCGAACAATTGAAAATGACCAAGAAGTTTATATAAGCTTCTTGAAATTAACGTTATGCATCTGTTTCCATCTTTTGCGCATGCAATGTGTAGAAAAAAGACAGTTAGCTATTTGATTATTTTGTTAGCTTTTGTAATTAATATTTACGATTAATTTATATATAAATTAAATACTTTAAAACTGTACAAAATAACACTTTTAAATGAAAACTATGATAACACAATATATTTGTTTAGTGAAAATATGATACAAAATCCTGTTTTCACACTTTACTGCAGTAATTTTTACAAGTTATTATTTTATAATACTGCATGATTGACAACCGCGCTGTCAGTCGAACAAACGAAGATTCTTGCGCGATTGACGCTCTGTATGCGATTATAACGCCCTATAGGTGCGGACACTTTTTAGCGCGAACCCGACGTCCATTTGTTAGTAGGTCAAGTTCTTCTTTGTTCTTATTTTGACAGTTAACCCACTAGTATCGAAATGAATTCCTGAAGTACAGAAGCACATTTATATCCTAAAGCAAATTATTG
The DNA here is from genome assembly GCF_003589595.1 of Hyposmocoma kahamanoa. Taxonomy (NCBI): domain Eukaryota; kingdom Metazoa; phylum Arthropoda; class Insecta; order Lepidoptera; family Cosmopterigidae; genus Hyposmocoma; species Hyposmocoma kahamanoa. Next base: position 16,909,199 of record NW_020654289.1, read on the forward strand.
CCCTATTGTTTAACGATACAATTACAGATCCGCCAAAAACGATAGTAACGAGAAATGAAAGTTCGGCTATTTATTAAGTAATTTAGAATCGATAGAATATTTATCGACAAAAAACACTAGCTGCTTGCAAGCTGACAGCATTTTTACGCAAAGAACTGTCCTTACTCTCTGTCTTCAAGAAAGACAGACTGTGGTAAACTTGTTCAAATAATCATGTTCACTAGCTAACTAGCATTATTACTAAACAATCTGCTAACAAGTCGAAAGCCGAGCGATTGGGTTTATTAGCTAGTCGGGTATCATCGAAGCTGGTAAGGAAATAACTGCGAGTATTCCGGTGGTTCCTAGAGTTAAGGCCCATTTAGATGGAGAGAGTTTCTCGTCTCGAAGATGCGATTATCGAAAGAATATAAAAAAACTTTCCTCGTCTAAACATTCGCGATTATCGACCGTCCACGTGTGCGATAATCTCCTCGCCTTTCAATATTGAACGTCTCCGTGTAAACAGAACTCGAAAGCAAAAATCGTATTTCGAGTTTCTGTGCCAGCCGTTTCTACCACTAGTGCGGTGCGCGAGGGTGTTTTGATTATCACTGCTTTTCTAAGACAAGAATTAATGGAAGGAGAGCGAAAAAAGAATTTCAAATAACGGTGAGTGAGTGAGTGCCTCTGTGGTCGAATATAGCGTGGGCAATATAGTATTTAGGGTGCTCTCGTAACGAATATGGCACTCCTTTCTAAATCCAGGAAGAAAAGTCGTGCCCGCACTTTTCAAATAATGGCAAGTTGGGTATCGTTTTTGAGGTATTTGGGGGTGCTCATTACGAACATAGCATTTATTTCTAAATCCAAGATGGCCGACACGACTTTTCAAGTAAATGTACTTTTCAATAAACACTCGAACTAACTCCCCACTCACTCCCTACTCACTCACTCACTCACTCACTCACCCACTCACTCACCACTCACTCACTCACCACTCACTCACTCACTCACCACTCACTCACCACTCACTCACCACTCACTCACTACTCACTCACTCACTCACCACTCACTCACTCACTCACTCACCCACTCACTCACAACTCACTTACTCACTAACCACTCATTCACTCACACACTCACTCACTCACTCACTCACCACTCACTCACTCACACACCACTCACTCACTCACTCACCACTTACTCACTCACGCACGCATACACTCACTCAGTCACTCACGCACTCACTCACGCACTCACTCGCCCTATAAATTTATCATAATTGTCAGTTTTTGTTTGTGTCAGTAGTTATAAAATTAAAAAAAAAAATGATAAATCAAAATTATATTTCTATACAGTGCAATGAACTTAATATTATCGGCAGTTTCAAATTTGAATGGTTTTTGCATCATTTTGATATATCCATAGTCATACCGCAGTAATCACTGAACTCGAATGGCAATTCTCGCACTCAAAACGGTTCGAACCGATTTGTACGATAATCGTATGAACTTGAAAAAATGTCATACGAGATCGTGTTTAGACAAGTCGAAAACTCGTAAGCAAGAATCTCCTTACTACATATTTCTCCGTGTAAACAGTCGAGGAGGCGATTAAGTTGCTTGCGAATCTCGTATGACATAATCGTAGGCGAGATTTTAGTTCTTGCCTGAATGTAAACATTATGATACGATAATCTTATGGCGATTATTGCTTACGATAATCGCCTACGAGTTTTCGTCTCGAAGCGTGAGAGAAACTCTCCCCATCTAAATGGGCCTTTAATGTATTCTGAACACATGGCTTGAACTCGCTAACGAGGTGGCTACTGAGCGATTGGAGAATTGTAGGTCATTATCACTATCGCACTAGCTGACTCGCCCGCCAGAAGGCACTGAATGCAATCAAGCCTTTTCCTAGTATTAACACATTTTCGGTTTTCCGAGTTTTCCTTATAATAAATTATATTATTCGAGAAATTATTTATTGGACTTTATTTTTATTTATTGGAAATTATTAATTCATGGATTATGGATATTTACTTTTAAATTTTATAATATTTGCGCTAATAAAACACTATCAATGATTAAACCCGTTCGAGCGTCAACATAATCCTTGTTCAAAGCACGATGACCTTAGTGTCACGCAGAAAAATTAATAATCTCCTATCTGTCTTTCATATCAAACAGTACTTTCTGTTTTCTTAATATTTCAACTTCTATATTCCATTCACGTTAATACTGCTAGTTGGTATTATTTCTAACAATATCACATTCGTACCATAAAGATCGCATTTCGCTCTCAGAATTCTTTAGAATTAACTTGAAATTACGCAAAGACTTTTTTTATATCTCTCGACAAAATTGGATTTCCGAAAGATTCCGAATACTAATTTCTCTATCTAGTAAATATTAAATTTATCGTCTATGCTGATTTTAATTCAGAACTAATAACAGCTTTATTCTTTTGTTTTGATTTTCACGTGAACTATATAAAGCTGTGTGTAAAACTATTTTTGTTGTTATGATAACATTTACTCTTTAACAATATATTAAGCAATTTAACAAAAATATAAACTAAAAATATAGATAGAGTAGTTACTCTACATTGTGTGTTTTTATTATTGTTAGAGTATGAGGAAATACGAAACATAGGAGATACAGGAAACTTACTTTATTAAAATAATCTTGGCTTAGTACTTTTTTTGGTTAACTGAGTTATCTATAAAAATGAGAAAAATTGATTAATTTTTTTTAGTCCTGATCGACTCAATTTCGTGTAAGGATCAATTCATTGTAATGGAAGCAAAAATCGGGACAGCAGTAGTTGGTCAAATTTAATAAAGTGTTATTTATTTTGTGCGAAAAACTTAAACTCATAATAATAAATAAGTAGCGTTGGAATGCATTCATGCAAACATTTTTATACGAAACAGGACAGTGACATATTTTTTTAATCGGCTTTGATATAGAGTTGTGAATAATGTATATATGAATAAATTTTAAAAGTTTTATTGTTATTTATGAGAATACCCTTGAACATGGACGCGTAGCTAAGGTTGCTGGTTCATTATTTATAATTTTTCATTCCTTGGTGATTGATTGCAGCAATCTTTATAATAAAGTGTATTTATGATTATCTTTAAGGGTTCCATGAAATAATCGAAGTGGAATATACTTAAGTGTATCCATACTTATGTTAATCTATTCTTAATACGAAAGTAAACTACGACGTTCGTATCGCCTTGGCTCAGACGAGAGAGGTTTCTTAAAATCCTTTCAGAACAGTTTCGGCCTGATGCGTGTGGTACGGTGAAATGTGAGCGGCTTAAAATTGTTCCAGTTCTTCCAGTCGACTACTTCGATGGAACTATACACATAAGCAACGTGTTTTCTCAATAATAAAATATTTTTTTAAATAGAAAATCAACCTTGAGATTGAACATGTAATGTCCGGGTCTAATATTGTGGGAGAAACAAAAGCTGCGAGACTCCGCTGGCTCGGGCACTTGGAGAGAATGGGAAAAGATCGTGCCGCGAAGAGGGTTTATTTGGGACAACCGAAAGGACGTCGACATGTCGAATGTCTCAGGTACCGCTGGAGCGATGAAGTCCTCAAAGATCTCAAGGACCTCGGTGCTAGTAAGTAAGTAAGTAACACTGGCAAGGCGTCCATATAACTCGATTCCCACCGGCTTGCCTAAAATTTTCCACGTATATTCAAAAGACAGCGCGCTCACTCAAAAATCGTACATTTCAAATTTCAAAGTGCGTAAAGTCCTTGATAATACGACGTATTGTAGCCTTCCCGGTGGATCTTAACCAATGACAGCACGAATAAGCCGCCATCGTCCTGGCATTTATTTCATTCATGAAATCAATTCGCTCACATCAAATACCCGCACACATTAGCAAAAAACATAGTGGAATACGACTTAATAATGGCGGTCACATCCCGAAGATTATCGGGTTATCATCGAATAGCATTTACGTAAATTTAAATCTTATTTCCATTCAGTTACGGTTTATTTTTAAACACCGATGACTTTGGCGATAATCGCCTACTTACAGAAATAAAGCTTAAAGTTAATTCATATAAGTTGCCAGCTATGATATTAATACAACTAAATTAGAAATATCTGTGTTGTGAGTTCTACTCAATTTATTTGGGTAATAATTTTTATGAAAGAACATATTTATATATCGAGTTCTTAGGTTTTCGCGATTGTTACACATAGGAAATGAAACTATTTTCCCCGATTTAAATCGCGTATATTTGTTTTCTTTTTTTTTTACCTATTGGTTATATAAAAATATCTCTCTATATAAAAATGACCAAATTGACCTATTCTTATTGGTGTTGGTGGCTTGCTCTTCTATTGTATAGAAGGAATTAAACCTTAAATGGTTTTTTTGTAGGTTTAAAATTATTTAATGATTTTTCTAATACTTCAAGTATGGAGTGATTTAAAAATTAAAGTAATTTCATACCAAATCTTATATTACAAAAATAAGAAATTTACGCGTAAACGCATGCTCTCGCAAGCCAAACGTCAAGTGACAACTACAAAATTTGTGTTAGTTAATTCTTTCGAAGGTGAAGGGGAGCAAGCGAGTGAGTAAGTAAGTAAGTGGGTAAATAGAAAAACACTAGTGTTCGATATCTTTTTTAAATTAATTTCTAATAAGATTTACGACAAAATTTTCTATCATAGTAACATGTTTCTTATTGGTAAGTGTCAATACTGGGTGTTAATTACTGGCGATTATAGATTACTGGTTAGTTAATTAGTTAATTTTTGTGTTCATAACTAAAGATTTAGAGACATTCTAGTTCAGGTTTTTTAGAATATTTGTAATAGCTTTTTTTGAAACATACTATAGCATAATCTTTCTTGAGCATTATGTCTGTCAACTAAATTCATCGCTATTGATATATGGTTAAAAACAAAAGTTATGTCAAATTTAAAAGAAACAATTCCTTTAAAATGTCAATCACTGGTACCATCACACAAGTCCGTTATCCTTGATCATGAGCTTCAGCGACGGTGGGCGGTGACTCGACGAAAACTGCGCGCCAATGTTCTGACAGCCCGGTTACTCAGTACGAGTGCGGGCGGCCGCAAACAGCAGCAAGCAACTACCCTCATTTTCTTCATTTTTATTATATGACTTCAAAATTTACGGCTTAAACTAACGGCTTACGGCAAAATTAACGGCTGATTCGAAACACGTTGAGCAAAAATTCGATTTAATAACGTGAGTTATTCGTTAGTTTACTTAATGATATACTTAAAATGACACTTCGAGGATGAGAGAATTCTTGAACGTTGGTTAGTCCAGCAGCACTTGGCCAACTATGACCTAAATTATAACAAACTAGTGGAGTAATTTCACAAAAATCATTGAATATCATGGTTGACAAACATCATCACATTCAATAAACTTAAAAATCATATTGTTTTATACACGGGGTGTAATCGTTAAGTGTGCCCAAGGCGATTATCCCATAAGTATAAGAGATATTAAAACGCTTTAAACTGATATCGAAAGTAAGTTACCTAATGAGTAAATCGCCATTAATAACTTTTTTTTAATGTAACTTGATATAACCAAAAATTTCACATTAAACGTTCGCATATATTTAATATGACATTCGTAGAGAGGCTTCAGTTTTCCTACTGTAAGAGGTAACAATAAGTTAACAGATAACAAAACTGCTATAAACAGTAATAAAACTATCTTTTAATTGAATAGAAATATATCGGCATAGTCAATTATTTGATCAAATGTGAGTTGTCCATAAAAATTAATAAAATTGACGAATTTTTTTAGAGCTGATCGGCTCATTTTAATGTAGGGATCATTTAATAGTATGGGACAAAAAAATTGGGACTGTAAGGTAAAATTTAATAAAACGTTTTTTTTCATACAAAAAGTCGCTTAGGCACACTTAATGATTACAGCCTGTATAATCTTACGTAATATTTTTAATCTGTAACTAACTGTAAATGTCAAAGTTACAGTCCTTCCTTGGTATTAACAGCAGTCCGCCGAAGAAGTTCTTCCAGTAACGATTAGTACAGAGTACTAAAAAAACCGACCTCCAAAGTGCGTGCAATTACATCTACTTGCCAACTTTTATTGAAATCGGTTACCGGAAAGTACGTGGTGGAATATTTTTTCAAATTTAAATAAGACCACTGCCGAGGTACCCTCTTTCCAACAAAAAAAAATCATCAAACTTGGTTCACAAATCGGAGTTATCGCGTAACAAACATATAAAAAACAATACAGTTGAATTGAGAACCTCCTCCTTTTTTTTGAAGTCGGTTAATAAGAAAATCATATTGTATTACAAAATAAAACATTTGCAAATCGTATGTGGCGTAAGTTTGAATGTTCTTTGGTAAATTAAAAATGAGGTATTTAAAATAATCTTTCAGAATAGGTTGGTTTGCATTAACATTAGACATAGGTAACTGTTTAATGACTTTATTGGCTCATAACGAGAACTATAAAGAACCCGAAACTTTGGTTCGGTTGAAAAAACAAATATATACGCGATCTATATCTGAAAAAATAGTTTAATTTCCAGTATGTAGCAATCGTGAAAACCTAATTAAGAACTCGATATTATAATCATCTATGAAATAAGCTTAATGTAAAAGTTAATCGATGCCCCAGGGCGGAGCCCCATAAAATTGTTTTCTCTAAATCATCTACAATTTTATCTTCTTTATCAAGCTAAATTTTAATATATGAAACTTCCTCCCTGCGGCTATGCTACCCAAAATTTTAGCCTCTATTATTAAGTAGGGTATAACAGTTATTGGATGAATATGTCCAAATGTTACTTTTTTCTAATTGATTACTAATGTGGATTCAAAGTTAATACGCAAAAACAGGAGCTGTTATAAAGCTTAATCGTATTGTGTTTTACCATCAGAATTGATCACGCCATGTCGTATCTTAAATTTTTGTGCTAACTAAGGTTTCACGAAGACAATGTTATTTAAGGCTAAACTGTTATGTTACTGACGATAAATAAAGCTCTTTATTAATATTATTACTAATTGCGCATGTCTACCTTATTTATACATGAATATAACTCTGATAGAACGACATGGGCTGCAGCTCAAATGTAAATTTGCCTAAAACTACTTATAACAATTAGTCTGAAGAAGAACGCTGTTATTATTATTATAAATTCATACAAAAACTTTTACATGAAAACAAGCGCCTCAATATTTTCTACTCTGGCTTACAGTAAGTTTAATTTTCGACAAAGTTGCTGTTACTTATTTTTTAGCCATGCAAATAAAAAAAAGTTTTTTTATGATTCCAAATGACTAACACCTAAGTGGAGGTTTGGTAGTGGACTTTGGAGTTAACGGCTTAGCGGTGACAATCATTTGTTACGCAATAGAAAACGGGAAGTGAGCGTGCCTACAGCTCCAGGACCTATCAGGAAAATAGGAAGGTTGCTGCACATACGTGCGCCCGGGGCAGCTCACCCAAGACACTAGCCTCTTGAGAACCGAAAGAAGTCTGTGCAAGCAGGCTCATCTGTGGCCACTGATCCCACGGCGCCGACTCAACCGGCGAGAGGGAAACCCGGGGGAGTTTTAGGGCCCTCCAGCCTGGAGGGAGAGTCCCCACATAACCCCTGAGTCTCCATGGGCTCAGGGGTATCCATAAAGATATCCCCCCCGTCAAAAAAAAAGGCTCATCTGTAGTGAGGACCTAAATGCGAAGGTTCCTGTGCTTGCACAGGCTATAGTGCCCTTCTCGTATACCCTAAGGGTCGGTAGGGTCACTATAATTAAAACTTATGTAGAAAGAAATGGGAGTTCGTGTAATTAGCGTCAATACATTAAAAAAATGTATTATAGGGGCTGTTTGTCTGATAAAACACGCGTTGCTAACGCACCTTTACAACCTACATGAATTTTATTCGTCAAGAAGCCGTAGGTGTTCCATGCTGAATCACGTTTATCGGTTCTTATGTGAACCGGGCCTAATAAGTGATATTATATAACCTTACCATTGCCAATCCACTATCACTAATTCTGGTCAGGGATCTCTTAAGAAAGGCTTTAGATAGTATAATTTTAAATAACATCGTGTTATTATTCTGCGACCGTTAATTGAAAGGGCGCTTGTGAAAAAAACTCAAAGCCTAGAAAATATTGTTTAAACATATGAAATTAAAACATATTTCTTTTATTGCGGCAACTTCATACCTTATCCATCTAGAAAAAATTAAGATAAATCGCTCTTTTTTCACTGATCATGGCAGTATACACAACAAAATTTGAAAAAAAAAAAATCACATGCGCCCTTTAAACTAACGGGGGCAGTGTTATTGTTTGTTACTAAGATCGAACAAGATGTATTAAAAAAGTCCTACGATCTGACTGAACCAGCGGTTGTTGGGTTATTGCCATGCCGGGGCCATATATATTAATAATACACACCAACTATCGTGGCACACACGCATCAAAGTTTACATAACATTATGAAAAGTGTGTGCTCCTGCGGCACTTTAAAGTTAATGGATCAACATACTTATCGAGGACTGATTATAGATAAACAGATTAACTGGAGACCGCACATAGATCACGTATGTAACAAATTAAGAATATTTGCTGCTAAACTGTTAAACTATGGTTTATGTAGCTACAGACGCACTCATCAGACCTACTTGAACTTTATTTTTATTTTCGTCGTGCGCCTGATAGTAAGCTATATGCCTGTCCATAACACTTGCAGTGCCACTCATAACTTTAAATTGCAAAGATCTAATGAGCACGGCCACTGCACCCGTCACCCTGAGACGTAAGTTGACAAGTTTCGTGTACCTGTAATTTCACCAGCACCCTTCAAGACCGGAACACAACAATGCTCACATTACTGCTTGGCGGCAGAAATAGGTAAGGTGGCAGTAATTCCCTGGACGAACTCTTTCACAAGGAGCTCTATTGCTACTAATAATATCTATAAACTGCAGTTATGTTTACTAAAGTTAATTGTTCCTTACTACGTAAAATCAATATTTAAGGATAACTATTACAAATTATTAGGTTACGGTATGGTTACGGTAGAGTTTTAAATGTATTTGACAAAGCTAAAATGCTATTCGTATGTCAGGAATATGACCATTTCAAATACAATCTGCGAATGCGAAAGCGCTCTGAACATTTGCTTTACGCTCGCTTTCATACATACCAACGGAATATATTTTGCCGGGATACAACAACGTGTATGGAATATGCAGGTCGGGCTATATGCTACCAGAAATTCGAAACGATCTACCAGGCACAGTGTTGTGACATTGAGGGTGATGTGAAGAAATACAAAACTGTTTTAAAGAGACACTATCTTGGTTTGTAGTATAATATGTATAGAACTTATTTAAATGTAGATATATACTCTAGAATTAATTGATATTATAGTTGATATATATTATAGTGAATTGTAAGCAAATTTAAGTGTCGAGCTTGTTAGCTCATCGCTATGTGGTTAAACCATTAAGTTTTTGCCTAGCGATAAACAACAGTCGTTTCTTGTAAAATTTGTTCTTGAAATTGAATAAATAATAAATTTAGAAAAGCAAACCAGTGGAGAACTTTCTTTTTTTATTAAGAATGTCATGTTGACAAAACAACACGATTTCCAATACATAAATATCATCGAGTTATTTTAAATACTTTATATATATTTATTGTTTTCTTCAATAAACTTCCTTTTCATATAACTCATTACGAAGAAAAACTTATCAAGAAAACGTCTTTCCTTATTGTGGTTGTTCAATCCCAACCTTTTACTTAGATTAGATATTATCACAGCATTTTCTTTTGATTAAACCATTTAGTCCTCAATGAGATTGAATTCACACAATACCTATATATAACAGAACACTGGGTTTCGGGTTTAATATGTTAATTTAACTCAATGCTATTCACGATAAAAGCTTTTTGCTACATACCGTTGTCAAGCCGAGACTTTTATTTGTAATAAATAATCTATTCCAAATAAAAGTGTCAGTGAAAATAAAAGTTGTAACTGGTAAACGGTTCAAAAAAAAAATAACGAGAAGACTTGTTCGCTGCAAGTGACGATGGAACGAAAGAAAATCAGAATGGCGAGGCAAAGGAATTATTAAAGAATGATTCAAAGTTTTAAGACGAGCGGCCAGGAACCGAAAAAAGGCAATTAAAAGGTGGGATGACGATGTAAGGAGGTCACATCGTCGCAGTCGTATTGCACACGCAGAGTATCAAGTGAGCGCTGAATGTAGCTCATCCACATGGCGCCAGCGTACAGTAGTGTGCTACTGCTCTAAAGAGCGTTGTCTTCTCTGCAGCAGCACATCTGACGACCCTGCGAGTGAGCATGTTACATCTCACTGTTTATTTACTTCTTAGTTACCATGAAAATGATTTTTTTTATTTCTCATTCATTATTATCATTCATCTCATTCGCTTCGTATTAAGGCATGGTATTTCACCGCGAGCCTTATTTTTTAGGAAGTGAGGTGTGGAGGGTCGCCGCTCGCGACCCACAGCGACTGACGAGACAGCGGGCGGCGTCTCGTATCGTCAATCGCCCAGGCAAATTTTGAGATACATGTGAGTTTCATAGCTACATGGCTGCAGTTGAAAACCAAAATGTAGCAGGCTCTCTGTAGTACTTAAAGGAAAATATCCATCCACCAAAATATCCATATAAAAATTATGTGCGAAGTTAGATACTTTATTCTTAAATAATTAATTTTAGGTTTTTATTTTAGCCTGTCTTCACGATTTTATACGATCGGATAAAGTACATACTATCGTGTAACAAATTAGCACAGTCTTTAGATAATGTCTTCAGGTGTCTCGTATATTTATTGTAAGATCGTTATTTAATAGTAAATACCTAAACCGTTTGATCTAGCAAAACAGTTTTTCTCGCTTCTCCTCCTGTGATTCGCTTTAAGAGAAGATTCGTGTCCATCAGTGGGACGTATACAGAATGATAGAGTTTCTGTATGCTGATAACACATACAAATCTTTTTAGGCTTTAAAGTGTAAATTAAACCGTGTTAATGTTTTTGTAATTATTAAATAAATAAATTAGCAATAAGGGTAAGGTAGGCAGCACTAGTAGAACTTTAGTATCAGTAAAATTCCTTACTATGAAAGAGTAGAAACAGTATGAAATTACAGGCACATGGCACTGTTTTTTTATTAATAACATTTTTACAAAATAAATCTCATAAATTAAAACACAGGGTACAACAAACACCTGAGTAGGTTTGTTCATACAACGCGATTCATTGACGTGAGCTCTTAACAAAACTGGCTGACTGGTTTGCTAACTTACGCTTACCATTATCATAAAAACAACCACTACTCGAGTAAAAAGCTTGTAAAACGAAAATAATAAATTATAGAATATGAATCGTCTTGTCAACTTATGTAACAGGGTGACAAGCGCGGTGGCAGTGCGCCACAGACCTTAGCGATTTAAATTGTTGCCACTCAGCTCTGCTATTGACTGCAACTGTTATGGACTGGTGTGTAGCTTAAAATCAGGTGCACGACTTGTTCTTCCCGTCACTTGATATTATAAAAAAAGCTCTTTTTTTATAATTTCAAATGACGGGACAAACAAGTTGTGCGCCTGGTGGTAAGCTACACGCTTATCTGAGACGTAAACTGACAAGTCCCATGTGCGTGTAATTTCACCAGCACCCTTACCCTTCAGAACCGGAACACAGTACTGATAGTAGCTTGGCGGCAGAAAGAGGTAAGGTAACAGCACTACCCTGGACGAACTTCTCTTTCACAAGAAGCTCTGCAGCTAATAAAAGTTACAACCATTTCACATATTCATTTTATTTAAGAGCGAGACTCTTGTGAATGGAGTGATCGTTATGCATCTTTGTTCAGCGTCCAAACTTTGAGTTTCAGAAACGACACGGCATTAATTTTCCCTTATTTGATCGAAGTAACTTCGTCTTTCCCTGCCTTGCTTTCCTACGATTTTCCATTCTTTGAATTCGCATAAAGTTTGTATGTACACATAAACGTAAAAACTCAACTCTGTTTGCCTAAGCCATGAACTGCACGGTATAAACTACGAGTACTTTGAGGATTAACTTGCACGAGGCTCTTTGCGTGACCTAACCATAATATACAGGTGTAATCTTACTATCATTGTAATCTATCTAACTAAAAGGTGTAATGTAACTGTAATTTAACTGCCTCCGTGGTAGAATGGTTTCCATGCTGGACTGTCAAGCAGACGTCCCGGGTTCAATTCCCGGGCCGAAGAAATATTTGCATGGCCTACATTAATATCTCTCGTGAGTTTGGGTGTAATTTGTAGTTGTCTATGTGTGTGTCCATGCCACGATACAGTATGTCCCTATTGCGGGCTATCAAGAAATGGAATTTTGTTACTTGTGGTTACTTGCATAATTTGTAAATAATTTGTGTCCCTATTGTAAGGGACTCTATGTAGTCAACTTACAACTCATAACATTACTGACACTACCAGGCTTCACGCTATTTATTCATTTATTGAAACTTTATTGTACAATACACTGAAGTGAATAATAATAATAATAATAATAAAATTTAAATTTAAACTTTTAGGCCTTGGGAGAGGCGAGAGTCTAAAATAGATAAATAATAATATTAATAATCATTTATTTCCAATCACAATGGTATTGATCTTATAATAGATATATACAGAGGTTGAAATGACAACTTGTTTGACCATTGTGAGAGAGCGGAACCTGTACTAGGATGCCCTTTGTTACAGTATTCCGACCACCCACTCTCAAACTCGATCTAGAAATATGTGACATAGGTGCATTTAATAACTATGAATACTTAATAACAAACATAATAAAAGGAAAAGAAAATACACCCTGTATATTGAAAGAATACTCCGATCACGGGATGTCGGTTTTTTTAATTGTGCCTTTTTAAATGTTGTGTTGTTCTAGAATATTTTACAATTTTGTGTGTTTCACAGTTCTTATAAGTGTGTTCTCAACCATTACGGGCTAAGACAGGATGTCCACTAGGACTATAAACTCCATAATCCTCTTTCTCCTAAGGCGGCGTGTACATCAAACTGTACATAACATTGAAGTGACTCAGACCCTGACAATATTGTTCCTACGTAAACGAAAATATCGCATACAAATTGAGCTCTATACATTCTTTATGAGCATAGTGTATCTTGAAAAATACGTATTTCATGCAAAACTGAGGTCATACTAGCTTGGGCACGAAGCATGCTTTTCCCATTGTAGTTCATTGGGTTTTATGGTGCTATAGCTGAATTATAGGTCCATTTGACACGTTTGTTTTATCACCAATTCGTATTTTTAGTAGCAGCAGAGCTCTTTGTGAAAGATTTCGTCCAGGCAGGTAGTGCCACCTTACCTATTTTTGCCGCCAAGCAGTTATGTGAGCAATATTGCGTTCCGGTTTTGAAAAGTAAGGGTGTTGCTGGTTAAATTACAGGCACATAGTACTGCAACGGTAACCTATCACAAACTCGAATTTTTTTTCCAAATGACGTTTGTTCGAATTTTCATTACACCGAAAACCGAATAATAACGAAACCGTTGTTCCTTCAGGATATGTTGGATGTTTATCGCAAAGACACGATTAGGTTCGGTTAGGTTAGGTTTAAAAGAAAAAACATTTTCCTCTCAAAATTACTTTCGAGGTTATGAAAATTCGAGCAAACGTTATTTCTGGAAAATGTCATTTCGGACTACAGATAGGTAAACCCTTGTCAACTTTTGTCTGAAGGTGACGAGTACAGACCCACAAATCTTTGCAATTTAAAGTTCTAAGTGGCACTGCAACTGCTATGGACAGGCGTGTCGCTTGTCGCCATCCACACGACTTGTTCGTCCCGTCATTTAGTTACATAAAAAATTTAAAAAAGTTTTTTATTGTTTTGCACATCAAACTGCCGTTGTACTGGGAAAAACAAATATATCACAAAAAAGGTTTTGAAATGTATACGTTTGGCGCATTATAAGTTTCCGGGATGAATAAGAAAAAAATACTATAAATGGTCTGAAATGAATTTATTGTTTTTCAAAATATTCTCCGTTAAATAGCGTTAATGCCCTTTTTCATACGAATGAACCAATTTTGAAAACATTTATGCCACTCCCCCGTGACAATCTCTGGAACATATTTTTCATACTCTTCGACAGCTTCTTCAGGTGATGAAAATCGTTGACCGCGTAACCGGTTCTTAATTTTTGGAAATAAATAAAAGTCACAATGTGCCAGGTCCGAACTGTACGCGGGATGGCTCATAAAGTCAACGTTGTTCACCTTCAAAAATTCATTTGTCTGTCTGGCCGTGTGAGAACTGGCATTATCGTGGTGCAAGATGACACGGTGTTTACGGCTATTTTTACGGAGTTTGTCAATAATTTCTGGCAAACAAACGGTGGTGTACCAATCACTATCCATAGTACAACGATTCTCCAAAGCAACAGTAGCCACGTGTCCAGTTTTATTAAAAAAAAAAAGCTATCACGCTTAGAGGCACTTTGCACGCGCGCCAATTTGGTTGGTCACGGCTTTGGGATCGTAACTACAAATCCATGTTTCGTCACCTGTTACTATGTCCCACACCAAATTTGACGCTCCTTCGTTGAATCTGGTAAGCATGGCATTGCACCAAGTGACGCGATCCGCTTTATGAGCCTCAGTCAAATTGTGTGGGATCCACCGAGAGCACACCTTTATCACACCCAAATGTTTGTATAATATTGATTGTATTTAACTCATGCCTATACATAAAGATGCCCGAATATCATGGTATGTCATATGCCTGTCTGTTTTGATCATACGGCGCACAGCATCGATGTTTTTGTTGTTCACAGCAGTGGACTGGCGACCATCACGAAATTCGTTACTGAGATTCACACGACCGCGTTTGAATTCTGCAAACCAGCTATAAATAGTCGTCTTGCATGGTGCTTCATCGCCAAAAGCAGTTTGAAGCCGAGCAAAGCTCCGCTGAGCTGTTAAATTACACTTAAAGTCGTAGAAAATCAAACTACGAAAATATTCACGAGTTAAATGTATGGTGATGTAGACGACCAATTTCTAAAATGACGCCACAATGTAAAAACAAGTGACAGTCAGATGATACAAACTGTATTCTATAGCTAAAGAGTTCCATTTTCAAATGTTGTAATTACTTTTAAAATATTGTTCATGTAAGTGGCCAGTTCCGGAAACTTATAGTGTGCCCTATGTAATAGCAACGAGTATTTCTTGAAACTATCATAGTCATTACGTCGATTCGTCGTTGTTGGTAATAAGAAAATGCAGGATTAGTATTTATTATTATTTACCAGGAAACTACGCTTTTAATGTCGTCACAAATGTCGTAACTAATTCTATTGTTATTTTTTACAATTATCAATTAAATTTGGATAATACCATAAAGGCTGAAAATATTTTTTTTATAACGTCAAGTGACGGGACGAATAAGTATTGCGCGTGATGGTAAGCTACGCGCCTGTCCATAACAGTTACAGTGCCACTCAGAGCTTTAAATTGCAAAGATCTCAGGAGCTCTACCACTGCGCCTGTCACCCTGAGACATAAGTTAACAAGTTCCATGTGCCTGTAATTTCACCAGCACCCTTACCCTTCCCAACACAATAATGCTGACATTACTGCTTGGCAGCTGGAATAGGTAAAGTAGCAGTATTACCCTGGACAAACTCTTTCACAGGGAGCTCTACTGCTACTAAAATTAACATGCAATAATCCTCAGGAGAAAACAAATATTATAATAGACCGCTACGAGTGATGTTTACATTAAAATATTTGTTTATTAATAGATATAAGCTGTTATCATTTAAAAAAAATATTACACGTGTTTCTATTTTAAGTCCTATTGAAAGCTTTTTCAGATTTCTTTTTATAGATAATTTAATGAGTGTTAAGAGAATAACAGATTTGTTATTGTAATACAATATCTCAAATAAATCTGTTGAAGTAATAATTAAGCCAGCTTACATTCGTAACTTTTAAGTACATTTGGAAGTGTATGAAATAATTGGTTTTCATGTTAGTCATCTCAAAAAGTACGAATCATATCGTTTAACGGATTTGCGCAGACAGAAACAGAAAGAGAGCAAAAAATTATGCGTTTTTCTGTAGTTCAGTTAGTTATTGTAGTTTTGAGATACTTTGGCGATAGAGAAACTTTCTGGATTCTGATAACTAAGATCAGATATTATGTTTGTAATAGATGTATTGTTTCACATACTTTTGCATTCGTTAGAACCGCTGTGAAAAGTAGTGGGACCAATCTTCCGTAGCGACCTCTTCAGTGGATTCGTGGAACGCATTCACCGCCGCTTCCAGGAATGTAAATCGTAAACCTATAAGTTCATCTTTGATTTTTGGAAATAAAAAGAAGTCGCATGGTGCAAGGTCAAAAAAGAAGGTCTGGACGTATGGCGGATGGGTCATCAGCTCCATGTTTGAGGCCGTGGCATACAAAATGTAATCTAAGATACAAGTAAACAATTTTGTTTAGGTATCACCAAGATTAACTTGCACTATTAACCTGAATTAAAGTTATATACAAACAAACAACCATTTCACTGTTTGCATTAGTCTGAGTATTTATGTAAATAAAAGGTTATTTAATAAGATTCATGTATTTAGGTTAAGTTTTTATACAGAATAAATTTGTCTTCATCTTTATCTTATCTAATATTTTGCGTCATACTTGTGAGGAAGTTGAAAAGAAAAAAGAAAAATTAGACTTATTAACATTAACATTTATTTATAATTATATTAATATTTACAAACTTTTTTTTTGGTTAGTAGTGCAACCCAAATTAAAGTTATGTATAAACATAAAACCATTTCACTGTTTGCAATAGTCTGAGTGTTTATGTAAATAAAAGGTTATTTAATAAGATTCATGTATTTAGGTTAAGTTTTTATACAGAATAAATTTATCATTATCTTTATCATATCTAATATTTTGCGTCATACTTGTGAGGAAGTTGAAAAGAAAAAAGAAAAATTAAACTTATTAACATTAAGATTTATTTATAATTATAATATTTACAAACTTTTTCGACAAATAAATCTTATATGAAGAATTTATTTTTGAGCATTAAAAACTTTTTGCTTTGGCTCCTCGTGTGCTTAATCGTAAAATCTTTTAAATTGTACATCTGGGTGTTTATGAATTCGTATCATATAAAAAAGAAATGGGATTCTATTCACACTAGTTTACAAATTAAATAAAAAAGACCACTGCAATTTCAGGTTGCAGCGCTAATCTCTAAGTCGGCAGTTTATACGGGAGTATTAGAAATAAAAAGAAAAAGAAGAAATAAAACATTACCACTTTCGAGATTATATTATACTACTACTTACGAGCTTTATTGTGCTATAAAGCAATTTATATTTTTCATTCCAAAGGAAAAATTTTCTACATTTAAACTTAAGTAATTTATTTTTCAACGACGTGTAGTAGCTGTCAAGTTTCTGACATAAAATGGTTGCATTAAGGCGCATTTATTCCACACGAATTTCATAGCGCTCACCCCGCACGGCCGCCGCGCGGTCGAAGAGCGGAGTTGGCGTTGCCTCCGCGCAGCGACCGCGTGCATCTGTCATGGCAAAATACGCTCTATTTGTTTAGCTTTTACGTTTTAACTTGAATGAGCGGTTCGGGCACGCGGGCGGGCCAGGCTTGAATTTAGTCTACGCGCGGGCCCGCGCGGCGGCCGCGCGGTAATTTTATTCAGAGGAATGTTGTTGCCTAGTAAATAGAATTCAGATTCGCCATTGATATACATGAAGGCGTGGTAACTGGGCGGTCGCCGCGAGCCGGCCACGCGTAACTTTCTTCTCGTGCAACTGGGCGCTTAGGGTAGCTTGTACCGTCTATATTTTGTGTTATAAGTCCAAAAAGTTAGTTCTTTAAATTTTTATATCTAATATGGAAACTTGTCAATCTGTTTATATTTTTTCAACATACAGGTAATTTTTTAAAATTTTATAATACCAAGCGACGACGGCTCGAACAAGTCGTGCGTCTGGTGTTACACGACATGTTTATCCATAACAGTTGCTGCGCCATTCAGAGCTTTTAACCTGTCCCATGTTCATCTATTTGTATGAAAAAGTAAACACTCAAGGTACGGATTTCCTCAAAATTGAGGATATATTGGCAATGATACCTCGAAAATATGTCAAGTATTCAACCTTTATAAGAGGAGCGTTAGACTACGATCTGTAAAATTTTACTCCACGTGTTCGTGGTTGAAGGATTTCTGGAATTTCCCCAATAGAAGTAATATGTCGCTCTGCCTACAATGATCCCATTTTTTATTACACAATATTGCTCGTAAAACCCATCAAACTGATTTCTTTTTTTAATAAAACCAAGTTCCGCTAAAAAATCAGTGCCTCCAGTGAAAAACGGAATAAGACGAGTTATGCCCTTTTGTTTTTATTGCACCATTGGCTTCAGCGTGTCCGATTACACAACATATCAAAAGGACATGTCTCTAGCAGTCTCCTAACCTCGTTTTTATATTGGACTAAGGGCATAACTGACTGTTTCTAATGGCATAATATTAGTTATCGGGTATTTTTTATGAGTCTAAAGGTTCAAGTGCTCTCAACTCTAAAAATACATTCAAGTTTAACGAATAACTACAAATATACTTTTACATAAAGACACTTTTCGTGTTGTTCCATAATGACGGGGAAAAAAGTAGGACTAAAAGCGACTATTCCCTTATTCCATAGAGTACATACACAACTCACTTAACAGAGTTACTTTCGCATTTATAATATTAGTTTGGATTTGCTTAAGTTGATGTTTTATCAAAACGACAACAAATAATTGGGTTGAAAATAATTTAAACGTACTTTGAATCTGGAGGATGATGCTTGTTACAACAACTTGATAGCGTCTTAGAACTGTGTGAGAGCTTACTCGTGTTATAATTATAATTTTGGTGCAAAAATGTATAGAGGGCGAAAAATAATCAATAATCGTCCCAAAATGGTAAATATGAGAATAAAATTATATTCTTAAATAAATAATAGAAACATCTTTAAATTCAAAGGTAGGTACCGTTGTTAAGAGCAGTTTATTTTTATTTGATGATAAGTATCACTATAATTAGGTACTTTATTTTATCCACCCGAATAGTTTCATCATAGCTACAATGATACTGAACAACATCGCGATCGACAGGTAATCAATGATGAATACACTACTTATATCAAAACTTACATATAATATTTAATTACAAACCTATGACTAAGTAGATTGGTGTAAGTAACCTATAGTTCCTACAATAACAACTTTTAGGTATAATTTATATGTACCTATACATTTTTCTTATTTTTAGTCAATCTTTTGTTAGTATTTTAGTATGGTCATGTGTACAGTTATTTATTTTGTCTTTGCTTTCATTGCAGAGGGAGTTAATTACAGGTCAAAAACTTGGAATTATTGAACCTATTATATATATTGAAGTAATGCTTGAGACGTAAGTTTGCTACTTTTACAATAGGAATACAATAGCAATTTTTATATATACATATATATAAATATATATATACGAACGAAAGAACCGGTAATAGATAGTGTAAAAATATTTTCTAAAGTCTTTCATTCCAGAGATTCGGAAAATCGACAAAGGTCTTAGTTATTTGTTGACAAAAAACTTCTCCCCATAAGCGTTGAGAAAAAGAAGGATCTTCTGGCTCTTCTACCATTAATTGACAATGAATGCCATGAATTTTATTTACCAACTGCCAAAACGGTAAGAGCCGATGAAGACTCAGATTTAAACGATTATAATTATTTCAACGACAAATGTACAGATTAATGTAACATATAATACATTTTCATATTTTTGTAAAATTTCGATATTTTATGCCACAGTTGTTTCCATACACATTTTTTATTTGCTTGAATAAGTTGCACTATTTCTTTGTTTGTGTTAAAGATGAGTGTCATAAGTATTGTTATAACCATAGAACAGTCGCAACTAAAGGAATCAGTCGTTTTATGTCTTAAAATTTGTTAACATAAGTCGTGTTGTATCTGTAACCTCTTTGTAAACAAGGACAACTCGAAAAAACTTTAAAAAAATATTGAAATTATGGCTGGATGTTTAACCAATACCCATGAAACGAAAGCTTAGACGTATACCTAAAATGCTAATAATAAATGCGAACAACCAACAATCAATAAAAGTATGGCAAAAAATCATACATACGTCTCTCCTGAAAAGTGTCGACTTTGAGTTCTTCCCTTTTTCACTCGAGGCACCGAAATATCCATTTAATATTATATCGTACCATTATACGTCCAAAGTGCTTTTATCACATGAAAGTTATAAAAGTATTACGCACTACATGAAGCACATTATGTATATTATGTGAAATTTTATAACTCTCCTATTTAAGCATAAAAAGTTATCGACAATTTCGTTATCGAAATTCCTTAAGCCTCTTTGCTAAAATGTGGTCATTTGACCTTATTACACCAACAATGGTATATTTTCATGCCTACTTCACCGAAATGTAAATGGGACATTAGCGAGCTTTACACAGATATTCTATCGCGCGTGATACAGCAATCTATCACACGTGATAAATCAATGCAAAGATGTTGGAAGAAAAAGAGTAAAACCGATCGATTACGTTCATTAGTCGCGCGCGCGATCACGCACTCCAACACGCGCCAGTTTCACGCGGTCTGTTCGTTTTAACAAAAACGAACACGAGCAATCGCGCGCGAAAGTACGTTAGTTTAAAAAACTTCAAACAGGTAATTGCGCACGATTGCGCATGCAATCCTGTATGCTCCTAATCACGCGCGGTAGAGTGACTGTGTAAACGGGGTTAATTGATTTTAGTACATAAAATCATTACTACCGTGAGCATTATATTATGCTTCTAAAATATCTTCATTGTCAAGAAACCTGTATGTATATTACCGTACACGCATACAAAATGCTGTAGAAGGATACATTTTAGCGTTCCTACTCCATATATGCGTTGCCCTCGAGCATTCACTACATCCCTCCACCATCAAACAACAATCTATCACACAATAATGCACTGCACAGGCTGTGCCGCTACTACAATGGTGTCTGTACTGATATAGATGTTGATATATTTTGAAAAAGTTTAAACAATTTTAAGAGATGTCTTCAGCGTTTGTATTTTTTTTAATTTTTTATCTATTTCGCTGTATTTTAAATTTTTATTGAATTGATATTCAATTATTTTCTTGTGAGATTACTCTACTAGTTTGTTATAATTATTAATACAAAGATCGAACACTCAGAAAAAAATCCCTCGATCCGGCCGGATTCGAATCGACGTCTTCTCGCTTACCGTGCCAGACACTATACCAACTAAGCCACGGAACGAACCAGCGTACCTCACGAATTTTTCGTTGTGCTTGCGTCGTGTCTTTGTATTTGGTTTGTGCGGAGCCACTGCTACTGAGCTTATCATCCTGAGACATAACAATGCCTTACTTTCAGGTGATTGCAAAACATTGTATTTATTTTAAATTTCTTATCAGGGGTGTTAATTTGGATGCATTACTTTAAGAATAGATAAAAGCCAGTGTGTAAATATGTAGGAAATGTAATGTCAAATCAGCCTGCAAAATTTTTATACACAATCCATTTTTTGTATTTCAGTAACTTAATTCTTTAAGATACAAGTTTGAGAAAATAAGGCGACGATAAGTTGACAAGGCCCATGTGCCTGTAATTTCACTAACACCCTTACCCTTCAAAACCGGAATGCAGTAATGCTCACATCACTGCTTGGCGGCAGGAATAGGTAAGGTGGCAATACCTACTTTCCTGGGCGAACTCTTTCATAAGGAGCTCTACTGCTACTAAATACTTATTTTTTATACTTATTTTGCCAAAGAGTTGCACACTTCATAAATGACACACTTTCTGGATTCTTTTTTAACACAAACATTTCCGAGCAAGTTTAAGAAAAAAAAAATCATTTCTGTTACTAGGGATTTGTCCAAATGTGGTTCAATTTAAACGCAGAGGAAGAACCAAGAAAAGATGGATGGATTGATCGTGCAATTAATTATGTGTAATTCAAAAGTGTGAACTTCGTAATAGAGACGTATTGAACGCCCGACCTCAAGTAAATGGAAAATAAATGTTTTCAGGGAAAAAATAATCAAAGTCACTTGAGCAGAATTTTATGAAAAAAATTTTTAACTTGAAAAACTTTTAAATATTGGCGTAAAAGACATGCACATGTACTACCTGATATAAAGTAAATGCTGACATAAATGTATGTAACGCTATGTAACCTAATTTAACTAAAAATGTTCATAGATCTTTTTTAAGTTTTCTAAGATTTAGTCGCAAGCATTTTTTTGACTAAATTATAAAAAATTTCTGATTTCGACAAATTACGTTCAGCGTTTATCGAACTGGATGGCGCTACTAACTGAAAACGTGTTTTAAGTAACTTTGCTCATTCTTCCCTGATCTCTTCAAATGAAAGTTAGGTACATGGACGGGTGGCCTGGGTGACTTTTAAAAATCAAAGTCAAAGTCAAAGTCAAAGATTATTTATTCCATAGGTAAAATAAATTTACATTTGAAATCGTCACATTTAAGCTACTGCTCGTTCACTACGCTGACCTCCCTGAGAAGAACGAGCAAGAAACTCTAAGGATTGCTCTTTTCAAATAAACTTAAATGCTATGGAATACACTTTGAATCAAATTTGTGTGGATTCTGGAGCCATGTCGTCTTTCCATACATCTTTATCTAACACGTAGTCTTCAATTTTGTAATATGATTTTTCGATCAAAATATTTTTAATGTAGTTTTTAAACTTAAGAAATGATAAACTTAATATATGCTCCGGAATCTTATTGCAAAAACGTATACAGTTCCCCATAAAAGAGTTGTTTACCTTGGCTAATCGAAATCGTGGTACCCATGAGTTTGGACTTAGCTCTAAGGTCTTCCCAGAGATCTTCAGTTTTTTTAACATGTATTGATTTAAAAGCTTTTATGATGTCTCGTGGATTCACAGGACGGAAATTAAATAAACTGTCACAAACGTTAACATTTTCCTTTAGGAGATCAATAGCAAGTGAAGGGGAGGAATTTAATGATTCTGTAGTGTTCACAGCAATTTCCGAAAAGAACGATTCAAAAGCTTGGGCTACTTTATCTTTAGATTTTATAAGTTTACTGTCTAATTCTAAAACTATATCTCTATCGTGTTGTTTAACCCTGCCTAACTGTTTGTTTATTATGCTCCAAGTAATTTTAGATTATTTATCTATTGTCTAATTTTGTCGCTGTGAAACTTAACCTTAGCAGCTACGCATACTTTTTTAAAATATTTTTGAATAAATTCTTACATATTCTATGAAATTGGAATTAGTATTATAAGTTTTCATAGCATATAGCTCATACAAACGAGACCTACTCTTATGAATACCTACTGTTGCCCAGTCGTTGAATTTAGTCTCTCTATAGAAAGTTAATGTTTTCGATTTAAATATATTATCAAATTCATTTTTAATTAAACCAAATATCGTGCTATATAAAGTATTTGGAACCTCCGGTATATGGGGTAGGGAATTTAAATTAGTCTCGTATGCACGTATCACGTAATGTGCAGGGAATGTCGCGTGACCATGACTTTGTAGTGTTTCAGCAAATGCACCTACATACCTATACGTATAAATATATAGAACAGGTGACGTTTCCAAGCTGTGGATTTTTATTGTCTTCTAACGTGTGCCAGTAAAACCGTAGCAACAACGATTCGACTCTTCAAATCGTTTTCTTAACGCTTCATTTATTTTCTTATATTTCGAACTAATTAATATGCGTAAGAATAAAAATATACTTTTTGTCGGTCTCGCAATTTAATTAAATACTGAGGTCGAAGAACTAGTGTCTGGGCCAAACATAATCCGGGAAGTAAAATCCGCCCGACCTCGCTAGGGCTTGTGAAAAATATTGGAGAGGTTCGAGCAATAGAGCGTATTTGGGACGACCTACGGGGCGTTCGAGTTATCGCTAGAAGGATAGAGTCGCCAAAAGAGCTGAATGTGCCCGAATAGTCGGAAATGGCGCACTTTGTCGTCAATTGACGATTGAGGTCTTGCTCTATCTACCACGCCAACCCAGACTATGACACGTTGGTAACTATACCGCTTACGAGTTCATAAAACTCTATGGTAACAGCTCCTGGTGCAAATCGAACACACGACCTTCTACATAAGAAGCAAATAAATAAGTATGTAAAGCTGAAAGTGTTGATAACTACTAAACCAAAGTTGTGTTGCTGTTAAATTCGAGTGTTTGCGGAAGTAATTGTTGACAATTTTTCAGCGTATTTATTTAAGTGCATTATTGAAACCCCATTACAAAATTTAAAAATAAATAAAACATTCAATAAAATCCAAACGGACAAATAAAAATACTACCTTACCAAACACGTCTTCAAAATCTACGCGGCACTACACGTTGGCTCCAACAAAACGGATTAAAACCACACAATATTAAATGAACCGTAAGCACCTTATGCAAACAACCCTACCCTGATACTGGTAGGTTCTGTCCGTACACACTTCAAGAGCAAATGCTCTACATTCCCAGGTATTCCACAAACCTCGCAATTCCGTGACTTGAACCTCCGCACCGAATATAAAAATTTTGTTTAACGGAACATGTCCGGTTCGAAGGCCGCCGGACGGCGCGCTGACAGTTTAAGCGCTACCAAAATCTTAAAAATATGTTTTTCAAAGTAAGTACACGAGCTTACTTTATCTACTACGACGTGATACCACGTAACACGCATTTGAAAATCAGTGGAACGTTACTCAACCTTGCAGTCGTTTCAACGTTTGACCACGACATTGTAACAACAAAGTAGATACTGTGGCAAGCTCAGAATAAACTCCGAGCAACGATAGAACTTTGGTCACTAGATACATGACAGTACGCAGTAAAATATGCGTGTGAACATTTTGGTTGATATTTTTGACGTAAAGACGTGTGGTAGGTCGTTGAAACAATACTCAGTTTCCTTTAAAAAATCTCGGTCATTTTATGTTTAAAATATTGAAAGGTATTGTTTCGATTTTAAACATTTAGAAGATTTTGTTGAATAGTATTTTTTGTACTTTACCCAGAAGTTACATAAGATACTAAGTGCTTATTAGTAAATCTATCGATATTACATATGTAGCAACTTCTAAACAATAACAATTGAATTTATTCATAAAAAACTATAGTGTTGCCAATTGTATATAAAAAAAAAACCCAAATTTACGCGATTTAGATTCGGGATAAAAAAGCCTAATTTCCTATTAATAAACAACAATAAGATGATTAAATAACAAAATCTGAATATTTACCCGTGATCGCCTCTGAATAGGGTCATCTCCTGGGATGGTCAGGAAATTTCCACTCATTGTCACTAAGCACTCTTTTGCACCAGACTGCAGAAGAATAATTAAAAATAGCGCGCGAAACGTTATTGAGGGCACGTGCGTACGCGACGATGTACGATCTTGAAATGGTGTAAGTAGTTTATGAATGAGTGACGTTTTTAAATACTCTCCCCACTTCTCGTTATGACGTCACATTCGTAAGCCCGGCCATGCATGTGTAGGAGTGTCTACGTTCCGATCTGATTGTGATTTTAAATAAACTTGCCAACATCACAAGGCGGAGTGGAAATTCCTTGAAAATTTTAAGGTGAATCAGAGATTTGCAATTTGGCCTTTTGGTTCAAATCGTGTAGACTTATTCGTAAAACACTAACAATATCACAGAACTATATTACTAACATCACAGACTTTTGTTCCTTGTCCTTTAATCATTCATTAGATTTTATTTTCGTTTGAAAATAAAAATATTTAAATAACTGCGGTAGCAAAAGAAAGCACCCACCACTAAAATCATTTTTATGAATGACAGAACGCGGGAGGAGTGGCTTAACAACCTACTACCAACTTTATTTTTTTTCCATACTCTAAGCTACCAACAGACCTAAAAAGTGTCAGATAGTACAACAAAAACTTAAAAATTGTTTATGGTAACTTTATTATGATTTCTAAAAAATCATGGAACAAAAGTTCTTCTTTAAGATATTTATAATATTGTTCTGCGTTAAAGTATCAACTCCGAAAAAAAATTCTAACAACCTAGTATGTTACAAATAACCCTGTAAACGACTTTGGTACTTTGTTAATTTGGTATTTATGGAAGTGAATAGGTACCTTAGTGAGAATTTTAGAATTACATGTTCCAGCGCGGCCTTCAGTATGTTTCAAGTTCTGAATCAATAATGTACATAAATAACTAATAGGGGTTAAAGTATGAAATTGCCGATTTGTACTGAAAATCTAA
>NW_020654289.1:16936064-16957857 GCF_003589595.1 Hyposmocoma kahamanoa
AACCTATTGCAATAAAACGGCAATTTCATACTTTAACCCCTAATATAATAGTATATATATAAATTAAAATTAAAATTGGACCGGATTCATTACATACATTATCACATCTACCTATGTATGATATGCCTAAATGTAATAATAATTATGGTAAAAGAGTTTGGATGTGTGAACTTCCAGTGATATTAAATAGCTTACCGAAAATTCTTGTAAATGCAATAACGGATAAAAAGCCTGTACATGTCAAAAACAAGTTAAAAAGATTTTGCATGAGAGATCAATATCAGAGGAAGCATATGCAAACTGGTCATTAATATAATTGTTGTACCTACATATTAACACAACTCACTAGAAAAGGATAAATAATCTTTAATTTTAAGATTCTACCTTGCATGTACTTTACTTATAATTAATATTTTATAGTAACAGTTTTTATATATAATAGCAGTAATACATAGTTTATATAACAGTAATAGTTTTTTAACAAACCTAAATGGATGTTATAATTATTAATACAAAGATTGAACACTCAGAGACAATTTCTTCGACCCGGTCGGATTCGAACCGACGTCTTCTATACACCGTGACAGACGCTATACCAACTAAGCCACGGAACGAACCAGCGGCCCTCACGATTTTTTCTGTGTGTTATCGTCGTGTCGTGTAATATTTGTATTTGGTTTTTTGAACGACTTTTTAACCGTTGCGCTATCTATGAGAAATCTTAGGTATTTCGTCACCCAGTTAGATACCTTTACAGCTATCAGCCCTGGCTAGAGATTCATTGTATTAATTTTTTTTTATTGAATTGATATTTAATTATTTTTTTTGGGAATTGGGAAATTACTCCACTAGTTTGTTATAATTATTAATACAAAGATTGAACACTCAGAAAAAATTCGTTTGATCCGGCCGGGTTCTGTGGCTTATTTGGTATAGCGTCTGGCACAGTATGCTATAAGACGTCGGTTCGAATTTTTACTGAGTGTTCGATTTTTGTATTAATAATTATAACAAACTAGTGGAGTAATTTCACATAAAAATATAATTGAATATCAATTCAATAAAAATTTAAACCTAGTATTTCACAAATAACCCTGTAAATGGCATGGGTTCTTTGTTAATTCGGTATTTATGGAAGTGAACAGGTGCTTTAGTGAGAATTTTTGAATTACATGGTCCAACGCGGCCTTCAGTATGTTTCAAGTTCTGAATCAATAACGTACATAATTAACAAACTTAAATGGACTTAACGCATATCATTAATTAATAAACATTATTTAGGTAATATGTAGGTAACCAGTTAACTATAATTCCATGAATATGTGTAACAATTTGCATTGGGATCAAACGATTAGACAACATCACATATTGTTTATTACTTTTAGTAGCAGCTCCTTGTGAAAGAGGTCGTCCAGGGAAGTACTGTCACTTTAGCTATTTCTGCCACCAAGCAATAGTGGGCATTACTGCGTTCCAGTTTTGGAAGGGTAAGGGTTCTGGTGAAATTACATGCGCATGGGACTTGTCAACTTATGTTTCAGGGTGACGGGCGCAGTGGCATTGACCAAAGTCAAAGATCATTTATTTCATAGGTAAAATAAATTTACACTTGAAAACGTCACATTTACATTATATTACATTAAGCTACTGCTCGTTCACTACGCTGATTTCCCTGAGAAGAACGAGCAAGAAACTCTAGGGATTGCTCTTTTCAAATTAACTTAAATGCTATGGAATAACACTTTGAATCAAATTTGTGTAGATTCTGGAGCCGCGTCGTCTTTCCATACATTTTTATCTAACACGTAGTCTTCAATTTTGTAATATGACTGTTCGATCAAAATATTTTTAAACTTAGGAAATGATAAAGTTAATATATGTTCCGGAATCTTATTGTAAAAACGTATACAGTTCCACATAAAATAGTCGTTTACCTTGGTTAAACGAAATCGTGGTACCATGAGTTTGGACTTAGGTCTAAGGTTAACATTGCGGATATCTTCGTTTTTATTTAAATTATATATATTTTTACGGGCATATAAAATATTTGAGTAAATGTGCTGTGATGCCATAGTCATGATACCAGTCTCCTTAAACTTTCTCTGAGAGAAACTCGAGAGCCCAGACGATACACAGAACGAATGGCTCGTTTTTGCAATACAAATATGGTTTGAATATCCGCCGCTTTACCCCACATGAGAATCCCCTAGGACATTATACTATGGAAATAACTAAAGTAAACTAGTCTAGCAGTACTAACATCGGTAAGCTCACGTATTCTGCGGATAGGGAAAATATATATGGAAACCATTTAAGTTTACTATCTAAGGTCACTCCCATGAAGACTTTATTGACAAGGTTCAAGTTTTCTCCATTTATTTCTATGCTTGGACTAGTCGATTTTACGTAAGGTAATTCAAATTTAACATCCTAAGATCTTTGTGATGTAAAGTTCTGTGTATCACTGCAACTATTATGGACAGATATATATATATATTGATATTATATAAAAAAAGAAAATATTTTAATAAGCACCACATACCCACGTATTTTTCAACGGACGAGAGAGGGAAGAC
This sequence comes from Hyposmocoma kahamanoa, assembly GCF_003589595.1. NCBI lineage: Eukaryota > Metazoa > Arthropoda > Insecta > Lepidoptera > Cosmopterigidae > Hyposmocoma > Hyposmocoma kahamanoa. The sequence continues at coordinate 16,938,641 of NW_020654289.1, forward strand.
TTAAGATCAGGGTTCCAAGTATGCTAATTTGAAATAATCTCAGTTGTCAGTGTCAATGGCAGAATTTTGAACGTTTAGTATTCTGCTAAAACTTGAAAAACACATCTGGTTTTTTAAGCTCTGAGTGGCACTGCAACTGTTATAGATAGGCGTGTCGCTTACCGCCAAGCGCCCGACTTGTTCGTAAAAAGAAAGCATTAGACAACATCAAATACGTTGCTCTGATCCCAAAGTAAGTAACTATAGCGCTTGTGTTATGTAAATCGGAAACAACCACGGTACCACAAACACCTAGACCCGAAATAATATAGAAAAGTTGGTTTTTCTGCATCGACTCGGCAAGGAATCGAACCCGGGACTTCACAGATGGCGGCACCATGAAAACTGACATGCAAGCCACTCGACCTATCATTGATTTCAGGCTTTTAATGATTTTTGATGTTTCTATGGTTCATTTATTAACAGTCAAACGGCAGTTCACATCTTTTAGGGTAGACATATCTGACTACTTTCTGTTGTTTTTATAATTCTTTCCTTTACAGAAAAGGCAAATTGACCCCACTCTAATATGATGACCCACAGAAAATAAAATATGTATAGTGGACTGAAGTCTTGGCGTAGGCTTATTTACCTAAAACTAACAAAACAAAAATTTTGCAAGACTGATTACTTTCTATCACTATCGACGTCTTCGATCTTTTCGACTTCTTGCGGCGCTACCATTGTCGACTTTCTCTACCCATAACACCATTGTATTTTGAGCGTATAATCGCTCTAAAATGTTGTATGAAGTATAAAAGTCATATAATAGAAAATAGTCGTTTAACGAAAGCCATAAAATCTTCATTGCGTTGGGATTACCCTTGAAACGAATACTCTGAACTCTTCAAAGAAATTCCACGAGGTTGTTATTCCGATCGTACATTTCGTCAGTGCCACGTCATGTCCTAACGATCTCCGTTCACCTTTGAGACCATCTGTTGATTATATATTTATCAATGGAATTTTATTCCTCGGGCAAACAGGAAACGGACAGTGAACAAAAACAAACAAAATAATGAAACGAAACAAAATATATTTGAAATACGGATATTTATTTATTTTTTCATAAAAATTCTAAATTCAATAATGTGTTTAAACATGTAACATTTACATATATGCATTTATACAAAGATATATGCAATGGTTAGTGATTTTAAATACTAAAGTTGGAGCATAAGGATTCAACCCCACTTATTAGCACGCTTGGGCACTGCCTCCGTGTTAAACGTTTATTTTAATGCAGTACCATCAGCATGCTTTAGCATTAAGCGAGCCGACGAAACCTCCCAAAAACACACGTTTGATATGGCCGTGGTGCTCAAGCGTACTGACAAGTAGGGTTAAACCCTAACAGACTTACAATGATGCTGATGTATGTGACGATCACATTTTACACTTAAAAATAATATTTACCAAGTATTGTCAAATGGGAAAGGTTTATTATATGTCAATATGCTTTTCATTTTGATGAATACTGTGCGCTTTTCTTTTATACTAGCTCGATCGTAATATCTTCATAAACTGTGGGCCGAAAAACTATATCTGCTAATAGATATACATATATTAGATGACTTACTATAAGCATAACACCAAAGATATAATACTGATATTGTTGTTTATGTAGATATCACACGATCCCACCAAGGTAGCTGTTTTCCATTCAAAGTAATGGCCGAAAGGGACAACCCGCAAGTATTTACAAATGAATGAAAATGATGTTATCGTCGATAAAACTATTTCAAAAGTTTTACAATGAAAAAGAAAATCGCTTCAGATGGAGAAATAAAAACAAATGAAAATCTATTGGGAATATTTTACGATATAGCGAAAATCAAACACTATAGCAACTCTCTTCAATGTAATAGCGTAAGTTAAAACTTTAGTTTACATCAATTTAATTTAATCGAATATTGAAATGGACAAACAGTATCATCTAATTTTATAATTATTATCTCTTCAACATGATGTTCGTTAATACATTGAATAGAATATAGGAAAGGCTACTAAAAATAAACACGTGAAATCTTGTCAATTACAATTTCTATTAAACGCTATAGTTTACAGATTCAGTCAACTCGGAAATTACAAATTATTGAATTAAAAAATTCATTAAGTTTTATTACGACAAGTAAATATATATTTAATATTACTGAGATTTGGACTAGACAAACCACATTTTCTATCTACAGATATGTAATCCATGATAAATGCTAATATGAAAAAATCTAACTCCCGTGTCGGTTAAGTGATGTGCTTGTTGCTACATATCGATGTGTATTCTCAAAACCATTTGGAAACCACGTTGTTTCGAACTTAAACGCGTGTTGATTTCTCTTTCTTTCATTGTAGAAAATTACATTCTCATCTGTATTATTTGCAACAGCTGACACATGAAGTGATTTTAGTGTATCTAGATCACTGTACTAGTACATAGATAAAAATAAACCGCGTTCCAAAAAATTACGAAACCTCAACAAAACAAAAGAAAGAATATATGCTTCCAAAAATATACCTACAAAGATCGAAGTAAAGATACAAAAAAAATATATTTACTAAATAATAAAATAGAGATTAAAAAACAAAATAAATCTAACGGTTACAAAAACAGACATGAAAACCCCGTTAAATATACGAAGTTCAAAAACAAAGTAAATACTTTCAGTTCCGAAATAAACGTTAGTTAAAAATAATATCGGTGGACGACCTATTTCAGCCAATGGGCACTTCTAATTATAAGATTTAGTCTTGATCTCAATTTGAATTAGTGAAGATGGGTGAGTCATTGATGTTACAGTAAATAATTGTAATAAACTGACAAGGAAACGTATAAAGTAAGTAGTGAAAGATATTCAGACGGTCTATAAATTTTAACAACCCAAAAACCATTGAAAGTTTCATGCATTTATAAGAAACATAGAATATACTTTGAACAAAAGAGTAATATAGATACGAACAACAATAACATTACTATTGATTGACGTAGCAAACAAAGCTGTGATCTAAATTTTAATAATAAATACGACCAAACCAATCCTTCTAGAAATCTGTATAAAAACTCCATAATTGCTAATTAGGAACACAAGACAAATTACGATGAATAGTGGGATAGCCAACTTGCAATACCGGGTCTATTGGCATCAACTATGAAAAGAATGATTAATCAAGGAAGTAGAAGAAGTATAACGTGATCAACGATACCTACTACTGTACTAGCGCACTTGATGCGGCGTTCCAAGGACACGCTGTATTTCGCTGATGTGCGGTGAAGACGAAACACAACAATATTATAGATTTATAAACAACAGAATGGTCTGACTACACAATAACAGAGTAGGGATAATGTAAAAAAAGTAGTCACTACGGTTATCATTGTTATAAATTTAAATAGACTAGGCTGCAAGGTCTAAAGACCATTTGCCTTTCCCAAAGGAAAAGTACGTAATATAACATCAATAATTTCATCAACTCCACCGTACTTTTTCTTTTACTTAATTTGTTTGTTCTTTTTAGTAATATAAAAGATAATAGTTATATTATAAATATAAAGAAAAAATTAGTAATGCAAGTAATAGCGACTTTGCGTTAATTTGACGTTAATTCCTCAACTCAAACTCAACTCAAATTTGCTTTGGGGTAATGCCGCGGATATCAATAGAATCTTTGTCCTGCAGAAACGTGCAGTTAGGGCAATTTACAATTTGGGCCCCAAAGTATCTTTGAGAGATTATTTTAAGGAAATTAACATTCTTACACTAGCCTCACAGTACATTTATGAAAATGTAATTTATGTTAAAAGGAATAGTAATTTATTTATGAAAAATAGTGACAGACATAACATTAATACGAGGAATAGAAATAAACTAGCTTTTCTTGATAGTCGTCTTCACAAAGTCAAAAAATCATTTAAGGGGCAATGTATACGCTTCTATAACAAGATTCCGGTTGATATACAAAATTTGCCTTTCACGAGGTTTAAAACTATAGTGAAACAAAAACTTTATACTAAAGGTTATTATACAACTTCTGCGTACTTGGATGACAAAAATCCGTGGTAGTAACCCGTTTAGCTCATGGAGGTAGTCTCGATCTCTGATGTTTCAAATAAAAAAAAAATATTGTAAATGTTATTTACAAAGAGCAACCCCTAGAGTTTCTTGCTCATTCTTCTCAGGGGAATCTGCCTTACGAATGAGCGGTAAAGTTTAACCATTGTGACGATTTCAAGTGTAATAATGCTTACCTATGAAATAAAGATTATTTTGAATTTGAATTTGAATCAACTATGGATAAATATCATTGGTAAACATTCAATATTATCTACCTGCCTAGCTTATTCCCAATAGGCCTCGAGTATATAACCAGAAATGGAGACGAAATGTCATTTCATTTGTTTGAAAACTATTCTGCCATATCATTACTGTGACAACTGCGCTCCGATGGGCTAGCCCGAGTTCGAAACAATTCACGGGTGTCGTCAATGGGTGTGGTCAACTGTTTCACTTCAAATCCACCAGTTGAGCTTTGCTATAATGGACGAAAATTGCAAAATAACATATTTAATTACCGATGAAATGTGATTCCGTTTGTTTTGTAATTAGATGTTTTGCTGTTTTTCCCACACCACCGAATAGAAGCACAGCATTGTTAGAGATATTATCTTTATTACAATAAGTACAGAAATTCTTTTGGAATATACGGAGACGTACACACAGGTCAGTGCAAACGAGAGTTGATATTTATAAGAGCTGTATCGCTAATGTGTTACCAGGAATATATGGCCCTTATTTCGTCTCTATTTTTGGTAATATACTCGATGCCAATAGGTATAGACAGTCACGTCTGACCGCGGTACTACGGCACTGATACTCTTTGACAAAATTCAACACTAAAACAAAACACTATCACTAGGTATCGAGTTCTTAGGTTTTCGCGATTGTGACACATAGGAAATGAAACTATTTTTCCGGATTTAAATCGCGTATATTTGTTTTTTCAAACAAACCGACGTTTCGGGCCCTTTACAGGTCCCGTCAACCGTGACCATGGGACCTGTAAAGGGCCCGAAACGTCGGTTTGTTTGAAAAAACAAATATACGCGATTTAAATCCGGAAAAATAGTTTCATTCACTATCACTAGGTATTGATAATGTTTTGTTTGGAACATATAATTGCCGTGAATGCTCTTGTCTATAGATTGAAGTCATTGAAAGTGATTAAAATAATTGACTATATTATAAGTATGAATGGTTTCAAGAATACACACCAGCTAAAAAAATTATTTATGTGACAATTATCAAACTGTGTTGTTTGAACTGTGATTTTTATCCACGATAAATCAACCACCGTATCAGTATTTTATATAGCCTTAACAAATTATTTTTGAGCACTGACTTGTACAGTCTCAGGATAAAATATATTTTAAATGGAATATTTCATAATATTGTCGATAATTTGATTTGTGACAGAAAACAAATTTCAGTGCTTGGTTAAAATATTTTTTGATAAATGATTATGAAACGTAATAATGTTAACAGTCAATATTTGGTTAATGAATTAGTTAATAAAGATGTTTTGTTAATGGACTGACAAAACCGAAAGCTGCAACTGGTTTTAACTGCAAAATGTTCTCGCGCAATACTGAGAATTTTTTAAAGAGCTTCACTAGCTTGAATTCGGAATATTCAAAAGATAGTGTTTTTGGAAACAAACTGGAAAGTTTTGTCAATACAATAACCCAGAACATCTTTGTTGTAAACATCTAAAAACAGATTTACATAAATATTCACGACGTTAATGATGCATTTAAATTTATAACAATATCACAATTTTCAATAATATACATAAAGACGTAGGAGTTTCTTTTGATTATATATTAAACAGGCCAAGCGTATTTAAAGTATAATAGCAAAGTTTGTGATATATATTTATTTTTAAATAACATTTTAGTTGGTATTTACATGTCTGGTAGTTTTAGAAAACATAGGACCACATTACGATGTCGATCACTCAAAAACGGGACGTAAAAAGAGGTATAAAAGATGACAAGACCATACATTTTTAGAATAAAATCATGTCTATATCTATATTAATTCCATTTTTAGAACACACATTTCCTAACAAACATGCATGCGTAATCATATACACCACGCAGTTACAAGATAAACGGATTTCAACATTCAATATACCGTTAACACGTCTAACCGACAAGCAAAATATACCAACAAACAAGGGAAATAATTTACATAAGGCCATACATTATTTACTGTACACGTATAACGAGTAGATGATTAATTAGATAAATAATGCAATATTAAGGGATAAGGATAATGTATCCGTATTTACGACAGTTTGGTCCATATAAATATTATTACATAAATCGTGTGTGACAAGTCCACTTTGTTACGTATCCAGCAAAAGAAACGATACACGAGTAATAAAATAGGATTTGGTATGAAAGACATCGTCCAAATTTTAATGTCTATTTACGTATTCGAGGTCAACAGTGTGTTCAATATGCCAGAAGTAACAAATAAAGGGAAGATAGGAAAATATTGTTCTATTCGCGTGCAAAAACACGGCGATAGTATTATTTCAAGAAGATTTGCTGAATACTTAAACACCAGTGAACGTCGCAGCGCCCTCAGCCGTCTACGGTCAGTCTTTTCAGCTAATCTTTACGAGTTTGTGCAAAATATACCACTAGTCGCGTAACTTAACTCCGTAATTTATTTACAAAACGTATCTCGACAACGAGATGATTAAGAAACGGAATGAACGAGCACTGACCGGGAACTGCCGGAGCGCCAAGTGTCATGTCCTTGAAAATCTCCATTCGCGGAGAGACTTGTAAGTTCGAAAGATTTCTCTTGTTTCCATAGGAATTCTCGTTATAGCACTTTCAAGAGTGCGAAGGTATAACTTCACAACCGGTTTCGTCCAGTCGTCCTGGATTTGAAAGAATTCTTGCAGCTTTAGCGTTCGCAGAAGATTGTCACGTGATTTGACCTCAAATACTTCACGATGGTCCTTGAGCCTGTCCAGCGGGAGCTTCTGATCTCATCTCTGATTTCAGCTTGACGAACTCTCTAGCCACTTCGTCGCTATGCCTCTGCGAGAGGATACGGAGGATTGTCCATCCAGTTTCATCCATCTTGACTCGTTTCCCAAGAGGCAGCCAGCATGCACATGAACCCTGATGATAAAAACAATATTAAATTAGTAGTTGGATACCACATGAATAAGCACCACTGATAAATTTGTACGAAACGATATTGAGTACAGCCAACAAAAAGCGAACGTTATAAAATTGTACAGTATATATCAAGTTAATCAAATGTAACACAACTTAGGGGAAAGCACACCTTATTATTTGTTTTTAAAGTCGTTGTACGACTTTAAAAATATGTTTAAGACGTTTACGAGGAAACATGTCATATTACAAGCAATTTATGTTTTCAGCAGAGGACGTAATTTAAATCGAGTAACGCGATTCGAGTTACGTACATTAATGATGATTTCTGATGTCATATAACTCGAGTAGCAAAAGGTGGAATGAGTAATGCATCTTCCGTTAATAAAATATAAGGTCATGCTACAGAAGTGTTCAAGCACAAGGTTCTTTGAATGCCATATTATCCAATATATAAAATAGTTAAGGCAAAAATCCGAGAGAAAGTAATCATTATCAAATTGATCATCAATCCATTATATACCCCACTGTTGGGTATCCATATCACATAGTCTGCCTCCCTGGCTAAATGTGAGTTGGTGATTTCACACGTTTTCTAGGGATCGTGTGAAGCGTTCTCGAGAAGCGGTTTCATCACGATATTTTCGTTCACCGTTAGTGTTATTCATTGCCACAGGAATACGAGCTATTTATCTCTCAAATGAGGAGCAACCATTTCCCCAACGGGCTACGTGACGTGATTGAACACACGCCAGCACACCAAGCTACACATTGACGTATCTTGTTCCGTTGTACTGGAGGCGATTTTCGAACAAACATTTGTAGTCTGATATGCCATTGTCCGTACTAAAATACACGCAAAAATTGGCTTGACCAGTTCACGTTAGGTTTTTCAACAATAAAGAAGAATGCTATTAAAGAAGAATCCAAACCTGTTCCGCAATATCAGCTAAACGCATTACGGCGACGCCGACGAGGCGATCCTCTCTAGCGAAGCAGTAATCTCTCACGCAGACGTGGAGCTCGAATAACTCCAATTGCTCCGTTGCGCTCACCATGCTGTAAAATGATGAATGTAAGATATATAAGAGCTGTAAGATATATAAGAGCGGTGACCTCGGTATGGCAATAGCCGCTGGCTTGAGCTAAGTCAGATCAAAGGAATTTTTCTTTGTGTTGTTCTATTAAAATCAATATAGTTCAAAATATCAGGTTGCCAGAAATATCTTGGTACTTTTGGCAAAGAATTTCAAAGCAAGCGATTTGAATTAGGAAATAATTAAAAAGGCACTCATGTAATTCATATTCATGAAGTAAATTAACAAAATATATGTGTTATTAGATTTGAAAACTTCATTCTGCAAGTGTAATAACAATCAATCGCGAGCTATGAAATACTTACAAATGGAAAGTCTCATTGAACTTAGGACTCCAATTGTTAGCTTTCGACTTGGTGGCAAATTTTCTCTTCTTATCAGCAAGGTGTGGCCCAATAAGATTCACTTCGATGAACGGCCTGAACATTCCGCTGGCTATCACCCAGTTGAGATCGTTTGCTGCTACCACTGAAAACAAAGTTTAAACAATTCTTGTATTTATTGTTCAAATAATGCACGGGATATGCGTACAGACAGAAACAGACCTAAAGGCAATTTAGTAAATCGACGTTGATGGTTCGATTTTACTTATTGTCGTGTACGATTAAACGATTTATAAACGTCTTACCTTTAACTGTGATTTTGTGTTCACCCGTGCCTGGATGTGTGAAGAGATCTACCTGGAGTGACACTTCTCCAACGCTTCCTTCTTCAGCTACTGCAGCATCTGTAATTATATTAAAATATATTTAACCATCTACAAACAGTATTATTTAATTATTTCAAAATATTTTCTTTTACACTGTTGCACAGTCTCCGTATGCAGGGTTTCTGTTTATATTTTAACATAAGAAGGTAAAATTATGATATATTTAATTCCACAAGGATGGTAATGAAATTCATTGTAAATAAAATTTAAACCGATCGTTAGTAATGATATTACTCATTATGTAGTCATTATCATTTCTCACTCCTAAGGCGATAGCCACCCTTGCCTGTTGCGGCTTGGGAGCTTCATTCGTTTTCCGTGGATTATGCTCATTATGTAAAGTATTCGAGGTTAATTTCTTCTTATCTCAAAAATCACAGATATTTTATATATAACAACTATATTATAAATACCAAAAGATTCTAGAACTTTACCCTGATTCTGCTGACTAGTTACGAAAGTCCTGATCAGCGTATCAGTGGTCTGCGTGTACAAACTCAACGCGTATCTCAATGACTGTAGTTCTGGACTCTTTTCCAGGAACGTTTTCTTCAAGCCATTGCCACCAGCGTGGAAATAAAGCTTGATGGTGTCGAGAGCTGCGTCTAGTACTGCACATTGCTTTGGTGTTAGACTCTTCTCTGCTGATAGATGCTGTGGAAAAGTTGTATGACAATGTGAACGACAAAACCAATGTTCCAATGCCTACCAGAATAACAAGTTTAACTCTTGACCCACAATTCAGACCACTTCAACTGTTTTATAATACTTTCTCAACCTAATATCAAACATAGGAAAATATGAATAGAGACTTATATTTTGTCAAACGCAATGTAACAAAGTCCATCCTAATAAAACAAATAACAAAAGATTTAGAACTCTTCAGGGCTTTGCAATTGCTCTACAAATACTTCCATTTTTACAACAGTGTATATTATGTATATTATTAATGTTACCTCTTTAGAAATATCCATGACTCCGGATAGCGCATGCTTGACGTCCTGCTTGCCAACCGTGCTCTTAAACAGTTGAGTCATGTCCTCAATTTTTGCATTTGCAGCTAAGTTTTTCGCGTTATTGGTTAGATTCTTTAACATCATCTGAAAAAAAGAAAACAATTGTGACGAAAGTTGGAAACGGAGATTAAAAATGAAGGGTTATTGTTAATATCATTTAAATTTAAGTCATCAATAACGATAATTCAAGTATAAGTGTTCAAAACACATAATGTAAGATAAACATGTATGTAAGTAGATAATATTAATTATATTTATCGCTTATATAGCTATAAGAAAGCAATTGCAGACTCTGAAATGAAGATCTTAAAACCTTCTTGTAAACTCTGCCTTCCTATTTTTTAAGGCACTTAGAACTTACCGTCTTATCAGTCATAGGCGGAAGCACAACAGTCTTTTCTAATATTTTCATGACGATCTTCCACAGTTCTTTCAGGAGTCGTTTCAGTACAGTCTTTTCACATGACTCCGCATACATCGTGAGGGAGCCATCCTGTTAAAACAACACATTAAAAAATTAATATAACGTGCTTTTATCACAGGTTACGCTACTGGTACAAAAACAAGTCCTCGTCATCACGCATTGGCACCTTCTCTTCTCAATCTGGTCTTTATTTGAGTTTAAAATTTTGTTTCCCCCTTAACATACCAAAATATCCATAAGCGGTCGTAGAACTTCGTCAGCTTCATGATGCGCTGGTGGCTGTGGTTGACCTGGTGCACCACCGCCACCCACTTTTTGTAGCAACTCGCCCAATTCTTTCACACTGGCTGTGATTCTTGTCTCCAAACTAGAAAACAAACGTATTATATAAATTTTGTTTATACCGAAGTAAGGGAGAAGGCAATAGATGGTCTATAGACATTTGGTTAAGAGCGATGGCCCCGGCATGGCAATTGACACTGGTGCTGTCAAATCGAAGGAATTTTTCTTTGTATTCGATCTTTGTAGCAACAAGCAATAAAAATTTGTAGCAAAAAGCCTTTAAACGGCTATACAAAGATACAAATATAATACAAAGATATAATACAATACAAAGATCCGCAACGAGCACATAGAGAAATTCGTTAGATCTGGCTGAGTGACGAAAAACGTTCACAGACTTCTCATAGATGGCGTTACGACAAAAAACTCGTTAAAAAAAATAAAATAAAACAAAGATCTGCAGCAAGTACACAGAAAAATTCATTGAATCATAATTGAGTAGTAAAACATCGTGATAGTCAATTAACTTCATAATCGTAAGATCTGCTGGCCCAATGCGTAGTTCAGTTTGTAAGAGCCGAAGCCACGTCGAGGTGACAGACGCTGTTTGGAGTCCAATCGGATGTAAGGAATTTTTCTTTGTGTTTGTTCTATTTTTGTATTAATAATAATAACAAACTAGTGGAGTATTTAAAAAATAACATCATGGTAGTAATATCATCACATATTGGATAAAAAGCGCTATAAAGTGGAAGTCCCTTGCACACCTTAGTCCTTTATTGACTTATGATTTGGGCACTTTTCAAGGCGAGAGTGAACAGGCGTTATTTAGATGTACATGCTCAATTGTCGACCTCATATCGTCACTTTCCATCAGGTGAGATGGATGTTCAATACGGACTAATTTTTTTTTACAAAAAAATCTCTATTAAAAACAATTATTTTTGCGTTTTTTTATATCAAGTGACAAGCGAATAAAAAAAGCAATATAGGGAAAGTAAATTTCGAAATGTTGGTATTAAAACAAACGTTACAATAAACGTTAAAACCAAAAACAAATATCTGCAACAAACACGTGAGAAATTTGTAAGGTCTGCTGGTTTGTTCCGTACCTCAGTTGCGAAAGTATCAGCCACGGTTTGATAAGGTCGTTAGTTCGGTTCAGCCGGATTGAACGGTTTTTTTTTGTGTTCGATCTTTGTATTAATAATTATGTTTGCATTGTTAGTAAATTACGTTACATAGGTACCTGTTAGCAAACATAGAAGCAAGTTCGTCGAGCGTACTGTTCAGACTCTGTTGGAGATCATGAAGGATGTCAGCTGCGTCCCGCTCCAGTTTCGTACCACCCATGGCTTCAAACATCTTTTCAAGTTGTACACGCAGTTGTTGAATATTGTTCATTAGGATACATGCCTGGAAGCAACAGAAGAAATTTTATGTAATATCTAAAAATTTTAATTATTAACTCTTTTAATAAAAATATGCATATGAACTTATTAGGTTAATCTTTCATCAGGTTTTATAGAAAATTAGTAACAATGTTGAAATTTAAAACAAAATTTATGTAAAATTAGAATTTCAATATAATTTCTGAGGCACTGTGTGAGTTACACGACCCTGTAACCGACCATTTGTTTCTGTAAGGGTTGTAGCTGTGGGTTAGCGTAGCGAGAGGCACATTTCAATGAGAAACGAGGACAGTAATCATAAATAAAATTTTACTACGTATATTCAATTTCGAAGCTTTGTCCAGAACAACCACGACGTTCTTTTTTTACAATGCAATTTATTTTTATCTAATCCTAAACACAAACCTATATTTATTCAGCCAGTTCTAATACAAATCATAGAGCCTAGTAATAAAAAATAACAACTTGGTAGTAATATCATCACATATTGGATAAAAAGCGCTATAAAGTGGAAGTCCCTTGCACACCTTAGTCCTTTATTAACTTATGATTTGGGCACTTTTCAAGGCGAGAGTGAACAGGCGTAGTGTGTGAACATAAGTAGATAAGTGTGAAGAAAATTATTATCACTAATTACAGGTTTTTTAACACGGTATGAGTTCTTTTTGCTTTCCCGATATTTCGGAACGGTTACACGCTCTATGATGACGGGTTGACTCAGTCAATACGGTTACACGCTCCATGATCACGGGTTGGTTCAGTCAATTATTGATAAACAGTAATTAGTGATAATTTTTAGTGAATAACCAATATTGTGAAGAAAAGTATTAAACAAATTTAACCTTTAACCTGTGGGCAATAAAATTAATTTTGGTACGACTTTTTCATTGCATCATTAGTGAACGACTTGTTACGAAATAAAAATTTCATCCATAAAGCTGACATTAACAAATTTCTATGGAATGTGTAAGAAGGCTCTCAGAAACAAAAGGTTGGCTAGGAGGTCAGGTAGCTTCGGCTTGGGGAATCGACTGTACGTATGCACATTAAATGTAAATAATATATGATCACGTAATCGCCCTGTGTACATTATAATGAAAATTTCGCGTTCAAATTTAGTGCGACGTATTTGCTATGACCACAGTTTATCTAGATTTGTTTTAATGCACACACTCATAGCCACGCACTACGGAAACTCTGTATTGCGGTTGATATGGACGCATACGTAGTCAACCACAAATTACACCCAAACTCACGAAAGAAATAAATGTAGGCCATACAAATATTTCTTACTCGGTACTTTAAAACGGTGATCAACGTCCGGCGTGTTCAATATAATAATGGTAGTAGGATGTTGTTAGGACTACCATACTTTTGCAGTGCATCAGGCAGGTCCATATAGCGCATGTGGGCAGCTTTAGCGCGATGATGCGTAAAAGGACGGCCTCACAGATGCGTCGCATGCGTGAAAGTTCCAACAGCAACAGACGCTTGATTAGAACGTACCCTGCTTGTGAAATGTAGAAGCATATTACAACATCCTTTGTTTTATAATACGAAATGACGAGACGAACAAATCGTGCACCTGACGGTAATCGACACGCCCACAGACACGCCTGTCTATAGCAGCTGCAGTGTCACTAAGAGCTCAAAAAACCCACATGTGTTTTTTATACAAAACTGAGGACTTACTAACTTAGACCTGAAGCATGTAATAATATTTATTACACTTTAATATACATTGAGTATTTAGCGCATTTCCAATTGTAGTTTGTTGGGTCTTAGGAGATAAATACGTACCACTCGCTCCTCCTTTAAATGTTCAGGGAACTCCTTCTTCACAATATCAGCGTAAGCGACCAAAACTTTGACGATAGTCTTAGCGAATCTCTTCATATACCGTTTCCAAATCTCAGGATCTGGACATTCGAGCTTGGAGACCACGTCGAAACATTGCGTCAGTTGTGTAAATACGTCAACAACTGAATTGCTGAACAGAGCGTGTTCACTGGATTTTTGGAACTGAAAAGAGTATATATATTCATTTTAACTGACACAATTAACGACTTTACAAATATTTAAACAATTAACGACTTTATAAATATATATATATATATATATATAGGTATATTACGCAGTTAATTCTGCGGCTGGTACAAAAAGTGCCTAAGTTTCTATTACTTACGCACTTCTTGTACCAAGGCACATAATATGAGCAACTATAGAGTGCGTACAGACTTGGTGCCAGATTCGCCTGTTTGCGAAAGGCTTACGAGGAGCACATGTGCATTACCGCCTTTTTTTGAAATAGTCGTAATAGGCAGTGCGATATGCGAATGTACAATAATTGACAAAATGAAACTAGTGTTTCGGATCTAAATTTCGATTATAATGCAAGCCAACGCTTCGTTCGGGCTTTCTACGGCTCCAAGGTGTCTAAGATAGTATCTATTACTCATCTAACAATCGTCTAATATTAATATACACTACCCTACTCTGAACTATACTTACAAAATTGATTATTTTTAATTTACCAAAAAATTATATTCCAATTTGCGCTACATAAATACGTTCTGTAAAATTTAAAATATTTTAAAATATAAACAAAGAACAAGTAACAAAGAGCATGAATTTGCGAAGGCAGAATCATCGTTAAATTGATAGAGCAGACCTCCGTGCATTGAAGAGAAAAATGACAATTAGCGTGAAAACCTGCATACATACCCCATCTCTCTTATCCCTGTTGAAAGCCCCATTAAGGTACTCTAGGGAAACGTCATCGTTCTCGTTGAGCCACTGCATCACAAACGGCTCAAACCAGGCTGGGTATTCCGGTACTGCTCCGCAATATGGCGGTACGTCTTTCACGTAGTTGGTGTGGAGCCATTTCACCTGTTGCGTACGGATAATAGAGTTCTCTGAAGTAACGAAATCGATATGATTCTTGACATATTACTTTGGTAGAAATCTGCTGGGCTATCTATTACTTGCGCCTTATAAAACATGGAAATGGGACGCACAAATTGTCTGACAAACGATGAATAATGTATCAGAACTCAGGGTGTGTTCGTGCACCTAGTTAATACGTTATAATTTAAAGTGTTCCAAGAAATTGTTGTGATATGGGTATTAAAATATCCAATAAAATGCCGAATAATTGAAAGCATGGCCGACAAATCAATAATGTAGAAAAGTAAAGAAATTGATCTTGTAAAAATGTTTTACATCAATAAAGGTTTAGAAATGTTTAATAAGTTTATAACACTGTAGTATATGTTAAGAATTAATATTTTAGTGTATAATGTAAGTTTGAATTTCTGCAAGTCAACAACTGATAAGATATGCTGCACTTATAAGTTACTTGTCATAAATTTTTATATAACCACATCTTGTGCAAATAAAAAAAATTTCATTTCAAAACATTTCAAATAATTTCTATTAATTCCAAATCATCTCATATGATTTCAGACTAAATGTCAAATATAAATTAAAGTACCTTGAAATGTAAATTCATGTATGCGGAAGACTTGCATAGCCGGTGCTGTTCATGTTCTTCTAAAGCATATTTCATGTCCACGGCAAATAACGACCACATAGTTGCTGCAGACAGCTGTAATAAAAGCATGCAAGTAGCAAGTAGCAAATTTAAAATACACTTTCACTTTTAATTGACACGGTAAGTCAATTTATTTGTAGTGTCTCTCGTTTAGGTTTGAAGGATAATTGATTTTATATCGTTCAGAAAAAGAAATCACGTTTAAAACATTTTTCTCGAACTAATATTACAATGCCAAAATTCAACAAATGAATCAATTCAAAACCCAGTCAGTGTTCTAATAGAAATACAAAAAAAAGTACCTGTCCAATATTAAGCTCTTGAGGAAATTGATTAAGAACTGGAGCGTAACTGTTCCTATCCTCCTCTATCACAGACACTATGAGAGCTATGAGCTTATGCCAGAAGTCTACTGAGTCCAACTGGGGTCCATGATCTGCTGGATCACGTTTCGCTTCGTTTGGATCCACCTGTATAAACACAAATAACAACAAAATTTGGTTACTGTAGCATCGTAATTTTTATCTAAAAGATTTTCTTTTTGAAATATTAAACGCACAGGTTGATTCTTGAGAAATCATCGTGATCAAAAGAACCTGTTGCCTGTTCTTATTTAATTTGTTCAATGAGTTGATTACAAAGTATGTTTGCTTTAATTAGTACATAGATATTTGAAATTAAACAATTATGCACCAAAACCAGATTTATAAACAAAGAGATAAAGGCCGTCATAAACAACTAAACGTTTCGCCGAAACACCCCAAAACTTTTTCTAACTTTTGCTTATTTTGATAGCAACATTTTTAGGAAGCCCATGATACTGACAGTGATTTATGAAAAAAGTTTAAGAAACGAAATGCATAGCTAATCGTACGAAATTACCTGGAATTCTCTGTTGTATAATTCGTAGCAATTTTCAAAGAGGAATTGATATGTTGATCTAAGGCAAGCCTTTACACAGTCTTTGACGACTGTGCTGGCACGTGGCGGACTGCTGAGCTCTTGAACCTGAAAGTATATTATAATCATGAAATAAAATAAAATAATAATGGATAAAATTGGATGTGAAAGAAACTAACGTTATTTAGACAGATATTTTTGTGGACCTCAGTAGTTTGCTCTGTTGGACGGGAGGTCCCGGTTTCAATTTTCGATAGTACCAATTTGGGAAATGAACAAAAGTTCATTTCCCAAATTTTAGAAAACTAAATTAGGTCTGGGTGTTCAGAGTAGTGCCTCAGAGAGAATTTCGTTGCACTGGTATTCATAGCAAAGGGAATTCCTTAGTTTGAGATCACTAGGGCTAGCACGACTGGGCGCGACTTGCACGAAAGAGGCATAAACCGCGAAACCTCTATGCTAAAATAGCAGTATCTCGCGCTTTATATCACTCTCATGCTATTGTATTAGCCCTACAGGTAATTGGTATAGTTGTTTAACACATTACAGATATCGTGTGTAACATTTCATAGGTTTAAAATGACAAAATCTCGAATGTTATTTTAATTCTTCTAAATTATTAACTTGGTGCAAATAGAACTAAACTAATCAATTGATTTCATTAAGATTTTTAATTAGTAGTCAACAAATGACTCCACATCTCATTTAATTTTAATACAATAGCCAACTTTGTTACCGCTCATTTATTTATACACAATAAGTAAGTAAGGCAAATTCTTAAAGATATTAATGAGTCTAAAGGCAACTCAAAAGATACTCACCTTCATTCTAAAGAACGTAATACTAGTAAGCAAGTCGACTGTAGACTTAAGGTCCATGAGCTTCTCAGCGCTGGAGGCAGGGAAGTTGTTTCTGTACATGGACAGGTCGATCCGGAGGGAGTTGTGAAGCTGATCCAGGAGTTTGACGAATTTTTCTTTCTGTGGAAGATTCAATATTTTGACTAGATGATTTACGATTTGTTATTTAGTGTTTTTAAGTATGCAAATAAATTCCATGTAGAATAGAAATCCAGTTTGGTCTTTGAAATTGGCAAAGATGAAATCATTGGATCAATAGACGAGGGACAGTGGACATAAAAAGTCAATTATCTATTACAGGTAACAGAGATAAAATAAACACGCATAAGCAACTTTTGCTTGTCCTAGAACAAAGTTTTAGTAATTAAATGTTGAGAGCACTTACTCCAAAGTTAGAAGCTGCAAATCTATCTGAAGCAGAAACAGCTGAAGATGCAGTTGTGTGTGCGTAGTACGCATTGATGTTAGCTAGTAACGTGGACATCACTGCTGGTACTCCCGCGCATAGATACTTCGTTGAAAGACAGTGAAAGTGGCTGAAAAGTAAAAAAAACTGTAAATATAAATGGTTACCTTATTTACAGTGCCTAATAAAGTAGATAAATTAAAGAAGCTACGTCTATTGGCTAATAAAAAACCAAACACTATTTAAGTCTCAAAACTAAACAGTATCAGAGTTATTAACTTCTGCTACTTTAAAAGAATCCTGCGATAAATCCCTTGTTATGAACAGTCACCCTCAAAAGTATCTAACGTTAAACTAACTAATTAAAATATAAGTGACCAATTACATTTCTACCTACGTTTAAAATTCTCAAAATATTCGATAAAAATCAACTAATCTCATTCAAAATGATGATTTAATTTTATTTCAATTTCAAATTTCAGTTTTTTTTATAGTATAAGTGATGGGACGAACAAATCGTGCTCCAGATGGTGAGATACATGCTTGTCCATAACAATTGCAGTGCCACTCAGAGCTTTAAATCGCAAAGATCTGAGGGACACTGCCACTGCGCCCGTCACCCTGAGACATAAGTTGACAAGTCCCATGTGCCTGTAATTTCACCAGCACCCTTACCCTTCTAAACCGGAACGCAATAATGCTAACATTACTGCTTTTCCGCAGAAATAGGTAAGGTGGCAGTACTTAGCTGGACGAACTCTTTCACAAGGAGCTCTACTGCTGCTAAAAAGTGTATTGACATCACCTGAATTTGTTTTGTTAATTTTACCTCTCAGATCAGATCATTCGGAGGCAGATTATACTTTTAAAGTTTGAAGGGCGATATAGCAAAAAAATAGTATACTTAAAAAGTTTGCACTGTTTACAAAACTTGTGTGTACTATAAAGTATAGAAATGATTCGTATTTTCAATGTTTAATGAATATTACTAATTTAACGGGCAGCGAAAACATAAGACGAAACAAGCTTACGTCAAATCACAGAAACAAAAAAATATGAAAGAGTGCAACAATGAGGAATAATACTGTAAACGTTATAAAGAATAACAGTACCTTTGAAATTAAGTAGGCAATTCAATGCGTAATTCGAAAACCAAAAATTCAACAATCTACAAAGTAGGTCGTATAATAATGATATCAATAAAAGGGTCGTGAGTGAAAAGGGGGCGTATATTGCAAGAAACATGGCGTGTTTAGGTAACACTAATCAACGTATGGCTAATCATAAAACGGGTGAAGGTGAACTTAAAGGTATATGTATCGGC
>NW_020654289.1:16958257-17128269 GCF_003589595.1 Hyposmocoma kahamanoa
TTCTAGTCTTTGTACACCATGGCAAGATTTAGAAAATTGTATTATTATATAAACTAGTAACGCTTGTTGAAAGTGGGTTATTTGAACACCTATTTCCGAAAATACATACGTATGTATGTCAGGGAAAGAAAAGGCGTAAATGCCAATTTTACAAAATAATATTTAATAAAACTTTAATGTCTTTTCTCAGTGCCTAAATCTAGCTAATTTACGTAAAAACAGTTATAGAAATTATGAAAAAAATTAATGATGAACCGAAACATTTTTATTTTACACTCGTCGTGCTATTTTTGTATGTTGGCTTTAACGCCTTTTGTTTCCCCGAAGTATCGATATCGTTTGTTCAGATCTTATACCAAGATACTTACGTCATAGCTTGATAAATAGCTTCAATGCCGTATCTCATGGCGAATTCGTCAACGATCTCTTCAGGGTTCTCGTTAAAGTAGACCTTCCAAGCATCATCTCCTCTTGCTGCTGGTAAGGTAACTGCTCCACCGTTTTCTTCGCATAAATAATGAAATAGATTCTCATGAAGGCATGTATACTGTGGACAAAGAAAATCAATGTTATTCGATGTTGTCCCATTATTACATAATCATCTTCATATATAAGGTAGAGGTGTCTCCGCAAGGCACCTTACTAAGCCGAATCGGTTTCTAAACTCATGCATACCTCACTAAATTTCAAATATTTTCAATTACAGCATTTACGTTGTGAACAACGTCCGCGACGGTAGAAGTCATAATCATGTGTGTAAACCCTATAGATAATTATCTATATTTCGCAATCATACCCCAATTGGGAGAATGCTTGCCTGTTTAAAGGACTTTCTAGGTTCTGTTTCGACGCAAGGCTTGCATCTTTAAGTAATTTTTGAAACATTATCAAATTGTCTTGGTTATCTTATTTATTTATGTTTTAGCGGTAATCAATTGGACGTAGTTAAACAAAAAGGATTGAGGAGGAGGACAGGACAAGAAGTTTTGAAGTTTCAAAGTATTTCTCACTGTTATTTTATTTTCAAAACTTACAATGTCATGTAACTCAAGAGATATTTAGTTATGTTTATATGTTGGATTTTTTTTGTTGATCTAAGAGGTTAGGCTTGAGGAACTATTTGGTACATATAACTCATTTTTTGTTAATTTTGTGAATTGGATCCTTTTTGCTTAACTACGTTCAATTACCAGTACGCATTTGTCCGAAGGAGTTAAGTAACCAGCGTGAATTTTCTGTGTGTTGATTTTGAATCTGTATCTAGTAATTTCAAAAACATATCTGCATGCATTAAGGTTCCTCATTACATTTCTATTTTTTAATCTGGAATTGGCTTTCAGTTGTTATTAATATACGTTTAATTTAGATTTAAACTGTTGATCTTCCTATTATATAAATAAAATAATAAAAAAAACAAAAACATATGTAATAACATTGTCTGAAAATGTGTAATTATTAACAGTCGTTACGTAAATAATTCAAAAGCATTTCTATGTACTGTTTTTAGTTCGCTGTAAAAATTAACTCTACGATTCAGTTGACAAAATTGAATACGAGTCCGTACGGAGGCAATATCAAAGTCCATTAACAACTATATATTTCCAATTATCGTACGAGAAAATTTGGGATTCTGCATTTTTGTTTCCATGTGGTTTTGTTTTTGTTCATTTTTTGTTTCAATTTCGAACGTCGAACACGCTCGGGAAATCATGTTGCAGGCCGAAAATAAATTGAATCTAACTTGCGTTCGGTTGGATTCTGACAATGATTAATTCGTGGCAGTTGTTACACAGGGCAAAGGAGATAACACTATATGTAACTAATGTGACCCTTCCTTATCGGGAAGCAACTTTCATGAATACTGACACTGCGATCTATTTAACTATATTTAGATTTATTATCGATTAGATTAGCATGACTAACAGTTATTTCGACAAAGTAAACTCGTCGTGCAACTTCGTTAGTGTTAATAATAATGCATTGAATAGGATAGAACGGCATTTATTACAATGAACAACAACACACATGTTAGATAATGAAAATGGAATGTAGCTTCTTGATTACTTTTGCGTGTAAATAATGAAAGCGACATCAGTTGATCGATATTCCACGTATTTTTCAAATATACTTGTAACGTTGATCGGAATTGTTCAATGTTAGTTCATTTTATGTTGCTTCTTTTTCCCAGCAGAAATAGTATTAAATATGTAATAACATTAAGTAGTAGGTCCTTAATACATACAAACTAATACCACCAACACTTGCCCAGAACGTGCAATGAATGTAAACTAATACCTTATGCCGTGAGTACGTTCCATTAGTGAATATCCGCAGAGAGTCTGCCGCACAGAGATTGGTGCATCCCATCGCATATGTACGTTGTACATGTGTATTTATAATCCCGTGGGCTGAAGGTACGTTAAATGTGTAAATATATCAAACTTGTATATCCCACGCACTACGACACTTTTATACCGTAATCCAAGTCCAAAATTTTCCACATTTTTTTTACCGTAAATGCAGCTCTTTTGTGGAATAAATGGCCTGCTAGCTTTCGTCACAGTCCATCGGTAGCATCATTCAAAGGAAAATTAAAAGAGCAGGGATTTACATATAAAGTAATAATTTGTTCAGATACATTTATTGTGTTCAGTGGCAAAGCATGGGGGGTGCAGAGCGGGCCATGGCCCCGGTCGGCACAGCAAAGGGGCGACGGCGAGCGCGGCCCTTATTTTTTTTACTTAAAATTAGGAGATAAATTCCACTATTGAAAAAATGCTATCACGAGCAACACAAAGGTGGCGACGTCAGATGAACATAAAAACACAATCGAGCCCGGACGAACTACTTTTGTAATCGTGAAATCGACGCTACGTCACTGATTGTGTTTATATGTTACGTGATAGTTACGTATGTAGGTGCATATATCGTTCATATTTATATACAAGTACATCATCATATAAATATGTATTGTAGTAAAGTTATCGGTAACGCCAGATAGTTTATGTCTGAGCTCGCATCTCCTTTTCCTTTCCCATCCCAATCCGTGTTACGCCAACGCCGCATAAACCGCCAGTGACTTAAAAATAAGTGTGTGCGATGTTACAACATTCGAACTAAAAAAACCCGCATCCACATCATCTTAAATTTTTAATTTAATATCCGCATGTCCGCCTGGCACTCAGCTGTGTACGCAAGTTTGTTCATAGTGGCGTTATCGGTGGGTGCATGTGAAGAGGTGAAGCAGTACGAGCCCTTCGACTTTTTGGATGTAAAGGTTGGTGGTAGCACGGCTACCCTTCCTTTTACTTTGCGAGCTCACCTACCCCGCAGGTCTCCACGAGTTATCGAAGGTTTTTGTAATTTTTTCTTATTATATCACCATCAGTTATCGTACAATGATTAGTTACGCAGTTGCACGTTGAGGGTAAAACCGGGAGAGATGCCCCACGTTTTGAAGGGGCCTCTTAATTTAAAAATTATTAGTTTACCATGAATAATTACTATGGATATAACTAATTTAATCTTTTACATTACATTAATACTTAATTTTATTGATCTAGCATTTACTGGTTTTGAAGAAATTGACTTTTTGCAAACCTATTTTTTTGAGGATAGATGCCTGCCTGTATGGATAGACGTCACACAATGAAAATACTAAGAAGGATAGATGCCCTTTAGAATAAAATAGTAAAATTCATAATAAAATGTTTTATTTGTAATCTTTAATATAATGTATATACATATTACATCCTTAGTAATAAATATATACGTATTTAAAGTTACTACCTCCTTCACTTAGTATTTTTGTAGCTATCAAAACATTCTATGCAAAAATGTTCGCTGTTTGAACTGTGAATAATTTGTCTTTTTGGTACTTTTGCTTACTTTTAAAGTACTATCATTTACATGTCTTTTGTACTAAAATAATGTATTTTTTATTTTCTTTTCCTAACTTTCTTGTCTAGTCCTTTGCCCCTAACCTAACCTATACCGCGAAAATCGAGGCGACTATCCTATTCGATATGGATAGATTTCCTTTTATTATATAACTAAGCTATATAAAAAAAAACAGCAAGTATTGACACCTAGGTGCGCAGTTAATGAATCATTGTATAGTTATACTAAAAATAAAACGGACTTTATTATAACTTACAAAGTGATGCGACAGTAAATATTTGCGTCTGAAATCTTGAACCGTTTATCGTGTTTGTCGCGGAGATAAACGACGAACCCCTGAACCACACGAAGCCCTGCAGGAACTTTGATAGGTGGTGTCTATATTCCTTAATTAAACTAATTATTCTTTGTTGCGATTTGGGGAAGTTAGGTTTTTTTAGGGAGTTATTCCCCGAACGATATTCATTGAGCCTTTTCAAGGCAAATGTTAATAATAGACATTATTTAGATGTACATGATTCATCGTCGACCTCATCGTCACTTTCCATCTGGTGAGATGAAGATCAAATGCTGACTTACTTTTGTATAAAAAAAGACGTAATTGCAGCTGGAGTTGGCTGGAAGAGACCACTTCTATTATAGTGTAAACGACTACTTACAAGATTAAATTTTGCATGCTTATGTATAATGGCTGAATAAAAGAACTTTAATTTAATAACTATCATCCTGCGAAAACCTATTCAATGCATGTAAACCTCATTTCATTTTATTTCATTCCATAGAGATAAGCGCACCTCTCTTTACGTCTTTTTAACCGACTTCAAAAAGGAGGAGGTTCTCAATTCGAATATGTTCTTTTTTTTATATGTATGTTATGCGATAACTCCGGTATTTGTGAACCGATTTTCATGATTCTTTTTTTGTTGGAAAGGGGGTACTTTCATAGTAATCTTATTTCATTTTGAAGAAAATCATCGACCTCGAAGGGTGGCTGCTCACGCATGAAGATTCATTTTTATAAATAGCGCCTAACTTTAATTTAGGAGCAATTACTTTAATGGTTGATTTTGCTATTTCTGCCATTCAAGGCGTTTTTCTCTCGGTATACTTTAAGTAGTGTCGTAGTGAGAACCTATTTTTATTATCTCCTGTGTCAAGTCCTGTATAGTGGCGAACTAGGGGATATTTCAATAAAACTTAGCAAATAGCCGTAATTCCACGTACTTTTGAGGTCGGTTTTTTTAGTACTCTGTACTGAGATTATGTAACATGTATTTTTAATACATTGATTTAAACTTTCCCTTTTTTTATACATTATTTATTATCAAATTCGTATATAAAAAACGTTTCGGATGTGTTGCAACGTCCACGGTCTCGAACGCCCTGAATTTGTAAACAAATATGTGTTTGTAATGTTTCATCTTCGTGCAATAAAGAATTCATAATAACTCCTAAAACCTTATCCGATTCAGGTATACTACGTTTCAGATAGTATATCAATTTATATGGTTACTAAATCTATATCAACGTAATCTACATTTATCGTTATAACAATTAAGACGTCTGGATACATGAGCCAGGGTTTAATTTATTTCCATTACACATGAGCCCATATTATTCATGAGAAATGTACATAGAGATATGACGTCATTTATCTGTCAAACCTGAAGAAGAGCATGATCTATGGTATGATTGATGTGGTTAACGAAGCGTATCTAGTTACTACGCGTAATGCTAGTTAAATGTTCACTTCCAACGTAGTTTACATTACATTTACATATATGCTCTGTTTGACATGTTTTTACGCCCGACGTAAAAAGATAGGAAATATGTGTAAAATTCGTTGTATGGTATTGGAAACATCCGATTTTTTTTTAAAAAAAAGATCTATATTTTTATCAATAAACTCGAATTTTATTTTATTCCCTTTCAATGGCGGCAATAAACGAACATTAGTTGGGTTTTTTTATTTCATTTGTTACCACTGGCAACTACTGGGATATTTTAATTTATTTTTTATAGCCCCGCACTAGGGAAACCCTGTGTCGCAGGTGCCATGGACACATACATAGACAACCACAAATTACACCCAAGAGAAATAAATGTAGGCCATACACATATTTCTCCCAGCCTGGGAATCGAACCCAGGACCTCTGCATGGCAGTCCGGTAACCGTTCGGCCACAGAGGCAGTTAAAAAAAAAATTCCATTTGTCGCCGAGGCAACAACACATCTTTTTATCCCATTTGTCACCACCCGGTAACATATGGGTTTTTTTCCCCATTTGTCGCCAGTGGAAATCACCACTGGCAACAAATGTGATTTTTTTATCCCGTTTCTCACCACTTGGTAACATACAGGTTTTTTCCCATTTGTCGCCAGTGGCAACAAAGCCAGTGGTAACGACTGGGAATAAGCCGTTTCAACTTATTATTATGTAACAAGTCGCAACATACGAGTTTAGTAAAGCACCGTTAAGGCTGCTTACAGATTAACTGCATGTTTATAGTTAATGCGTGAAGTCGCAATCAACATCATGCAGCCCAAAACACAACTGCATGCAGTGGATCTCGGCTGCATGAAGTCGGTTTTGACTGCATGTAGTGTCACTCAGAGCTTTAAATCGCAGAGATCTAGGGGGCATTCCCACTGCGCCCGTTACTCTGAGACATACGTTGACAAGTCCCATGTGCCTGTAATTTCACCAGCACACTTACCCTTCAAACGGTTTTGAAGGGAAGGGAAGGGCAAACGCAATTATGCTCACATTACTGCTTGGCGGCAGAAATAGGTAAGGTGGTAGTATTTCCCTGGACGAACTCTTTCACAAGGAGCTCTACTGCTACAAAATATAGATTTTTTTAATATGACGACATTATAATAATAATGGTAACCTTGATCTGATGCTCAAACCAGAACATTCTGCGGACCCGATTCCTTAATTGGTCTCGTTGACACTTTGGAGTAAACTGTATTTTACCGGTTTTTTTTTAAATTTATTTTCTTTGAAGCCCAATGCTATTAAAGTAATTGGCACTCTCTATTGAGCACAAGACTTATTAAAAAAAACAACATCAAAAGTTCGTGGAATTTTGATGTTGTTGTTGTTTGAATTGTTACCGGAAATTGCGCGAAACCAGATTCATCCCCAAGTTTGCCACCGCTAGGGGTGGAATATTTTCCTGAAATTTAAATAGGATCAATATTGAGGTACCCAGGTACCCTTTTACCAACAAAAAAAGAAATAGTGCCGGAGTAATCGCGTAACACACACAAAAAAATACAGCCGAATTGATGACCTCCACCTTTTTTGAAGTCGGTTAAAAAATAATCATAAACGATATTATGACTAACTGCCACTGCCAGCACTGACTCCCACAATCGCTTATATTTGAGATAGACTGGAAACGTTTCGCAGTTAAACTACGCAATGACATTGCTCTGTAACCGTGGAAAGACTCGCTAACACAAATTACACGTGTGTTGTCCGCTTTAACTCTTGTTATTGGGCTTTACTTCAATTTTATAAAAATTTAAGTAATTACACAAAAATTCACAAAATACATCCGTGTTATAATTTAAAAACATGCATTACGACGAATTTGTTTCGAAATACAATTATTTTACTGTTTATTTTTTTTATTGTTTTCTATATTTATGTAAAAACAAATAGAATAGAAAATATATTCTCCCTCAATTCAATTAGGTAATTTATAATAAACAAAACCGACACAGAGAATAATAAGGCGATCAGACGAATTAATTAATAATGCCAAAATAAACAGCTATTGGAACTCGAAAAAGAGCTGTGGGGTTTCTGTTAATTAATCTAAATATTGGAAATTCCATCACAGGCAGGGCCGTAATGAGACCTCAAATTCCAATAATAAAATAATCTCCAATGTTGTATATCTTTTTGTTTTGATTTCAAAGATTCTTGCTAACAAGTTAGATAACCTAGTACGTTGTCTTCAGTTTTTAACCGACTTCAAAAAAGGAGGAAGTTCACAATTCGTCTGTGTTCTTTTTTTTGTATGTATGTTACGCGATAACTCCGGTATTTGTGAACCGATTTTCATGATTCTTTTTTGTTGGAAAGGGGGTACTTCGAGTACTATCATCGACCTCGAAGGGTGGCTGTTCACGCATGAAGATTCATTTTTATAAATAGCGCCTAACTTTAATTTAGGAGCAATTACTTTAATGGTTGATTTTGCTATTTCTCCAATTCAAGGCGTTTTTCTCTCCATATACTTTGAGTAGTGAGAACCGATTTTTATTATCTCCAGTGTCAAGTCCTGTTTAGTGGCGAACTAAGGGATATTTCAATAAAACTTAGCAAATAGACGTAATTCCACTTACTTTTGAGGTCGTTTTTTTAGTACTCTGTACTGCGATTATAACTTTAATATTTATCTGTTCTTCTCGCTAAAGAAAACGTACAGTGGTACGTAATTTGTATTTATTAAATATAACGTCGATCTCCATGGCTCAACGGTTTGCACTGTGGGCGCTTGATAAAGAGATCCCGGAAACTTTTCTAAATTAGTTTCAGTCTGGGTGTTCTGGGAAATGGACCCCGATCTGAATTTTGTTGCTCTGGTATTCATAGTAAAGGAAATTCCCTAGTTTGAGACCAAGTAATTGGTGTGGTTGTATAACATACTGATAATTCAAAAAAAATTGTAGCCGGTGTAATATGAACACTTATGGACACTTGGTCTTCCTATACCAGTAGTACTGCCTTGCCTATTTCTGTCACCAAACAGTAATGTGAGCATTGCTGTGTTCCGGTTTTGAAGGGTAAGGGTGCTGGTGAAATTACAGGCACATGAGACTTGTCACCTTATGTCTCAGGGTGACGAGCGCAGTGGCAGCGCCCATTTTTTTACGGTGGAGAAACGCTTTATGCATGCGACCGAGGCTGGGGAGGTTACCGCACTAAATCTTTACCGGCGTTGCCCGCAAGGCCGGGTGTTAAGGGTGCGTGAGATCCCGAAGATTCAACCACAACGACACCCGCCGGCCGCCCTTGGCTTTCGCCAGGGTTTCCGCGCCACAGAGGGGAGGGACTGCATGCGTCTGGGGGGTTGGGTCAACCCAACCCCCTAGACGAGTGAGACCGTGCAATGCGGGCAAGGGGTCCCCACTCATACTCGCAAGTCCTACCAGGAAATTAGGCGAGCAGCGAACTGCCCTCACCTACTTCCCCGCCGCCGTACCGTTGCGGGTATGCGTCGACAGCGTCTTCGCGTACCCGCTCTGCGGCAGTTTCAGTGCCCCTAAGATCTTTGCGATTTAAGTCACCTAATTGTTGTTACCATAACAAAGTGTTCATAACACAAAAAAATATTTCACATTCACGAAATCTGACACTTGCACATAGACGTGCATACGCGCACACCCCAACTAAACACATATTATTAACTTTTGGTATGAAGAACTAAAAACTATTATTAAATTCGTTTTTCCGTTACAGTTATCGTTATAAAGTTATCGCACAAAATATCCGGGTCCTGATTGTTAATAATCTTAATATTGAATACCCAGAAATACTCTCTTCCTTTAACAATATCGTAATTGGACTACTGATGAAAATTCCCTTCAGGGGATTTCTTTTGCTCATTATATGGTAAACAGTATATTAATAAACAGTATAAAGTTTTTAAAACCAAAAAATAAAGATCTGCAACAAGCACATAGAGAAATTCGTAATTTATGTGGTCTGTGTTCGTAACGTATGTTGACTCAGTTGTAAGAGCGATAGTCCTGGTATGGCGGGTCGCTGGTTCAGAGTCGAGCCGGGTCGAAGGAATTTTCTTTGTATTTGCTTGATCTTTATATCAATAGAAAGTTGATTTTTAGGAATACCTTGTTAAGAGGGTTGATAAAGGATTAGTGTGTAGAGGACTACACAAAATACATTAATTTGAATGTGTATTTAAGTAGTAATTGTTTGATCGCTCTGATCTTTTTGACGGCATCTGTAGAATCAAGAGCATGTCAAGCTCGTCGTCAATTTAGGACTTTATATAATTCTAATCACCAGCGGCTACAGTTGAATATAAACAAGTTTCAAATTGTTAAATATTGTTATCTTTTTTTTATATCATTTTGTCGACGAAGCATTTATGTTCTAAAGTAGTATTTGTTTATTATAATCCAGGCAGATCCAAGCGCATTTTTTCCAGCAGCCATCTTAAATCGGCCATTTTGAAAAATATGCCTATGACAATGTGTGTCTGTTTTCGCGTATGAACATCCGTAAATCAGTTGTTAGAGAGGTACTTTAAGAAGAAGTATTCGAATACAATAACGTTTGAAAAACCACTAAACATGCAATTAGCTCCCGTTACTTAGAATTGGCATAGTATGTTCTTCTATTCACGGCTATCAGCAGTAATTTTACCTGAAACTTCAAAAGTGCTTACTTTATTTAATTTATTTCATAACCTTGAGAAAAGGACCGAGTCTTCAAACTTTTTCAGACTATCTACAGAAATGCCGCGAATCACGCTGAGTTGTGTTTTACTGAAATTGTAAACATCGCATCAAGAAAATGTTTTATCCAGACTCGTTTTTTACAAACTTTTCGTTTAAGAAATAATTTACTGCTAAGCTTCACGAAAATTGTAATGTTCGTAATGGACTGGGTAATATTACAATTTTTGTTTTAAAATCTTTGTAAAATATAAAGGACGGTTTTTTGGTGTATTCTTTTAGTTAGCAATATAACACCATATCGAGTTCTTAGGTTTTCGCGACTGTTACACATAGGAAATGAAACTATTTTTCCGGATTTAAATCGCGTATAATTGTTTTTTCAAACAAACCGACGTTTCGGGCCTTTTACAGGTCCCATAGTCAACCGTCAACCGTGACCATGGGACCTGTAAAGGGCCCGAAACGTCGGTTTGTTTGAAAAAACAAATATACGCGATTTAAATCCGGAAAAATAGTTCATTTCCTAAATATAACACCAATTACTCAAGTTATTATCTAAGTCATTATTTAAGGAGAGGGTTGTAGCCATAGATAATTCGGCGGCCCCAATGTGAAATTCATGTTTTAATATGCCGCACAGTCGATAGAGTTACAAGAATTGCAGAGGATATGGGTTCTATTCTTCTATGAGGGGTGCGAAAGAGTTCCATTATGGACACAACTATTCAGAGGAATGTACACAAGTCTTAATTCTTCAAAATAACAAGCAGTTTAAACAACAAAAAGTAAAACTTTATATAATTTATACTGAACAAAGAAATAACACTTTAAAAACAAATTAAGAGCGGCTAGGGATAAATGAGGAAAGAAACACTAAAGAGAAAGCCGTCAAACCCGAAAGTGCTCTCCTAACTTATGAAAAGGCTTCGTCCACTTCTTGAACATAATTTCAGTAGATTTTGCATTAGCTGATCTTATCACAAAACAGGCCTAGATCTGTTGCGCTGTTACTTGTCCAACGTTACGTGATTGTAGTATCAACCGAAGAAAAGCTCTATTTTTTTAACATTATGTACTAAGAATTATTAACTTTAGAAGTGTTATTACAAAACATATATTTATTATTGTTATTTATGAAAAATATTTAATTTTTAATAACGCCTATGTCTTAAACATTTCATCGTTGAAAAAACATTTAATAAGAAAATACTATATAATAATTCAGTAGAACACTTCTAAGTAAAATTATATTACATAAAAATATATTAAAAGTGTATTTATATGCATTAGTCTAATAAATGGAGCATATAACTATGAATTTAATTACATTAAATGATTATTAACTATTAATAAATGTTAAAGTAAATAATTTGTGAAACACATATGTGGCGGAAATTTAAATGTTCTTTTGAACATTTTAAAATAAGATATTTACTTAATACATTTTGTAACTATAGTGAAAAACAGGGTGGTTTGGATTAATATTTGCCGTAAGGCGAGCGCGGAGCTGCGTTTGTTAACGTTGTACAGAAGTACCTCAGTTTCAGTCATGGAAAACACGCGCCGTCGAACACACTGACAACACTTCTCCGTGCCGGAGCGCGGCCCGCGCGGTTTTGCCGCACCCCCGCGCGGAGGACACTGCGCTCCGCACTACCGCACAGATGTTTAAGCTTAAGGACATGTTTAGTTTTCTACAATAGATCTCTACGTCGATAAATTTATATTTGTAAATCGACCAAATTTATCTTCGTATTTTCTTAAATCTTTTTAATGAAGTTGAGATTATACATTTATCGATCTGGTTCGTAAAAAGGGATGTATCTAATATCATCGGTGTCTTTTTATTTGAGTGAATAAAAACCAAATGGACAGTATAACTGCAGCGGCCTGAATGAGTTCTGTATTATTAACCATTCTTGTCAAAGAAGGACCTCGGCTACATATACAATCATTACGGCTATCAACTGCGAAGCGAGTACTTTAAGTGACGCGGGGCCGCTAGACGCTGCCCCCGCGCAGATTAAACCGCGGTTTGACGCAAATCTGCGTCTCCAACATCGCGGGCGTGATTCCGCTCCGTCGCGGGACGCGGTGCAGTGTGAAAATCGCCTAACGGGTAAAAAACTGTTTTCATCTCAGTCAGCCGTGAACATGGGACATGTAACTCGAAACGTTGGTTTGTTATCCCACTTGAAAAACAGAGGAGGTCATCAATTCGACAGTCTTTTCTTTTTGGATGTATGTTACGCGGCATTTGTAAAACGATTTCGATGATTCTTTTTTTATTGGAAAGGCTTTTTCTTCAAATTTATATGGGACCAATACTGAGGTACCCAGTATTGGTCCCATATAAATTTGATGAAAATATTCCACTTGTAAAAGTGGCAAACTACGGGATGATTTCGGTTTCGCGCACTTTCCAGTGTCCGATCTCAATAAAACTTTTCAAATAGATGTAACTCCACGAACTTTTGAGGTCGTATTTTTTTATAAAAAGATTATAAAAAAATAACAAATGTACGCGACTTAGATCCGAAAATAACAAAATAGTTTCATTTCCTATATGTAATAATAGTGAAAACCTGAGAACTCGATATCCTATATCACATAGTTTTAAAAATAAAATAATACCTCCATGAAGTTTGCTTCATGGAGGTGTCATGATGATGTCCTATCAAAAATATCTAAAGTACTTTCCCTGCGTGTGGCACAGCCCTTGGATACCCTATATAATTTAAATACTCGAAATCTCAGAATCACCCGTCTTTTATTTCTCGAAATGCGAATTGTTTCTAAAACCGACAGTCTCGAGACAATCTGGCGCCAGTAGGTTTAATTAGACGTCGACAATTGACAAATACCAGTCAAGGGATTGGTCAATAAAACACGAATAAAAAAGGAGAGAATGCTCTATCAAAAAGAAATAAAAACATTTAGGATAGTTACAGCAAATCGTTTGATCAAGGTTACATCAGTTAATCCTATTGGGGAAAGTGTATCAGTTTCAAGTTCTGAACAACGAACAAGTGGGTTCGTCGACTTTGCCGATAAAAGAATTGACGTCTAAGTGGGTTCTTTAGAACTTACTTGCAGAAAGGCACATAATAGTGGCGATGTGTAAATTAATAGTATCATAAAACTTTTTTTTTATAATATCAAGTGACGGGACGAATACGTGGTGAGTCTGGTGGTAAGCTACATGCCTGTCCATGACAGTTCGCCACTCAGAACTTCAATTCGCAAAGATCTGACAGGCAGAGCCACTGCGCCTGTTACCCTGAGATATAAGTTGACAAGTCCCATCTGCCTGTAATTTTTTTTACTAGCATCCTCACCCTTTAAAAACCGGAACGCAGTAATGCTAACATTACTGCTTGGAGGCAGAAATGAGTAAGGCGGCAGTACTTACCTGGGCGAACTCCTTCACAAGGAGCTCTACTGCTACTAGAAACTTAATTGGATGTAATTATTATTGTTACAAAGATCAAACAAACATAAAGAATAATTCCTTCGAACCAACTGGACTTGAACCAGGGTCTGTCGTCTCAGCGTGGCTACACACACTGTAGAGTTTTTTTTA
Organism: Hyposmocoma kahamanoa; assembly: GCF_003589595.1. Taxonomy (NCBI): domain Eukaryota; kingdom Metazoa; phylum Arthropoda; class Insecta; order Lepidoptera; family Cosmopterigidae; genus Hyposmocoma; species Hyposmocoma kahamanoa. The sequence continues at coordinate 16,972,185 of NW_020654289.1, forward strand.
TGATACCAATTGACAGGACGAACAAGTCGTGCGCCTGGTATTAAGAGCCGATACTGCCTCAGTACGAATTCAAATTTATCCCGTACTAATACGGTTAATTTTGCTTAGGTCGAGCAGCAGGGATACTGCAGAATTTCAGAATTAATTAAAAAAAAAAATGTACGTATTCTACTTAGTTCCGTTGATATAAAAATCATTGGTACCCGTAAAGTACCTTTTTAAATACAGTGGTTTTCTTGTAAAATTTCTAGGTAAGTTTGTGTTTTTCTTCTATCGTGAAAATTTGTAGGAATCGTGTTTTCACACCGTATAAGCAATCGGAGTATATCCTCAATTCTACTATATATTTTTCCCAAAGCGATTGATTCAACACTTTAACTTTTATGCGGAATCAATCAATTCCATTTTGGTTGGATTATAGACTCTTAAGGTACTCGCCAGTCCATAGCAGTGCCACTCACAGCTTTAAATCGCAAAGATCTGAGGAACATTGCCTGCGTCCGTCATCCTGAGATATGCGTTGAAACCCATGTGCCTGTAATTTCACCAGCACCCTTATCCTTGAAAAGCGGAACGCAGTAACGCAACAAATAAGTAAAATATCATGTTCAATGAAAGTAAAAATATTAATTGAATGCATTACTTACTTATTAATTTGATTTTAAAATCGGGACTCACTCGTGTATAAAACACATTTACCTCGACATTGCAACACGTCCGAAACGTCGAGAGAAATAAAATAATAAATGTCTTATACACGATTCAGTCCCGATTTTAAAATCAAATATTATGTGATAATTGGATGTAATTTATACATATAAATCTGTTTTCTGTAAACTACTTTTTGCTGTACTTATAAAATTTACTCTACGGGTTTCTAGGTTTGGTATAAAGTTTATAATTCCATGTTATTTATATTGTACGACAATGTGAACAGAATTATTAGGTTGAAAAAGACGTGATATAGAAAGAAAAGCACATAATAAACGCACATAATATAATTTTATATTAGAAATGTGTGCTCAGTAGTTACATAGTAACATTAAATGTTATTTTTATGATTACGAACCTAATATTTGATGCATAGGTTTCACCAAAATAAAAAGAAAATGTAATATTTTTAAAACAATAGGTATTACGGTGGCATTTCTGAAACAATCCTTTGTACCAAATGAAAAGATATCAAAACATTGCCGTTTAAAAAAGTATTAATTAATCAAGAATGGTAATTAGAAATACAACTGCCATTTCATAAAACGAATCCAATCAAATAACGAATAATCCCATTACACTTAATCTTCTTTAAAACCAACCCATTGCCATAGCCTTGCTCCACCGTAATAAAAGCTTAATTTGCTTAGAACGACGGCGATATTTTGGACTCCATTTAATTAAGATGGACCTTCCATAAATCAGGGGAAGACAAATTGGTTTAAATGGGAGTCCTACCTGGTACGCTCAGCCGCAAGCGTATGAACTGACACTTTTCGTTGTTAAAAGTTGTTTAAAGGAACAAAGGAAAGTTTGAAATTTCTGTAATTATGTGTACATAATGTGCTGTTGTAGGTACATCAGGTCCGTGTACCTAACATTTGAAGTGCGAAATGAAGTGGATATTCTATTCGCATATATTTTGAAAAAGTATCCAAAAGAGGAAAGTGTAATCGTTTAAAGACGTTAAAGATCAAATGTTTCGACCTAAATTTGACGACCTCGAGGTATATCGGTTAACAAGGTGGGAGCTAAATTAGGAGATCCGAAGTTTGATTTCCGGTAGAAGTGAGTAGTGAAAGTAACATTCTACATTTTTTTTTTCTAATATCAAGTGACGGGACGAACAAATCGTGCTCCTGATGGTAAGCTAAAAAAACTACACGCCTGTCCATAAGAGTTGCAGTGTCACTCAGAGCTTTAAATCGCAAAAATCCTAGGGGCACTGCCACTGCGCCCGTCACCCTGAAACATAAAATGACAAGTCCCATGTGCCTGTAATTTCACTAGAACCCTTACCCTTTCAAAACACAGTAATACTGGCATTATTGCTTGGCGGCAGAAACAGGTAAGGTGACAGTTCTACCCTGGACAACCTGTTTCACAAGGAGCTCTGCTGCTACTATGATTGATCCTGGTCTGGGTGGTCTACGTAGTTTGCCGGGGTTAATTTTGTTTGCTCTGGCAATCATAGTAAAGGTGACTTCCTAATTTGAAACCAGGTAATAGATGTAGTTTTCTGACACCATAAAAGCATTGAAATAAAGGATATTATCTGCGTATAGCAAAAGTGTACGGTTAACAGTAAATTTACAACTTATCAAGTAAATCTAGGTGCCTGTGTAATAAACTGATATACAATTATATACAAAATCAACACCTTTTTGATTTTTTTTATGGAGTTCGGATCTACATATTACGTACTACCCACAGACCAAATAAATCGTGGTACTACCTATCTAGGCAAGTACCACGGTACCGTGTCTATTGTCTACATGAAAACAGAACTGCGCCAGAATACGCTTAGAAGTTTACATCCTTAAATACCAAATCCCACAACCGACAACATTTGCCATCATAATATTAAGTATGCTGTCTTTAGCGCAGGCCCCACCGCGAACGAACCTAGCTAACTTAGCTTAGTTCACGTAGTTGGAAAGCTAAGCTAAGCTAAGAGAATACGTATTAAGTAATGACTATGGATACGTGCGGGCTAAAGGGTGGCAGAAGGGTGAATTTTACGTAGCCAGTGGGATCGTTGGGTTAGTTTAGCTAGCTCGGTTCTCCCCCGAAGGGATGCCCTTATCGTAACGGGGGGCTCTAGTAGCCGTAGTCGATTTCATCCCACGGTGAAACTAAGAGGAACCCACGGGCCGGCTGATGGAGCTAGGCTGGCCCGAGGAGGAGGGCATACCACGCGGGCTCAACGATAGTTAGCTTATAGTAATAGACAACGATCATTACCGTATTGGGCTACTACCGCTATTAAATAATGTAATATGTTGTAATGTCTATATTTCAGATTTGTTAAACTGAAATTGACAAAATGCATTGTTAATTTATTTAATTGTATTTACGTCGAACGTGTAGGAACGTGAGAAGAGCGTATCTAGGACACCAGTTGGTCGTCTCAGGTATTGCTAGAGCGACATCGTGGAGGCGGACCTGCACGAACTACAAACCATCATCGTTTCGGATGCCAAGTCACGTTTTGGGTAGCTGAGCCAGCGTAAGTAAGTACAATGAAAAGTTTATCTTTAGTCCTTAGTCTTTAGTAGCAATAGATCTCCTTGTGAAAGAGTTCGTCCAGGAAAATACTGCTACCTTACCTATTTTTACCGCCCAACAGTAATGTGAGCATTAACGCGTTCCGGTTTTGAATGGGACTTGTCAACTTATGTCTCAGGTTGATGGGCGCAGTGGCAGTGCCCCTCAGATCTTTGCGATTCAAAACTCTGAGTGGCACTGCAACTTTATGGACAGGCGCGTTGCTAACCACCACTTAGAATTAGAAAAAATATATATATATATTTAAAGCGTCTTCAAACACTAGTATTACAAAAGCACATAGCATAGAGCCGTAAATTGTCACAGGTAGCCCGTTGCGCCTTTCCCCAGAGACAGCAAATTGCGATTCCACTCGAATTCGAATTACCTTTCGAATCGATGTATGGCTATTGGTTTCATTACAGAGGTAATTGGAGTTTCCACTACACCAGTTCTCTATTTTTCAACGTGTATTTCACGAACTTGGAGAATGAGTATATGGTACGGAATGAATTTTGAAATCATTTACCGTAAGAAGCCGAAGTAGAGATGCAACTGTAGGTGTTTTCTAGGATAGACTTGCGACTCGATATCGTAGGTAAACATCAATATGAATAGAATAGATCCCACGTTGAAATCAACATCGGCATCGGTACTGAGCGAAAAAGACAAATTTCGAAAAATGCTGTTAATTTTTTTTATTTTGTACTGTAGTCTTTTAATTTGTACAAATGCTGTCAAAGGAATTCAAATTTACTTATATTATAATACATACAAACTTTAAACAACTTCACCAGTTTATGTTCTGTAGCTATGGCATAAATACATAAAAGTTTACATCAAGAAAACGAGATTCTCATTTAGTGACGTTATTGTTTAGGATGTACATTCCATGTGGGATTACCTGGTCTCCAACTAAGGTATTCCCTTTACTGTGAATACCTAAACAATGGAATTACACCGCGTCAATACCCAAAACAAACAGATTTAGACAGAAGAAGAACTTTAGAAAAATTCAGTTTCCAAATTGGTCCTCCAGATATCGAGCTTGGTACCTCCTTATTCAGCGAGCACCGTTGAACCACCGAGTGACGTCATCCGATCTCTTATTTACTAACCACAAAGTTAATAAACTAGACTGCTATAAAACAGCAATCTCGTACCCCTATTACCGACAGCCGACGCCATCATTACGAACGACATTGTTTATAAGGAATCACGAAGGAATACAAAATCTATGAAATTAACAACAAGATAGTCATTAAGATTTTAATTTCCTTACACGAAAATCTCACGTCGTAATACATCGAAAAACCTTGACTTTAATCAAGTTAGCCAATCAAGATACTTGTTTTTTAATCTTATTTATTTAGGGACTTTGACCGTTACTAAACATGTCAGCCCCGTTAGAAAGCAATACCTCAAGAAAACACTTAATAAAATCAGGCAGATAAATCAAAATACAACCTATACAAAACATATATACAAAATCTCCACGGCGCTACATGTTGGCTCCGACAAAACAGATTGAAACCAACCAATACATTAAATGTACGGAAACCAGCCTGCGCAAATAACCGCGCCTTGATAGGCTCCGTCCGAACACACTCCATGAGCATTTGCTCATGATGTATATCCTCAGGAATCCCACATAGTTCGCAATTCCGTGAGTTCACCCTCCGCATCAAATACAAAAATTTGTTTGTTTGTTTGTTTGTTAATTTATCAAGATACTTAATGGCATCAATAGCAACATGATTCAATTTAAAATGTTGCTGTCCTCATGTTTGAGAAAAATAAGTTATATGATCACCTTAAACAACGTTATGTTCATTTTAGTACACGTATTTATTGTAATAAGGCCAGTACTGCATAATTTACGCTTGTACAGGAAAGTTATAAAGTTTCACATATACATAATTATTTTTTACTACGTATTTTGCAGCAGTAGAGCTCCTTGTGAAGGAGTTCATCCAGGGAAGTATTGCCACAACTACGGAACTAAAAAAAAAAACTTGTGGCAACTACTACGGACAGGTGTATTGCTTACCACCAGGCACATAACTTGTTCATCCCTTCAATTAATATCATAAAAAAAGTATTACATTTGTGGCTTTCATGTAATAAAAGCACTTCAGACCTTTCAGCAAATGTGGCTTTGTTATTCTGAGGTATCAATTTTATTTTATTATTTAAAAAAAATTATTTTCCTTTCACACCAAAGGGATGAGGGAAAGGGAATCTATTACGACACTTATGTATCGTAAAATTCGTCTTTGGTGTTTTCTCCAGTAACATCATATTGAAGACGACTGTCATGTAAATGCGTACGAAAAACATATTTCAAAGACTTTATTTATACCTGTTATTGCGCCGTCAAAAATGATTTCACCTTGAGTGTCAATAGAATATAAAGCTATGGAAGAACTTTTAGATGGTTCCATTAAATCTGTACCATTATTACGCCCATTACCAAGTGGAGCGGAAAAGGACAATAATATTCATCAATCAAAAGTATTTCTGTCGTGTCGTCACACATGACTTTGTCAAAATAATGAAATATATCTGATATCAAGTGGTGGGACGAATAAATTGTGGGCCAGGTGCTAAGCGATATGCCTATCTATAACAGTTGCAGTGTCACTCAAAGTATTAACCTTCTATAGCTCCATGTACATCAAAATTGTACATAATCTAGGAAGTGATTCATATCCAGATAATATTTTTCGTGATTCTTCCTATGATCACGTAAACGCCCAGTGTACATTCTAATGATAATAGCGCATTAAATGTATTTTACATACGGAGCTCCTTAGTCTGTAGAAAGACGTCGTTGACTCTCTGTGTATGTCCGACTTTATAATGGGGAGTGCTCAGAGGAACTTTTCAAGCTGTTACCACCGTTTCCACCATCACATCTCCCACCAAAGGAGCAGAGCCCATTCCCACATCATAGAGGCCTTGTATTGTAAAACCGCGCGGATATCGCGTTCGTGCCTTCCTCGATTCTCAAAGGCTGGCCACGCGCAGGCAGCACGTCTATCTGCAAATGTCCATGGCGACGGTGATCACCTCCCATCAAGTGGGTCGTTTGCTCGTTTGCCTCCTACTTTACATTTTTAAAAATATTCTGTATGACTATGATAATGACATTATTTTTCATACAAAACCGAGGGCATATTGACTTGGGCCTGAAGCATATCATTATATTATTTTCTACATTGAGCTTTTAGTGCATTTCTCCTTGCAGTTTGCTGGGTCTTAGAAGGTTGAAATAGCAAACATTAGATGTTGAGGAGACATAAGTTGTCAAGTCCCCCTTCCTACTCTTCAAAACCGGAACGCAGTAATACTCACATTACTGCTTGGCGACGCAAATAGGTAAGGTGGCAGTACTTCCTTGGACGAACTCTTTTATAAGGAGCTGTATTGCTATCAGATAGATATTAACTACTCGTGAATACAACTGTCTATACAGACTGGTCTATATTAGTGAGTGTAACCACAGTATAATAAAACAAATATGGTAACTCCATATAAACGTGGAAGCGTGGCTTATGTGTGTGCGTGCCTGCCGTGTGCCATGTACGAACGCACACATTTCCATAATCTCGCGATGCATTCACTTTGCATAGAGCTGGTTGTTCCACGCGTCTTTCATTACTATGTGAATGTGTGTCTCTTTACACGGCGTGTGGCGGGCGTGCACACATGCAAGCCGCGATGCTGCTTTCTGTGGAGTTCCCATACCTATTATACCATGGCATAACGCCCTCATCTATCAAAATTAACTAAGTACTATTAGTTTAGGTTTTTTTACCTATGTAGCAACCTCTAGTGTTCGTTATTGTGACGTACCCACGTCACTGAGTCAAAATAACAAATTATGTTCTTAAAACACTCCGCTTCATTTTTAAAGTCTACTTTTTATAATAATACTTAGGTTCTGGTTGGCTAAGCAGGTACAGTTATCAGATAACAAATATAGCCAACGTGCATCTCTACTAGAGGTTTAAATTCACCGCGTAAAATGTTAGTTTTTTATAAACTTCAATACTGAAAGATTTATGGTAAAAGCAAAGAGATTTAATGGCGATTAGACGATAAAAAAGACTTAAGTTGCTGTCTGGCAACGTTTGCAAAGGTAGTTTTCCTTAAAGTCTCGCCTTTAAAAATAAATGCTGTGCTTGGGGTTTCTCCCATGGACCGAATACCTATGAAGTTAAACTTCAGAGAACTAAAGTGGCCGACTTAGCGCACAAAACCAGTAAGCTTAGAGACCTGATGGCCTATGGAGCAAACTTGTCCTAGAAAAAACGTAGTGTAGACACCCTGTAGCAAGATAGACGGACGACCTGAGAAAGTTAGCTATCAGCGGCTGGATGCGGGCGGCACAAGACCGGTAGAGTTGGCGTGCTCAAGGGTAGCCTTATACAGCATAAGCGTATAAGCTGATGATGTATAACAATAACGCATTTAGAAGTATGAAATATACATATATGTATATGTATCACATGTCACGTAATGATTTATTTTCATAACTTATACGGAGGCATTTAAAAAGCTGGTTCAAATATTTGACCTTCCGTCTTATTAATACTTTCACGCGTCAGAACATTAATTCCTGTCGTGCTAAATTTGTGCCCATTTGGACGGAGAAATTATAAGGGAAAGCGAATTTCATGTTATTAAAACAAATGTGTCCTTTCTAATTGCGTTCGAAGAGTCTAATTTCGCCTAATTGTACGTAGTCGCCTACACATGATCTATTTAGGTGAAACCTTTAAGACAAAAAGCGAAAGGAAGAAACAAAAAGCTGCTCAGTTTCAGAAACTAATTATTACATTTATCATTGCATCATAAACACAGCAGAAAATTTAATTATAGAAAAGATGAGCAAAGATGAACTTATCTCTAACTCAATCTCAATCAAATCACACTTGAAGTCGTCATTTTGATTAAATTCTATTGCCCATTCGTAAGACAGATTCCCTTGAGAAGAATGAGCAAAAAACTCTAGACATTGTACTTTGTAAATATTACATTTGAATACATTTATCATTTACAATAATTATTTCAATCATGTTAGACCAAGACCACCTGCAAGAGCTAAACGGGTCACTACCACGGATTTTGTCATGTACGCAGAAGCTGTAAAATAACCTTTAGTTATTATAAAGTTTTTGTTTCACTATAGTTTTAAGCCTCGTAAATGGCAAATTTTGATTATCAACCGGAATCTTATTACAGAAGCGTATACATTGCCCCTTAAATGAATTTGAGACTTTGTGACGACAACAGTCAAGAACACAGCTAGTATATTTTTATTCCTCATATTAATGTTATGTCTGTCACTACTTTTCATAAAAAAATTACTATTTTTCTCAACATAAACAACATTTTCACAAATGTGCTATGACACTAGTGTAAGAACGTTAACCTCTCTAAACCTATCTCTTAAAAAGAGATCTCTTCCAGCCAACACAAGGCAGTGAGAACAAAGGTCATAAGCGTGCAACAGTGTGCAAGAGAGAAAGAGAAGGAGAAATATAAAAAAAATATTAAAAAAAACTTAACGAAGTAAACATTAACCGATACTTACATACAAAAGAACTAGAATACAAAATACTAATAATTTATTTTTACAAAAAAGCCTTTCAAACAAATAATTTTTGTTGAAAAATCAATTTTGTTTGAGTCGCGATTATAATCCCAAAAATAGTTTCACTTCCAATAATAATATTTATTTCATTAATTTAACACCCACGCGCCATTTAGTCACAATGATGAAGCATTATTGGTTACTAAAACAACTTATCCGCTGCATTTTTAACCGACTAAAAAAAGGAGGAGGTTCTCACTATTCGACTATGTTTTTTTGTTTGTATGTTACGCGATTTGTAAACTGATTTTGAGAATTCGTTTTTTGTTGGAAAGAGGGTACCTCAGAAGTGGTCCCATTTCAATGTGAAGAAAATAATGCACCTCTAATGGTGGCAAACTAGGGGTTGAATGACTATTGAGGTCGGTTTTTTTAGTACCCTGTACTAAAAATATTGATAGATAATCATTTACGTAAATGATAATCACTAATTACAGGTTACGTACCACGGTATGAGCTTTTTGTTTTCCCGATATTTTGGAACAGTTACATGCTGCATAAGAATAAACCCGCAACACAGGGTTTCTCTAGTGCAGGGCTATGAGTGTGTGCGACATTTATTGTTTATTTAATATACTTTCAATATATTCGTATACTTAATGTTTGGTCCATTCAAGTGACAGTTTGCTTATTTTGTTCCATGTCAAGTTCTATATAACCAGTGTTTTTACAAATAAATTAATTATTAATTTGTCTAAAGAACTCATATCAAATTCTCATTCAACAGCCAGCAACACTCCTACAGGAAAAAACATCACACAACTTGTACTGAACAATTTTTGTAGCTTTAATTCAGTGTACAAAGTACTTATTATTCTATATATATATATATATAATATGCTATGTTGAGTGTGTGCGTTATTATTATAATAAATAATATAATAATTACGCACACACTCAACATAGCCCCGCACTAGGGAAACCCTGTGTGGCGGGTGCCATGGACACACACATAGACAATTACAAATTACACCCAAACTCACGAGAAAAATAAATGTAGACCATACAAATATTTCTCCCGGCCCGGGAGTCGAACCTGGGACCTCAGCGTGGCAGTCCGGCATGGTAACCGTTCAGCCACGGAGGCAGTCGGATATATATATATAAATTCTTAAATATGAATATAATATTCATTGAAAAACCAAATACAGAGACACGACAACACGCACATAGAAAAATTCGTGAGGTCCGCTTATTCGTTCCGTGGCTTAGTTGGTATAGCGTCTGGCACGGTATACTAGAAGACATCGGCTCGAATTCGGCCGGATCGAAGGAATTTTTTCTGAGTGTTCGATTTTTGTATTGATAATTATAACAAACTAGTGGAGTAATTTTCCAAAAAAAAATATTGAATATCAATATATACATTTGTTTTGACCAAATTCAAGCCATAATTCAAAACTTGTTCAATCTTTGTAAAGAAACCATAACACAAAATGAATTTCAGAACTTCTCGAAGTTAAGCCATTAAAAGTTGTTTTGTTCAAACAATACGCTATTTATAATCATAGCACAAAAATAAAGTACACAAATACCTCCACTTATAGCAGCATAGGTTAGGGGAAGGCAAAATAATGATACAAAAGTTTGTACGGATGATGTCCGTCTCTGTTTGCATTAAAGTTTCAATATCAACCCTAAGCAATTTACGATAATATAGATAGAGCCCAGTATGTTGTTTACTTGTATTGCAATATAACATATAATAGTAATAGCTGCCGAGTACATTCAACATCAAAAGCGAGGCGTAAAAGAAGACAAGTGAAGAACGCCTTTCATACACCATTATAATTGGATTGTGCTGCGGAAACGCTGAGTCAAATGGAAGTTAATCTTCGGTACCTCTACTATGAGGCAACTGTCTCGAAAGTCGCTAGTGAAATTTAATAAAAATAAATATAACATTTACATGCACACATGTCATTGTCAATTGTATTCGTGTAATTTTTTAAGGTATACTTTTATGTATAATAAGTGACGGGACAAACAAGTCGTGAGCCTAATGGTAAGCTACACGCCTGTTCATGATAGTTGCAGTGCCACTCAGAGCTTTAAATCGCAATGATCTGAGGGGCACTGCCACTGCGCCCGTCACCCTGAGACATAACATGACGAGTACCTTCAAAACTGGAACACAATAATGCTGACATTACTGCTTGGCGGCAGAAATAGGTAAGGTCTTTCACGAGGAGCTCTACTGCTACTAATAATAATATACGTAATATACTTTAATGTACGTAATATGTGATAAAAAAAAAAAAACTTTTTTTATAACACTCACACACTCGTAGCGTCGCACTAAGGAAACCGTGTATTGCGGAAGCCAAGGACTCACACATAGACAAATTACACCAAAACTCACGAGAGAAATAAATGTACGCCATACAAATATTTCTCTTGGCCCGGGAAACGAACCTGAGACGTCTGCGTGACAGGCCAACATGGTAACTGTTCGGCCACAGAGACTTAAATTACAACACATTAAATTAGAATAGCGACATAATAAATTCATTCGCGTTAAAAAGAATGACGTGTCATTTTTGTGTACCTCCCGCACAACAGTACAACGATTTGCTACAGAGAAAATGCGTAGCTTCAGTTTTTAAACTAATTGGACTCTTTGCGATATTATAATATATTCACAATAAACGACTTGTTCGGTGAAACGGAATGAAGAGTGAATTTATTGGGAAAAAACAAAAGATGGCAACACTAAGCATGTAGGTATACATTGTTGATAGAATTTCAATACTCCCACTTTATAATGCGGTTATACATAATCAATCATTAAGAATTCTAAATATACAGCGGATCCAAAAAATTATAATATTTACCAGTACATAATTTTTAGTACATCTCATCTGTAGGCAAATATCTAACATGCGTGTTATGTTTCCGAAAATCTATGTAAATGATTTTATAGCGATTATGCAAGAAAAATGGCTGTTTCGCTAATGCTTAAAATCCGTGGCGCTTCCTAAGTGTCACTGCATTCAGGATCCTGCTTTTCATGGACAATGCACCCAAATGCATTAATAAAAAAAAATCGTCCAATCATCCGTGACGTTGGTTTGTTTGAAAAAAAAAAAAAAACAAATAATGAAAAACTTTGAAGGCTCTTATCAAAACAAGTAAATGTTTTATCGTCTGTTCTCCAAAGATAATTGTTGAAAAAGTTTACACTAAAATTAAGAACTTAGTCAGTTCTGATTTTCTCTCTGTCTGCTTTAATCTCAGAGGATGGGAAAAATAAAATAGTCTAAGGTTTTAATCGAATTTGCTGAATTTAACAAAACGCAACATTATGTCATCTCAGTTTCAAATAAGGTCCATCAAAACCCAAAGTTATGTCAACATTTATTTTGGTCTCTGCTGCTACGCAAAGAGTAATTTATATAAAGGGAACTGCTACGCCCTTTCGTAGCGCTTCGTAGCACCAAGGGCCGACTTACATCTGTCGTGAAACTCAAAGAATACCTTAAATTGTTTACGATCGACATCCGCCACGTTTATTTTTCTCCATTTCTCTACTGTGACATTTTCTTTATCGTACGATATCGGTCTCCAATGGCGGAAGGACATTTATATATACATCGTAATTTTTTTAACTGGGTCAGTAATTCTAAACTGCTTCCGTGGCCGAACGGTTACCACTGCCACGCAGAGGTCCCAGGTTCGATTCCCGGGCCGGGAGAAATATTTGTATGGCCTACATTTATTTCTCTCGTGAGTTTGTGTGTAATTAGTAGTCGTCTATATGTGTATCCATGGCACCCGCGATACACGTTTTCTTGTACAAGCAGCAAATAAATAAATTATTTTAAGATATCAAATGGCGGGACGAACAAGTAGTGGGTTTAGTGACACGCCTACCCATAACAGTTACAATGCCACTCAGAGCTTATATCGCAAAGATCTGAAGGGCACTGACATTCCACGCCCGAGACGTAAAGTTAACAATTCTCGTGCTTGTAGTTTCACCAAAAACTGAACGCAGTAGTGTTCACATTACTACTTCGTGTCTAAAATAGGTATAGTGGCAATACTTGCCTGTACGAACTCTTGCATACAAAACAGCCATACTAGCCTGATGGTTTGAACTACCGCTTCTTAAGAAGAAGCCGTGGGTTCAAATTTTTTTAGGTGGGTTGGAATTTATGTGTGAAATTTAATTTGAAATTTACCATGAGCTTTTCGGTGATGAAACCTGCACGTTGAAGAAGGTTCACAACATTCGGAAAACGTGTTATGTCCCCAACCCGCATTCAACGTGGCGGACTATGACCTGGGGGTAATTCACGTAATCAAACCGTTACGATATCGTCGTTCGATCCAAATGTCGTTAAAGCGTATTCTGGTATATGAATCGAACTTAAGTCGACTCTAAACGACAAGTCATACGTATTCTGCTAAAATTTTGACAGTTCTTTCAATAGACGTTCGACGACTAAATGTCAAATTTCACAATCCAAGATGTCGTTCATGAGTCGTTACCTTTCGATTCTACTGATATCAACGTTCGTTCAAGTGATACGTGAATACCCATTTTGGATAGGAGTTCGATCGAACGACTACGTAACTTCAACGATATTTCGATAGCTTGAAGTGTCGAGCAGTGAGTCAGTTTTTACAGAGAGCTGTACTGCTACTAAAAAAATATTCGAAGTATTAATAATAATAACTCTTTATTGCACAAAGAAAAGATACATGAAACACAGGTTATAAAGGACATATACAAAGGTGAGCTTATCTCTAGAAGAGATCTCTTCCAGCCAACCCTAGCCTAGGTGAAAAATGAAGTCTGCGGGAGTAATTATTGTACAATAAAATTTAAATTTAAATGTGAATAAAAAAAATAAATTAATAATATATATATATTATTAATTTATTTATGTCTGTCATATGTATATATTATCATCCCTTTTATGTATATATATTGTTTATAGAATTGTCCATGGTCCAAAAAGTCCACGTAGGACTTTATATACATAAAGTCCTACATGGACTTTATGTATATAAAGTCCATGTAGGACATACACACCTACATGGACTTTATATACATAAATACAACCATAAGCAGAATATATATTATAATCTAAACAAATTACTACTTTATAATATAATATGTTACCTATTACCTATGTAACGCGTTCGACAGGTAGTGCTCTTTTAATTTATGTTTGAAAGATGCCACCGATGGACTGTCACGAATGCCAGCCGGCAGTTTATTCCACATACGAGTTGCACTTACCGTGAAAGAGTTGTTTCGTTGAGGTTTGAGGTTGAGGTTGTAGAGTGTTGAGGAAGAATTTCGAGTTGGATTGAGGATTTATTAGTGATCTAGTGTCACAGGTACGTTTTCGGCGACGTATTCAGTTGTGTTCGTGAGTTTTTCATATTTTTTTTCATAAAGAGCCATGGAAAGACTCACCGTTTTACCACTTTCTAAGAATAATAACAGAATTATTACAAAAGCCGACTAAATATCCTAGCAGTTAGCAACTTCGCGTGATTGAAATTACAAATAAATTATAAATTCTAATAAAGGTTAATCGTCAAATTATATCGTGTTCGTTAACATTTAAGCTCTGTAATAGGTTTTATAAGTTAAAATAAATTCCTTAGCAAATTTACTTCAAAACACTTTTATTGTGTTTTGTTTAATATTTTGTATCACTGTTGAGCACGTACCTACTAAGACTTAGATTAAATGCTGGTTGGAGATTTCACATATCAGTATTAGTGATCCCTCAAATCTTTGCTATTCAAAGCTCTGAGTGGCATGGCAACTACTGTGGGTAGGCAATTGTTCCTACCCTTATTTCATCGTTAACATCTCAGCCCGTTAACACCCATTGGTAGGTATAGGCCTCCTCTTTTGCACGCCAGCTCAATCGGTCCTATGTGAGTCTCATCTAGAGATGAAACGGATATCCGGTATCCAGCCAATCCGGCCTATTTTCACTATCCGGCCGGATACCAAATAGTTGAACAATATCCGGCCAGATACCGGATATGTAAAATTGAGAAAAAATCATAATCACTACGCCAAATAAATTGATGTATGGATTAAAGATGATAGTAATAAGATAAACAGCAACTACAGGATCGTTGACACAATCTGTTTATTACTTGTAACTGAAAGAACTATGAAGTTAGATAACGCTACCTGTACATTTAGTACTCAAATTTCAATAAAGGCAAATTATGGTGGACGAAGACCAGTTTTTCTGCATTAAGTGGTAAAAGTTGGTTCTATTTACTTTCATAAACGAGACCAGCTTCAGAGGACCGTTGAACTATAAACACTTGCAAACTTTGTTAAATTTGAAGTACTTATTGTTATTGCCAGACGACCAAATGAAAGGATTGCGATTACGATCAATTTGAACAGTCTTAAAAAAAAAATTGACCCTCTGTTTTCGTATATATAATGTGTACCTACAATAATGAAACGTGTGAGTAGATTATTTTTTTTAGCAAATCTAGTATCTATTTTTAAAATTAGTTAGATCACAAAGAAATTAATGAAATCAATCTGAAACAAAATAATAACGGGCATATCAAGTGCTAGATTTATATAATACTTACAATAACTAGAAATTTTAATATAGCCAAATAATGATGTAATTGCTTTTTTCTCTTCTCCACCTCGAGAAATTTGCATTCGGCACAACAAACAAACAACACTGATATTAAACTATTGCAAAATTAGCGTTTTTTTTTTCACTGATAACATTTTTTTATTATGTATTTGTTCGTATTATTGAATAAATTAATCGGTTTTATAAAAAACCAAGTGACCATAACTAATGAAATCGTCAATGCGAAAATGCAATCATACACTAATCAAATAATCACTGTGATGCGCGCTGTAAACCGGTCGTGACATGTTTACGCCAGTGAGTCAGATATCTGGCAGCCGGATATCCGGCTATCCGGTCTAGGTGCTCGCTGGATATTCGGTATCCGGCTCATCACTATTCGTTTCATCTCTAGTCTCATCCACAATCCACATCCACCCCGACGATATCGTCCGACCATCTAGCAGGTGGTCTGCCTCGAGGAAGTCTCGCTCCTACCGGGTACCACTTAGTGACCGCCTTTGTCCATCGGTGATCGTCTCGCCTAGAAACGTATCCTGACCATCTCCATTTTAGACTACTGTCGCTTAATACGCTAAAAAAAAATACGGAAAATAAATGTTGTTTTCCAGTTTGGAAAACACGGTTTTGAGATAAATTAATTGTTGTTACTTGTTAATCTAATGTCTTGCAGGCAATTCTTGTACTATTAATCAAACAACTATTGATATATTTTCAATTAAAGTCAATTTGTATCTTATTATTCCATTTCACAGCACGTTACTTTTCATAGCTCCTTAGAAATATAATATACAAGACGATCTATTTATAGATGACATTTCACAAGCCCTAGAAAGATAATCAGAAATTGTTAGTTTTTAATTATTACGCTCCAATAAGCTGCTCTGGGATATATTATAATATTCGAGACAAAAAGCAATTTAGCAATTTAGTGTGCTGGAAGATTCGTGTAGGCATGTAACGGTTTTGTTTTCATATAAAAGTTATTGTGTACAAACCTCGGTGTTTTCTTCTAGAAGGTTTATTTATAAAGTGGGTACTTGTAACACAATAACTTTAGCAACATTTTTATTATTTCCTTTGTTTTTTTTTTGTGTTAGCTTTAGTTTAAATAGATAAGTTAGTTATTGCATTTGTCAAGTGAGTTCATAATTCCAAGTTGCAATTATCTTTTCCAAGGAACGCAGTTCTGTTGACCTGAAATACAGACCTTACGTCTAGTTTAGGCACCAGTCTCCCATAGTATAATTATTGTTTTTATGTATTGTTCTTCATATTATGCTATACCTATGCAAGTACCCAGATCGTGGTGAGAAAATAAACAAACTTGTTATATTATTTGTAACAATAGTTCCGAAGTTTTGGCATAGAAAACACGATTTCTATATCGCGATGTTAAGATATACCCTAACTATTATAAATATTAACTGCCTCCGTGGCCGCACGGTTACCATGCCGGACTGCCACGCAGAGGTCCCAGGTTCGATTCCCGGGCCGGGCGAAATATTTGTATGACCTACATTTATTTCTCTCGTGAGTTTGGGTGTAATTTGTGGTTGTCTATGTGTGTGTCCATGGCACCCGCGACACAGGGTTTCCCTAGTGCGGGGCTATGTTGAGTGTGTGCGTTATTATTATTACCCAAATGTAATTACCATGGCTAGTGTTTTGTAACTATGGTTCCGATGTTTACCACTAGATAACATTGGCATAGAAAACGCAATTTCTGAATCGCGATGTTAAAATTTTCCCTAATGTAATGAAATAAAATTTATTGATCTATTCTTCTACTTGTCTATAGTTATAAATGATATATTGATCTATTCAACGATTGTATTTCCACGGTTATCCTCATTACCAAGGAAGCGTCAACACGCCCATCTTTCGGGACAAGTTACGATAACACCTCTGACTGAGTGTCTTTTTGTTAAACTTGCACCCGCCGGGACTTGTCGCGGCCTCTGCGCCGCGCTTGCATCCAAGGTGACGAATCCCTTTTATTGGACAAATTTATATGGTAAGCTTCTGTACAATAAATCAAGTCATCGATACCGAATTCCGTCGTGTAATTCCTGGACGTGGGGGCACCAGCCAGCCGTGCAAATCTGTACCACCCTTTACACCTCTCCTGCTACATACTTTTATCGATTTATTTTCAAAAGTTAATAACTTAAAGTAGCAAACTGGCCATGTCGCCCGCAAGAAAGGTTCTTGGTGTAGTGGTAGAATTGAGACTATACAAAAAACGTTTAAGAGGAAGATCACAGATGCGTTGGCACGACGATATCAAAGGACTGGCGGGACAAAGTGGTTAGAAACCGAGAAAGGTGGTATAAACTGAAGGAGGCCTACACCTTAGTGGTTGGGAACGGCTAAACAAAAAGTATCAAAATATCAGTATTTAGTAGACCATACAGTTTTTAATAACAATATCTCGACTACGGTGCTGCCACTACGCCCATCATGCCGAAAGTTAAACTTGACGAGTCCACCCTTACCCCTCAAAACCAAATTTGACGAAATTACAGGCACGTGAAACTTGCCAACTTATGTCTCAGGGTGACAAGTGCAGTGGAAGAGTTCCTCAGATCTTTGCGATTTAAAACTACGAGTGGCACTGCAACACGGACAGGCGTGTCGCTTAACACCAGGTGCACGACTCGGTCGTCCCGTTTCTTGGTGTGATAAAAAGACGCAGTAATGCTCACACTACTGCTTGACGACAAACATAGGTACGGAGGCAGTATTTCCCTGGAGGAACTCTTTCACAAAGAGCTCTACTGCTATTTAAATATTCGAAGTATTCTGCTATAATATGTATATGCAAAAGTTGACATAATTTTTCCGAAAGCTTTATCATACTATTTTGTGGTAATTATATGTTACACTGTTGTAGAGTTAACGGTTAATCCATTAAGGGATGGATTAGCAGTAGTGCTTTTCCAACGTTTGACGGATAAAGTTTACAACTAAAGGCTGGGCTGGTACACGAGCTCGGTTGTTTCATAATTGTATACGTTGCAACTTGAGCAAAACTTTGTAACAAGTGGAGGTGGTTAATGTCAGCTTGCCCTATGAGATGGGCGTGATGGTATGTATAATACGTATAATATAATACGTATAATAAGCTATAACAGGCAAAAGAACTAATACTAATTGCTATTTCGGTAACTACTCTAGTAAACCATAAGGTTTTTAATGCCTCATTTAAAAAAAATAAACAACTTCAAAAATACGTCTCAACAATCGTGCGTTATTGTTTGGGCTGGTGATTTCGGTGTTTATTTATTGAAAACATACCGTAAGTAGCGTTTTTTAAGTTTACCCTGAATTAATAATTAATTAATTCAGGTAAAAATAAGTAATTTCATGGTAAACGTTAGAACCACTCAAACGGAATATTATCATATTTACCCAAGTACACCAAAAATTTCATTAGTGCTTTTTAAGTGCAGGATTTGCAGTGTATTACTGCATTTTATTTGAGATGTTTTTGTTATAATACGGACGGTATTTATTTAGTAATGCAGAATAATAATTTTTATTTATAAAAACTTGTATTTAAACTGAATACTTTTCTAATTTGCGAAACCAAATAGCCGCCATTTTGCGGTAGGATGAGCGCATCGCGTGAGCGGTTATAGGAACATGAATGCAGCAGCAGGCGCAGTGATAATATCCATGAAAATGATTTAAGATTTAAAGCTCTGAATATACAACGCTAAATGGTACTGCAACTGTCATAGACAAGTGTGTCACTAACCGCCAGGCACATAACTTGCTCATTCCGTCACTAGATATCATAAAAAAAGTTAATTATTTGTTGTTCTGATACTCAAAAGATGTAAGTATAGGTGAACTATATGGGTACTGGTGAAATTACGGTCACATGGGACTTGAACCTTATCTTGAACCTATATCTGAGGTTGACAGGCGCAGTGGTTGTGCTCCACAGAGCTTTGCGGTTTAGAGCTCTGAGTGGCACTGCTACTGTTATGGACATGCGTGCAGCTTACTACCAGGTCCACGACTCGTTCGTCCCGTCACTTAATACTATATAAAAAAAAATCAAATAACTGGTGTGTATAATTGAAAGAAAAAATGTTCATCTCAAACTAAGCTCACACCTAAGTAGTAGTTTATACGAACACAAACAAACAGTTAAACTGAACCACCTATCTCCAAAAAAAGCCAAAATCCAAACGATTCCATAATCACATCCCCTTTCCCTTCTACATAAACATATCCCTTGCCCACCAGGGATCACAATCAGCAAATTCAACCTATTCTTGTGACATACCCACGCTATCCTATCCTATTCAAACCGTCGTACCCTCTTTATGGACGTATCATTATAAAGTAATAATAGCTTTTGAGGTTGTTCAATTCACTTTTTGATCGAATAGCAAAGGTTTTGTAGTCAGAATCACGTAATACTTTATATTGGATGCTTAAGTAACACAAAATTTAAACTAAAAATATATTATCTTTATTCCGTAGATAAGTAAACTCTACATTTCTAATGGTCAAATTAATTAAACTTATTAAGCATTGAGGAGATGAGAAGGAAACTGTAAAGCGTGAAACATACAGAAAGCGACATGACATAAGTTGAAAACAACATACAAAGCGCGAGCGCGTGCGCCCCTCCCGCGCCCGATGTGCTGTTGTCCATATAAATACACGCAATTAGATCCGCCGCGGGCCCGAACCGTCTCGCGCCCGACCTGCACCCGCTCTCTGTATATTTCACGCTTTAGGATTGCGATTTGTTAATTAACATTTGTACACATTGAATTTATCATTTACAATATTTGTTTCAAATATCTGTCATTACCGTTGATTTATATCATCTAAGCACACAGAAGTTTTATAAGTAAAGTTCAAGATAATTTTTTTTCACTATAGTGAAAAAAAAACAATATAGAAGCGTAGACGTCGCACCTTAAATTAATTTGCGACTTTGTGAAGACGACTGACTGTCAAGAACAATTTATTCCTCCTTTTAATGTTATGTGATATATGAATTATGTTTCGATTAATGCAATGTGGCGCTAGTATTATGAATGTTAATTTATTTTACCTTATCTTTCAAAAATGTTTTGAGGCCCAGAATGTAAAATACCCTAACACCAATCCCATAAGATCTTTATATCCTATGTATTTGTGATGTTAAGACCCATTATTTACTATAGCGGAGTGGAGAAAAGCTAAAACAATTTTTGTGACTAAGCCTCGCGGAGATGTCAAAACAATGACATATTATTGGTTGTTGGAACAAAGCTCATCTCCCTCCATTTTAGACGGAGACGCTCCACTTTGGTAGATACTAGTAATTGGCGATGACAACTATTGTTTAGGTGCACCGTTTGTGAGTTTGAATACCGTAAAATGCTATACCATATACGAAACTTATTTTCAGATACCTCCAAAAGGTGACTTTTTGGATAGTAGTTTCAACGTGTGAAATTACAAGTATGTGTATGTTCATGTAGAAGTAAAAGGGTTCACCATTTAAGAATTTTATACTCTCTCTTTTACATGAATAAGCAAACTCAACGTTCATAAATGCTTTGCATTTAGAATACAAACGATGTCCTCGGTGACCCAGCAAAAAGAGGTCTCGGGTTCGATTTTCGGTATAACTAGTTTAGATAACGACTTTTTCTAAATTTAATAATTGTATTTTAGTATTGTTATTCTAGAACTCAAATTACTGGGAATTCAGTTTAAGATCAGATACTAAATGTAGTTTGCCTGGGATACAAAAAGAACGAATTATAAAAGAAGGAAATGACCTTACTAAAAGATACATTATATTGTTGCTAAGGATCAGCCTTAAGATTGAGATTGAATGTGACGTAACATCATCAATATGCGTACTAATACCTATTTAAAGTCTGTTCCGATCCATTTTGAACAAAAAGTAAACAAAACTGTTTGGTTAAAATCCTAAAGCAATCACTCAATAAATCGAATAAGTAACACTTTCACGTATATTTCAAAAAATTCGACTTGATATCCTTTTCGTATTTCCAACAATATTCATTTGAATAGCATTGTAAAATCGTATTTGAAAAATGGTAGTCGAAAAGTGAGGTTATTTTTCAACTATACAAGTGTGACTTGTCTATGGTTGCATAATGCTGTACGAAAAAAACATTCGGTTCATTCAATTTGTCTTTGTAATCGATTAGTAAATCGTATATTTCAATAGCAATCGAACGAGTATCTACTTAGATTTGAAGGAAGATTTAAAATTAAGATTTCGGAAATTTTAAATACGCTTATATAAGTTATGTATCGAAAACCGCTAGTATGACTCAATAGAACAAATCAATTAATCGATTTATAGTTGGCATTACAATTGGCCATCACTAAGCCGTCTATGGTCGGGTCAGTGACTAGTTTGTTTACTTTTTGTTCAAAATGGATTGAAACGAAATATATAAAGAGAGTTAGAGAAGTATAGTTTCTTGCTCATTCTTCTCAGGGGATTCTACGAATGAGCAATAGAGTTTAATCAATGCGACGATTTCAAGTGTAATTTGCTTACCGTATCAAATAAAGAATTGATTTTTACATACTTTATATCATTGCCTAACAACCTAGCTACGTAAATATTCGGAAGTACTAGACGTCTATATTATTCTAAGCCTGAAAACCTCAGATGTTTTAGAAGATTAAGTTGTCTTCAGCGACTGAGCTTCTTGGTCTCGCCGACTTAGTTCAAAAAACAACGCGGTAGTACATACGTGAGTCTTACAGAACCTTTCCCCCACTTCCCCTTTCAGCAACCATCGTCACATAAAAGGGATTAGGGCCCCGCTTCCTTTATGAGAATTTGTGCTTGGTCTACCATTATTGCATTTGTCTTTCTCAGTAAGTCAAAGGGAGTTGGCTGTGATTTCTTGTACAACAAATATAGATACATAGAGTAGGCAGAGACAACAGCCTTCTACTGGATAATTTTGTGAAAAAACTGGACATATCTTAGAAAACAATGTGAAAAATTGAAAAAATTTAATTCGAAGACACATATTATATTCTACGCCTAGATGCAACTGTCTCCGTGGCCGAACGGTTACCATGCCGGACTGCCACGTAGAGCTCTTAGGTTCGATTCTCGGGCCGGTAGAAATATTTGTATGGCCTACATTATTTCTCTCGTCAGTTTGAGTGTAATTTGTGGTTGTTTATGTGTGTGTCCGTGGCACCCGCGACACAGGGTTTCCCTAGTGCGGGCCTATGTTGAGTGAAAAAAAAAGTTACTTTTAAATATTTATTTAGTCAGAATTATAAAATAAAACTTACAAATTTAATTTCGTCAACCCTGTTTCGCTTTAAAAATTCTCCAGAGTTCAGTATATTCAACTTATGTCACTGTCAAATGTACATATAAAAATATTCAGGTTAATATTTATTATTCTGAAAACTATGACTTTTTCAAAATGAAAATTTTTCCATGACCCAACACTAATCCTGATACACATCTCTCGCCTCGTCAGTACTTTCATACGTACTCGTCGGCTAAGGTTACTGTTGACCTGGTCTTTCTTTAGGGCGCCATCGATTTGGCTCTCCAGCTGCCGACATAGGCGGGTAATGGGTGGCTAAAACCTCCGTGATATGGGTCCATGAGCGGCAGACTTAGGGGATTCCGTCGCTCGTTATTGGTGGACTCGAGATGACGGCGTACGTGTTCCACGTCTGCCTCTCAAGATTGCTGGCGGGGAGACAAGAACTCTCCCCGAAAAGCGAGATGGGGTTCGGCGCCCAGTAGGACCAATCACCCCGGATTTACGGAAGAAAGCGTAAGCGTCCCCGTGACTTCGACACATGGTGAAAAGATGAAACACCGTCAGGTTTTAGTCGGTAGGAGTCCGACATAACCCTTCGCCTCCCCCGGGCAGAAGGCATCCATGAGGATTTCCTGACGTTAAAAAAAAAGTTCGTCTTGATCGGTCTTTGCCAAGTTACCCGTTCACTCTCGCTTTATAAATCTGTTTTGTCAATCTTCTTTAATTCGCCCTTCCTACACGTGCGAATCATCTAAGCATCCCTGTCTCCATCTTTGTTTCTACATCTTCTTCCACGCAGCAAGGCTTATCACAGTGCTCTATGATTTATCCATCAAAGTCACTCCAGCATACTTCTCAAAGCTCTCATTTTCACTGCATTAATTCAACTTTAACGCTTCTTTCTTCGGCCGAACCCACCATTCACAAACAATAACAGAGTAATATATTTTTGTTTGGTATTCAGTACCTACAGCAAAAAGGTAGTCTGAAGATTGTTATTTTGAAGCTTTTGGAAGCTAAAGCCATTTATCACTTTTTTTAGTCTGTAGAAAATATGACAAAATCTTTAAGCTTGAAGGAAAATTGTTTACTTACAAAAGTGTGACGCCTGAAAATGAATTGCGTAAGTAACTCGCCTAACAAGAAACAGGATAACAAACTTTGTAAACTTGTAAAGAATAAATGTATGGATCATTTGGGTAAAAGAGATGTACAAATAAATGTTAAATTACTGTTATACAAGAAAATGTACAAACATAGTTACCTAACCATAAGACCTGGATAGAGCTGACGTCATGTACATATATATACCTAACAAGATTATTCATACGCATTTTGTGTTTACAGTACTTTCATTCAATTAGAAATTTACGCACGGTGTTAGTCTGCAACATGTATATTTAGTAGTAAATACAAAATTAAACTTATTTGTATATATATATATATATATATATAGTCTTTATTTTCTTTGTGTTAGCGACGCTAACAAAAAATCCTTAATATCAAAAATACGTTGCCAGATCTACGTATCTAATCTTAAGTCGTATGTGCGTGTAAATGACCCGATTTTCCTTATCCTTCACACAACAGTGCTGCTTTGCGGTAGAAACGGGTAGGGCGGTGGTACCACAGAACAATAAATACAGTAGGAGTTGTTACTTAGCGTCAGACGCGTTCCACCCGTAGGTCTCGAAAGACCTATCTCAGCTCAGTCCATCATATTAACTTCGTATGGTATGGTTGTGTCATTCGTTCATGATAATTCTCTAAAATCCTAGAAAAATGTCTTCAAAACTGACAGCCGCATCTAAAATATTACTCATGGTGGTATTTCATATCATCAGAAAGTCTTATTATAAGAAATTTTAAATTTTCTGTATATCGAAAAATTTTTTTTGATTACAAGAAACGAAAGTAAAGCTTATACCTCTGCAATATAGTCGCTTCTTTTTTGGAGAACTAAATTAATAACGACATTTATTGCGTCGTCTTTCAGCAATTCACCGCTAGATGGCAGGATATGATAGAAATTTCAATATAATATCAAAACTTGCAATAAAATGGTATTGATTGAATACCTACCGTATTGAACTTTCAACAATATGCCAATAGATAAACCTTAAATTATATTAACAATCCAGAATTTGTTATTTCTTTTTAAATTTGAAACTACGACCAATCAACATCAAGATTTTGCAGGTTTCAAATTAAGAATATGTTAGGTTTGGCGACATCGGTTCTAATAGTAGCCGAGGCTTAAGGCACTTATTCGTAGATGGTTCCCATCCAGACAGAACAACCGAGTATAATACCCTACCATCAGTGAATAAATTGTCTAGTTGTAAATGCGACATAAGTTCAACAAACAGGTACAACTCTTCTTATTTGCTCCGAATTTAGTACACAGACCTTCAGAAAAAAGGAGGACGTTCTCAACTACATTATATTTATTTTTGTGCATATTATGTGTTACGTGTTTACTGCGACATTTTTGAACCGATTTTGATGATTTTTTTTTTGTTTGAAAAAGAATCATTAGTGATTTCAATGAAATTTAAAGAAAATATTCTACCACTAAGCTTGACAAATTAAGAGATGAATCCGGTTTATTGGATTTAACTTACTTTCCGTTAACCGATTTCTATAAAACTTAGCAAATAGATTAGATAGAAGTTTTCACAAACTTTTGAGGTCAGTTTGTCTTTAATAATTACAAGTGACGAACAAGTCATGCGCCTCATAGTAAGCTACACGCCTGTCTATAACAGTTGCCACTTAAAGCTTTAAATCGCAAAGATCTGAGGGGCACTGTCACTGCGCCCGTCACCCTGAGACATAAGTTGACAAGTCCCATGCGCCTGTAATTTCATCAGCACCCTTACCCATCAAAGTCGCCAAACAGTAATCTGCCCTCGTAACGAAAAAAGGCACAACTATGCGTACTTTATACAGCAGTTGTTTTCACGTTTTTCGTGTTTTTAGTTTTTCGTTCTGAGGGCAGTAATGCTGACATTACTACTAGGCGGCAGAAATAAGTAAGGTGGCAGTACTTTCCAGAGACGAACTCTTTCACAAGAAGCTCTACTGCTGCTAAAAATAGAATAAATAATAACTCCAATTACAAATTTTGAAATTAAAAATATCAGAAGTCATTTTTTTAGTAACAAATTGCACTATAATGTTAAGAAAAACATAAGTGGATACCAGACTATAAATGCTACCACGTGGTTCATACGAACCGTGGTCGTCTTTTCAACGCAAAATCGATTGATGTCGCATTGAAAAGACGCGATAGGCAATTGCCTACCCTCCACCTTTTTATATATAAAGATGAAAAAAACTCCAACCGAAAGGTCCGATTGTAACAAAAGAAAATGGTCCCCTGTAAAGAGGGTGTCATGATAAAAATATTGAATCAGTCCTGTGATGTAAGACTCGTTAATTATGCTCAATATTGTTATTCAAAGAGTTACTGTTAGGTGATCTTGCAGAAATATATGCTATTAAAATACAACCTTACTTTCCTTCGGAAACGTAGATGTAATCATGTATACCCTTCAGGCAACTATAGGACTGCCTTGTCTGGAAGGCACTTCCGTGTTCTCAGCGCTCGTTTATAACATCATTAACAGTAAAATAAATATATACTTTCTTTCCCTTACGAAGTCAAGAAAAAATTGACAACTTTGTTAAAATGCCATGATTTTTTTTTACAACATCAAGTGACGGGACAAACAAGTCATGCGTCCGATAGTAAGCTGCACGACTATCCATAACAATTACAATGCCACTTAGAGCTTCTTTAAATTGTACTAACTCTTTGAACATCTTTCTTCTATTTTATTCTTTTTAGGGTCCCAAATGAACAGTTTTATTGTACTGGTTTTGGGAATACAGAAATCCTTTTAGATGTTGATAAAACTTCGATTGCGGCAACATTACTATCTGCTAACACAGGTTAAATCCTTTTGTGGGGTCTGGATGTTGTCTAACTGGTCAGCAATCAATCAATAACTAATAATTACTGTATTATTTCTATAGTATTTGTAATGGCTTAAAGTTATTATTATTAACACTTCATTGAGACTCAACTGCCATTGCATTTTAGCAGAATAACAAACATTATCATAATTGGAATATCATCTCAGTGGAGTCCCAATAAAGTTTGCTCGGATTTTCATAACCTCGAAAGTAATTTTGAGAGGAAAATGTTTTTTCTTTTAAATCTAACTTAACCTAACCTAACCGAACCTAATCGTGTCTTTGAGATAAATATTCAACATAGCTTGAAAGAACAATGGTTTCGTTATAATTCGGTTTTTGGTGTAATGGAAATTCGAACAAACGTTATTTCGGAAAAAGAGATCGAGTTTGTGCTAGGTTACCTGGAATTACAATGACCAATAGTTTCAAGAAAATTAGCAAAACTGGGGCTCTGGTAGTTATCCTGGTGGTGGCCCTCTGTGGGATTGATGACCCGAAGATGTGGCTAAGCTTCCCGAATGCCGCCCAACACAAACGAAAGTATCAATGAAACTGAACAACTTTAACTTTTATTTTTTATCGAATAAACTTTCGATTTTCCAAATAAACCTCCGGGTGATGTTACACAAAATTTATGAATCTTTTTTCCCTCACGTTTTTATTAAAATCGCTCGATCCCAATTCATTTTGTAGACAATATAATAACGAACGCTGCAAAATTCTTCTCACGTTCACGAACAGAAAACAAGTGCCAGCTACATTGCGGCGTATTCCAGAAATTTCATTTCAAGACTCCGAAATTTTCAAAAAGGAAAAATATGTACATTTGGGACGTCAAGTACACCCTCAACGGTCATAAAAGGCCAAGTGCAGAACTTCTTGACACAATGAACTTATGGAACTCGCTAAAATCTGAGCTACATAAAATATTCATATTATGACTTATGTCATAGCCCTGTCTAAACTAAGATAAAATACTTAGGTATACAATTTTGTTTTTACAAAAGGTTACGGCTTGAGTTATTGTTGAGCTTCTTAATCAATACACTGAGGTGGATCAGTAAGTGTTATTCCAAACAAAACTTCGATGCAGTGGATATAATGTGTAAGCCACAAGATCCCTAAGTAATGAGGCAGTGTCACGTATGGAGTCTGATGATTATTAAATTATACGGCAAACAGTAGCACGCTGTGCGTTGCGTATTGAGCTTTATGCCTTTTTGTAACTGGCGTAAGACTGATTTTAAAAAGAAATGTTGTATGAAATATGCATATTTATCAGTAAGCATTGTATAGATATGCAATATGGTCATTTATTATTTGATAATAATATAACGTAGGATTTAATTTATACATTAAAATTTTTACCACAGACACACGATTTCCATTCTGTTTAGTTTTCCTCTGCCTCAAAAGTTATCAGGAAGAGATCGCTCTTAGCGATAGCCGGCTTTGCCCACACTAGTTCCAATTTTTATTGGAACAAATCGTGTGGTGGTAAGCGGCACGCCTGTCCATAACAGTTGTAGTGCCACTCAGAGCTTTAGTTCACATGAGACCTGAGGGGCACTTCCGCTGCGCCCATCACTCTGAGACATACGTTAGAAGTCTCATGTACCTGTAATTTTGTCAGTACCTTTACCCAAAAGCGGAACGCAGTAATGCTCACATTACTGCTTGGCGGCAGAAATAGGTAAGTTAGCAGTATTTCTCTGGACGAACTCTTTCACAAAGAGATTTACTGCTACAAAAATGTGAGAGGAATAAAGTGTATTTCTATCTATCTGAAATTTTGTCCAGTGTGGTGTTGGTTGTGCATTTAAATTTTTAACGATATTCACAAAACTGAAGCTGTGATTGGGTAATAAAAATCTCAACAAAACTTCCTGCGTAAGAAATGGTTAACTGTATATTGGGTTGCTTCTAAAACGTCGACAATTTCACTAAATGAAAACGCGATACCAATCACTCTTTCACTACCGAATCATAAAGCCTTTCAATTCAAAGCCTCCGCTCTCAAATCAAGAGCAAAGTTTATTTCCAGTTTTACGAGCCATTCCCTTATCTTGGTAATAATTATTTAGTTTTCCCATGGTACCACTAAAAGTGCGTTTCATGGAGGTCGCATTATAATTATATACCATAACTAGACAGAGGGCTGTCTTGTGCCTTATCTGGTCAAAACGTGTCTTAAGAGTTCGCGTTTAGTCTAAGTTAGTCTTCATAGAAATAGGCTTAAACTTCAAAGCTAATTAATTACTGTATTGTACTTTGTTCTTACTTTACTACGGTAGTGTATATAAAAGAAATCATTATCATTATGTTATTTAAGAGCAAAGCTCTTGTCGGTGAAGCCTCCTTCACAGTTCATAGTTAATTTTTTGATCTCATTACACAGCTGTAATCTTATCTTATCTGTTCACTATCGCTATTATAGGTCTTCCTCTAAAGCGATGAAAGATCACCACAGTTCTCATTCTCACAAATTCATCATTACGTAACAAATGTAGATTGGTAGAGCTCTATGTGAAAGATTTCATCCGGGGAAATACTGACACCTTACCTATTTCTGCCGCCAAGCAGCAATATGAGCGTTTCAGTTTTGAAAGATAAAGATGCTGGTGAAATTGCAGGCACATGGAACTTGTCAACTTATGTCTCAAATAGCGGGCGTAGTAGCAGTAGCCCTCACATCTTTGTGATTTAAAGCTCTGAATGGCATTGCAATTGTTATGGATGCATAGGCATGTCCCTTACCACCAGGTGCACTACTTGATCATCCCGTCACTTGATATTATAAAAAAAATGTCCAAACATTTTCCCCTTTCTGTTTTCAGCTGTATTGAAAAGTTTTCTTACTTCCCTGACCCTTTTCAAAACGTCCTAGAAGAAATAACTGTAAGTAAAAAAAAATTGCCCTTTATTTTTAATCATTCCGAGATTGCAGACGACGTGTTAACCACTCTATATGTATTACTTGAAGCTTAGGTAAATATACACTGCCTCTTCCGATCTCTGATAATGACATTGCGCCTTTTATTACGGTGTATAAAATGGCAGTCATACGATCCACTTGGTGGAGATTGGACATTTACGATACTAAGGATTTAAAGGCTTATTATCGTTCGATGCCGGCTGTGATACGTAAGATTTGCACTAACTCTTTGTACTCTTCTATACATAGAACAATAGCTACAACTGCACAAAGGAACCTATCGCCAATATGAACCTTACCACCTCACTTTGTTGTTATTTTTACAATCGTGCTCCATCATTTTAGGTATGTTTGCAGGCGCAGGTAGATTGTGCAAGCGATGCTCGTACCCGGGCGTCTACTCTCGTTTTCTGTCCGACATCCGTCCGAAACAATTACTGTCCAATAAGTAATGCTCGATTAAAATAAAAAACAATATCAAGTATGAAGCTTTATTCGCATCGAGCGACTTTTAATTTAATCGACTATTACATAATTACGATATCGGACTGTGAACGAGAGTATAGGACCAGGAGGTCGATTCAGAACTTTACAATAGCTCTGTTGTCGACCGATTCGATTTATTATCCTACGATTTCTATTTTTTTTTTTCACAATAACCGAATCGAACGTCAAACTGTCATATTCGAAACCGAACCGAAATGACGTCATACCCGTACGATTACTCGAACTTATCAACCAACAGGCAAATGCTACAAACGTTATTCAGAACACAATTATCGAATGAAAGTTACCGAACGTCCGATTGTTTATAAAGCAAGAATATATTTCTTAGTCTTTTAAATAAAGTCAGGATTTTGTTCAATTTTATTAATTTATTTTAATGCAAGACTAATGCGGTCCTATATTCTAGGCCTCTAAAGTCTTAAAAATGTATATGAAAGGATTGTCATTTTTCTTATAATCTATTTCACCGACTAACTCCGCAAGCGTCGTTGGTTGTTTAACTCGAATGTTCTGAAAGCGCCCTTCGATTCCAGAACGATATCCAATCGAACGATTTGGTGCAAATATCGAAGAGTTCCGAATCGGGGTCCTGGTGCGCAGGATGTGGGCCAGCTGTAACAGCATCGAGGCGTTGAAACTGCAGGCTTAGTTACTCATACATGAACCATTGCTGTTTGGTACACTTTAATAAAATATGCCAATATTATACTTGATCGCGTAATGATTTTTAATTCAATGATGATTAAGGATGAGGCCAGACGGGCGTAATCCTTCGAGTTGTAAGTCGCGTTTTTTGAGTCGCTTAATTTACGTGGCATTCGGTTTCATATATTATAAAAGTCTGGTTTGTGCCACATGATGACGCAAAACCGTGCGCAATTATGACCGAACTTCGGTTGTCGTGCTTGTGCGGGTGGAGAGAGGCTAGAGGGAAATATTTATTGACATGGGGTGGTATTTTAGAAATTGAGCTGAATACTCACATAAACTTTAATGTAGTATATGAAACTGCCCATACATTAATAATAAAAATAATTTATTTATTTCAGATAATTTGAATGCACAATTTGTTAGATACACACACTTATAGCTATTTTAGTTTTGTATTGTAGTCTTAACTAAAACATTCACTCACCGCTCTGCAATGCCATTAGAAATCGCAGACCAGTGATTGCTGTAAGGGCAGTGAAGCTTGTAACAAATCATTTTTAATATATTGTTGGTGCTGCTTCTCACCCTGCGCACTAGCGAGGCACATCTTTTACGCATTGTTGCGTAAAAACAATCAACGCGTGCCGATGCGAACATCCTCGACGCACTGCAGTGTCGAGGCAGACTCAACAATATCCTAAAAGCACTGTTGTACTGAACTCAGAGGGCATTGTGTATCTACATTGGTGTATCTAGCCCACAGGTTACACGTCTAAAAAGATAAGGTTAATCTTTTCATATTGAGTTTTTTTTTATAATATCAAGTGACGGGACGAGCAATTCGTACGCCTGGTGTTAGCACCAGTAAAAGTTGCAACTTTAAATCACAAAAAACTAAAGTTGACGAATCTCATATGCCTGTAATTTTGCCAGCACGTTTACTCTTCAAACCCGAAACGTAATGCTTACATTACTGCTTGGCGGCAGAAATAGGTAAGGTGGCAGTAGTTTCCTGGACGAACTCTACAGCTGCTAAAAACGTATAAAAGTACCCAGCAAATTTTTATTTATCTAACATCATCTAATACTCTATAAATGCATACTATTTTTAATGAACCCATACTATTATATGACAGTTGACAATTCGTACATACGCTTAAAAGCTAAAGAATAAAATATATTCGCGAAATGATGTCGAACAGTGGTGCTTGTCGGTCACTGGCGCCACTACCTTAAATCGGAGTATTTTGCTGGCTAACGCGATATTAAAGAGCTTTAACAATTTCTACGTACAATAACCGACCTAGGTCGATTTATATTCTGGAACAGATTAAGGAGAGTCACCGGTGGAGAAGCGGGAAAAATTGTTTAGCTAGATCAAATGGTTCAGGTATTTACTATTAAATAATCGGTCTTACAAATATATACGATACACCTAAGGATATTGTCTAAAGAAAGTGCTAATTTGTTACACGATAGGATGTACTTCACCGGATCTTATAAAATCCTGAAAAGAGGCTAAAATAAGAGTCTAATACGAATTATTTAAGAACAAAATTTTCACCTGAACTTCACACATTTTTTAACAACAAAATTCAATTGCAGTCCTGTAGTTATTCAAATCACATTCATCACAAAATTTGAAACTTGCCGCCTCCACCTCACCTCTTAAAATGTAACCTCGCGTTGAAATACCTCGCCTTAAATCGGAATACTTTGCCGGTCAACGCGAAATTAAAAAGCTTTAATCACTTCTACGTAGAATAACCAACGTAGGTTGATTTACATTCTGGAACAGATTAAACTATCGTAAACTAAAAACACGTCCAACAACAAGGTAAAGGCACACTGTACGCAACTCTCATAATCCGCACGATTATTACCTTACGTAGTTAATTACCGGAAAGAGGTCGTGAGTGTCACGCGAGGAAGTTTTAATTGCATTTCGTTTGTGTTGAATGGAATTTTATACTTTTTAGGGTAACAAGTTCTAAAGAAAAATGCGCTTTAGGCAGTTTTGTAACAAAATATGTTTCAACCGTTGTTAAGCGTGACATTATTGTGTTATGCTATTACGGTGGCTTGGATTTTTGTTTTACTTTGTAATTGATGCTTGATGACGAAGAGTTGTTTGCTTTTCGCTGGGAGCCGTAATACAATACGCAACGGATCACATGGCATTGTTGGTTTAGGAATATTTTTTTGAAGGATATTTGTTTTATTTTTATTACCAATATTGAGTTTGAGTTCTTTCTACAATCGGTAACGCAAACTCGACAAATTAATTCGTACCTGTAAGAAAACCACATGTGATTATACACCAAAAGTGCTTTTATAACATGGAAGTAACAAAAATAATA
Organism: Hyposmocoma kahamanoa; assembly: GCF_003589595.1. Lineage (NCBI taxonomy): Eukaryota > Metazoa > Arthropoda > Insecta > Lepidoptera > Cosmopterigidae > Hyposmocoma > Hyposmocoma kahamanoa. The sequence goes on from NW_020654289.1 coordinate 17,005,448, forward strand.
CGAAGTATATAAAACAATTACGTATAAGCGAAATTATGCAAGTCCTATTTAAGCATAAAAAGTTATCGATTAATTTAATTCGTATAATCTTATCGAGTTCTTAGGTTTTCGCGATTGTTACACATAGGAAATGAAACTATTTTTCCGGATTTAAATCGACAGGTTACAGGATGCAGGAGTTTACAAGCTTGACTGTGAGTGCGGTCTCTCTTATATTGGACAAACAAAGCGAAGTATTTGTACCCGCGTCAAAGAACATATAGCTGATGTCAAACACCGTCGCGTAAACAAGTCTGCAGTCTGCGAGCATGTCATGGATAAACCTACACATTCAATGAAGTTTGACAAACCCCAGGTCCTTGCAAAAGAAGTCCGTTATCTACCCAGGATGCTGCGAGAGGCCATTGCAATTAAAAAAGACATCCTAATTTCAACAGGGAAGATGGTTTCTCAGTACCACCAGTTTGGGATCCAATATTTCCTCTAATGAAAAATCCCAAAGAGACATAAGACTGCAGTACTAATTAATATGTTTTAGTTTATTCTAATTTCTATTATTAATTAATAATAAATCGAACTTAATAAAAATTCATTCAATAAAATAATTTGTAAAACTTAATATAGCGTGAATTGGAATGTTTTCTTTGTAAAATTAAAAATAAGGTATTTAATTAATAACTATTGTAACTATAGTGAAAAAATAGGGTGGTTTGCATCAATATTAGACATAACTGGTTGAAGACTGTACCACCTCAGTCAACCGTGACCATGGGACCTGTAAAAGGCCTGAAACGTCGGTTTGTTTTAAACGCGATTTAAATACGGAAAAATAGTTTCATTTCCTATCGTATAATCTTTTAACATCGCTCGTAAAAAGTTGTCTTTTACATGATACGTAGTGACCACAGAACAATAAATACAGTAAAAATGGTTAGCATATGACGCGTGCCAACTATAGGTCTCGAAAGACCTATCTGAGCTCAGTCCGCCATTTTCGCTTTGTATGGTATGGTTGTGTCATTCTTTCGTGCAAATTCTCTAAAATCCTAGAAAAATGCCTTATTGTGCTGTTTTGGAGTGCACAAAAGATAGCCGCACCTAAAATATTATCCGTGGTGGTATTTCATATCATCGGAAAGACTTATTTTAATAAATTTTCAATTTTCTGTTCATCGAAATATTTTTTTTGTTACAAGAAACGAAAGTAAAGCTTAAACTCCTGCTATATGGTACAGAAAACTAAATTTTTAACTCCAACTCGTCGGCATTCTTTAATAAACCGCTAGATGACAGTACATTAATAGAAATTTCAATATAATATCAAAACGTCGTAACTTGTATAATAGGTATTGATAGTATCGAACTTTCAACGATCTGCCAACAGTGTAAAGTTTAAATTATATTAACCATCCAGAATTTGTTATTTCTTTTTAAATTTGAAACTACGACCAATCAATAACAAGATTTATTGTTTCAAATTGAGAATGTGTGAGTTTTGGCTATATCGGTTCTTATAGTTATCGAGGCTTAAGGCACTTCCTTTGTTTTTTTTTCTTCCGTAGTAGTGACCAAACGAATAAATCGTGCACCTGGAGTAAGCGACACGCCTGTAGATAACTGTAGCAGTGCCACTCAGAGCTTTCATTCGCGAAGTTTTGAGGGACTGCCACTGCGCCAATCACCCCGAGACATAAGTTGACAAATCCCATGTGCCTGTTCTTTACCAACACCCTTACCCTTCAAAACCGGATCGCAGTAATGTTCACTGGACGAACTCTTTCACAAGGAGTTTAATTGCTACTTAATATTTCACAGATATTTAGGTCTTATTACGCCAAGGATGCGATAGTTAATCTTCCAAATTATTCCAATATGTTTATTTACTGCTTATAAACAGACAAAGCTGGAAAAAAGGTACCCATTACAGTATCCAATTTCAAACAGTCTAATTGGTATTCACAAGCTATGACTTGTTAAGGTCGCGCCTGATTTCTTAGGCAAATCGTTGAGGTTATGCCCTCCATTTCAACCTGTAAATCAGTAGGTAATTCTTTATTAAGGCACCCATTTTGTAAAATGTAAAAGGTTTTGAGGCCATTCGACTTAGATAAGTGAGTGAAAATTTAGTAATGTGTTTTAAAATAACAATTTCTATTACATTTACAGCGTCATTTGGCATTTTGCGGTGAAATGATCGCAACTTGAAAATCACCGCAATGGGGATCCATTGGGGACCAATTCAACCAGATCAGAAACACAGTATAGTGCCAACTATTACATAAAGATGCATATGACAGATTACACTACATCTATACGATTACTTATCCAATATTGATGCAATACAATGCTTCAAACGGATTTAAAAATAACTATTCTGCCCTCCTAACTAAGAGTGCAGTAACTTAGTCGAACCTGTTTTCTAGAAAAACGTGGTTAAAGAAAATAATTTAAAATTTACTCTAGCTTCAAAACTACGCAAGTTAAAGCGACATGACATATATCAATAGAAAGGTAAAAGAATGAAGAATTGTAAGGTGACATACTTGTATATATATGTTAAGGTTATGTATGATAATATTTCAAAAGTATGTTTAGAAACTGCTCTAGTAACACAACTGATCCTCCTAACATTAACGGCAGTAAGTACCTTAGATACTGCACTTATTATTAGTTAAATATCGTACTGTTAATTAATTTAGAAACTACACATTCAAAAACAAATTAATAATAATATATATATATATGTAATATATGTAATAATAATATATATGTATTTGTTACTGTAATTTTTGCCAAAAATACACTTCGTATTGATGCTATTTTCTAATGTTTTAAACACAATTTGTTAGTATTTTCTTACTAAACATCGACATAAAGTGGCAGCATGCTGCATTGCTTGAGGTTTTTGAGAGTATCGGTGGCCTAATTTCCTCCCTTCACTTTTTTCTTTCCTCTTTCTAGCTTCCTTCCCTTCTGTGGTGTTAGCAACGACTGAGTAAATCCACTGTTAATACAAGCGTACATGATAGGCTACGGTAAGAGTTCGAGTCCCTCTATTTATTGTACACACAACTGCTTAGACAAGGAATATATGATTTCTATTTATATTTCCCAAGTCAGACAAAGTGTTAATTGGATTGGGAATATAAAGAGATGAGAAAATATAGTATTTTATATAGATATATTAATTTCGTACATTTATAAAATTAGGATAAAACAAAGAAAATTCCTGTTTTATTTATTTGCTCAAATCCCAGATATATTATTCCCAGATATATAAACCCTTAATCACATTTCGATTGACAATAAACAATATTTAAAAAATCAAACCTTAGCTTTTAACGAAATTAGTTAAAGTTCAGTTTATTACAATTACTTTGTCGAGGAACTATAATTTGAGAACACGTTTCTCTATTAAAGAACTATATAATTATTATTATTAATGCTATGACAACTGCTATAACATTCAGTCTTCTCTGATTAATTATTTTACTTGAGATCAGCTTTATATTACGCACTTTATATTACATTACGCACAGGAAGCGGTCGACGCACAGAGGAGTATTTCACCTCAAAAGTTGCACAAAATTATTTTGTTTTTTTTTTATCGATTTGACATGTAATAAAAAGCAGTTTAAAGTCATTATATTGTTTTTAAACACATAGTTTTCGTTGTATTGAAAATTAATTGCAAAAAATATAATATTACTGGGATTCGTCGTCATAAGACCCATCGTCATCTTCATTATGCATAAGTTGATTTTGCGTCCTATGCTTCCGGCAGCAGAAGTTCCTATGTGTCACTGTGTAACACATTTTTTTTGGTAGATCTCCTAAATACAAAACAAAAACAAAATTTATCTTCTCTCCTTGGTATTTTTTACCATTCTTGTACAAAATGTCATTTTGACATTATAGTTTAAAAATATTTAGTAAATTAGTTGAAACTCTTAAGTGTTGGTGTAATCTATTATTTAAACCATTCACATGTATATTACTTGTTGGTGAACGATTTTTCTATAAAATCAATATCGTTAATGGGTACCCTTTAGTTTGACGTATTTTTGAAAGTACCAACACTGGCTAATTTTTCTTGTATGGTAACGCAGAATACTAGTGCTGCATACCAATAAACTCGATTTCACTTCTGTAGTCGAGCTTCATGTAAATTATAGCTTTTCTTTAATATTTCCATGTCGAACGCCGCGAAAGTTTGCCAAGTACTTTCTATAAAGTAATATACGTAAACCTGAAATCGCCCTGTATTCTGGCGGGTTTGGGTGATAAGACTTGGGAGCTTCATCTGGATGAATCGATAAATTGTCTGTGGCGTTGTTCACGGGTAACATCTCTTAGGAGGAATTCGGCGGAAGCTTTTTTTTCTGTTCGTCACGTCGGCTCGCAAGGTGTTCCTGATTTCTACATCTTCTGCGGTAATTTATCCCATTGGGGGCATAGTCTTCCAATGCCTTCTTTTATAAGGAAAACCAGGAATAGCCAGATGCCGTAATGATGGGTCTTCGAACCCTGATGTAAGCCCGTGTCACCGGACCGCATGGGATTTTTTTGGTACTTGTAATTTCAAATCTCGCCATCAACTGGATGGCTGAGACAAATACGCCGTAACTTTTGTTCGGCTGTGCCGTACCACGTGTCATGAGCTCCACGGGTGGTCGGCATCTACATATAACTGCGTTACTCCTATAGAAACTACGCTGTCTTCGCAGCGGGTCTGGTATGTAACCTAAAAGTGCATCTGGTAACCTCCAGGTCAGTGACGTATAAGTGACGTGTCCATGTGCCACTCATGTACTTTCAAAAACTCTTAGTGCAGTGTATTAGCTCTAAGTATACTTAAAGTTAACCTTTTATATGTAACTGATAAGCGCAGTAAGCATATCTGTACACTCCTAATGTAAACTCGGGGAAGTAAAATACTAGTTCTTCATATTGTACCCTTACATTGAACCGTAACATATGTAGCATGTTATGACAGTAAATTTAAAATAAAGTATCTGGTTATTTCTACTTGAAACTTGTTTTCGTTGTGTGTAAGGCGCACCGGGTCAACTAGAACTCACGCACAAACCAGTCTCATGCTCACTCAAACCGTCTGGAGCTGACCATTACAACTGGAGAAAAATTTACTTTTTTTTCTGTGGCATTTGCATTGTACTGCTCAAAAAAGGTTCAGAATTTAACAAAAGTCTGTTATAAATGTACATGCGGGACTTTTTTATTTAAAAACATTATCAAGAATAACTAAGCTTTAAAGTTACACACAAAATCATATGTTAACTAAGCTCAACTGGTATACATAAGCATGTATGAATATAGTGATTACAAAAAAAACGTTACTTTTTATTGTGGAGTGTATACGGTAAAAAATATCACTTTATCAAGTACAATCCGAAAAATACAATTTTAAATTAAAGTACGTACTGTAGACTAGGCTGTACTCTATGAGTAGGATTGCTGGCTGAACATAGGTAATGATTATAGTTTTGTATTTGGAACGTTAAGAAAACAGAAGAGCTTGACATACATATTAATTAAGATTGATTTGTAACCCTAGACATGAAAATGGTAAAATAAACCAAAGTGTTAAGATGATCCCGCTTTTATATTATTAAAAGTACCTCTCGCACTGCATCTGAGCTACAGCCCTCTATTATAGTACCTTCCTCTTCAATATTCATCAATAGGTATTACATAACCTAACCTCCGGTTAAAAAAACCGGCCTCAAAAGTCATTCATCCACCAAATCAAATATTACCCTTAGAGGTGGAATATTTTCTTGAAATTTAAATGGGACTACATCTGAGGTACCTTCTTTCCGACAAAAAAGAATCATCAAGCAGCGCTGAAATTCCCGTTTAGTGGTGTAACGGTTATTAAGCTTTAACGATACACGTTTTGTAGATGAATTTAACAAAATTTTTGAAATCGATTGCCACTAGCTTAGAGTCGTCTTCTCACCAATTATAACTACAGTATCTATATTTTTTTTTTATTTATTAAACTTTATTGACCACAATACAAAGGGTACAAAAGGCGGACTTAATGCTAAAAGCATTCTCTACCAGTCAACCTCTGAGAAAAACGAAATTCACGAACGCGGTAAATAAACAGAATATTACGGTTATATTAAAATAAATGAAACTAATTCATAATTCTATACGAGTTATTACAGTTTTATTACAATGTAGAATGTAGTTGCACTACAAAATGTTATTGGTTTCCTTATAATAACTGCAGTATCTAATAGACACTGCACTTATAATTAGCTCTAAGGTGGTAGATTTTGTAAAACATAAGTAAAATTAGTGAAGTAACTATGAGATACTGCGTTTAATGCTAGAATTCCGTCGCCATTGATTTAAATTTGACTCAAAAATTACATTAAATTAGCAAATGTTATATATTGTACTAAGTTACTGAAGTTTCACTTCCTGTATTACAGGGTTTCCATGGGAATATTGATACGTGAGTTAGAGCCAAATATAGATCTTGTTTTGGTGTTATCGATTGTGTAGTCATCAATTTCGTCAAAAATGCTAGTTACTGCACATTCCATTAGGACGGCAGTATTCTGGTAGAGAAGTTTTTTTTTATAATATTAAGTGACGGGACGGACAAGTCGTACGCCTGGTGGTAAACGACATGCAAGCAGTTACAGTCCACTCAGAGCTTTTAATCGCAAATATCTGATCACTACCACCGAGCCCGTGAGAAACACTCGTTAGTTGACAAGTCCCATGTACACCTATGATTTCACTAGCACGCTTACCTTTCAAAGTAGCTAAAGCTGCTTACTACTGTTTCAAAATATGAAAAGCGAAGTAACATTTTAAGTTTTTAGTTTTTCGAAGTCTACATAGTGATTTTGATTCCTACACGTTGGAAAAGAACTATGTTTTTGGTATCTAAATGGCGTGTATATGTTTTTTCAAACAAACCAACGTTTTGGGCCCTTTACAGATCTCTTTATAAGTCAGCCGTGACCATGAGACTTGTAAGGGGCCTGAAAGGTTGGTTGCTTTGTTTGTTGTTGTATTTAAGCAAATACACGCGATTTAGATCCGAAAAAAAAACATTTTTATTTCGAATCAATATTCACACTTTGCAGATTTTATTTAGAGCTTACTTAGACTGACGTTGCCACTGATTATGTTTATTTAAATTTTAAAATGTATTAATCATAAATTCGTTGAAATTTCCTATTCTTTGTACACAGTAAAATATTCTTTATTGCTAAGTGCATTATAGTCGTATGTGTGTCGTTTGAGGTTTGCAGGTTTCATTGTTATTTCTGTCGTAAGTGTTCGATATAGTGCATAAATAAAATTTTATATAATATTTAATCGAAAATATACCCGCCTTTACATGCTACGGTGTCTTCAGCGGCGAAAACTTGCCAGGTGAAGTCTCAAATTAAGCAAATTTATATTATTTTTTAACGTTTACCTTTTCTTAAAATAAAATTTAAACAATTGTTTCACTTTTTGTGTTGAATATTTTTTTATTTAAATAATAACTGTGACGGGACGAACAAGTCGTGCACCTAATGGTTCGCTACTCGCCTGTCTATAACAGATGCAGTGTCACTCAGAGCTTTAAATCACAAAGAGTTGACAAGCCCCATGTGCCTGTAATTTCACCAAGTTAGCATACTTATCTCGTTAGAGTATGGTTTCTGAGTCGAAACAACCTCAAATGGCCTTAGTTGATTCCGAACAGCGAAAATGTTGAATAAATCAGTTTGGAAAATGATATATTAAAAAAATTAAGATCAGTATATTGGTATGAAAACACGATTCCTAAAAATTGTAACGATAGAAAAGAAAACGGAAACTTATCTCGAAATTCACAAGAAAACCGCTGTTTTAAATGGGTACTTAACAAATACAAATGTTTTTTTTTTATATCAACTGAACTATATAGAACACGTATAGCATACGATATCCATTTTTCAAATGGCTTTAATTTCGTTTGTAAAAAATAAATTCTGAAATATGATAATGAGCCGATTCGGCACCGGAAAATAATTGAAGTCAAGCTGAGGTACAGTCCACCACGTTGGCCTAGTGCAGATTATTTGACTTCACACGTTTGGTAAGGGTTGTGAAACTTCCTCGACGTGCAAATTCCATTACGAAGTTTCCCTTCACTGTTAGCAAGAGGTATCACACTAGTCATAGTCAAGTACACTCCGTCAGAGGAATTGAAATCGTCGACTTTTCAATTGAAAAGCCTTTGTTGACACTTGTTACCTTGTAATTAAAGCGTGCTAATTTAGTACAATTAAATACCATTAATTTGATACCCTGCGGTCTATCAATTAGCTCTGTGTGTCCAAATTGTAATCCCAAAGTAATTTTCATATATTACGAGCGGTATAACGACCAACTCGGTAATTCGGTGGTCTATGAATGCTTGTTGATAAGGTCCTGGGTTTGAATCCCGGTGTGATTACTAAATTTCTTCTGGTCGTCATATTACACATAATTCCCTAGTTTGAGACCAGGCACTTAGTATAACTGACAGTCACATTGTTATTAAAAATAATGTGGAAGTTCTGGACTCATTTAGGAAACATTGTTTTTTAACCTTATAAATTGGGTATTATTATTTAAAAGGACTGCGTAGGTGATTTGGACGTTTTTTTAAAAATATCAAGTTACCGGACGAGAATCTGGTGCGCCTACATGCCTGTCCAAAACACTTAACAAACAGCTTTAAGTCACAAATATTTGAGTGGTACTGCCACTCCGCCCGCCAGCCGGAGACAGGCTAACAAATCCCATGTACCTGTAATTTCACCACTTAACCCTTCAAAACTGGAACGCAGCCATGCTGACTTTACTGTTTGGCGGCAGAAATAGGTAAGTTGACAGCACTTCCCCGGACGAACTCTTTCACAAGGAGCTTCTACTGTTACTAAAATGTATCGAGAATGAATGCAAGAAGATTGACGTAATAGATTTAAAAGGCGAAAGTGAGCGAGCTAGTTGGTAAGGGCCGAGCAAGGCGAACTTATCATGTGCAAAATTCGGGATGGCCAATAGATAGGCCAGGTCAAGAGTTAGCATAACCGATGAGCATGTATGAAAGAACCTGTCAGGATTGTCTGTGTGTACCCCGATAGTAAAAGAGCGTGCAAGCGTTTTTTTTCTAAACGAAATCCAAGCTATTTGAAAAATGTTATCGTATAATATACGTGTCCTATTTAGTTCAATTGACATAAAAAATCCTGGTATATAGTACCTATTGAATACGGCGGTTTTCTTGTAAAATTTCGAAGTAAGTTACGTTTTTTTTTTCTATCGGGATAACTTTTAGGAATCGTGTTTTCACACCGTATATACATATAAATAATCAGTGTATATATATAATTTTACTATATTTTTTTTTTCAAAGTTATCTATTCAATACTTTCACTGTTATGTAGAATCAACCAAAGCATTTTGAGGTTGTATAGACTTAATATTCGAAGCCATTTTCCTTTAACCCGTTGACTTATGAACCACAGATATGTATATATTTTAATAATAGTAATAATAATCATAATAGTAATTTCAAGTATATTGAATATCGCGATGTTTTACTACCACGATATTCGAATACTTTTGTGAAATTGCCCCACTGGTATTATTAACATCAAGATCAAACAATAAGAAATTTTTCGATCCGGCTGGATTCAAAACAGCGCTATCAGCACACCGTGCTGAGCTACTGAACAAACCAGAAGACCTTACAAATTTATCTATGTGCTCTTTGCATCTTTCTTTTTGTTTTTTAACAACTTTCTTCCATAGCGCCATCTGTTGGAAATTTATGAAAGTTTTTCGTCACTCATCGGATCGAAGTATTTTTTCTTAGTGTTCTATCTTTGTATTAACATTTAAAATAATAATAATAATAGGTAGCCTAAATATAGTCCCACTACTGGGTACAAACCGCTGCTCACAATGAGGCTACAGTTCCCACCCCAATAAGGATTGGGAACTTCACACACATCTTAAATGCTTTGCAGATGTCTGAATTTCGAAACGTAGAGGCGCAAGCCCGGATTCGAACACAGGACCCTCTACTTGAGAGGCGGTAGGTAAAACCGTTAGGCTATTACAGCTGTTATGTTATACACAAATGTAAACCAAAGAAACTAACATAGTTTTATAAATACGAATGTAGAATATCCACGCCAGAACCAATTAAGAAAAATACGTTTCCTAAATTGAAATTGGACCCAGTGACCTTTTCATCTAGTTAGTAAAGAAAGGTTAAGAGACGCAGTCCGAAGACTATCAACTAGCAACCTTATGGTATTTACTCTATTAGGTTATTAAGTATTTATATGCCATAAAGTTAATATTAAAATGGTCGTTGTGCGTGAATTGGGAGAAAATGGAGGAATTTACTCAATTTTGCTCATATCTCTTTATGGACCCAATTTGAGAGTTTTAAATGAGCCCAATGCATAGCGCCGAGTGGAATTTTTATTACCCTTCTTTGGAATTACGTAATTTTATTGGTACTAAGGCATTTAAGTAACGTTGAAAATTAGGAGACTGTATACTTTTATATTTGTGGTCGTTTTATTTAATTATCTAGGTGGAAAGTAAAAACTCTATTAAAATAAAACCCATATAAAAAAACCGTAATATAAATTTCTTAAGTCCATTCAGTCAAATATTTACGAACAAATAAGAATGAAGTAATGTCAGAAAGTAACTAACATACTAAAGGACTATCCACACATATCCGGGCCGTGCCTGGGACGTGGACGGGGCGTGCTAGTTTGCATGGACTGCGGGCCCGTCCCGGCCCCGGCCCAGACACGGACATGTGTGAACGAGTTCATACAAAATATACACAACGATATTTTTTTGTGCCCCTGACGGAGCACGGCCCGTCCACGTCCCAGCCACGGCCCGGACACGGCCCGGGTATGTGTGGATAGACCTTAAAAAGTTTTTCAACAGCAACTAGGTACCAACTATAGTTCATTTTATACAGCATGGGTAAGGTGACGTTTGAGATTGAAGTTTCTAGAGATGTAGTGATGTAAAATCGAGTGAATAAAAATCGATTTAAATGTCTTAGTGAAATAATTTGTAATGAAAAGAGAATCGATTTAGAGACAATAATTTAAGAACAGATAATAAACAAAATGAAAAGGATTCAGTCATACATAACACGTTATTAAGTTACTAAAAACCTATACAACAAATAAAAAAATTAACAACAACCAAACAAAAAGACGACATCAAAACATAAAATCAACAGCTACGAAACGAAATTTGAACAATTACTCTAAAAACATCACACAAAGCTCAAAACAAAATAATAATGAAAAAAAAACAAAAAAATTAAAATTACCCGCATACAAGATGTATGAACTCTAATTGACACGAGATACGTAATAGCCAATTCGATTTATCTATTCTGTGGATAAATATTCCATTTCACGCATCAAGTAATTGGGGTAATTCATTTTTATCATTTTATTTTCTATCTACTAATTTTTACGCGATAACTCCGGTATTTATGAACCGATTTTCATGATTCTTTTTTTATTGGAAAGGAGGTAGGTACTTCCATAGTGGTTACATTTCATTTAGAAGAAAATCATCCACCTTTAAGGGTGGTTGTTCACGCATGAAGATTCATTTTCATAAATAGCGCCTAACTTTCATTTAGGAGCAATTATTTTAGTGGTTGATTTTGCTATTTCTCCAATTCAAGGCGTTTTTCTCTCAATGTACCTCTCACTGTACTCAATAGAAGATATTAAAAATCGGTTCTCACTACTCAAAGTATATTTAGAGAAAAACGCCTTGAATTAGAGAATAGCAAAATCAACCATTAAAATAATTGCTCCTTAAAATAAAATGTAGGCGCTATATATAAAAATGAATCTTCATGCGTGAACAGCCACTCTTAGAGGTGTATGACTTTCTTTAAAATTAAATGGGACCACTATTGGGGTACCCTCTTTCCATTAAAAAAGAATCATGAAAATCGGCGCACAAATACCGGAGTTATCGCGTAACATACATACAAAAAAATATATACAGTCGAATTCAGAACCTCCTTCTTTTTTTAAAGTCGGTTAAAAATAGACTTACGTAGGTAAGTCTAGCGTTAGGGCCATGTGTATAAGAAGATGCAGAAGCGACCTCAACTGTATCAAATGAATGCTATTACAAATGTTCAGTGCTACCAGAAATACATTCAGTCCTAATTAACAAATGTTAAACGTCTACCGCAGAGTAACAGCATGTATCTTGTTGTCTTGAATACTAATGGTCCACTAATCTGCAGATAAACTAGCACGAGCTCCAAGTTTGGTCGGGCTTGTGTTAGTTCCAGCAATTGCGCCAAACTTTTGTTTTCGGGTTAATATGAATTCGTACAATGTTTGGTAAATTACTAGAAAAAAATAAGTAGACAGACTTAGTCTTAAATATAACAGCATTTGGTTGTGCAATTGTAATAATTAGTAATATAATAATATGCTAGACAACCTGGACACAAACTAGGGAATTACCTGTACTATAGGTACCAGACCGATGGAATAAACTCTGGAGCATTACCTGGAACGGTCCGATCAGAAACAATTTCGAAACGTTCATTTCCCAAATTTATCCTACCGGGATTTGAAACTACGACCACCTCATCCAGTGACCACAGTGCAACTATTAAGCCAACGAGGTTATCAATAGAAATATAACACAAAACTTCTAACCAGTTATAACACCTTGATAAAATAAGTAAAAAACCTATATATATAAAGTGGCTATAAGAGAGTTGTAAATTAACATATACAGGCATGTTCGTATCTTTATGAAAATCCTATTATACGTCGAAACCCAATACCAAAACTAAAACTAAAACAAAATTAATGGACTGGTAGACTGGTGGTTTTTGTATCAAACTAGATTATTATAAATACTATAAAGTACTTTTTAAATAAAATATAAGTGTGCTCTTGCTCATGACCTATACTGAGGTTAAGACAGGTCTGATTATGGAGCAGTAGAGCTCGTTTATTTTGGATAAAGCATATTCTCTTATATACACACCTTTACCTATTTCTGTCGCTAAGCAGTAATGTCAGCATTATCGCGTTCCGGTTTTGAAGGGTAAGGGTTCTGGTGAAATTACAGGCACATGGGACTTGTCCACTTATGTGTCAGGGTGACAGGCGCAATGGTAGTGCCCAGACAGACAAACAGATCTTTGCAATTTAAAGCTCTGAGTTGCACTGTAACTGTTATGGACAGGCGTGTAGCTTACTATCAGGCGGACGGTCTTATTCATCCCATCACTTGATGATATAAAAAAAAAATTTCATATAAAATCATAATTCATTCCTTAGTTACGGACTGAAAAATTATATTTACATAATTTCAATACACATTCATTAGTGCGAAGGCTGATAAAATTGGAAAATTATTACTACATAACAATGCCTTGAACTAAAGTTCAACTAACACAAAATTCTCCGGATATTACTTGCATTGATGGAGTTGGAAAGCTTTTAAAACTTGCATTCTACTTGTGCTTTCTAAGTTTCTATCTGTGCTCTGGTTTTATTTTCAAATCTACTTTGTTTCGTAACAAGGAATTTTATTCGAATATTTTCAATATTTAAGCTTACTGTTAAAAAACGTTCTTTAGCCAGTTTATTAATTTGTCACCAGGGTTTTATGCCTTATAATAGAAACGTTATCCTATTTAATGTGCTAAAACCAGAAATATAATGCAAGATTTTACTTTTTAAAATGCATATAACATGAAGAGTTTTATGGGTAGGATAAGTATACATCCTTAGAAAGAAATTGTCTTTTTATAATATCAAATGATGGGATGAATAAGACCGTACAACTGATGGTAAGCTACATGCCTGTCCGTAACAGTTGCAGTGCCACTCAGAGCTTTAAATTGCAAAGACCTGAGGGGCACTTCCACTACACTCGGCACCCTGAGACATAAGTTGACAAGTCCCATTTTCCTGTAATTTCACCAGCACCCTTACCCTTCAAAACCGAAACACAGTAATTCTGACATTACTGCTCGGGGCGGCAGAAATATGTAAGGTGGCAATACTACCCTGGACGAAGTCTTTCACAAGAAGCTTTACTGCTAATATCATCATTTCAAATCATCATTTGCCACATAACATAATTCTCTAAAAATCCACTAGATGTCATTGACCCATTTTATCTAAATTTTGGTAACTATCTCGATCAAAATTTGATTATGTGAGTCAAATTTCGGTAATACCGATTTATTGACAGGAGTTGAGTCCTTATGACAACCACTTCCTGAACATAATTCAGGCGTCACGGTCATCCCGGACATACTAATGTACCTAAATAATAATAAGAACTTTTGACACGAACGGTCATAGAAATTATAAATGATTTATAATATTTAGAAGAAAGAGCCCAAGTGTAATGAAAAACCTGAACGGGTATTTCACCCAAAAACAAATAGCGTAAAATTTTTAGGACTAACAACGCTTTTCCATTAAAAGTGTCGGAAAAGTCGACATTTCAAAAGCAAACGCGCTTTTTCTTTTAATATCACGAGTAAGTTTTAATAAACTTGAATGTTCTGGGGACAGGACGCGGCCATGCGTTTCTATGTTATTATTACTTGCTCTACTTATTTAATATGAGGTTTAGAGTACTAAAAAAACCGACCTTAAAAGTCCGTGGAATTACATCTATTTCCCAAGTTTTATTGAAATGGTTACCAGAAAGTGGGCGATACCTGATCATCCTCTAGTTTGCCACTCTTAGAGTAGGGATATTTTTTTGAAATTTAAAGAGAATTGCTACTGAGGTACCCTCTTTCTAACAAAAGAAGAATCATCAAAATCGGTTGACAAAGAGTTATCGCGTGAGAACTCCTCCTTTTTTTGAAGTCGGATAAAAATATTATCATTGCTTAATACATTGTCATTCAATACTATACACAGGCGTACTTGGAATCACCAAAACTCTTGTCAAAAACTTATTTTTTGAACTGTATTTGAAGTCAAATATAATAGAATAATTACCGCTAGTTAATTTGGACATCGTCAAAAAAAGTCGAGAGTAAACCTAAAATAAAAACGACTAGCAACAATGAAAGAGGAAGGAAAGTTTATTGAATTGAAAAAGAATAACTATCTATATTCTCATGAAACGAAACAACAATTTAATACCAACAAGACTGAATAACACTGAACAACAATTTCTTACAATAGAGAAACAAGAAACAGATTGTCAAGTAAACAAGAAGAGATATAACAAAGACAATTTATCTGTATCCAAAGTTAATTGCACGCCAGTTCTGAACTTAAAGCATTATGCAGACTGCAGTATGCAGCCAAGAAGGTACTTAATCATTTTAACGTTATGCATTAAATGCTCATTCAGAGTAAATGCATTCTAGGATAAGGTTTTACAGTGAAACGATGTTTGCTTGCTCCAATGTTATGACACTTGAGTCTATATTCTGTCCAACCATTTATATAACTTTTGACAGCTCGAATTCTAATCCATTAGTGATGTCCTAATGTGTTTCCGAATCGATTTTTTATAACAATCGATTTTATTTATGAAGAAGTTTTAATCGTGTATGTGAGCGGGTTCTAAAAAGATGATATTGTCTCATTGGAATCGTGATGTTGCGTTTAACAATTTGTGTAAGAATTAATGTGTGTGCAAGAATTAATCATTAATGTTAATAAGGATTCAAGTGATGATTCCCGTTCATATGGAGAAGAATCCGACGATTCATTATAATAAAAATAAGAATTTATTATATTTATTTCAAATTTATTTCATTTCATTATAATTTATTACACAGGTACCAAAATAACTGCCTTCGTGGCCGAACGGTTGGTTACCATGCCTGTCACACAAAGGTTCCAGGTTCGATTCCCGGGTCGGGAGGAATATTTGTATGGCCACCATTTATTTCTGTTAGTGTGTGTCCATGACACCCACGACCCAGGGTTTCCCTAGTGCGGGGCTATGTTGAGTGTGTGCGTTATTATTATTATAAAATTTATCAGCTTGAATAATCTTGGTTACATAATATGATGGCTCGATAAATATCAAAACGAGCACGCCGCTTCACTAAAATTAAAAAATAAAAGAGCCCGGGAAGTATTGCATTTTTTTCTCTATGGTTGTATGTCAATAAATACGGAACTTCAGCGGCATGCATAATTCAAAAATTAAATAAATGGTTGGACGGAGTATAAATACATCAACATCTTCAAACGTCAAAATTACAATTAAAATAACGAATATTTCAGTAAATAAAACAACCAATCAGAAACCCTAGTGTCCTTTCTTTCTACAAGACATATGCAAATTTTCGGGCCGACTATGAGACCTACCAGTGGTACGAAACGGCATAGGCAGACAAAGCAGGAACTTTGCCAGCATTTTGGGCACCTCTGCTGTGAGTTCCATTTCCTACAACTATTAAATCCTTCGTTAAGTCTTTGATGTATGTTTGTATTTGTATCGGTACAAATAATAGTGTTATTGGGTAGTGTGGTTGGTTATCGGTACAAATAATATTAAAACTAGACTACTTACAACAACAATGAAATAAGTTGTAACAGTTTCTCGAAGTTACTATTCTTGGCACTCCGTCATAGCCCACAAAGACGGGCCGTTTTCGTGATATTTTCACATGTTACTGTCAACTTATGTCTCAAGGTGTCGGGCGCAGTGGCGGTGCCAGTCAAATCTTTGCGATTTAAAGCTTAGAGTGGCAGTGCAACTGTTATGGACAGGTGTGTAGCTTCCCATCAGGCGCACGACTCGTTCGTCCCGTCACTTGATATTATAAAAAAATTGATATTAACAAGAATTGTTTGTATTTGTGACCATATTTATTTGGCATTAACACAAAGGCTGTGTCTTTAACGATTTTAGTAAATGAAAAGATTTTTTTTTACTAATTTAAAAATGGTGGCAGCATGTTAGACTCCATTTGGTGCTAGAACGCTACAATATGAAAATCGTTAAACATACGTGACAGTTTAGAATAAAATTTTATACTTTTGATCACAAAACTTCAATACCGACATCGGAAAGGTGACAAACTAAATCGTGCAAGAACAAATAAACAGTTTGTACTCTAGTCCATACAAAATTGAATTCCCAACGGTATTTCCTCAGAAACTGTACTACATTATACTTGCACATCAGCTGAACCGACTTTGCACATGACACAGAGAGACCGACAAACTTTCCACATATATTTCCTGTAAGTTATTTCAAGTTATATTGCAGTAAGTTGGCTAAATTCGTGGTGTTGCTTTTGCAGATATTATTTGGATTTCACAACCCATTTCAGTTACTCCGTCTGCAACCGGAAGATAGAAGTAATTAAAAGTTTAATATCTAGAGTATTCAATACAAAGGTAAAATTTGCCTTTTCATTGTTATATTCTTTATATAAAAAATAAATGCTCATTTGATCTCCACCTCACTTGATGGAAAGTGACGATGAGGTCGAGGATGTTGCATGCACACCGAAATAATGCCTATTCACTCTCGCCTTGAAAAGATCCAAGTTATAACGTTCGGGGAACAAGTCTGCAGCCAGGGAATTCCACTCCACAGCCGTTCGCCATATGAAAGCGTAACGCTTCTTGCGAATCTTTGGAACATCCACAACATAGGGGTGGAATCCAAGCCAACGTCTAGTCCCCCAATGATGAAAAGGGGAAGGCGGAATTAAATTGTGTAATTCCATCGCACACTCCCCGTGATATATTCTGTAAAATACCGATAAGCGGGCAACTTTACTCGGAAATTTTAAGAAGTATATTTCCGATTTCATTATCCAAAGCTTTCAGTTATCATCAAGTATGATATTAAGAAGTTCGCAGAATAATAATATTAATTCTGAGAACTGAGTTTGACATAAATTCAGTCGAAGCCACATTTAACAATCTTGAAAATTGTGCAGTTTTCGAAGTTTGGACATTTTGATAAGGATAGCTCTTTTGTTTTAACATAATATTCAACAATGGTTGCTAACTGAGCAAATTTTTTTAAGATATAGAAGCTTTATCGAGATAAACAAACCGTAGTAACCAGTCTTACGTCTGAAAAGTCGATCACCTTGACGAGCAGTAGCTCGTGATTGCTTCATAATAATAATAATAACGCACACACATAGACAACCACAATTTACACCCAAAACTCACGAGAGAAATAAATGTAGGTCATACAAATATTTCTCCCAGCCCGGGAACACAGTAATCCAAAATTGTAACTAGGCCAGCGTCTCAATGGAATGAATGGATGAATGAAATATTTTTATTCCACATTACACATTACAATGATACAGAACAGTGATCTAAGCATCAAAGAGCAAGCTAATGTACAACGGGCGGCATTGTTGTTAAGTAGCGATTTCTTCCAGGCAACCTTAGAATAGAAATTTAAGAGTTTGAAAGGGATATCTTGTAATGAAAGTGTTTTAAATAAATACACTGCTCATAAATGAAGTAAATATATCAATAAATAATAATATTAAGTACATACATACATATTCACATATTAATATATAATAATAAAATTACTTATATAGTATTCAATGGTGTCAACATTCTGACAAAAAGGTCTGTGATCGCTATTTTAACAAACAATCCCAGGTGTGGTGTTGTTAATTGATTTCATTCATGTCATCTACACTATTACCGGTATGGCAACATATGTGGAGTACATTGCCATCGTTCTCAGTATATGAACCGTAAACCCATTTGAAAAATTTGTATTATCATCATCATTAATAAGAATCGATATAACCTTAACCCGTATTAAAATTTTTCCTGTACTTTATTTTATTATTTTTGGTTCAGTTCTATTGCGCGGGTTTTAGAATTTATTTCTTTACAAACGAAATTAAAGTCATTTGAAACATGTATATTGTATACTATACATGTTATATTTAGTTCAGTCGATTTAAAAAAAAAACATTGGTATATGTTAAATACCTATTGAATACAGCGGTTTCCTTGTAAAATTACCATTAGGCTAACACGACTTTTGTATTATAGTGTACCGTTGTATATCATTACCATAATCAGCCGGGAGACGTCCACTGGCGATCATAAGCCTCCCCCAAAGATTTCCAGACCAGCCGATCGGACGCGACGTGCATCCATCATCGTATATATTATCCAATAAAATAATTTTTATTTATCACATCTTTTTCTTGTGCTTATCGTGTTCTAAAATCACAAGTGCGGACGAGAACAATATGTGAACAAGAAATTATACTTTTACATTAGCTAGCAATTTCGCTTGGTTAGCCATCCTTAAAACTTTTCACATTTATCCCTAAAAGTTCTCCCGTTCTATTTCCCGCATCTGGGTTTAGGTGGTCCCTACAAACTCTCAGGTACAATTGTTTGTTCAACAAAATTTAACTTAAGTACGATCGTAATAAACGACTCGGACAATTTTAAATACAGCGGCTAAAAATACGATTGAAGTCGTAAATTTATTTTTTAACTTAAATTAATATTTATTTTCCAGCGCGTTTATTTTTGTGATTGAATTAAATGATTCAACGCGTAAAAAAGTTCGGTCAAGAAATCAAATTTCTTTTGGATACACAAAGATTTCAAATCACTTAATTGCCAGCTGCTACAATTTGCCCAGTGTTAACGTAGCGAAACAACAGTCATTACTTAAGCTGGCTTTCATCCAAGGGGCATGGTGCCAATGTCCTCCACAACCTGTTGACTCCACCATATGTACTGGTTACGTAATAATGTTGGAGAAATACAAAAGAAAAGAAGTAAATGGTCCGGAAAGTTAGGTTTTTTTTACTGTCGTATTCTTATTACGTTTTGATGCTACCTCGATACTTTTGTTGAGTAGCTCTAAGATCAGCTATATTTTCTATGTTTATGATTAGTTTGGGAGTCTCGTTAAATGGGCTGGAATTTAAGTATCTTTTTACGATGGTTGGATACTTGTTTCCGTAACAAATTCTTGCAAAGACTTTAATCCTTTTAAAGAATAAGCTTTGCAATCTGTTTTTTTTTTTTCAAATTAAAGCCTAATTTTTATTGAAACAAGTCACTAATTATTGTAACCTTAATCATAATTCAACCAAAGTCAGATTCATGTTTTTTTCCAAGTTATTCAAAGACTACAATGTACGTAGATATAAATTTACAATCTCATTGCACGATCTGGCAGTGGAGTTTTTAACTATACATTTCGTTGATCCCTATATTTATTCATTTTACATCGTTAACGTTTACAAAAGAACCAGCAATAATCAAGGTTATTAATCACTTACCTGGACATGATATGGCGCCACCTTTTCTTCACCTTTAATTTCCACGTTGATATGCAACCGAATGGCTCCGGAGACGGCAGACTTGTCTGTTCGCTTCTCTAAATTGTACCACACGTCCATCTCGCCGGATAGCGTTCGTACCTGAGGAAAATTATTATCTTTTTGTTGAAATTGACTTTCTTTTGCCTCGTCAATAGATACGGTGTCTTTGCATATTCATGAAATGGGCAATAAATTCTATTTGTCAATAACTGCTAATATTTTTCGAAGATAAATTCCGACTTCAGAATATAGTATTTAGTAATAGAAACGTTAGTGAAAACCACAAGTAAGGCATAACGTAAGGTAAAGGTAGTCTGTTTACCTCAATAATAGTTTGACCCAAGAAGTCGTCTGATTCTCTTGTTAGTTTCTGTCGAAGTTTGGATTTCAAATCATTATCTTCATCCCAAACACGTACTTTGATCCGGTCAGATGAATTGTGGCATTCACTGCAAGAACACATTGTTTTAATGTAACAAAGTCAAGTAGAAACCTATTGCATTTAAATTAGGAGATGGTATTGTGGATTTTGCATACTGATATCGACAAACTCATGACAACGACAAACATGTGTACTGTGGAAACTGAAAAACCCTCCACCACCTGCTTTCATCATCCCTCAAGAGCAACTACCACCAAGATGCGATCTGTGGTGGCCCGTGTGAAAGTCGTTAAAGGTCTCTGCAGAGACTAGACTTGTAAATGAGAGTGACTGCGATGTGCGATGAGTGACACGAACACGTGTACGACGGAAGATCTCTATGTGGCCATGGATAGCGTGGAATCAAGGTGGCAACATACTATTCAAAGTCAATACTGTCATAAAATAGTCTCAGTAGAGAGTACTATAAAAACCGACCTCAAAAGTAAGTGAAATTACGTCTATTTGCTAAGTTTTATTGAAATATAGTTTTTTTTAGTTTTCTAGTTTCCCACTATACAGGACTTGACACTGGAGATAATAAAAATCGGTTCTCACTACTCAAAGTATATTGAGAGAAAAACGCCTTGAATTGGAGAAATAGCAAAATCAACTATTAAAGTAATTGCTCCTAAATTAAAGTTAGGCGCTATTTATAAAAATGAATCTTCATGCTTGAACAGCCACCCTTCGAGGTGGATGATTTTCTTCAAAGTGAAATGAGACCACTGTGGAAGTACCCCCTTTCCAACAAAAAAAGAATCATGAAAATCGGTTTACAAATACCGGAGTTATCGCGTAACATACATACAAAAAAAGTACACACAGACGAATTGAGAACCTCCTCCTTTTTTGAAGTCGGTTAACAAAAGAAATATCGACATGATAAGAAGCAGACATTCTTCAAATTCCTGGGCTCAATTCTATAGGAATTGATTTCCAATCTAAATGGTTAATTGGGGCTTCCTACAAAAGTAAAAACTATTAATCCACGTTAAAAACACTTACAAGTAAAATTTCTCGTTCCAAACGGGATTCAATTCTTGGGGCATTGTTCTAGTTCGTTTCTTCACTTTGCTGACTTGGACGGTGACATAAGGATCTGACGTTCCACTTTTGTCTTTCGCGATTAAACCTTGAGCACAAATTACTGCCCGCGAAGGGCACTGTTAATATACAGTTGAAACATAATAATGTAGCTACTATCATTAAAATATTGGTATGGTAAGCCCACATGTCAGCACCATCATTTATCAAGAGCATAGGTGAATGTTATTCCAGTATTTAGCTTCAATGAGCGTTTGGTACATTACGGAACAAGAATAATTGCAGACCGTTCCGTAAACGATCCTGGGCGCCACGCCTGAATGCATACTGATAAACATATCCGCTACATCTACCGGAGGTAACACACGTTTACATTTACGATTATTTATACTGCTGTACGGTGTATCTACTGCGCTTAAAGTAGATTATATATTATCAGTATTTACCAACTTATCAACTAAGTTTTGTCCTTTCTTGTTACTTACACTTACCGTATTGTGTTAGTGTACTTACCAAATTAAGCGTTTGTGATTACTTTGAATGTCTACGAAACGGGATTCATGTAAACAGGTTGGGGTCAAAGAAGAAGACACTAGCATCAAATCTACCAAACTTTTTTGTCTATGACCAATCGATTTCTAAAACTCGAACATAGCGACTACATTATCGCAAACTTCTAATGCAAACTTCGACCAAGAAGAAAGTTCCAAAGAATTGTAAAGATATGTTCGGAAATCCAATCTATTAGTACCTACCTATATTTTCACGAATCGAAAAGTTATTGGAAGTAACAGTGGAAGGAAGTACGTAAGTTCAAAAACCGAAATCCTTCTGATTTCGGTTTTTGAAAGGTGTATTGGGGATCTATCATTCTCCATGCTTATTTTATTTTTATCTAAATCATTCTTAAAAATCGTGGCGAATCTACCTCATGAGAACTGGCTAAATCAATACTCTGAAATATTAATATTGTTAATATAAACTTTTAATATGTGCATATAAAACAGGCTCTTGACAATCCATTTGAATTAGCAACAATTTAATATTAATCCTGTGAAATTCATGCAGTCTGTGTTAATTCAGCAGTCGTGCTGCCGGATGTGGTTTTGCAATATAATTAATAATATTTATGTGACTTATCCGTCTTAAATATCCCAGTGTTCAAAGTTACAATTTTGTGAGCGTGAATTGTTCTGTTTTTGTTTCTTCCAAATTTAGCGTTAGAGACGTGGATGTTCTTTAGTGTTAATGGTTAAATAAGCTACAATTTGTCAATGAAAGTGATAATAAGAGCAGTGCAGTATCGACCGTGTTTGGGTTAGTCTTGAAGTAAGATATGCAGCATAGTGGTTTTTGACATCTGCCTAGAACTGCAAGCAGTTAGGTGTTCTGTTCATATTGAAGCGAGTAACCGTTAAATACAAGCAGATGTCAAAAGTGAGATAGATAGAAATCAGGCGAAGAGTCTGTCTAATAGAGCCAAAACTGCGAGCGTGCGGTTCGTAGCCGCCAAAGACCACCGCAAACCTGTAATGGCGATCTTGCATGACCATTTGGACGTTCCTTCTATAGTATTTTGCTTGGCCTGTTCGAGACTGTCAATGTGAGTGTCTGGGTCGACGTTAAAAGTCCGCCTGGTCGCCACATGAAACGAAAGATTGAAATCCATTTAGGGTTTGTGTAAGTGTAGTGTTTCCTGGATCGTCGCAGGAAGCTGCTACCGGATGCCCTGTGGAGTTGGTTACATGGTTAGTGCCACGCGCTTCGAACCTGTGATGGCGATCTTGGCGCTCCATTTCGATGTGCCATCCAGCACCGACTGCTTCACGGTGCTCATGTGTGCTGCATGCGCCTCTGCTTCGATGCTGAACACCTGTCTGTTACACATATTTTGGTGTCAGCCGTGGCACATAAGAAAAATCGTGACTTTCTTTCTAATTTAATGATTTCATCATCTGCAGTGAATTTGCATCGTAGTGTGCGATAAAATCAAAATAATTTAATTTAGCAGCAACATTTTTTGCTAAATAAAACCAAAGCATTCGTTGATTATATAATATGTCATATTTTCTAGTGGAACTAAACTTTTAATGAACAAATTAAGGTGAAGAAGTAGTATAAAACGGACACGAAATAGGTGTCCATATAATTCATAAGTTTAATATTCGATTAAGAATATACCTGTAATCCAAATCTAGCAGGCTGTAGGGCAGTTACAATAATTAAACAAGATAATTTAACGACTTGAAAAATACCTGATAAGTTCAAAGATCTCGGGCATGTCTCGTTCACGTTGCTTCATTCTTTCTTTCATAGCTGTGATGATGGAGTTAGCCTTATCCTCGGCCCCATGTTTGGAAGACTTTTCGGCAGCCCCTGCGAAACACACTACTCAGGCGGTGCCAAAACTGTTCTGGTTTGCCGCGGGATGCGCCGGGACGGGCCCCCGCCCCGCATTCAGGTCCGCAACGACCACTCTCGGACTTCAACCTGGCCAGAAGCCAACAAAATACTTTTCCAAATAATTTCCCTCGCGAACTTTGTCGGTAACTGTCAGATCTGATCAGGTTTATTTGCCTTCGAGCGGCGCAAGTCGAAGCCGACCTGAGCACGACGCCTTTCACAACAAGTTTAAATAAATTCCTTCACTTTACAACTAAAAGTTTATATAATCCATCTGTATAATCATAACTTTTGGCGTATTGTTAAGATTAATAAGCTAAACAAACGCACAATCACCAACAAATCGCCAAACTTGTGTCCAAATCACCAAAGTGCTGTGTCTGTATTAGAAAACATAGCACCCCTTGTATTTATTTGTTTAAGTATTGCTTGTTAGTTAAACCTTTATTTCTTCATTTTATACTCGTAGTAGGTATTTACATTTACAAAACCTTATGATTGACTCTTATTACCTTATGATTGACTCTTGAAAAATTTATTAAAGGGACAGATAACAGAAAACATAAAGATAGTGAAATAAACACAGAAGTGGAACTCTATGTAAATAAAATATGAAATAAAGAAACTAAGGGACCACATATAATATCGAAGTGGACAGACATTGGAATTGCGTGCACACATTGCTAACAGGCACATCTTACAAAAATGTGATTTTTGTTGGATTTGTTTGGGCGTAAGTGTCATCGAAGTCTTTTAGACAGCCATCCCGAGAAGAGTAGTGTATATTAGAATGTGTAAAATGTAAAGTAGGGCACAGAAAGTTTACAAAGTAATTTAGTTTAACTAGGGCTTTAATACGTTTCGGCGCTGGGCGGGGCGACCCGAAAGGAACAGGGATGACAGGACCAAAATCCCTATCTACTTGAGCTAGCGTCCACACTTCCAAAACATCGTACACAGCTTTGAAATTCACTCTAAAACCGCAGATAGGACCAAAAAGGTAAATCATAAAAACATCACCCACCCGTTATAGAGTAAACAAAGAAAAGTCCGAAAATAATCAAATAAAAGGAGTACCAAAAATTAAAGATAATAAAATCGCCAATTATCACCAAAACGGAGAATCGAGTATTGCTTTGAAGTGTGGACTTCGGATGAAAATGGCGTGCAGTCGACAAAACTAATTTGAAGTCAGGTGAGTCGTGAAATCGCCCAAACGACTGCTTGACTAAATGCTCGTGCAAATGTATGGCCAACACTACCTAGCGGAACAATAATTATAGACAACATTGATTTTTTAATTGTAAACCGTAACCATGCACATCAAAGCAGCAATTGGAAATATGTATATATTAATTTAGAAAGAGTAAAAACATGCTTTTTATTATATGAGGTCATAGTAGTGAGAAAAGAATGAAAACAAATAAACATCACAGTAAAGGAAAGAGAACATCAATAAAGGTAGACAGTAATGGCTGTTTCCTAAGTTGAGTGATATCTTGTGAAATCCTCGAATTGACCAATCCACTATATTTGATTCCATTGCCGATGATACTAATTGTGTGAAAAATGTGGAACCACTTGTGTATAGCCGATCCATGCAATAAGTTTAATCATGCAGATAAATATAATAAAAATAATTTTGACTAACACGATATTTTTGGTGATGAGGCAAAGTTTTACCTTTTTTCACGGGAATAGCGTTGCATAAATCTAATATTGCAGAAGTAAACACTATGACCTAAAGGTGTTTAAAAAATCCTCACTTCAAATTACATTTTTGAACATAATGAATATATATAAATAATATCTGACATATTTCATTTTAAGCCAAATCTTGTTAATGGTAGACTACGTTTTTAGCTGAAGTCTGCAAATCAATTGACCTTTACGTTTATAGACTCTTTAAATATAAAGATTTTTATATGTGCGTGAGCACGTAATGCTAGCAGACTTGGCATCTTAAATAATGAATCCAGATCGTAACTTCAGACAATACGTCAAACTTTGTAGTCTGTGGCAAAGTGCCGTCACAAAGCAAAAGGTTTGTGATACTTGTGCTTCAGTTAACACTTGCAGATACAGTTTTTTGATCATGCTGTTTGAAATTTGAAGAGTGTGAGATTTTATTTCATCTTTTACATTCAAAATCTATTTGGCAAAGACGTACTTATAAGATGTACCATATGTCTTTTGCATCAACGAAAGGTAAGTAACACATGAAACGTATATTATGCGGTCCCGGAAAGACCGAAAGCACACTGAGATCAAAATTTGTATATTGTTACTTTATTTTATCAATTGACAATTTTATATGAAGACTTTGATTTTCCAGCGATAGAATGGATCTTATCCGTATTGAGCGACCCGTCAAGAGCAGCTTGACACTACTCGAGATTAATAAGGAGCGCTGCGCTTGGCAGCTGTGAACTTGTTCTTTTCATGTTTTTTATGAAGTGAATTTTTTTTAAATTTGGTTCGTGTTTTTTTATACAGATTCGTTCAATATCTAGATTATTAAGATATGAGTACAAAATTTTTGAGACTCAAAAAACACAGTGATGACACTCATATCTTAATATTTATATTTTCATTCCGAGTGAAAACCGGTTCTAGTTATCTAGGAACACTTGAAAATTTCCTTACGCTTTCACTAAAATCAATTTTACAGTTTTATAATATAAAGTTTTACGAATCTAAAACCAATTTTCACACCGATAGATTCTATGCTAACACAGACACCAAACTTACTCTGTAGGCAATCGGCATTGAGCAAATCCTTGCACTTTTCGTGGCATTTGACGCCACATTCCGTACATCTGACTCCTTGTCTGGCTATACCCCAAAGGAGACCCTCACATTCGTAACAATAAGTTGGTGATGTGGCAGTCCAAAGGACGAAGTTGTGAGGCGTTGTTGATGATATAGGATAGATGAGGGCTTGTAAGGTTTTCTTGTAGACGTGCATTTTCTGGAAGATACTTCATCATTTAGAATGACTTTATTCTTGATTAGAGTACCGCTTAGGATCAAATTTGTTCATGCCCTTATGAACGTCTCGTAATTTGATGTCTTGTTCATCCGGCAGATTGTTTTATTATTAGTAATGTTAAAAGTGTTTTATATGATTATTTCATTAATTTTATAAAGAAAGTAAAGAGACTCTATTATGTATGAAGACTGAACAGTTTGACTTACCAGTTCTTCATCATTTAACGTAGCCCGATGTACAGCAGATGTCAAACCTGCGTTCCTCTTGGTTGCAGCCATAGTCTAAACATAAACATTCATTTTAATCTTTTCATTAAACTTTGGATTAACGAGATCTTATTTCTGTATCTCAAAGCTAAAACTGCCTACAAAATACGCATTTTTAGAAGCGCTTTATTTCATTTCAAGTGCTATATTTGTTTATATGAATTTTATAAAGTTCAACTAAAGAAAACGTGAGACAAAATATACTTGTTATTTAAAAGCAATTACCTATAACTACCTACGTATGTACAATCTGTTCTATATCGTTAATTATATCTACTCATGCCTGTCAGAGCTGCCTTGTAAGCTTTTCTGAAGCCATGTCACAATTTCAATTTGATGATGTAATCAGTAAATTTTGTCCATTACTTCTATCTAATGGTTTGTTTTATATATTACCTAAATAATGAACATTTTTAATGTATACAAGGTATGTAACAATATGAAATAGTGCATGAATGCCAAAAACAAACGTGTAAATATAAGCGTGAAAATTTAAACACGTAATTCTTGAAATAATGTCGCAAAATATGTGATTCAACATAATCTGTTAACAACGAAAACAATTAAAGGTGATACTTCGGTTACATAATGCCTCCTGAAACGAAATTGTGTCGAGTGTTTTTTTCAGGAAATCGATATGAAACATTTTGTGTTCTTGAATGAAAACATAATCAATGAGACATTTATGATTATTTTAACGTTATATTGGTTTCCTTCAAATTGACATGACATACAATTTCCTTTATTGACCAATACAGTGCTCACATGGTTTGTAGATACCAACGCCTTTTTATCAATATCGACGTAAAAGCATTTAATTGAAACCAAATAAGCAAGCACGTGCATTTCGAAACGAATTTTATTTCCTATAGCAGAATTTATGCAATAAAATATCTGTTTAAAAATTACTATCAATTTACGCCTACCTTTACCTGGATTATTCTGAAAATACCAATGAAAAGCAGAATCATGCAAAGGCAGCAAACATTTTCAATATTAACGTTTTAAATGCAAGCAAACTATCGTAAACGTGAGCGAAAAGGGAAAAGTGATTTTCAATGGCAATTTCTGTATTGGATTGAATTATATCAGTCCGCCATTTGAAAAGAGTATCTTAATTGCAAAGGTCAAGGTCCACTGTAGGTCAAAGAAACGAAATTAGAGCTCGAACATTTTCAAATATCTGTATTTTCATCAGTATATATTAGCACAGAAGATCTCTTTTGCCTCTTCTCAAACACCAAAAGTCGCATGCAAAGAAATAGAATGTGTTATTGGGATAGTAATACCTTGAGAACCTGCAGGTCCACGGTTAGGGGGTAAAATGCAATGATATTATTAATTTTAATCAGGAATCAGTGTACTATTGGTTTGTTAAGGTTTCTTCTGGTGACCCCTAAGTTGTGTTCAATACGGTATTATTATACAGGTAGGTTAATCAAGATTGGACACGATAAGGTACAAAAGAAATGAGACACATACAAGTAAAACATCAAATAGTAGGACGTTACATTAGGATCGGTTATAATTAGTAGTGTATTAAAGTCCATTTATTATGAACAATGAATGGGGAAGTTATTTTACAGAAAACATTTGATCGAATGTTCAACCACAAAATATAAAACTAGGAAGTTGATGGTAAAGAAAAATTAACTAAAAACAGGTTACTTTAAAAAAATGTATTCTGAGTTGCGCTATGTTATGCTGAATTGTTAAAAATAAATGTTATGTTAAATTATTCAGTATTAGAAAATTAGCAACATGTACAACTACAATACAATTCCAATTATCAGTGTAACAAAATATTTACGATGTACGACAATTTGTTGATCTCTCCCCCTTATTAAATACCTATTAAATATCTAGCAAATCCATTGACTTACAAATAAAATTGTAAATCCCAGTTTTTTGTATTCCTTGTACCTTTAGGTTGTAAATTTGACCATGTAACATGTAAATATTAACTCATGAATTGAGTGCAGGGAGTGAAACGAATTCGTCGTTGTTGTTGAACAAATCATTATTAATTTAATTTGTAACACGTTTTATTTAATGTTGCAATACTAACAATTTTTCTCACCGCCTTTATGATCATAAGAGTATATAACCTAAAGGCGGGATTGTATTCCCCATAAATTGTTCAAAACACATAATATGGAAATTCGCTGTAGAAGAAAACATTTATTATGCGCCTAATATTTACTAAGCCTCTGGAAGCGAACGTTGATGCGAGCGCAGGGCCGGTTTAAGGGAAATAATTACTTCTCCTATTCGCTTTTTATGAAAAAGTCTGTGTCATGCAAAAGGAGATTAAAACCTTTTTTATATTTTATGAACTAGCGGGAGAGGTACGGTAATTGTGTAGATTTAAAATTTTTATAACAGTAAATATCTACGTGTCTTGAAGTTTGTGCAAGTACTTAAGACACAACTTATTCTTGATATCATAAGTAATAAGTTTTATACAATTCAATCAAGACAGAACCCCAAGATAGTACAGGAAAGTTGTAATACAAAAGAACGGGGTTCGGAAGTGGACTTCAAAGACTCTGTGTAATAAAGAAAATCTTCATTTTATAAAGTTCTTCGTATTCAATAACGTATAAGAACACGTAATGTTTTTTAACTTACAATATGTTTTTGATCCAAAACTTGTTTATCTTACACAATTTTCATATTTATTCCCATTCCAGATTTTAAAACCGGCTCTGGCAAGCAATACACATTTACGACCAGTTCCAGATATCTGCCTTCAGAAATGGAAATCATTGATAAATTCTATTATGACCGGGAGATCTTACTTACAAAACCATTATAGTGAATTAAAGAAATATAAAGATGCTTTAAATACTGTAAATGATAATATTTATTCAAATACATTTTAAGTGAACACACTGCGGTTATCAAGCTAAATTAAACATCGTAATATCCACCA
Organism: Hyposmocoma kahamanoa; assembly: GCF_003589595.1. Classification (NCBI taxonomy): domain Eukaryota; kingdom Metazoa; phylum Arthropoda; class Insecta; order Lepidoptera; family Cosmopterigidae; genus Hyposmocoma; species Hyposmocoma kahamanoa. Next base: position 17,035,901 of record NW_020654289.1, read on the forward strand.
TGGATTTTATTACATTTCTTTACAACATTGACAATTTTACTAAGTATTATAAAATAATCAAAGATATCGTAGGTACCGTACATGGTATATCAATCAATAAGACTAACTACGTTGCAGAATTATTCTTTAGTACACTTTTAAACAGATAATTGAAACTGGTCAAGAAAGATTCCATTGGATTTCAGTATAGATTTAACTTATAATACTGTCAAATGCAAAAGAAATACTACTTACAAGTTCCGAGACGAGAGGTATGGATTTTCTTCTTGGCCGTATATCTGGCATACTGTCGATGTAACTGTAGAATGGATTGTCTCCGGGATGGCTAGAAAATTGGAACGTGGAAACATTACAATGGAAACTCTAAATGTGAATGTAGTGACTGAAAAATATGGTTACAATGAATATGTTTGAAGACATTTTATAAAAAGAATTTTCACTCACTGTTCTTCAAAGATGGATAGAGATAAGTTTTGGAAATCTGATATAATAGTTAAATTAAATATTTAATTGTATATGTTAGATATTCTAGAACGATATGAATCTATCGGATGAAAAAATATTATTATAATTATAGGCACCTAAGTGCAAAATTGTTTTGTTGAACTTACCACAATTTTGAAAATAAAACTAGAATTTAAAAAAAATATTACAATGAAATATTTTATCAGAACTATTTTTATGCTTTATATAATAAATGTAAATAATGTGGTAAAACTATCGTTATCGAGTTTATTCACATACCCATTGCCTCGTCCGCCTTGATCCTTGCCGCCGGAGCCATTCTAAAAATAAAAAAAATACAATTAAAAAACAAAAATAAAAAAATAAATAAAAAGCTAACATTTTATTCGAAAACAAAATTTGTATAACAACAATAATATTTAATCATTTTGATAAAATGCTCTCATAGACTCTTGGTAAATATTTTCAATAAGATTATTGATTTCGAGTTACACAAAATTTTATCAAAATGAACTTAACAATAATAGTTATTAATAATATAACATATATTTTACTACAAAATGGAGAATTATCGTTAACAAATATTAATAACAATAATCAATGGTAATAGGCAGTACAACATATCTCATTATGAATTGACGAATCAAATTGAATGACCCAGATAGTATGATTGCAAACTGTCAAGCCCTTTTACACTGTTAAAAAATTAGATGTCCTTATTACATTATTTTTGGTTTCTGTGACCCAATTGTACAACTCACTGATAAATTTTGTTATTATGTATAAAATGTGGATGTTATTTAGTACTTTTTTCTTTATATTCTTGTGTTCACATAATTCTAAATCTAAATCTTATCGAACCTGTTCTACGGATAGAAATATGTGATTGAAATTTAGCTTTCAAATTTGATGTTTTAGATCGTGTGCTAAATTCTGAATACGATAAACGTGGTTCGGTTATCCCTATTTGAACGGAATTGAGAGAGGTTTTAACAATGACTTTTCTTTAGTTTTATAATGTATTTTGTGTACTTCGCAAGGACCTACCGCTAACTCAAAAACAATATGTTTGAAATCGTCAAAATTTATCGTCAATTATACAATTACATCGTCATTTCTGATAAACTTATATTTTTGCTACGACACATAATAATAACATTTAATACTACGTAAATATTTTCCAACATCTATTCCTCTAAGTACGTAAAGTGCCCGCTATCTTTTAAAAATGCATGTGTAAATAGCTACACGATAATCTAAGCCGTGTTATTTCTATTTAAAATACGTTATGATTATTTATGACGTATGCACTATTGTTTAGATGGACCAAATCCCCATAAAAAAATCGTATCTCATTTTCAATATCTTGAGAAAAGAGGTACTATAGAGCTTTTATGAGATTTCTGTCTACCTATGCAATTTATTAAGTCGTTAAAGAAACACCGAATTCCTTGTCTATTTGTAATGACCCCTTTATATTTGTCTGCAATTATAGGTCGATAGCTATCATGTAAAGAGTAATAGATGTTAAACATTAAAAAGAATTAGGTGAAGGCATACAACCGGTTCCATTTTAACAAAGCAAAGAGTCGTAAAGAAACCTTGTCCACATTATTATATTTCTCACTAATATTTATATTAATAGAAGAGATCAACAGGTATACAAACGAAGCCGATGTTTCTTTAAGCGCATTGCAAGTCTCGATAAAAGGAACATTTTCTATACTTCTGATATGAGACGATATGACGATGAATGAATTTTGTACGTTCAATGCTCCTAATGGAACGCCACCTTTGACCTACATTTCTTCTAATGAATCAAATTTACCTCATATATGAATAATAACATTAATTTGACAGCTAACCTCATCAATAAATACTGGTTTCAAGCAACAAACACATTAACTTTAATACTGAGTATTTGTTTACTTATAATTGTTAAGACTATCATTTCATCGAATATATTAAAAGCAAGTATAATTTCGTTAAAAATGGTACATTTATCATTTAGATTGAATTTTAAGCTTCATATAAAAATCCAATATTCATGTTATATAGAAAGACCTTACGTAGTTTAAACCAAAACGGTTTAATCTAATTATTGCCACGATTAAATAGAAATAGCGATAGTAAATCATAGATTGGTTAGTGTAATAGGCTAAGCTATTATTTCAGAGTAAAATGTATTGTTTGACAAAAATGTGGGATTCACAACCGCTGTATTTTAGTTGGTACTCGTAGAAGAGTGAAATTTTTTTTCCGACGCTTTTGTTGAATGTATCAACGGTTTTTAAAACGATCATAGTGAATAAAACTTGCCCTTTAGTTATTACTATTGCAAGTCTCAGAAATGGACGTCTATCAATAACAATTACCTATAAAACATACATCTACTCATACAACTATGTATACTAATCACATAATAATAATGGTTAACATTGTATTGTTATAATTGAGAAGCGGATTGAACTTTTATTTTAGCAAGGGTATTGAGTATTATCAGTCTAATTAGCAGTTTTGCTTTCAGAAAATTGTAAAATTTGTCTGTATACTGTGTTCCTTAAGCTTGTTAATAAATTTAACTCTTAACCCTAATTTCATGAAACTTTTGCATAAGATAACTTACACCGGCGCTGACTTTATCCTTCTCGGTAGATGGAGTCGTCGCAGCAGGTGTTTCCGATGTCTTTTCTTCAGCTTTGCGGTCCTTTAACGCCTTAAGAAGTTTCCATTTACTTCCCATACCTCCCGCTGCACCAGCGTCTTGTTGCGGTGGAGATTCTTGAACAAGCTCTGGCCTTGGACCTTCGTGAATTTGAGGCATGTCGTAATCATCAAGTTCATCTCCACTTTGTACCGGACTGTCAGGCCCTGAAGTTTCTCCGGAACCTGAATCCGCAAACGACTTGTCATCTTCATACTCTTCTTCTGGCATTTCCTGTTTATCTTGGGTATCAGAATTGTCCTCAATAGCTGGAAATGTAGTTATATCTTTCCAAGAATCTTTTACAGGAGTTTCGTCGTATTTATCCTTCACGGTCGCCGTTTTAAGTTTCAGTTCTCTCAGGACAAAACCCATTTTTTCTTTCAAATTGTCATCAGGTTGTTCTAACTCTTCATAATCTTCTGGTTCTTCAGCCAAAGTTAATTGTCTTTCAGCATCAAGTTGCGATTGATGTTCCATCTCTTCAAGTTTTCTTAATTCATAACAGTACCACTCATCTTCAGAATCAATACTTTCTTCTGTACTTTGTCTTCTTGAAGAAACACGAGAGCCACTTCTCCAGGAATGTGTACTTCTGCTATCATCATCATCGTGTTTGTTAGGTATTTCTAAGCTTTGCTGATGTCTTGGTTGAAATTTGTTCTGTATACCTCGATTACTTTGGATAGATGGACTTCGTTCTGATATAGCTTGACTTGTATCCTCCGGCACTGTCGAACTTATTATTTCAGGAGTACTTTGCTTTCGGACTTTCTTTTCCTTCTGTCTTTGCGGCAATTCTTCAACTACTTCATCTTGTGGTTCCACTTCTCCTTTGGGTGGAGAAATTTGTTCGATTTGTTCATCAGATACAGATGTAGATTTTCGAAGTCGATATTTGCCTAAAGCTCTAGATACAGCAAATTCTTGTGAACTTCCACTGTATGACTTATTGCTTTCGTTTAAACCTTCATCAGAAGTTGTTGATGCCTTTTTGACATCTCCAATAGTAGCAAACAATGACGCAGGAGATTGAAAGTCTTCTTTATTTTCCTCTTCAAATAAATCAATATTTGATATATCAGTATCTATATCTAACTTTTCCAATTCCGGTATTTTACTTTCTTTCTTCATTTGCGAAACACGTGCAAAATGGAAGTCTATGTCATCGCTCTTATCACGTGGTAAGACGGTACTTGCAGGGGCAAACTTTTCAATTTTTTCGTCTTCGACATCTTCTTCAGTAAAATCTAATCCATGCTCTTGCTGCTCTTGAATCATTTGCTGTTGTTCAATTATTTCTTGATTATTTATTTTTCTTTGTTTGGGTTTTGGAGGTACCTTAGCAAACAAATTCCCTTCGTGCGTTGTATCTGAGAATACACTATCACTGTCTTCAGATTGGGCGCTAGATCGACCACCAGACCACTCTGTTTCTGAAGTTTCAGGATCCGATAACGATTGATGACTGGCCTGATGCTTTCGTCTCGCTTTTTGCAGCAAACCAGACATTGAAGCTACCAAATGATATTTCTTTTTTCTTCGTTGAGCTGACAGTAATCGTTCTTTCAATGTCTTTTCTTGTTGTTGTTGATCTACTGTATCAACACCAGCCGGTAAGGAATGTGATCTGTGCTTTTTAGGTAAGTGGATGTCAGGTAACCATTGACTAACGGAAGACATCGCAGATTTCAAAGAAGACGTTCTTTTTGGTTTTTTTACTTGTTTATCTTGACTATTACCCTTCAAATTGCTCGATATCGATAAATATCCTGACTCCGACACTAATACACCACTGGAATCTACGTATTGTTCTTTTCTTAAGTGATCTGTAGCCATCTGTTTATCATATTCCTGATTCTCATACATAATATTACCATTACGTTGGTCATATTGTTGCTGCTTGAAATATTCTTGTTGTAATTGATTTTGAAATTGTTTTCTTTCGGTTATGCTTAGTGAACGTGATTTTAAACTGGACGTTTCCATTGAGCTACTAGGAGATCTACTGCCTCCTTGCCATGAAAGTTGATCTTCTAAGGAAGTTCTTTTTGGTGAGTCGTATCTACTTGAAGTTGGGTAGTACGACAAAGCATCAGTTAAGTTACCCTGGGGGTATGCGCCTCGATGGGCTGCAGCTTTAAACCCATTTTGGAAAAAATGAGAATCACCTGCGCCAATTGTATTCGCTCTAGTTATAGGCCTTTTATTAGTGTTTGGCATGACAACGGTTTGCGCATGATAACTAGGTTCTGGTGGGTATGAATCTACTACAGGTCTTGCAACAGATTCAGCAATTTCATTTCTATCTAATAATTCGGAAAAACTTCTATCTTCAGACGGCATTCCTCTAGGAGAACTATAAACAGTTGTAAACAGTGATTGTCTAGTTCCAGCTACGGAATATATTGACGGTGCTTCATTCCCATAGTAGTATTCACTCATATTACTTATCTGTGTAATATGACCATCAAGTGAAAATGGTATGTCGCTTTTCATAAACGCGCTATCAATTTTTCCTTGTAGCTTACTTAGTTCTCGAGAACTGATTTCTTTGGCCAATTCGGCTTTCCTCAAATTATAATCACTTTTCATTTTCTCGTAAGCATAAGAATCAACCAAGGTTTCTAGATATGGCTTACTGTCCACTTCATACGTCATTCTTTGTAATACTTGAGGTGATGAAGTTCTCAATTTATGCGAGTCATGACTTCCGTGGGCAATCCTCCCTGTTTTTGGTGAACCTGGACTTTTTTCAAGGCTAGACCAACCGCTCATAGAAGATAATCCTGAATCAGATTTTGCAGCCACAATATTCGTCGTGTCTCTTTTTATATGTTTCGGTGATGTTTTAGGAGATTTTGGCGAACGCGGACTTAGTCGCATTCCATCAACTGGTATTGTACTTGTTGATAGCATAGATTGATGAGTTGTTAATGAATCATTATTATTTTCAATAGAAGCAAATATGTCTGCACCGTTAGGTGGTGCTGGAGGCGGTGGACTTGGCGATTTCACTAATCTCCTCTCATCAAAATTCAAATCAAGTCTGTCATCAGCAGGCCCATTGTATATTTCGTGGATAGACAATGGCGAATTTTGTTCTGAACAGTTTTTATATATGTCACTTAATTGTTGAGTTGCGCTTTTTGTAGAATAAAAACTTTGTCTTGAATCGGAATGTTGATACGTTGAACTGTATTCGAATCGATCCCTTGATAATGCACTGGGAGACTTGTTTGCCTTAGCAGCATTTATTTCGGCGTTAGCCACTGCTGAACTGTATGCTAGTCGACCAGTAACGGTAGTGTATGGCTCTGTAGATGTTCTTTCAGGCACAAATTTTCTTCGAGGAGAAAGCGTAGATGGTAGATACTCTAACGCTCTGTCAGTCGCAGTATTATCTGTTAGTGACAACCTTGATGGAGATTTTTCCCTCGTAATATTGTCTTTAGGTATTGATAGCATGATATCGTCAAAACTCTTTATCATTTCGTTGATACCCCAATTTTCACCACCCGAGTAAACATTTTTGAGTTGCTCGTTTATAATGTTACCATCTTCAACGAGTGCTTTCGCCTCTATGTCCCTATCGTGTTTTGATATTTTTGGATCAGGACTAAGAAGCCTAGTTTTCAAGTCTTTTAACTCTCTCGAATCTTTGTGTAATTGGGTTGTCAGCCTATCTAATTCATGTAATTTCTCTACTGTCATTTGATCTATTGTACTTAAGGTAGATAAATGCACCAAGTCTCTTTCGCTAATACCAGATCCTCCTTGCATTCCTCGGTAATCTTTATAATCTGTTGCACTATAAACTTGTCTTGAACTCGCAGGTACGATTTCAACTTCAGTTTCTTCTGGTGCCTCCCAAATCATATCTAACTGTGATGCTGGTCTCTCAGTCTCCTCACAAACGAGATCGTCTCGATATGCTTGATTTAAGCTTTTGTAAAATGCTTCATTTGATTCCATAATCTCCTCCTGCGGGTCTAACAGTACAGAACTTCGTCCAATATCCAGACCTTCTTCGATACCATCTTCGACAGTGCCATTGCCTAATATTTCCCTAATTACTTCTAATCGACTTATCGGATCCCTGGAAGTAACTGTACGACATGTGTAAATGTCGAGTAAAGTTGATATTACACCCTGTTGATCTGCGAGTAATGATTCTAATCTTTCGAGTCGCTCCCACATCCTAACATACTCTTGGCTAAGAAGGTCAAGCGCTCGCCAAGCGTACTTAAGTTCCGTTTCGAGGATGTTAAGACGCGTGCCAAGACGCTCCATGTAGTCGCTGATGATGTAGTCTCCGGAATAGGGGGGCAGGTCGGGAGGCAGAGCGAGGGAACCGCAAAACGACCTTCCGTCGTCCATATCGACCTCTGCAACCCCACTCCCTCCGCCCACGCTTTCCTCCATCGCGTCGCTTGCGCCTGCCCCAGCATTGTCGTGAATATCGCGCATCATCTTCGGATCGCAAAGTGGGTTGCACAAAACATTGTTCACTATGAGTCATCCCATATCGTTTTACTGTTCACACATTGGTCACGAAACAGTACTGTATCATAGACAGTTCTTTTCATATTTATTTTATCACTCACAATTTTAGATAAGCATTGTCTTTTAGTTCACTTTTTAAACAACTATTTAATTTCTTTTGACACTGTATAGGTATACTTTGTACTTCGACGGAATGAAATTTGATAATTTTTACATCAAAAATATACTTTGATCTACACTTATCACTTTACTGCAATGAGAAAAAATATATAACTTCTGTTAAAACCACTGATTTGGACATAACCTTAGTTATGTGCACATCAGTGAAGACATGAGGGAATGGAAGTACCTCAACAAAACATGTTAACTTCATGCATAAACAGAACCTTCCGTGTCTTTAAAAAAAACTACGTTATATCTTAAAATAGCTTCAAAGTCAGTTTCTCGCTATATTCTAAGAAAGTTGACATGTTAAGGTTGGAGGCAGCTAAGCGGTTCAAATTCGATTCCACATGAGCTATATCCTCAGAGGTGGAAGGCGTAGCCGGCGGGAAGGCAAAAGGATAAAATTGAAGGAAAATAATGCCGGATTAGACCACCGCTTCGCTTGGATTACGGTCAGTTATAGGATCATAAAAAACGATCGAGTACGTTTAGTGCCCTCGAAACCACGTGACAACAGATTGAAGTTTCTACTATCTTCTATTTTTATGGTTAATATCAGTCAATACTCAGTGCGTTTCCGATGAGACTTATCAAAGTAACGTTTGAAATTTCTGTTTAACACTCTCTAGATAGTACTATTAATTTTGTATCACCTCACTTTAGATGTACAGAGAAAGTAAGTGATCTCATGTAAATTTCGGCAGATAACACAGATGCCAGCAAAATGCCTCGAGGCATTTCCTAAACAGTAGTTGCTTTGATATCATAACATGCGAATAAGGTATGCTTTTGAGATAGAATTTTGCACAAATAGTTGCACTATCCGAGAAGTTTATTGTTAAACGCAAATTAATTCACAAACTACGAACGTGAAAGCCTATCAAAAGGCTTTAGTAGTCTATTTAACGTTTTACTTCATTGCCTAGCAAATTTAGATCACGCGTATACATATTTTTAATATTTTAAATGCAAGCACTTATTTTTAAGGGTGTAAATTAACCAGTCGAAATAAAAATACAATGAGTGAATAATATACTATGTGAGAATGTTACATAATTTACAAAATATTATTAAGAATTGAATTAAGATTCATTAAAGTGCTGAAGATTTACGTATAGCAAAATGATTTGTAAGGGTGCGTACGAATCTGGCGAATGCGCCCCAAATGCTTGTTTGCGAAAGGCTCGCGAGCTGCGCACTTGCATTAAGTAGTGCGATCTGTGTGCGATCCGTTCGCGTGCCGTTCGCGTGCCGCTCGCGTGCCACTCGCGTGCCGCTCGCGCGCCTCATACACTTACATGTACACGCTTATAGTAGCGCGGCTATGGCACCACTGTGTACTAATTTTCATACATTATTTAGAAGCGCAGTTGCAGCGCCAAAGTCGCGACACGCGCGCCCCACTTTTGTAGTCACAATTAGTTAATTAAAATTAACGAAGCGCTACAGACGTGTGAAGGCGCCCTTATAGTAAATAAATTAAGTCAACAGTTTCGTGTTTATAGGAGTGCCCGAGGTAAAGTCATATTCCGGTTGCATAACTAGTGACTTCGAATAGTTGTTATTCTAGTCACTTTTTGCTCATATAAAAATTAATAATTGAAAAGTATTTAAAATCCACAAATCACAATTGATAATAGTAAAGGAATTTAAAGACACTCCAAAAATCCATGAAATTCCTAAATTTTTTATATTTATTTATTCATTAGAATATCATGATGTTTTTACTATCTTCATATTCATATGTTTTCTGAAAACACTCCACCGGTTTGTTATTATTATTGATACTAAAACATCCGCAACAGGCATATAGTAAAATTAGTAAGATAATTAATGATCCCGTTTTCCGCATATATAGAGCTTATAAAGCATTTGTGAACGTTTGGACATTTATCCCCGCCATACGTATTTAAATATTGGTATAGACAAGCTAAATATGTTAAATATTTAAAAAATATATTGGTAATTTACAGTGTATTTTCTTTAATTGGGACAGTATGGGTAAATCTGACTAGATAGAGGGAACCTGTCTTACGAATCATTAATTCTTTTTTATGAAAACAATTTTGGTACAGTAAATTTTTTTGGTCTGTAGTGAGTTATCCATAAAAATGAATACATTTTTTATTACCAATTTCTGCTATTCCAATTTTTTCTCCCAATACAATAAAGTGATCGTTACATAATACTAAGTTTATCATAATTTAAAAAAAATCTCAATTTTATTCATTTTGTATGAATAACATTCTGTTCAATTTGACTAACATATGCAGTCCCGGTTTTTTTCTTTCAATACATTGTAATGATCCTTTGATGACACTGAGTCGATCAGCACTGAAACAAAATCAATTTTATTCCTTTTTATGGGCAACTCACGCTTGACCAAAAAATTTATTATGCCAAAATCGATTTCACAAAAAAAGACTTATAATGGTTTTTAAGACAGTTACCCTGTATCACCTATAGTTTCGGATTTCCCCACACCGACCCATAAATAACACACACTGTGTTTTTTATGTATATACATGTGTAATATTATTGTACCATTTTTTTTTTTTTGTACATATTATTCAACAGTGTCTGTATAGACACTGGTTCGATTCCTGTCAGGTCGAAGGAATTTTTCTTTGTGACACAATTCCTAAATGTTATTTTTTAATTTGATGGTTATGTTATAATTTGACCCCGACGTGATTCGAACACGTAACCTTCTGAAGTGAGATCAGACGCGCTACCTTTGCGCCACGGAGTCGATTCAAATTCAATTTACGTTGCACTTGGAACTAGTTACGAGAACGCTTTGAATATTCACAAGAGATAGCTAATGTCAACGTTTAAGTTTATTAATGAATCAAATATTGACTCATATGAAGGCGTAATTGTCATGAAATAATTACGACTTTTTCATATAAAAACCTACATCAAAGAATATTTTTTCTACTACTCTTCTATGGGGTACACTTATTTTTTTAAAGAAATAGGAATAAACAAAGCTGTATTCCGTACAATAGTATTTCACCTCCGAATGAGCAAAAACAATATTGAATAATATATATTTTAATAGTGGAAGTAAAAATCCAGTTCACATCACACTGTATAGTCAAAATACTATATTAATTATTTAGTTGTTGAAAAACAGCTTTTCTACGCGCCATTTTGATACATACCCCAGAGACTACTAAATCTGTTCATTATCATTTCTTCATAGCCCGAAAGTAATCGAAACACATTTTTTATGACGCGAAAACTCGTTATGTTTAGGTTTAAAAAAGTCTTTAATGGAATAAGCGTTTAGATTAATGTAAGATGTTTTTTACTCTCAATTTCATTATATTTTGTGTAAAAGATACGAACGAATTGCTGTTCGATCTTTTAATTTATATAAACGTTGACATTTTTGTTACCAGAAGAAAAGTTTACTACACTCAAGTCATAAAAAGTTATTATAATAAAATCTTCTTTGGACAGAACAGAATGGCATTCGCTACACTAACGAGAGCAGTTTATGATGATGATGAAATAAAAAAGACAGTGACAGAGAGTTTTTAGTTTTAACTGATTTTTCAGCTATAATTTAACTCACAAGATCACATCGCTAGGTAACTTTCAACTAATAACTTTTAATGCTTTGTTTCGTGAAGTATGTTTCTTACATATCTTTATAAGCAATCGCATTTAAACACGTTAGCGTAAAAGGGAGTGAGATCGGTTATTATTATAAAGAATAACTTCTTATCGTCAATATTAATGATGTCGCCTCCTATCATCATTCAACCATACGACGGCCACTGCTGGGCATATATATAGTCTGTCTTTTTTAAGATGGGTTCTTGTTTTTTTTATGATGTGGCGAGACGAACAAGTCATGAACAGGCGTGTAGCTTACCATCAAGTCCTGACGCCTGTCCATGACAGTTGCAGTGCCACTCAGAGCTTTAAATCGCAAAGATCTGAGGGGCACCGCCACTGCGCCCGTCACCCTGAGACATAAGTTGACAACTCCCATGTGCTGTAATTTCACCAGCATCCAAAACCAGAACACAGTAATGCTGACAATACTGTAATAATACTCTGGACCAACTCTTTCACAAGGAGCCCAAGGACCTGGGTGTAAAATTACAGATCATTGCTCAAAAGTGTTGCCCGCTTGTAAGCGGTTAATGATTGTAGTCGACAAATATTCTTCAGACTATCGACTACATATTGGTCAAGCTTATGCAATAAATAGCCCAACTTTTAATCATTATCGGCTCGTTATTCCACCAACTGCTGGCACAGGTTCATTTGAATCATCAATTAAACACTAAAAGTAAATAAAAATAAAAATCACGGCCGGGACCTTTAAAAAACCAGTTGGTTAGTTTGAAAAAAATATATATACGCGATTTAGATGCGAAAAATAACTTTTACAAAATAACTTTTTTTGTAGTTCCAATGTGTAACGATCGCGACAACCTAAGAGAGATATTATAATGAAAATTCATTAAAAAAACCTAACAACCAGGGATGATGAACAAAAGAGTTATTATAGTCAAAATAATGAAAAGTACTCACACAAACAAAATTCTAAGTATTTTATTTTTTTTATATTAACTTCCTTTAACTAAACTCTCTGACCTTAGTAACAAAATCTACTTTGTTTAATTTATATTTTGCTAGGAAAGGAGGTGGGAAGTGGGAGAAGATCCCTCGTATAAAATCTTATGTTTCGAAATGATTACTCAAGAAAAAGTCCAACGCAAATACTACAAACAGAAAACATATTTGACCTAGTAAAGAAACAAAAACATCTTCCTAGGTCTGTGCTTTGTATATATATGTCTATAAAATACTACATGAGTACACAGTCACGGATTTTTTTTCTAAATCACCCAATAAACAAAAACGACGCATCCTACAATGTTTTGATTCAAGGGCCCGCTCCGTATCGGTTTTCGATAAACCTTTTTAGCTTAGCGACGTTGGGTTCTCACTGTGAATAATCCCCAAATGCCTTTCGGATACTTGGGCTTGGTGTACTAAGATAAATTCTTCTGTTTACGAAACGAATTTCATTATTAAGGTTGCTAGAAGAGACAAACTCCATATCTTTCTACGTTAGTTTTGATTATAGTGACCTGCCCTACCTACTAGGGCAGGGCACGCTTACTTCCCGATGCCGAAAAACGACGTCTGTCCAGTTCCCAATAACCTAACCGGGTAGAGGGACCGGAGGATATCTAGCTTATCCTGTACTAGCTCTCCGGGCTAGTGCCGGAGATGCCAGTCGCAGTGTCCTGCGATAATGTCCGGACATAGCTTCCAACTTAAAGGGCAACTCACGTACCCCGCGCGTCTCCTCGCTTCAAGCCCTCAACTAGACCGCTACTAAGACGCGCTAGCTGCTCACGAGACAGATGCCCAGGAAACATGCTAAACCGGGGCAAACAAACATGTCCGTCTCTGCAGCTAACCACAAACCCCAGCGAGTCCATACTCAGGTCCGGGTCCGCCAGAGACGGAAAGGCGTATCACTGGCGGTGGGCTTGACCCGGATGCCCGCTGTACCCTGGTCTTGCCGTCGAGCCCGTAGTCTCTCCGGAAAACCCTATCTCGGTGTAGATAGGGACAATTAAACTTACAGTTTAAGCAATTTAAGTTGCAGGCCTCGTTTAAACGGGTCTCCCTACGGTAGGATACTCGGAACGCTGTCAAGAGTTTCACCTTTACATAGCTGTGCTATAGCAGTTGGACAAGGTAGTTGTCAGCCTTAATAATGACACTTTCATTATACGGTCGCTTTTGTATCTTTATTTTAGTTCCTTGACAATACTAGCATCATTACGTAAATTGTAAAATTAATAATTTCTGTACAGAGTACTAAAAAAATCGACCTCAAAAATCATTCATGTCTCAAGTTTCAAGTTCTCAAGTTTGCCACCCTTAGGTGGAATATTTTCTTCAAATTTAAATGAGACCACTAATGAGGTACGCTCTTTCCAGCAAAAAAAAAGAATCATCAAAATCAGTTCATAAATGCTGGAGTTATCGCGTAACATACATACAAAAAAGCATGCAATCGAATTGTAAATCTCCACCTTTTTTATTGGTTAATAATGGAAGTAAATTAATTTACTAATCCGCGAAACCGGTGGAAGTTAAATCATGCTGTTTCCCACCCTCTCTCCGTATGAAATAAATAACATAAGCGCAACTACAGTCACAGACACCACCACCGTATAGTCATAGGTGTGTTGCTAACTACGACTTGTTCGTGCCGTCATTTGATATGATAAAAAGACAATTATTATGATTAAAATTCTTAATAAAACTAATTAAACCAAAGAATTTTACTTCGCTACATTCTTTGGCCTAGGCTAGAAATAATGTAAAGTAAGTAGCCAATTGTCTCCCGCGTCACGACAGCGAAATTATGTTAGCGGCAATGAACTAACCAGCATAAAGTTCCTTACCAATCTCCGATTGAAACAGTTGGACGACGGCCAAAACCAGCTCAAGTTTTACTCAACACTAATTGGGATTGTCTGTGCTTGACGCTCTATGGTTTAAAGATTTGTCTTAAAGAAAGTTATAGGTATAAAGGCAACACGGACATTGCAATGAATTTCGCGTCTCTAATTCTGAGTCCATAAAATTCGACACTCGTCATTTTTTTATTTATCATTTGTTGAACCTAGCCCTCCTAAGGCCCCGTATGGTTTCAAATATACATAATATGGGAAGTGATTTATAGTCTGACTTTTTGGAGACGAAGTAAAATGTCAGTAGTTGTCGATAGTTTTATCGATAGATTTTAAACTAAGATAAAATTTAGCCAAAAATGACTGATTTGTGAATGTTACGACTTTGTAATGATTACTAATTGCATTACTGCCTTCTTTGTTCTTATTTTAAAAGTTTTACTTAATCGATTTGATTTTCCACATTGAGTTCAAATGGAAATCTTTAATATATGTATCCTCTTTGTATTTGTCATAAACATATTGTGTCTAAATATAGTGTATGTATGTATGAACTTAGAAAAATTGACAATTCAAAAGAACTTATGTTCAGTAATTGGATGGTCGAAGATGATTCAAATGACACAAGTTCGGATATTTATTCCACAAGCGTGACCAATATTCAGTCGATAGTTGATAGAATATTTATCGACTGCAATCACTACCTGCTCGCAAGCGGGTAGCATTTGATAATGAAAATATCGCAATGAAATTTAGTCCTATAAATATTCTATGTAGTCGGATATTCACAGGAATTTATTGTTAACAGTCCGTAGACAACATACACTAATGCTTCCTGTGCAAAAATCAAAGACGTAATCATTGAAATAACAAAGTAATAACGTTAAATTCACGTACGTAAATTTTTTTTTCAGTGCCACATATGCATATTTACGCTATACCCGAATGACCATATACAAAATCTACAAAAATACGTTTTCCATACAATAAACGAAGGGTACATTTTCTATGGCCTGAGATATGTAATTATATTTAGTATATTTTAATGTACACTGTGCATTTAGTGCTTTTACCGGTGTAGTTTTCTGGGTTTCAGGAGGATTAACGTAATGAAAGATTCCAATTCATAACCTTATTCCGAACGAGCAAGTTATAAAGGTGAATCTATAGTAGTAGACATTGAACAATAACACCGAACTTCTACGTTAAATTAGTATCAAATATTCGAATTTACAAATCAAGTTCGACCTCAAAATTTTATATAAAAACCACCATTTAGCTATAATTAATACACCTTATACGTCAAAACACTGTTACACGTTTTTCAACTCACCCCTTTGTAATTTGAGCCATCTATATTTTATAACGTGCAAAACTGTGGCGAAACAATTTCCTGCCCCGGTACAATTTCTTCCAGGGGGTTGCTATGGTCATATAAATTCTACACCATCTTAGGTTACTTGCCTACTAAAGATTTATGATATCATCTCGCGTATAATTTACACAATAAATTTGTTGCACAATTTATGAATATGGTTTTTACGCGTTAAGTAAACCTTTTAAGACCAGTAAAGTCGCTATTCTGGTAATCGTCTGATCATATTTAGTAAACCAAAATACTGATACGGCTATTGAACAGGTCAGTTTCAAAAACAAAAAACGTCTTTCCATCTCTTTTCCTATTCGAATACCGATCTACGGAATATTAATCTAGTTAAACTTACAATAGGACAATTGGTCTTTGAAATATAAGTAGTTTAGTAGCAATTGAGCTCAGGAGTTTGTCCAGGAAAGTACTGCCACTGTACCTAGTTCTGCAGCAAAGCAAATAATATGAGCATAAATGCGTTCTGGCTTTCAAGGGTTGAGGGTGTTGGTGAAATTACAGGCACATGGGACTTGTCAACTTAAGGTGAGGCAGTTCCCCTTAAATCTTTGCGATTTAAAGTTCTGAGTGCACTACAACTGCTATGAATGGAAAAAATCTTCGTAGATATTTAGATTATTACGTAATCGTACAATACGTTTTGATTTTTTCCTATCAAATACGTTTATATATAGGTAAACAAACATGAATCGTCACAAAACATACATTATGATTGTGTGCTTTAACGCTTTAGTATTTCTTCCTAGAACGCTTTGTCATTGTAAATATTGGTTCCAAGAATAAATAACAAGTATTTATTCTTGGAAACGACTTGTAGCTATAATAAAAATAAAAAAGTAACATAGTTGAAAAAATAGAATTTTTCAAACTGAAAAGATTTCTGAACGCTTAATATAGATAGTAATTTTTTTATAATTTAAATTATTCACGTGACATCCCATAATCTATGAAGGTTTGTTCTTATTTATAATGTTTAGCGTTTATCACATCGTTAATAATAAAATGGCTGAATGGCAAAAGTAAGACTTATGGGAAACTGACAAAATAAAAAAAATAAAAAGTACATTGCACTAGTCAAATACGCCATTAATTCGTGTTAAATATGACAAAACTTTATTTTAAAAATAAATATTAGTTTTAGCGAAAGAAATCACTTTGTTGGATTTAAATCGCGTATATTTGTAATTTTTTCAAACAAACCGGCGTTTCGGGCCCTTTTCCCATGGTCACGGTTGACTGTGTCAAATGAGCAAACAAATATACGCGATTTAAATGTAGTAAAAAATAGTTTCATTTCCTATGTGTAACAATCGCGAAAACTTAAGACTAGATAAACATTAGTTTTATTTCTGTTTTAATTTATTTTGCTAGTTTTCCACAATCTTTTTTTTTTTTTAAATTTCGGTCACTTTATTATGAACTGTGCGATACCCACAATGTTGTTCCTTTATAATATATGTTTTGTCATTCCATAAAAATAGTCTTAGTAATAGAAAACTAAGAAACAAAGTTGTATGAACGATAAGAAATGCCACTAAGAACACGCTATTATATGCACAGACTGTACATACACAGTATAGAGCTCATTATCTACGTACGTTATGTTCGAAACTTCCTTTTTCCGGCAAGTCATCTTCTGTTTATCGAACCGGAGGGAACGCTTGGTTGCACCGATTCAGCGCCAGATGGCGCGCCAGAAGCCGCAGAGGGTGGAAATGAATTAACAGATTTTGACTGGTATTATGTTAAGTAGGTTATAGTTACTAATATAAAGAGTAGTATTATTTTTTGAAAGTATATATTAACAAGATGGTGGAAGGCATTGGACACAGATGCACGGGAATAAGTGATATTATTGGACTCCAGCTAATAACTTAATATAATGTGACACTAAGTTTATGCCTACATTAAAATATCATGGAATCACGCAAGCTATAACAATTATGTCAATAGTCGATCAACTGTGAATTCCATAGCATTTGCGTCAAGGAAAGTTATACAAAGTTGAACATATACATCCGCCATTGCGTTAGTTGTATTGTATGGAACTTTGTTTGAGCGTAATTGTGTAGGGAATATAGACAACTGTTGCCAACCCGCAAAATGTTTGTAGCAGGTACTACTGCCGAATTTCGGTGGAAGTTCCGTTCATTTCAGTTGAAGACGACGTCTCTTATATCATAGTAGGCCACAAGTATTCATCTAGGTTAAGTTGACAGGTGTATCAAAAGCTCTGATTAGAAATGTTAGTGTAACAAAGGCTGTTGGTTCGAAACCTTTGCCTAATTTTGTTTTTGCAGAAGTTTTACAAAATTATATTTTTTTTGTGATTAGGTTATTATTATATTTAAATGGATAATAGAAATACACCTTTTTGTGAGATTGTTTCATTTACATACGCATTTTAAATAATATTTAAATGGAGTTTTTCCGTGTTTGTATGAATAACGTATTGTTATTCCATATATTATGTGTGCATTTAGTAAAATGTAGGTATTATAATGAAGTTATATACGTACCTACGTACGTAAATATATAAAATACAACATTATTTATTGTACAAAAAACTATAAAAAACTTTGTGATTCATGAAATAAATAAGTATTGATAAAAATTATTTTAAGGACATGAGACAAAGGCAATAATAAATAAATAAATATAGTAGAAGATTCAAGAGTAGAACATTTTTTTTGTTTTTATTAATTCATTTTCCATTTTCCTATTTTTTTTGGAAATGACAAACTATAAATAACAAACAATATTATTCGGTTCCATCGCATTTGCATCTCTTAAATTTATATAAGATACATTTTAATGATATTTATCAGTACGGACGACTGTTGCAAATTAGTTTATTCTTCATACTGACGTTATTGTCTATGTTGTAATTGTAATTTTTAAAGTGCAACAAAGACTAAAAAATTAAATAAACATACCTACTCGTTTAATTGATTCCGAAATTTTACAAAGATAACTTCCCCTAACTTTAACCGTTACTTAAATCTTCATTTCCATAGCAATTCTATACGAAAGAGCATCTGTTGGCACCAATCCAACTCAGGTGGCAGGAGTTCGAGTGGGAAAAAGAACGGCAAATGTATGTTTTTGTGAACCGGAAGGCAACTGTTTCCACCTCGGATAATTTGGGATAAATCTATTATTCGTTACAATGATAAATGGTACGTGATACCAATTGAAGAAGTGCGGAAGAATGTTGTGTTTATTACATGTAGGTAGTGTCATTGAAGCTCATTACAAACTGACAGGCTTTAAAAGTGCTCCTTGTGTGACACTTTTTAAATGTCTCTCGATATGAACATTAAATGATAATGTAAAGGCACTTGTAAAAAGAAAATATAATAATTGTAACTTTTTCATCGAAAAAAAAACCGACCTCGAAGTTTACTTAACGGCTCTTTTCGTATTTCCATGCGATCCCCTCATTAGATTCTTCCTGATGACAATGGGACTGCTATGGACTCCTTTGTACATTTTATACTTTTTTTCTAGTTGTCATGGTGACGGTGATTTCTTAATTACATTTATTGAAAAGTTAAAGTAAATGAAAAGTTGTAGTTTTTACCACCTCGAGAGTTGTATACCCTTTCAAACAAAAAAAGAATTTTCAAGACCGGTCCACAATTGACGGAGAAATCGGTGTGTACACTGACAGGGCTATAAAATTTGAGGATTTTCCTCGCTTTCCATGGACCTTATCAGATTCTGACTTGGTGACAATGGGTCCATTACAAGAGTGCACCCTTTCAAACACAAATAATTTTCAAATTCGGTGCACAAATGACGGAGAAATCTGAAAAAATACACAAAACATACATACAGCCGAACTTATAACTTCCTTCCTTTTTTTTATTAAAATAATACAAACTACGTCAAACAAATTACGTTTATGTGAAATGTTATAATAATTCCACTATTTAAGCATGAAAAAATTATGGACTAATTTCGTTCGTAGAAATTTTAAAACCTTTTTCATGAAAAGTTATCATTTTGCAGATGATACCTTATTACATCAAGGGTGCCATTACTAGAGTTACAATTTTAGAATAGTACAGTCACGCGCATTTGTTATATACCTACATAGAGAAATTATATGTCCAAATGCATAAAAATACACAGGTATTATGTACGATATACATGTCATTTTAAAATGTATTTTCCCTTGACAATATACAATTTTGTGTTTACGGAGAAAGCGGAAACAGCTGTTGGGTGTCAACGCCAGATGGCGCTGAGCTCCAATTGTTTCGTCGCTTTTAATGAATGCACGCTTTAACTTGTTCTGCCCATTTTGTAACCGTATTGACTTGTATTCAGTTTATAGATGCAAATGGGGATCCACGAATTCTATTTACTGTATTTCCTGTTACAAATTATAATTATTTTAAGAGTTTTACTTTTTGTCGTGTCAATGACAAAACCAATAAACTACCAAAATCGGTGTCAAAATTCTTTTGCCCAGTAACCTCTATGGATAAGGTCATAGAGGTTACTCGGCCACGTTGCCTCTACAATGTTTTCGCTGGTGCAGCTGGTCGAACAGTGAGCAGGAGAGCAGGTCAAACATACTGTTTTTCATAATACAAACTGAGACTCAGAAATCGTGAGCCTGGTCCATAAATTTTGCAGCGCCACTTCGGCTTTAAATCACAAAGATCTGAAGGACACAGCCCGTCTCCCTGAGACATAAATTGACAAATCTCAGTCAGTGACAAATATATTGAGATCGTTTTTGTTTAAAGAAAGTTACAATTATTTAAATTAAGCACAATTACTATAAATATAAATTCCTCAGTGGCCGAACGGTTACCATGCCGGACTGCTACGCAGAGGTACCAGGATTGATTCCCGGGCCGGGAGAAATATTTGTATGGTCTACATTTATTTCTCTCCTGAGTTTGGGTGTAATTTGTGGTTGTTTATGTACGTGTCCATGGCACCCGCGACACAGGGTTTCCCTAGTGCGGGGCTAAATTGAGAGTGTGCGTTGTTGTCATGGATTAGCTCTAAAATACTCTACAGTATAAGATGGTGAAATGGGAATATATCAAAGTATTAGCTTTAGTAGTAGTGGAGCTCCTTTTGGAAGAGTTCGTCCAGGGAAGTACTGCCATCTTACTATTTCTGCCGCCAAGCAGTACGTAAACATTACAGTGTTTCGGTTTCGAAGGGTAATGGTGCGGGCGAAATTACAGGCACATATGACTTGTCAATTCATGTCTCAAGGTGATGGGAGCAGCGGCAATACCCCAGAGATCTATGTGATTTAAAGCTCTGGGTGGCAGTGCAATTGTTATGGACAGGCGTGTCGTTTACCACCAGGCATACGACTTGCTCGTGGGTATTATATATAGAAAAGAGAAAAACAGATGTTGCTTTTTAAGTAAAGAATAATGTTAAAGTACAATATAAAACAAACACCCTTTATTTCACACAAGAACATAATACAAAAACAAACAAAAAGCAAAAGACAGGGTACAGACGGTTATTGTTAGATAAGAGACTCCACCAAGCAACCTTGAGCAACACTTTTATAACATGACATAAGGCAACAGTCATGCCTACAAAACTCTTAAATAACTTTCCTCCAAGTTGGATCTTATAGTAAAAACACTGCTCTTGTGTCATAAACGCGCAGTAAAACTCCTGGTTCATACAGGGAAGTACTGCCAATATGAGCATTGCTGCGTTCCTGTTTTGAAAGGTAAGAGTGCTGGTGAAATTACAGGCCCATGGGACTTGCCATGGATACACATATAGACAACCACAAATTACACCCAAACTCACGAGAGAAACAAATGTGGGGCACAAATATTTCTCCTGGCCCGGGAATGTATATAACTCAATTTTGATAAAAATGTTAGTTTTGCTATATTTGTCCAGAGCAGTATTATATTAGTTCTATAGTATTTTAACCCCCTAGTCTTACAGTGATATATATTAGTGATAAATCACTAACAAATTTCGAAAATGAATGCCCTGACATTATTGCCATAGTATATTTTTCTTCAATAACAGATATCTATCAGTAAATACAAGTCCTCTGTTGCAGCGTAAAAGTAGCAAAAAAAAACAGTAAAAAATGTTACCTACATTTCACCGTAAAGCAACAAGTACAATAGGAGAGGAAATTGAAAAATATTTTTATTTAAATAAAATTGAACACACTTTGAAGTTGATAGGTTTCCATTATAAATAGAAATGAGTTTTCTTAGAAATAAAGTTCTGTACCCCTACTAAGAGTGTAAAGTGTGGATTAACTCTAACTACCAAACATTAAGGCTAAAACATTAATACAAATTACCCATGTAAAATTGAACGTAAAATTTTTAATTACTTACGGTCGGGTTAGGATGAAACAACATCAATAGAGTTTTCCATATGTAGTTAAATAACAAATGTAATCATAGGAGAACTTGTTATTTTGATTAAACTGCACGTACCGGAGGAGTACCACGGAAAATCGACAATGTCATATTTTTTCATCTTTCTATTGTTCTCATCTGAATGAAGTACAGTGTATTTTTTAAATGCAAAACCTTTTTTCCCACTTTGTTTATACATAGGGCGCACTATAAGTTTCCGGAACTGGCCACTTACATAAACAATATTTAAAAAGTTATTACAACATTTGAAAATGGAACTCTTTGGCTGTAGAATTCAGTTTGTTTCATCTGACTGTCACTTGTTTTTACATTGTGGCGTCATTTTAGAAGTTGGTTGTCTACATCACCATTGATTTAATTCTCAACTCAGCTCAGCTCATTTGAGCCCGGTTTCAAAGTGCTTTTGGCGATGAAGCACCACGCAAGACGACTATTTATAGCTGGTTAGCAGAATTCAAACGTGGTCGTGTGAATCTCAGTGACGAATTTCGTAATGGTCGCCCGTCCACTGCTGTGAACAACAAAAACATCGATGCTGTGCGCCATATGATCAAAACAGACAGGCATATGACGTACCATGAGATTCGGGCATCTTTGGGCATAGGCATGAGTCAAATACAATCAATACTACACAAACATTTTGGTGTGAAAAACCTGTGCTCTCGGTGGATCCCGAACAATTTGACTAAGGCTCAAAAAACGGATCGCGTCACATGGTTCAATGCCATGCTTACTAGATTCAACGAAGGGGCGTCAAATTTGGTGTGGAACACAGTAACAGGTGACGAAACGAGGATTTTTAGTTATGATCCCAAAACAAAGCAGCAATCGAGCATATGAGTCTTTCAAGATGAGCCGAAGCCAACCATAGTGGCGCGCGTGCAAAATGCCTCTAAGCGAATGATTGCTTCTTTATTTAATAAAACTGGACACGTAGCTACTGTCGCTTTGGAGAATCGTTGTACCGCGAATAGTGATTGGTACACGGCCATTTGTTTACCGGAAGTTATAGACAAACTCCGTAAAAATAACTGTAAACGTCGTAGCATCTTGCACCACGATAATGCCAGTTCTCACACGACTAGACAGACAAATGAAATTTTGAAGGTGAACAACGTTGACCTTTTGAGCCATCCCGCGTGCAGTCCTGACCTAGCACCTTGCAACTTTTATATATTTCCAAAAATTAAGAACCAGTTACGAGGTCAACGATTTTCATCACCTGAAGTGGCTGTCGAAGAGCATGAAAAATATGTTTCACGGATTGTCATGGAGGAGTGGCATAAATGTTTTCAAAATTGGTTCACTCGTATAAAAACGCGATAACGCTAACGCAGAATATTTTGCGAAACAATAGGTTCATTTCTGACCGTTTGTAGTATTTTTTTCTTATTAATTCCGGAAACTTATAGTGCGCCACACGTAGTAAACGACGAAATTGTGATGTACTATGTTGTTGCGATAACAACTGGGGCCGCTTACGTTAAGATTTTTTAAATATTTATATTGTCGGTTACACTAAAATGTAAAAAAAACACATGAGCTAACGATAAACTTTTAACATATAATTTAATTCAAAATTTTGATTAATTTAATTTTGGCGGGAAATGTCGACACGTCCTCGTTATACTTTATATATATATGTATATATGTGTGTATTTATCATTTATAATACAACGCTGTTTAGGTAAAAATGTTGCTTACGAGAAGTCAGCGGTCATGGCTGGATTTACCTGTTCCATATTTCAAAAAATCTTATAAATGCTAAATCTGTGTAAAATTTAAGATAAAAAGACCTTGGTATACTCATGTAAAGTAAGAAGCTTAAAATACAAAGTGAATTTCCACCTGTTCAAAATCTGCTGACTGTCCGAGGTGTAAAATATAAAGTAAAAGGGAGTATTTCGCTTTGAATTGCTAGAATTGCTTTCGTAGCAGTGGCTACACAGTGTACGTCGTAGCACTTTTGCGAATTTGAAGTGAATATAAATTTGTTCCTCACGACTTGAGTTACACCTTCTTTGCTTACGTAATTTTAATGATGCAACAGGTAAAATGAAGTAGCAGTTAGTGAAAGCGTAGTTAAATGTGAAGCGGTAGTTATTATAACAGAAAGCTAGAAAAATCAGAAAATGAAAGTATTGTAAAATGAAAGTAGGACTTTAAATAGTGTAGGTATATTAAGATGATCTTCTCCACGCTGCACTTACATTAATTTAATCTAAAAACAAATATACATAGCTTAATAGAAAGATATCGATTTTTTAAATGGAAGAGGCTGATGTATTCCCCTTCAATAGCACAGTCAATCGGAGTCAGGTTCAAGAACTAATGAATGATACGTGCCGTATTGAGCAACTTCTGCATTTGTACTGAAAGTTACCGCTTCAGAAATTCAACCACATTCAGTTCTTATAGTAAGATTCTTGACCAAGTATGAAGCTTCATTCGCATCATGCGTCTTCTAATTTGCTTGAGTATTAGTTATTTGACAGTTAGGGTGCATTTATTCGACACAAATTTCATCGCGTTTCGGTCGCCGAGCGAAGTCCGCGTCATGGCAAAATACGCTTTATTTATTTAGCTTTTACTTGTTAAAGTAAAAGCGCAGGGGCTGGCGCTGCGACCGGAGGAATAGAAATGTTGTTGCCTAGTAAATAGAATTTAGATTCGCCGTTAATGCACATGAAAACTTTCTCCTCGTGTAACTGGGCGCTTATTGTTTCGGACGGACGTCAGACGGAGAACGAGAGTAGACTTAAGTCTTTGTATATTCCACTGCTTTCCACCTTAGAACTTTTTTTTATAAAAAATAAGTACGCATTTAACCTCTATCTGACCTGATAAGAAGTGACGATGATGTCGAGGACGTAGCATGCACACTTAAATAATGCCATTCCCTCTCGCCTCGAAAAGGTCCAAATTACAGCGTTTGGGGAACAAGTCTGCGGGCAGGGAATTCCACTCCCTAGCCGCTCGCCATACAAATGTGGAAGCGAAACGCTTCGTGCGAATCCGGGGAATATCCACAACATAGGGATAGAACCATCGCCCACGTCTAGTCTCCCGATTATGGAAAGGGGAAGGCGGAACCAAATTATGCAATTCCATCGCACACTCTCTGTGATATATCCTGTAGAATACCGATAAGATAGCAACTCTACGGCGGTGTTCAAGGCTCTGCAACTTCGCCTCTACTAGTTCGGAGTCACCAATAAACCTCTTAACACGCTTGTCTATTGAATCCTAGGTGTCCAGTTGGTATTTAGCAGAGCCATCCCATAAGTGGCAGCAGTACTCCATACACGACCAGACGTGTGCTTGGTACAGCTGAAGGAACTGTCCCGGTGTGAAGTATCACCTCACCTTGGAAAGGATGCCAAGCTTGTCTGCATTTTTGGCCACGGATTCAATGTAACTGCGGATGCTAAGCTAAGTCCAAACTCATGGTACCACGATTTCGTTTAAACAAGGTAAACAACTCTTTTATGGGGAACTCTATACGTTTGTACAATAAGATTCCGGAGCATATATTAAGTTTATCATTTCTTAAATTTAAAAACTACATTAAAAATATTTTGATCGAAAAGTCATATTGCAAAATTGAAGACTACGTGTTAGATAAAGATGTATGGAAAGACGACACGGCTCCAGAATCCACACAAATTTGATTCAAAGTGTATTCCATAGCATGTAAGTTTATTTTGAAAAGACCAATCCCTAGAGTTTCTTGCTCGTTCTTCTCAGGGAGGCCAGCGTAGTGAACGAGCAGTAGCTTCAATGTGACGTTTTCAAATGTAAATTTAGTTTACCTATGGAAGAAATGATCTTTGACTTTGACTTTGACTACGCATTATGCGTAATATATGAGTACTTACAGTTTACGTAATATTGTTTATAGATTTTTATGTTATTGTCTTGGTTTATCACATTCTCCGTGTCTCATTGGTTCGCAAACGGAAGCTGGCTTTATTCAGTGATTTACAGCAAGGAACGTCTGTTTCTGTCTCTATCTTTAAAACCCACCTGCGTCTCTTTTGTATATCTAATAAACAGTATATCTAGTAAAGATACTACTGATTTCACTTATTCAATACATGTATACCTTATTACGCAACCTACTCTTTACAACTAGAACATATCGAAATAGTATATTATTCTTTCCCTTTTATTTTTAAACATATTTGGCAAGTAGAAAATTGTTTACGTATCTGTAATAAACTTTGACCTTTACATATTCTTTTCTAAACCTTTG
Source organism: Hyposmocoma kahamanoa (assembly GCF_003589595.1). Classification (NCBI taxonomy): domain Eukaryota; kingdom Metazoa; phylum Arthropoda; class Insecta; order Lepidoptera; family Cosmopterigidae; genus Hyposmocoma; species Hyposmocoma kahamanoa. The sequence goes on from NW_020654289.1 coordinate 17,062,248, forward strand.
ACGGGAAGAGAATTATTAGTTTTTCATCGACTCTGAAAGAATACCCTTTATGAGTTAATACCTTATTATATTCACAATGCGATATGTGCTTCGTTGTTTGAATTGCTATCCCACTCAAGATTGTCATTGGAAATAATATGTCACCATAAAACAATCTTGGAGTCATTGAACGTTTCTAATATTTCATTATCGTATCTGTCTAATCATAATCTATCATAACATAAGAAAAAATATATAATTTGAGAGATTTAGTTTACGTATTCTGTAAAGAACATGTGTAGGCAGTGCCTCGGAGTGAATTCCAGAGGTTTCGTACTCATAGCACAGATAATTTCCTAGCTTGAAACCAGGTGTGGTTATCCGGGAGAATAAAAGTAAAAAAGAATGTCATATGGCTAACGTTGTATCATCGTCTTAATTTGCAGTTGTTAAAATATAAAGAAAAAAATTCCTCTTTTGAAACTTCTTTTCGTTTACATTTCACATACAGCAATCTGCAAAAGCAAACATTAATATTTAAGCAAACTTAATTCGGAATTCGAATAATCGGTGGAGTATTAAAAAAAATATTAGTCCACCGATTATTCGAATTCCGAACAGACAATTGCATCATTTCGACAGATTAAATTATATTATTAACAGCATTGACTTACAATTATAATTAACAGCATAACATACTTTATAGCGACATATTTATCAGAAGGTATAATACAGTCACAAGACAGATTATTATTACTGCAGAATCAGATTTTCCTTAGAAACCCGTTGTAAATAACGTTTATTACCCCAGGCTCTACTGAACTAGTTGAGCTGTATGGAAATTTTATTACCATGAGCTCAGCGGATTTAGCTTCTAACAATTTATTCCCTAAGTGCTTATTTTTCCAAATAAAAAGTACCTAAGTCACAAAATTTATAGAGAAAATCTCGTTACGTAACCTCTCATACTTTTACTTTCTCAACGCAAAAATATAGAGTAAAAATAACTTGTATCATGACATCGAGCAGAACGCTGCGAAGTATAATCAAGGACGGTTTCGCCCATCGCGCCGCGTCATGCTCATTCCATTCACTGACACATTTTCACACCCGTTTTTAACCCACTTTTTTGTACCATAAAACGTTGCTTTAAAAGGAAATTTTCAATTATAGAAGCCTAAAATACTGGGTGAATTGTATTAGCTTCGTTACGGTATCGAAGTAGTACAAACAAAGTAGCGCAAATAGGAAATGGACATTTCCTTGTAGCAGTTATATTTCATAGCACAAAATGATACGTCAATGCTCGCATGAAAGTTTATGGGATTTCTAGCTTCCCATAAGAACTATTCAATACAGCGCCAACCAGTATTGATTACGGAACTTGATAAACAAAAAGAAATTCATATTAGCTCTTTATACATAGAATGTAGCGGCGTACTATAAAGAATTATGTACTTTCGAAATAAATAACTTGACTTAGTCTGTAAAACTAAAGTATTGTATTCTATTTGTGATTCAGGGTGATATACATAGACATAAATATACTTATCCTTTATATAGATTAAGATTAGTTTACGTTAGTAATAGTAAATATTACTGATTAATTTATTTACAAAAAGGTGTACACTGTTTGTCTAATTTGACGTTTGATAATGGTATCCAATCATGACTATATCATCTTAGTATGCAATTTAAGATTATGTTTACAAATGCGTGCGTTTGGCGATAATGGTGTCAAACTTTGGTAATAAAACTGTTTGATACCATTTCCAATGTAGAAGGCATTAATAGTAACAATATTTCTCGTACATTTTAGTCGAAAGAGTAAACTGTGTATGAAATAGCAGATTTTTAAATATCATTTCTTAAAAATAGAAAAAATAATAACAGTCATCTTGTACATGAAAGTTACGATGCAAGTAAAAAGAGCGAAGATTGGCTACGCCCGATGTATAGCTAACTCTACACGCAGAATTTCTATCGTCTCTTGCTTATGAAGAAGTCAATAGGGTCGAAATATTGGCTATTGCATAGCGAAGAACAAAATAAAGAAGGAAAAACCTAAAACCTATTAAATTTAATCAAAAGTTTTTATACTTGTTTTATTATAAGGGCAAACGTGGATACTAAATTTAGAATTTGGTTGACACAGATTGCTTCGACCTAAAAGGTGATGTGTTTGAAGTCTGAAGCAGCAGAATGTCTGACAATCTTTGCATAAGTGCCACCGAAACTTTCTGCATAAAAATCGAACTGAAATAAGATCATTTATTTGATAACTCACATTTTGATGTATGGATGGTTTTTAACACAAATTTCATAGAAGATTCACAAAACACATGCAGGTGAAGTACCCAGTTAATAACAACAGCTACATATATAGCTCCTACAACTATCTTCTTAATGTCTCTCAACAATCTTCAGCAATTTCCGAATCCACCCGAACACATATTTTCATATCTAGGAACTATTAGATTTATCATCTAAAATAATTTTAATTCAGAACTAAGTACTTACTCCTACTACTACTACGGTCGGCTTGAAGGCGGTAGGTCTAACCGGTAAATCCGATAATCTATTCGAACACCTTATGTTGTAAAGAATTTCTGTTTCCGCACAATTTATCATATCTAGATCGCATATACTGTATATACTGTGTATACTGTATACAGATAAAAATTATTGCTTACCTATCATAAAATCTAGAACAGGTCGCTACTTTGAGACAAAAGACTAATAATATACGAGTACATCAAGCGCTACTAAAGCCTGAAGAAAACTAAAACATCTTAGACTCTATTTAAATTATACCGAAGATAAATAAATAAAAAATTCCTTTCAATTGTGCATGTCGCTAAATTCCCTTGGACACAAACGACCACAAAAGGTTTATTGGATTCCAATGTTGCGGTGACAATTGAATTATTCGATTTTCGAGTACAAGTTCACTCCACGTGACGTTATTTTGTGTATGTGACGTTATCGTTATTTTGACTTTGTGAATGTGAATATTTAACAGCGGAAACAACGATTGGGGATAAAATTAATACACATCAGAGACGTACACACAAATTGAATATTAAAGAATGGCCGCACGTGAGAAATGTGTTTTTTTTTCATTATACCAAGTAATGGGACGAATAACTCATGCACAGCAGTTGCATTGTCACACAGAGCTTTAAATCGTAAAGATGTGGGTACTGCCACTGCGCCCGTTATCCTGAGTCATAAAAAGTCCGATGTGCCTGTCAAACCCGGAATCGAAAATAAGTCAGGGGGCAGCCATAGACGAACTCACAAACATTTATAATGTGATGGTGATCGCTAGATTTAACATCCTCACATTATGTATAATTAAATAAGATTTAAAAAAATACAAATAACATTTGAACTGAGAATCGTAATTTGAAATACAAAAGAAGCAGAATCAGTTCTCCAAAAGATCGTTAACCCTCTGACCTCAGCTGTCACACTATGTCCCTTCGCCACGGGAAACCTTCGAACCCTTCCATTTGGCGACGTTCTACTGATTATTACACACATTCCAGCAAAACATGAATCCTTTCAAAATATTACCATCTCGTAACGAAACGTTTGTAAGAATTTTTTGTCTCACAACCTAATTTAATAAATGGAATTTCCTTTTTTGTTACTATTGTTCATAATGTTGTTTACGTTGATATTCAAAATATAAATCCTTACCCATTTCTTTTCACGTTTGTTTAACATCAATCACGATTATCTCGGACAGCATTTCGTAAACGATTTATAACAGGACTATAGTTGACATTTAAACTTAGGTCTACTCGAATATTAATGAAAATGTATATTGACATGGCATTTCGTAAGGTAGGTATAAATAATAAATGATTTAGATATTGACAAAGTTATTGGAAACCTACCTCTATTTTATTGTGATAGATCTCAACCTACGTGATTCCTAAAGAATTGAATTGATGTTATTTTCTGAATCAAGTAATGTATGTGTCACATAATAATCATAGAAAGTCTATTCGTTGTAACTAGTACAACGAGAAACTACTCCTAATACTATAAAGCTTAATAAAGCTATGCCAGCCCTAATTCGGGTTATGAAGGGAAAGGGTGCTGATGAAATTATAGGCATATGGGACTTGTCAACTTATGTCTCAGAGTAACGGACATACCTGTAGCAGTCCTCTCGGATCTTTGCGGTTTAAAGCTCTGAGTGGTACAGCAGTTGCTGTGACACTGATGTCAACTGTTGTGTGTGGTGTGTGATCAACTGCTGTGGACCAGGTTTATTTCTTTTGAAAAAGCTTTTGCGTATTTAGATGGCATCCATAATAGTAACCCGTTTAGCTTTTGCATGCTGTCTTGATCATCTTTGAAATAAATATTGTAAATGAATAAATGTTTACAAATGTTCATTTACAAAAAGTAAACACTTGAGTTTCTAACTCGTTACGAGGAAAAGCTGATTTACGAATGAGAAGTAGAGTATAATCAATGTATTTCAAGTGACATTTGCTTACATAATAAAATAAAGACTAATTACAGTTTGAATGTGAGTGTATTAAAATGGACTCTGACAACTGGAGTAATGGTCTTGATGTTAAAGAACCATCAAAAGAAAACAGAAATATAAATACTACGAAGATAGAACACGGTTGCGTGAATAGACACAAAATGCAAATCCATATTGCGCTGTTTGGAAATTAAGTTACAAGGAAAAATGTGTCGACGAAATCCAGACGGAGGAAAAAATGAGTGAAGTACAAATTACAAAAGAGAAAAAACAAGAAAGCCGGTCAACAACAATCCGCGCATGAAGCAGTGAAAAGCGATAAGATGGATGAACAATGCTTACAATTCCATGTATTTCCAAATTACCAAAATGCTAACAATAATCTTTCTTCGACTTACGAATTTGATGATGCTATACGTACTTCCATAATACAATATAAATTACCGTACGCGAGTAAAACAAAACATTAATTCTGAGTTTTTTTTTATGATACAAAGTGACGGAACGAAGTCGTGCGCCATTTTTAGTACCACTCAGACCTTTAAATTGCAAAGATAAGAGGGACATTGCCACATCGCCCAAAAAAGTGCGCACCTGACCTTCATTACACTAGATAAAAATTGATGATGAGGTCGACGATAGGATTACATCTAAGTTACACTCCTGTCCATAACAGTTGCAGTGCCGCTCAGAGCTGCAAATCACAAAGATATGGAAGAAAAGAAGGAAAGAAGAAAGAAAGAATTTACATTTATTTGTTTACCACAATGACGCTCCGGGGGGAGTTGCCACTGCGCCTATCACCCTGAGACATGAATTGACAAGTCCCACGTGCCTGTAATTTCGCCAGCACCCTTAAAACCGGAACGCAATAATGCTCATATTACTGGTCGGCGGCAGAAATAGGTAAGGTGATAGAACTTCCCTGGACGAAGTATTTCACAAAGAGCTTTGCGACTACTAAAATCCACCTAACAATGTCGTTTAAGAATATTTTAGCACGGAACTCACAAAGTAGTCGTATGTAAATTTGTATTATTGTTTTTTTTTACAAATTTATAAATAAATAGATTCACTTCCAAATTGACAATTTACGTATAAAAATCATTAAAAAAAAACGAGAACGGACAGATTGAATATACTTAAAATGCAATCGATCCGTCGTTACATTTATCATAATTGTGATTAAAATGACGCAAATAAGAGGAGAATTATGACAGCGGTAAAACTAAACGAGATTAGGTTTTCTTGCGTGCGTAACTTTTTAACTTTTACTTTTACTTTTAGGTTGCAACCTAAGCGCATAAACTAACATAAACTAACATTTATAAAAATCAGGTTTTACTCTGGCCGTCATGTGACACATGACGTCGTAATAAATTCAAATTGGCAAACACGAGAAGTAATTAACTGCCTCTGTGGCCGAATGGTTACCATGCCGGACTGCCTCGCAGAGGTCCCAGGTTCGATTCCCGGCCCGGGAGAAATATTTGTATGGCCTACATTTATTTCTCTCGTGAGTTTGGGTGTAATTTGTGGTTGTCTATGTGTGTCCATAGCATCCGCGACACAGGGTTTCCCTAGTGGCTATGTTGAGTGTATGCGTTATTATTATTAAATTCAAATCAACAATATAAATAACTTTATATGAAAAGAAATCATCTCAAAAGTTTGTGGAATTATATCTATTTCACAAGTTTTATTGAAATCGGTTAACGGAAAGTGGGTGTGAGAGTAAAATTAAATTAACCGGATATTCATCCCCTAAAATCCTGAGAGGTAGAATATTTTTTACAAATTTAAATTTCCACCACTGAGGTTCCTCCTTTCCAACAAAAAAAGAATTATCGAAATCGGTTCACAAATGTCGGAGTAAAAAAAACTCTAATTGAGAACCTCCCTCTTTTAAAAGTCGATTAAAACATTGTTTCGTGTATTGTATAGTGTATGATCCAATGCATTAGTATACGTTCAGCTTACAATATTTGACGAACACGTTTCGCTCTGTTGTGTAATTTGAGGATACCTTGGTTGGTTGTGTTCTGTTTTTAAATAATTTAAATGTGACCTAGCCTATTATTGGCTGTTATAAAGGCATTTTTGCCTCGTTTTTTAATACCGTCCGTTATACATTGATAGTATTACGAATTAAAATGTATAAAAGAAGTATACATAAATCATATTTTACAATTAATACACTACATATAGCATCTACAGGTATAGTTTCAATCAGTACAGTGAAAGTCTCTTAAAGGGTGGCACCCTTTACGTCCCTTGGGACCGACGTTATCTTGGGCGGCGTGTTCCGGCGGGGCAATTTCATAAATTAAACTCGGTGCCTAAAATACGTAGGTAATATTGCGAGAAACTTGATTTATATCGTCATGTAAACCACGCGTTATTGTCTCGAGTTGTTTTATGTACATAATCCTACCTATTGCTTTTGTTTGCATGTATAGGTTAATCTGTCATAGTACAATAAGAGCCATTGACTATAGGTACGTAACATCGCAGTACATACGTGCCGGTGCGTCATTGTGTTTCGTAAACGGATAGTGACAGGCATTTCCAAGAATGACGCGGCTGGAGTTCGTCCGCACTTAGCGGGATGAGCTTACCTACACTTAGACGACAAAGACTGATTTTAAATATTCAGAATTCGTTAATATGGGAACGTGTTTTGGTAAACATATTGTACGTAACTAGTTGGTACAGGAAAGTAAATAATGAGTTACAGTGTGAATTGAAAGAGATAATTATACAAATGCTCTATAAAAACTGCCTCCGTGGCCGAACGGTTACCATGCTTGACTGCCACGCAGAGGTCCCAGGTTCGATTCCCGGGCCGGGAGAAATATTTGTATGGCCTACATTTATTTCTCTCGTGAGTTTGAGTGTAATTTGTGGTTGTTTCTGTTTGTGTCGATGGCATCCGCATTAGGAAATTTTATATTTTCATAATATAACTGCCGCCGTGGCCGAACAGCTACCATGCTGGACTGCGACGCAGAGGTCCCCAGGTTCGATTCCCGGGCCAGAAGAAATATTTATGTGTGGCCTACATTTATTTACCTCGTGAGTTTGGGTGTAATTTGTGGTTGTCTATGTATTTGTCGATGGCACCCGCGATACAGGTCTTCCCTAGTGCGGGGCTATGAGTGTATATGTTATATTACTATTATTATTATATTTTCTGCATTTAAGTGAACAATTTCCTAAGTATGTCAGTAACCATAATTAATAATTCACTTAAGTAAGTAGGTACTGAACAAAACACATCGAATGCATAGTGCATTCTACATTGCTCCTACACAGCTCTATACATTAAAGGGATTGTTTATCTCTTTTCAGTTATTTTTAATGATTTTTTATATATAACTTTTTTTGCTATTTTTTTGTTTTCGCATTTTTAAATAATTTACTTTATTACATGATTATTTCTTGGTTTTCAATATTCACATGAACCATTACTCTTCCAAATTTATTTGGCGTACCGCATTGGAGTGGCATTCCCTACAGAGTTAATCCCTGAACGCTGTAACTTGGGCCTTATCAAAGCGAGAGTGAATAGGCACTATATAAGTGGTGGTTTAGCAGTAGTAGAGCTCCTTGTGAAAGAGTTCGTCCAGGGAAATATTGCCACCTTATCCTATTTCTGTAGCCAAGCAGTACAGTGAGCATTTCTGCGTTTCGGTTTTGAAGAGTAAGTGTGCTGACGAAATTACAGGCACATGGGACTTGTCAACTTATGTCTCAGAGTGACAGGCGCAGTGGCATCTCGCCCCGAGCATCATCATTATGGTAAGCAAATAAATATATTTTCTTTCTTTCTTCTTTCTTTCTTTTCTTTCATATCTTTGCGATTTACAGCTCTGAGCGGCACTACAACTGTCATGGACAGGAGTGTAATTTAGATGCAATCCCATCGTCGACCTCATTGTCAGTTTCTATCTAATAAAATGAATGTCAAGTGCGCACTTTTTTAAGATACCAAATGACGGAACAAATCGTGCACCTGATAGTAAGCGACACATCCTATAGCAGTTTCAGTATCCTTCTAAGATACCAAATGACGGGACAAATCGTGCACCTGATAGTAAGCGACACATCCTATAGCAGTTTCAGTATCACTCAGAGCTTTAAATCGCAAAGATCTGAGGGGCACTGCCACTGCGCCCGCCACGAGACATAAGTTGTCAAGTCTTTTGTGCCTGTAATTTCACCAGCATCCTTACCCTTCAAAACCGGAACGCAGTACTGCTCACATTATTGCTTGTTGGCAGAAATAGGTAAGGTGACAGTACTTCCCTGGACGAACTCTTTCACAAGGAACTCCACTGCTACAAAACGACTACCAAAAACCTACGTAATTAAGTTTCACTTTAACTACTACAGATTTTAATTAAAAGATCCGATGAAGGGCATAGAAGTGCAAACGCAGAATATAGACAACCGAATTAGGCAAATATATACTGTAAAAAGTTAGACAGTATATGGCATTAGCTTCGTTGTAAATAGCGCAGATGGAGTCAAAGTTGAGCAAGGGAAAACGGAGCAAGCAATAACCAAGTAAACTCATATATAACTAAATAAATTAAAGGAAGGGAAGGATGGAAATAGAATTACTCGAATTTGGGCTCTCTTTGAACGAGGGAAATGATATGTAAAAATTGAATGTTCCAATCAATCAGTTTATTTTGGGCATCAAAGAACAAGCCTATTTTAGATTAAGTCAGTGCAAATGTGAATATATCGTATAAAATTGGTTGATCATATCAATCTAATAGACTAACTAGATAATCACACTCATCTCAAACCATCTAGGCTTCAACAACCGTGATTGTGTCTGTAAACACAAACTTAGAACATCCAAACCAAATTCAATTTTAAAACGTTCGTTTCTTAAGTTGATCTTACCGACAATCGAATCAGATACCTAATCATCTAGTGCTAATGGCGCTGAATGTAAAGCTACAGGTTTTTTGAAGACCTTCCGTGGTCAAAATATGCTCACAGTACATACTACAATATACATATTACTACGTGTACATCAAGATATGAAGTTAATAATCAGAGTTTTTCAAACCAACCAACGTTTCAGACCTTTTACAAGTTCCATGGTTACGGCTATGCTAACTATGGGATCTGTAAAGGTCCCGAAACGTTAACGTGTTTGAAAAAACAAATAAACACGATTTAGATACAAAAAAATATTTAAATTCCTTTTTTTTTCCTTTTTGTAATACCAAGTCACGGGACGAACAAGTCGTGCGCCTGGTGGTGAGCGACACGCCTATACATAACAGTTGCAGTGCCACTCACAGCTTTAAATCGCAAAGATCTGAGAGTCACTGCCACTACGCCCGATACCCTGAGACGTAAGTTGACAATTCCAATGCGCCTGTAATTTCACTAGCACCCTTTGCCTTCTAAACCGGAACGCAGTTACACTTACATTACTGCTTGCCGGCAGAAATTAATAATGTGGCAGTATTGGCTTAGACAAACCCTTTCACAATGAGCTCAACTACTATTAAATGTAAAACCATTGTGCAAACATAAGAACTCGGATAAATCAGAGTCTCACAACTTTCGATAGGAAACACGGATGAAGACATTCCTCAAGTTTTAAATCGCAAATTTTCGGTTAACGTGTCTAACGTAGCGGTGTATTAATAAAGTGTACCTACCTGCACAATAAGTAACACCGAGGCAATTTCCGAACTGAACAAATTCCGGTCAACTTTTTATCGTTTATTGTGGCCACTAACTTAAGTTACGTGTCAACAATGTCACGCAACTTCTGACTGCCCTTAACTTGAAAAACGGTACTTGATTATTGCTTCTCACCATAATACACTTAAGCTGGTATAGCATGACCGGATTTTTATTTGTGAAGGAAATAAATAGCACTTAAGGAAAATATCACGATGGCAGTTTTGAGTTGTGTTGTTTTACTAGAGGCATAATTTTTTTATTACTACCTATAATATTATTAAGGTTCTTTTCATAATGTTCAGCATAGGTAAAGATGTGATAAAAGAAACATAAAGAAATACCAACAGTTTTTTAAACTTTGAGGTTAGCTTTGTACTTTTTTTTGTAAGAAAACTTTAACTCTGTAATTATAATAAAATATTATAATGTGTTCATTTTCTATAATTAACGATAAATTCGTTCGTGTTTTTAGGGTTCAAACAGTCGTATTCGTGAATTTAGGTTTCATGCTTACGCAAGTAAAGAACAACTATTACACACGCTAGAAGTACTATTTATTTTTTCTCCTCTATGTAGGTCACGGTTGTAGCCTTTCATTTTTAGTTGCTCTTTAGTTTCACGTCTGCATTTTCGGCATCAGCTCTAATGTGAATTGCATCCGAGGTATTTTAAAACTACGGCGTGCACAGTAACTTCGTCGTGCTTAAAATAAAATGAAATCGATAACTTTGACTTTACACAACCTCAAATGGCTTTGTTTGATTTTGCATATATGGAAAAAATATATTGTAATATTGAGGATATACACCGATTACTATATGGTGTAAAAACATGATTCCTCAAAACTTTCACTATAGAAAAAAAACACAAACTTACCTCGAAATTTTACAAGAAAACCGCTGTTATTCAATAGGTATTTTACATATACCAATGATTTTCTTTTTAACCGACTTCAAAAAAGGAGGAGGTTCTCAATTCTACTGTATTTTCTTTTTTCTTTTTTTTTGTATGTATGTTACGCGATAACTCCGGTATTTGTGAACCGATTTTCATGATTCTTTTGTTTGTTGGAAAGAGGGTACTTCCATACTGGTCCCATTTCATTTTGAAGAAAATCATCCACCTTTACGGGTGACTGTTCACGTATGAAGATTCATTTTTATAAATAGCGCCTAACTTTAATTTAGGAGCAATTATTTTAATGGTAATTGTGCTATTTCTCCAATTCAAGGCGTTTTCCTCTCAATATACTTTGAGTAGTGAGAACCGATTATCATTATCTACAGTGTCAAGTCCTATATAGTGACGAACTATCCCCATTTCAATAAAACTCAGCAAACAGACGTATTTCCACGTACTTTTGAGGTCGGTTTTTTTAGTACTCCGTACTGATATAATTATATCAACTGAACTAAATAGAACACGTATACTATACGATATACATCTTTCAAATGCCTTTAACTGTGATTGTAAAAAAAATAAATTCGGAAATAAAGCCAGTGTCCCTTGTCGCACGCGACCTAAGCAAAATAAAGTAGAGGAAACGTTATAAAAATGCAAAATATTAAGTTTTTATTGAATATCACGGCTGAGTGAAGAGAAATTTTCATAGATTTCTCAAACATGGCGCTTCGGCAAAAAAATCCTAAAAAATAACGAAGATCTGCAACCTGTAAATTTTACGAATTTCTATATTCGTAAAATTTATTGGTTCATTCCGTAGTTTAGTTGGGAGAGCATCAACCACTGTATGGCAAGGCCGGTGTTTCCAGCAAAGCTTCACACCACAGTTTTTTAACTGGCTCCGTGGTCGAACGGTTACCATACTGGACTGCCATATAGAAATATTTAAGTCTACATTTATTTATCTCGTTAGTTTGGGCGTAATTTGTGGTTGTCTACCTACGTGTGTGCCTATGGCACCTGCGATACAGGGTTTCCCTAGTGCGGGACTATGAGTGTGTAAAAAAAATACTATCATTCATTAAATTGAGTACTACTGCTTTCGGTAGTTGAGTGGTTAGTATGGGGCTTGATGAGGAGGTCTCTCGTTCGAGTCACGGTAGTATCAGGTTTTTTTCGACTCTAAGTCGCATTTTTGTTTAAACAAACCCACGGTTCATGCTTTTTACAGGTTCCACAGTCACGGCTCGATTCCAAAGTATAGCAATCGCGAAAAACTAAAAAAAGGTATATACAGAGTGTCAGGTTAGCCTTCAACGGGCACAGGTTATCCATGACAATTTTCTAACCTTTAAAAAAAATACTTCGCGATCTTTTAAAGGACTACATTAGTATTGCAAATCTAATAAGAAAAAAGTAAGCCTTGAAAAAATACGCTCTCTTAAACAATTGCTTCAACAATAAATTGAACTTTAAAACTTCCACTTCAACTGCTTAACACAGTATACATTTTCATAATGTTGACTCTTTGTAATCTATATTCCTTGAAATACGCCTTTGAACTCCACAGCTCAAATAATAACAGCAACTTGTCTGCATGCTTCAAAACTTTTCTTTTAATATTGTCACGGTTAGCTATCGAACTGGGTCGAAGCTAAGTCTATTTATTAGGTCAGGTCAATGTTCTACATATTTACAACAAAATACGTTTAAAACAACTTGAATGACACGCTTGTTTTTAAACAATACTTAATGGAATACGACAGCCAGCCGGTTTTTCATGGCATTTGAGTTTGAACCATAAAGGCAAATTACGATAGAAATACATCGAGAATCTCGGAGGCGGAGAAACCCAATGGTTAATACCGTGGACGCTGGACGAGAAGGTCCTGGATTCGATTCCTAGTAGGACCAATTTGGGAAACTTAACTTTTCTAAAATGGTTCTAGTCTGAGTGTTCTGCGAAGTGCCTCATAGTGGTTTCCGTTGCTCTGACCGTCATAGCACAGGGCTAAAGTCAAAGTCAAAATACCATTTTGTTTCTGTACAAATCCAAGTGTCTTATAGGTACTATCTATTTATTATACTAATACGAAAATTATGATTTACAAATGTCAGTAAACAATATCATCTCTAATTATTCAAAAACGGGCATTCATTTTGAAGATTCATTCATTCATTTTGATCAGCGATTAGTATTATGATCGATAGATGAGACTCGGCTTCAATCCCTGTAAGACTTTCCGATCGAAATTGCTTGCGATTTAGGTGTTCTGGGTACTGTCCCTGTAGTCGATTACGGTGCTTTGGTACTCATATTACCGGGAATCCCTTAATTTAAGATCAGATTTTTTGAGGTCCTCGTCTCAATCATGGCATAAAAGAAGATAGGTGGTATTCCCCGGTAATGGGTCAGTAGGCCGGGATCAGGGACAAGCAAACGGCACGTGCCATATCAAGTACCGTTTTATCCATTTGTGGTGAAAGCAACATGCCATAGAAATCCAACCGCCTCAACTTGTTAGCGAGGCTGACTGAAATTAATCCGTTTACGGGCAAAACAATTGGGTTTATTTCAGTAAAGGCCTCACCCCGCATGCCAGATCGAGGTATTTTTTGGTTTCGGCTTTCACTGGACCCTCGTCATGTGAGATGGTAATGTCCACAAGAAATACCCTCAATTGCGACAGATCTAATATCATAATGTTAGACTTATTATTATTATCTATTGCTTTCTACTCAAAGCTCAATTTACATTATCGCGGAAAGGAATGGAAGTGAATTTTTGTGAAAAAAGTGCACATACCATGACGTTATGTCAATTGTGTAACGTACAAACTTTATTGTATTGTATTTATTTTATTGTATCTCAATACGATAGCTGCGGGAATTCCCGAGACTGAGCAAGAATTCTCCAAAAGACGCGCGACCTGTTTTTTAGTTCGTATTTAGTTTGTATCAGGGTTGTTGCTGATACAAGTTTTTTACACATCTGCGGATGTGTAAAAAACTTGCGAATGCTGGTTTTATGTATTTAGAAAAAACGCGAAAACCTTACTGAATCTATCTACATGAAAAAGCTTTCTATTTTCTTTGGTATTGGATTAAAATATGATTTTAATAGTTTTGTGACATTTATTAACAAAATAAACAATCTGTCTAGCTTAATCGTAGTAGAATTTTATTAAAGTTATATTTGAAAAACAACAGTTCAGCCGCTTTTTCGGTTCACAGGTTTGTAAATTATTCCAGCGTGCCGTTTAGATCATGTCACGACTCGAACATCTGAAGTAATCCGCATAATAATAATGTTTATTCTTTTTAAAAAAAACTATAGATTTTATTTAACAGAATTGCAAAAAAACACATAAGAAATATTAGATGTATCGTTTGTGTATAAGTGGATTTTGTATGTATATGTGGCCTAATTCGGTTATACTTTTTGCAATCAGTTCCAACTTTATAGTTAGGAAATAAGTAGTTTTTTCTTTTCTTTTTTATTATATATAAATAAGTTTGTTTGATAGTTGAATGGTGTTTGCATACATAACATAATATTATCAATAAATTATAAATAAATTAACAATAGGTATAGATATAGTTAAGCATCACACATTTTGTCGCATCATAAATTCATTGTACGCATATTGCGAATTTAAATAAGTCAATGTTTTTATAGTATTAGTTTAGTGCGCCTGTGACGCACTCCCTGGGCTCCGCATAATACCAGCGACGTGGCTGTTCTCAGCCACGGCACATGCTGAGCGGTGCCCATTCAGTATCAGTAATTTTAGTTTTAATTTATTTTTATGTACATACAATGCGGATGCTAATGCGGATGCTGATATTCGCGATATTGATTTGTATATTATACAATAAACACAAAGTTCATTATATTATAGATAGTTAAAAAAATTCACTCCCATTCCGTTTCGCAGTATAATATAAATTGAGCCTTGCCTGTCATATGGAAAAAAATGAAAAATTCTATTTTATTATTCTTAATACTAGCAGTTTACTTAAATGAGAATAAATATCGGTCAGTTTTTTTCACGTTAATCTGAAATTGAGGCGGATTAGTGGAGAAAGGTTTTTTTTAAAAAGAAGAGAGGCATTGAGCTGTAACCGCCGGGAATCCGGCGCTCTAATGAGGCGCAGTCACGAATCTGACGTGATGCGATGTTCGCTCTCATAGCGACGGTCTCAATTTAAGTAAATTGTAAGGAATATAACAATGCAACAAGAATATATTGGGTTTATCCCGAATATTTTGTTTTCGTCACGTATTTATATACGCAAATAGGGAAGTGCTTAGAGGAACTTTTCGAACTGTGGCCACCGTGACATTTCCACCATTGCATTTCCCACCAAAGGAGTAAAACCATCCCCACATCCTTAATGCTTGGCATTTTAAGACCACACATTACGTTCATTCCTTCCCCTAACCTGCAAGATGTGGAATGGTCTCCCTCAATTACGTGGTCTCAAACAATGGAATTCACTGTACCATGACTATCTGGAAAGTGAATACCGGTACTCACCGGAATTCGCTCTAAAGCATTATCCAGAACACCCAGAAAAGAACTAATAAAAAAAGTTGTTGCACAAGTTGGTCTATCGGGAATCGAATCCAGTGCCAACAGTGCAAACCTGTGAGCACTAAAGATCACCTACTATAATTTAATAACCTTATTATTCAGAGGCAGTGAACGTAAAATGTCGTTCCAAATATTTACCTTATAACTAAACAGTTAAGGTAAGCTTTTAATAGATAATGATTACTTAAGTACGATTACGATATTCTGATACCAACATATATATTGAGTTGATTGTGTTTTTAATTTTTTCATTCTTTAATTTTATCATCAATTTTTTTATTTTTTTTTATAATTTTCGATGTTAGTAGCCTGCGTTAGTGTTAAGTAAATATTGTTATTGCTTATAGTCAATGTTGTGCATATCTGTAGTGAGTAATAACATCGGACCATGACTTAGAATATAATTAATCTGTAAAATTTAATAATGTATTACCTGTTGATGTGCCTAAATAAATAAATAAATAAATAAAAACATATAACCAAGAAAAACATATGATGCTTCTCGAATAAGACTGCGATGTTTTAACCGTGTATTAATTAAATGAACCTTACATCCAATGATCAAAGGTAAACTTTTCATGTAGTAGCGAGAAAATTACATTGTCTCATTGTCTAGGAAAGAAGGAAATCAATTAGGTGTTAACAATGTTGCAATAAAAAAAGAGCTAAGCTGTAGCCACATTGGGGCAACAGGCGCCATTTTTTTTTATAATAACAAGTGACGGGACACACAAATCGTGCGCCAGGTGGTAAGCGACACGCCTGTCCATAATAGGTGCAGTGCTACTCAGAGCTTTAAATCGCAAAGATCTTAGAGGTACTGCCAATGCATCTGTCACCTTCAGACATAAGCTGATAAGTCCCATGAGTCTGTAATTTCACCAACATCCTTTCCAAACCGGAACGCAATAATGCTTACAAGGAGCTCTACTGCCACTAAACGCTGTTTCGTATCCAGTCGGATCGACGGCAATTTTTTTTTGAGTTCTTCGGCCTTTGTATCAACAATGATAGCAAACCAGTGGAGTTTTTGCACAAAACACAGATAAATATCATGGTAATAAAAACATCATGATATTCATTAAAAAAAATTATATACATATTGAAAGCCCCTTTCCATAATTGTCAGAACTGTTGTTATTACGACGTAGTCTATTAGTATACGAGCAAAAGAGCGTGATACTATAATCAATGGTTTATTGATTTTTGCCAGTTATGCTAAACAGTCTTGCAGTTGCAGAAAATTAATCTATTAAATTATTAATGGGTAACGAAATATGGGGACGCACGAAAGGAGCCTCACCGCACGACGTACACATTCCTTTCCTGTATGTCTGGCGCATAAGCCTCAGAACCGACGACCGGTGGAGGAAAAGAGTGCTAGAGTGGAGACCAAGGACCGGTACCAGAAGCGTAGGCCGCCAGAAGGCTAGATGGACGGACGATATAATGAAGGTAACCCAAAAGACCTGGATGCAAATGGCCCAAGATCGAAAAAAATGGCGTGCTAATGAAGAGGCTTACACTCAGCTGTGGGTAACTAAAGGCTGAAAAAGAAGAAGAATATGTCTAGTGTACCCTGGACAACAGTCGCCGACCACATTACGTCAATTAGCAAATCCTTCCACCACGATGACAAGCATTACTGTATATGCCATCGACACGATGAGAAGAATGAGAAATCCCATCATATTAAAAAATGTGTCATACCAATCTTGGCAAAACAAGTGACGATTACGCCTGACCCCAAAAATTAATAAAAGAATCCACGTCTTTTGTATTGGTTTTCTTAAGTAGCGTTAAGCATACTTTAGTTGTTCAAGGAAAATCAATATTAAATACAAAGAAAGATTACGTATTCCTTTCTTGGCGATTGCGATGACTTCGAGACCAAATTAATTGGAGCTGGTTAAGAAGGTCCCGGTTTGAATTCCCGGTATTTGGAAAATGTACTTTTCCAAAAATACTTTTCCAAGTTTATTCTGGGTAATACCCTGAGGTGAATTATGTTCATCTGGTACACATAGTACAGGAAATTGGATCTCAAGATACATTTTGCACTTGTTATTGAAATTGACCCAAATAATTATCATTACTGACTGACCTAGAAATCCATGTTAGCACACCCACGTGATGTATTAAAGAAACATGTTATACCTAGTTTTGTCTGTTGAAGCCTATGTGAGTAAATATATAATATCTTCAATAAGTTTGTATAAAACGCAAAGCTCCCGAGTTCGAGTCGATAGAAATATCTGTACGGCTTACATTTATTTTTCTCGTGAGTTTAGGTGTAATTTGTAATTAGGTGTAGTTTGTCTATATGTGTGTCCATGGCACCTGCGAGACATGGTATCCCTAATGAGTGTATGCGTTATTAATTTATTTATTTTTGTGACATGGCAACTTCTATGCAACCTGTGTTTTCACAAATAAATTATCTATGATTTCCAAATTTGAGACTACGTATATTATTTCCACAAAACTCAAACCGTATTTCAGTCGAACTAAAACGTATTCATAGTAAATCTCATTTAACAGTCCAACCTTTATAAAATTGTAAATCTTTCTTGTGATCTTTTTATATTAACAAAGATCACGATTGTTACTAATGAAGTTATCTATTATCATTAGATTTAAATGTGTTTGTGAGCTACGCATAAATCACTACACAGTCGAGCCTCAACCTTGAGTAAATTTGCGAAAACCACGTTCCTCATTTTGTATTATGTGCGTATGTCCTGTGTAAAGGAAATTACTCGCAAGATTCGAAAAGGAAGGCTTCGGGAAATCTTGTTGACTTTTTTTCATCCCTTTGTAGATTCGATCTTTTTGACTATTCAAAGGTCAAATTTATTCTCTAACTGAAAAGGTATGATGTGGATATCTCAAATATTCGCAGGAAGCTTTTTTACTTATATAACTATTTATTTATGTTTTACAAGTGAATGTCAGATTAGGTTTTTTTCTACTTTTTCTTTTTTTTTCTTCGGGTGTCATTTATGGTAAACAAACAAATGTATTTTCCTTCTTCTTGTCTTTAAACGTTACACTCCTATATTTATAATGGTGAACGGCAGTGAGTGGAATTCCCTGCCTGCAGACTTAGGGCCGTATTCCAGAAGTATTGCAGTGAGCACTGAAAATCATACTCAAGGCCTTGCCATTAGGGTCATATTCCCAGTGCTTGAAATCATACTCAAGTCTGCTCAAATCCTGACTTGAGCATTGAGTAGAGTTCTGGAATACGAGCATTATTCCCTGAACACTACAACTTGTGCGTTTTCAAAGCGAAAGTGAATATAGAGTTCTTAGGTTTTCGCGATTGTTACACATAGGAAATGAAAAAATATTTTTTCAGATTTAAATCGCGTATGTTTGTTTTTTTCAAACAAACCGAAACGAAAACGAAACGACAGTGAATAGGCAATATTTAGGTGTGCATGCTCCATCGTCGGCCTCATCGTCACTTTCTATCAGATGAGTTGGAGGTCAAATGCGCACTTATTTTATCATAAGAATAGGTTATGAAATAATTCCAAATGTGAATTGGTTTGATTATTCTGGGTAGCGCCCTGAAGTGAATTCCGTTACTCTGGTACAAGGAGAAATCACTAACTTTTAGTTAGTCACAATTTTGTCGCTCTAGCTAGCTTGGGTTCGATTTCTATCTACAAAAACATACTCTTGTTTATGGTACTAAGTGATGTAATGAACAAGTCGTGCGCCTGGTGGTAAGTGACACGCCTGTTGGAGTACCGCTCAGAGCTTAAATCGCACTGTCACTGCACCCATCACCCAGAGACACAAGTTGAAAGGTCCTTGTGCCTTACTTCAAAGCCGACACCGATGAAACTGATAGGTTTAATGTTAAGGCAGTACGTCACGGGACGAACTCTTTCACAATGAGTTCTACTGTTTCTACCTATAGCTTAGAATGTGGTCCATTTGGTACTGTTCTGAGTGGTGTCCCCAGATCGAATTCTTAGGTTTTCGCGATTGTTACACATAGGAAATGAAACTATTTTTCCGGAATTAAATCGCGTATATTTGTATTAGTATTTCCTCTAACGAAAAATCCCAAACAGACATAAGACTGCAGTACTAATTAATATGTTTTAATTTATTCTAATTTCTATTATTAATTAATAATAAATTAAACTTAATAAAAATTCATTCAATAAAATAATTTGTACAGCGTAACGTACGGTAAATTGAAATGTTTCTTTGCAAAATTAAAATTAAGCTATTTAATTAATAACTTTTATAGTGAAAAAATAGGGTGGTTTGCATTAATATTAGACATAACTGATTGATGACTGTACCACCTCAGTCAACCGTGACCATGGGACCTATAAAAGGCGCGAAACATCGGTTTGTTTGAAAAAACAAATATAAGCAATTTAAATCCGGAAAAATAGTTTCATTTCCCAGGTGTGCCTAGAGTTTATTTCTCTACTGTAAATCTCATAATACAGAATTTTAAAAAACTTCATTGAAACTAGGTAATTTTTGTGATAACCTCTCATTATTATTGTGACTTTTTATATTATACATAAGCGAACACATTCCTTAATCTTTACTACCTACTTCGAATATTGAAGTTAACGAAAAACATTTTTCATATAATACTGGAGGTACCCATATATGTATCTCTTGACATATCAATTTTTCTTCCTTATCTATCGAAAGACGGCTAAAGAAGGAATTTATGTTGCGCTGTCCCGTCAATGGAATTGCCTATAACAACATAATTATTAGTTTAAAGATACACCTTGAGCCGAAAGTTACGTTTCATTATCTGAAAAGTTATATTTCTGCTGCCAAAGTTACATTTTGGTTTATTGTCAAAAATTTGAAGTATACATATATTTAGATACGCCTATATCCTAAACACTAAGAAACTAATTATGTTCAAGAAATGTCAAGGTTTAACCAGTACTTAATAAATTATATTTTCTATGCGCCATGTGTGTGTTAGTAACTTAGAAATATCATTTATTTAAGATAACAGATATAAAAATACGTAAGCTAATTGATTAAAATTTAAAAATTCTTAGTCGATCGAGTTTTCGGGTTTAGCTTCAAAAATAGAATTACCACTATCGAAAGAATTATCGTTCTGAATATGGATACATTGTTTATATTACGTAAACTATAAAGTCAAAATAAAAATTTGTAATAAAAAATTTTTTTTAATGTCTAAAACCGCTATTTTAGTCAAAGAAAACTCCCGACCCGAAAAATATTACAAGAAGATTTAATTCCCTTTCTTGTCCAATATCCGAACAATATTGGCATATATCTGCTAAATGACAACGTCGTAATATAAATGCCATTCTTAATATTTGCTTTCGTAATATTTGAACGTAATAGTAGAGCGCTATTCACATATTTTTCAACTTATAACTTAATAATAACAATTCATCATCAAGCCATATACGTTTATGCTATGCCATGACATAAACATAATAGGACTTTGTTATAAGGACAGGGTCATATCATAATAGGCCTAATTGTCCAGTTCAGTCACAGGGCATTAATTACGAGCCTTCAAGAATCGATCATCAATCACATCCACGCCCCGCGCACCTCTTCACCTTCCCTTGCCCACGTATCGGTCTAGAATAACCATTATCACAGCTTTCATCTTGTCGTACCTTATAATTCTGTGGGTTATGAAAATTTGAGACATGGTTATTTCATGATGTGAAATGTGTCCAACGTTTTTGCAATTAAGTTGTAATAACAAGAGTTTAACCCAGTTAGGGTTTATATTTCCAAATTTTCACGTGTAACACAATTTCTGTTTAGTTTAGTGTAGACACACAGACACACATGCACGCACGCACGCACATATGGACACACACACACACACACACACACACACACACACACCCAGGCACGCACGCACGCACGAATACAAACATACGCACCCAAATACACAATGTACACGCAGCCGTGTCGAATCTAATTGATCATCAAGGTTTACCTAACTGATTCCGACGTTGTGTACGAGTAAACTCTTACTTATAATGCGTGAGACAGATTTTCATTAAATTACAAAACAAAACATTATCCGTACAACAAATATAAAATATTACAAAGAAGTTCTATGGTTTAAATGAACACAAATTTGCAACTATGTTTTTTTATACCGTGAAAGACAATCGTAAATATGTTACTTTAGGATTTTCCGGAAGGAGTAAAAGAAAAAGTGGATTATTCTAAACGGATGGGTAAACAGGACCTCGTGTTTTTCCTTTGCATCTGGAGCCTGACGTTTTAATGAAAAATGATGTCTGTTGTTTTTACTGCACAATTCTCGTGTATTTTCTCTTTGTCAGTCTTTCCACAATTTATTAAAAAAGAAATAGCAATAAAAAAGATCGTTTAAACGTAGAATTTGTAGTTTATTAATACTTCTAATCTAAAACATATTCCAATTTAACCACTGTAACAGAGTTATATCACAGAGGCATTGAAATCCTCAGTAAAGTGAAACGTGTCGTCTTAATTAATTTGCGAGAAAGTGAGCAATTAATTTCGAAATTGGCAACTAATTTACACGCATAACAAAAAGCAAACAGCGCAATATTATGTGACTGACGTTCATGAGCGATTGTCGTCCATTTTGACCTCATTCCAAACACACCCCTAGTTCTAGCTGATAACGGGCAAAATACAAATGTATCCAATCGCCGAATAGCTAGAAATATAAAACGATAAAATGTAGTGAAGTTTCTTAGACTATAAATTAAAGAAAAAAGAATATTGTTCATCGGGAATTTATACCGAAGTTTGAAAAACCACTGAATATGCATAATCTACCTTGGCTTTTTTCGGGTAATTTTCCTTCTTTTCGGGTAGACGAGATAAAATTCGATAGACAGTGATTCTCAATTTATGTAATTATCAGAATTTATGTCGGCATGTTCAAGTTTCAAAGTTTTCAAATTAAAGATTAGCTTTAGAAAGATAACGACAAGTAAATCTTTCATTGATTAGAACATGATACTACATTCAAAGGTAAAAGTTGAAAAATTAAACCGTGGTAGCCTAATGACGTAATCTACCGCCTCTCAAGCCGAGGCTGTGGGTTCGAGTTACAGCTAGCACCTCTGACTTTCTCGGAGTTTATGTGCGAAATTCAATTTAAAATTTACCATGAACTTGTCAGAGAAGGAAAATATCGTGATGAAACCTGCATGTCGAAGAAGGTTCACAACTCTCTGGAAACGTGTGATGCCCGAAATCCACATTGGGCCAGCGTGGCGAACTTTGGTATAAACCCTCGCTTGATATGACACCCCTGCTCAGTTGTGGAACGTGTAAATGGGTTGCTGATGATGATGATAAAAAATAAATCTTCCTTAAAATTTTTTTCGTCAAGAATCCGTATACAAGTTTAAAGATTTTCGTGGTTAATCACTAAACAATTACTGCTATACTCGTGAACATATTGACAGTAACGCTAAAAAACGTTGAATTATGATAACTACTTTCATAATATGATTCACTGTCCACATATACCAGAACACAATTGAAGTCATTATTTTTAAATTTAAAAAACGAATGACTTTGTATATCTTATAGAATAACGTTTTCTGATTTCAAACTTTCTGATATACGTGGACTGGTTCATATTATTATGAACATAGTTATCATAACTCAACCTTTTTTAAGTCTTCTTCCCAATATGACTATAGGTATAGTTACATGGTTTCATACACGGTAAAACTTTTCAAAAAACTACGACTTTTATTTTTTTGATTTTTATTGAATATCACGATGATTTAATGTAATGTCACGAAGTTTATGATATTCATTTATTTTTTGTAAAATTACTACACTAATTTATTACAATTATTAATACAAATTTCGAACACTAAGAAAAATTCTAACGAAACTCGAACCTGCGTCTGCATGCCAAACTAGTAGGTTCTCAGTTCTAATGTATTTTTTATAACTATATTTTTTTAATTGTGAACCAATTTTAATGATTTTTGTTTTGTTGGAAAGAATGATGAATCCGGTTTCGCGCACTTTCCGGTAACCGATTTCAATAAAACTTGGCAATCAGATGTAATACCACGAACTTTTGTGGTCGCTTTTTTTAGTACTCTGTCCTGAGATTATTATTTTGTTTTTCTTTTTACTTTTAAAATATATTAATTTTAAACGAGTATTATAATCATAGCACATCAAATGAATGTTTCATTGCGTTTGAGGCTTCATAATTACAAAACACACTTGCCTGGCTAACAACGCGCCCACGAAACGTAGTCTCACGTTGCTTAATTGTCTAGTCGTTAAGGTCCAGGATGCTGACATCTTTTGTGATAGCATTAGCAAAGTAATTTATAAGGCAAACTAAAGCTAAAAAAACAACATCTGTTAAAAACATTTTACTCGGAAATTTAATGGAGTTAATTAAACTTTCTATTTATATACAGATTTCCATGATTTCAACAGAAAACATTTTTATTTTAACTTAAATTACAAATTCCGATATAATTCTCTTTGAACCTTGTTTCGTAGAATAACTCTTTTACGCTGAACCTTTTTCATTATTACCAGCTCATTATTATTTCATATTAACTGGTGCAACTTCGTCTGCATAGAATTAATATTTCGAGAAGCCTACTGTACTATATTAATTTTCATGGTTTTAATTGTTATCTTTACAGAGTATCATCCGCTTTTTCACCCTCTTTAACATTATTTTTGTGACAAAAATTAGCCCATGTCCTTTTCCTATGTCTCACCTAACTTTATGCCAAAAATCGTTGGAAAACGTAAGAGACAGAGTTACTTTCGCATTTATAATATAGGTTTGTATTAGACATTGGCTGACCCCACGCGGAATCTCGCTACAGTTTTACAAATTCCTTTAAGAAACGTGTTTTTCTACTCTGTATGAGAATAGGAGTGATTTCTAAGTCTAGCACGTATATGTTAATGTTTAGTTTCACTTTTTGATTCCCATACCCCTATTACTCAACATCTCTTAAGTCTAGTATTAAGTGCTTGTCGTCTGAGATGTCACTCAGATCTCAGTCGTGTCGTGCGCCTGGTTGTAAGCGACACGTCTATCTATAACAATTGCAGTGCCACTCAAGGATTTGTATCGCAAAGATTTTATTGCGCCCGTCACTCTGAGACATAAGTTGACAAGTTCCATCTGCCTGTAATTTCACTAGCACCCTTACCCTTCGAAACTAATGTAATGTTCACTTTACTGCTTGGTCATAGTAAGTATATGAGCATGTTATAATAATAACGTACACACTCAACATAGCCCCGCACCAGGGAAAAACCCTGTGTCGCGGGTGCCATGGACTCACACCATAGACAATCACAAGTTACATCCAAACTGACGAGAGAAATAAATGTAGGCCATACAAATATTTCTATCGGCCCGGGAATTGAGCCTGAGACCTCTGCGTGGCAGTCCGGCATGGTAACCGTTAAAGGCAGGAGGCAGTTAAAGATCTTAGGGGATCTGCTTTTTCGTAGTTTGGCGTACAATATGACAATAATAGCAAATGAATATTGTGTACATTTTCTTACATTTTTCACAACTTCGATCTTCTCGCATAATAAATTAATAATTGTTTCCAAGGTGATTTTCCTTCCTTACACAAAAAAAAACCTTCTGCGTATTCCAGCACTTACTAAAGCAGTATCTATTTTTTTACGGTTTAGGCGTACTATATATTTTTTACAGTGCAAATTTTCAGTTAAAAATCGTAAAATATAACGTTTGCAGACAAAAATGTAACTTTTCGTTAGCAGTGGGTAGTATAAATGGGTTGATGTTAGTGTTGAATATTTATTTTTCCTATGTAATTCACGGATATCATTTAGGAATATATTTTAAACACACCGGATAACATAATTTAATATTAGGCTTCAAAATGAAGTATCCGGGTCAATATATAATTGTCAAATCATGAGAAGTAGGTCACGAACCTATTAAATAAATAGGCGAAAAGATTTGGACGATGTCAAACTAGGAGATAGGCAATAATTTATTCAGTCGATTACTACGGTATTTCGAGGCGTATTGATAGGGTAACAAAAATTATTTTATAACGGATTAGGTACAACTATAACATGAATTCTGAAAAATAAGCAAAACCTAAACTGGAAAGAATAATTACAAATTAAATGGTAACTTTTTTAAAGTTCCTTGAGAAAGAGTTCGTCCAGAGAAGTACTTACCTATTTCTGCCGACAAACAGTAATGTAAGCATTTGAAAGGTAAGGGTGCTGGTGAAATTGCAGGTACATGGCATTTGACAACTTTTTTTTCAGGGTGACGAGCGTAGTGGCAGCATCCCTTCGATCTTTGAGATTCAAAGCTCTGAGTGGCACTGCAACTGTTCGTCCCATGACTTAGTAACATAAAAATATGTTACAGTAGTTTTCCCATGCCACCACTAGTGGAAAAATCTTAAGTACAACAAACTCTACAAATCAATATGGTTTGATAAATTAAAAAAAAATCTTTACTCAATTATCAAATATGGAAGGCGATTGTAGTCCGAAATTGCTGGAGCTTCAATCAAATAACCTTCCGTTAACAAGGGGTTAATGGAAGACAGAATTCGATCCGTATACGACACAATGGTGTTGTTATGCCTATACGGAGAATTGACAATCTTTCTAAAGTGTTTTTTTATGATACCAACACACACAGGTAACAGGACGAACAAATCGTGCACCTGGTGGTAGAGCCACATGCCTGTACGTAGCAGTTGCCAATGCTGTTAAATGGCAAAGATACATAAGTTGACAAGTCCCAGGTGCCTATAATTTCACTAGCAAACAACCAGGCCAAAAAGCAAAAGCTGAGAGACCAATCAAAGGAGAATTTGGACACTACAGGGTCAGATTGACTAGAGAGATCGAAGAGCTAGTGTCTGAACCGAACATAACTGAGGAAGTAAAATCAACCCTACTTCGCTGGTTAGGGGGTGTGGAAAGAACGGGAGATGATCGAGCTAGCGAAAGAGCGTATTTGGGGCGATCTACGGGGCATCGTCCAATCGGGGCGTCCGAGATATCGTTGGAAGGACGGAGTCACCAAAGACCTAAGCGATGCATGTGCCCGAATGTACGAAACTGGCACAAGACCGTCAGAAATGGCGTACTTCGGTGTCGGAGCCCAAAATACACTTCGGAACGCTGAGCCAGTGAAGTAAATAAACCATCAGAGGCCAATCTCATTTTGATACTTAGAGTGGTTACTCAGGCGACTTTTAGCAGCGATACAATCTTGCGATTGCATCGCTGCACATATGATTTATGGGCGATGATTGCATCGATGCAAACGCGCGACTGCATCGATACAAACGCGTAATTGAATCGATGCAATCGCCTGTAAATCTCAAGTGTAGCGATGCAATCGCGAGTTTGTATCGATGCAGTCGCACGCTTGCGTCGCTGCTTAAAATTGCACGCGTGTGTAAAGGTGGACGATTAGCGACTGGATCGCTACTGCATCGCGTTTGCATTGCATTTGCATCGCTGTTAAAAGTCGCCGTGTGTAACCTTTCTTATATACTTTTTTTTTTAATAACGCATACACTCAACATAGCCCCGCACTAGGGAAACCCTGTGTCGCGGGTGCCATGGACACATACATACACAACCACAAATTAACACCCAAACTCACGAGAGAAATAAATGTAGGCAATACAAATATTTCTCCCGGCACGGGAATCGAACCTGGGACCTCTGCGTGGCAGTCCGGCATGATAACCATTCGACCACGGAGGCAGTCAGTCTATCTTTCACGACAACGTATTAAAAATATAATACACTTGACTTAGGTCTACTCAGCCATACAATTGCGTTAACTCAACGTAATTCCTTTTACATTTTCTGCGATATTGGAGCCATTGTCGCGTCCTGCCTTTGCAATAAGGGATAATAAGTAGGACGGAATAACTAGGTCAATAATGTTAGTTAGCACTATTAACGACCATTGGTATTACATGACATAAAAAAGTCTTATTGGGCTTGAAAGAGCTTTAAGGCGGACAATTGTTGCATTTCTCTATGCAAATTTCTTCAATCCTGGCATCTGGCCATGATTGTACGACTATCAATTTTTTTATATAATACCAAGTGACGGGATGAACAAGTCGTGCACCTGGTGATAAGCGACACGCCTATCCATAACAGGTGCAGTGCCACTCAGAGCTTTAAATCGCAAGGATCTTAGGGGTATTACCACTGCACCCGTCACCCTAAGCTGATAAGTCTCGTGTGCCTGTAATTTCACCAGAACCCTTATCCTTCCAAACCGGAACGCAATAATGCTCATATTACTGCTTGGCGGCAGAAATAACTTTGCTAGACGAACTCTTTCGATTACTTTGCGCATTAAGATAAATTGTACAAGCGAATTTTACGTATCTTTGTTTTGTACTGAGTTTTACCGACCCTTAAAGCAGATGCCCCTTAAGAGAGCTTAGAAGAAGCTTTTGCTTTTGCCGTAAGATATAGTATTAAGAACAAAGAGCTGCTTTTTAAGGTGTTGATTTCAATTATTATTAAACAAAACTTGGATTAAGATTTCTTAACTCGAACAATTGTTCATAAGCTACTTAATACTTTTTGCGCTTAAAGACAGATATCCATTTAAATGGACATTTTGGAGTTTCACACCTAATGTAGAAACTATTTGCTACTTTAAAAAAAAGTACAGTGACGGTTTTTTGCATCAGTATTCTATATTGAATAAACTATAACATCACGGATAATAAGATAATTGAGATCGCGAGCTACTTTATAACTTAATGACTCACTTTTGCGGACTTCAATGAAGCGACTACTTAATAGTGTTGTTGAAAAGATGCATAGAGTTGAATTTAGCGTGTTACAGCTTATTTACGAACTTTTACATCATGAAACATAGTAGCCTTCAAAATATCATCACCGGAAGTGTCTTCATAAATTTATGAATTCAGTCAACGAGCTATAATCTAAACACTGGTTTTCGCAAGTTTGTATGCTTAGGATCGTAGTCCAGTACGAGTTTTAAGCTAAATTTGGTTCCATAAAACAAAACATTTTCCTAAAAGTTTTGTTCATGAAAGTCCTTGCATCCTTAAAAATACTTAAGTAACTTTGTAGCTTAACCCGCTTAATCTCGGAGTTATCGCATTGAGTATTGCTGAAATTCACGTCAGTATAATAAATACTTTAAACATTTGACACCACGAAAATTGTCTATTAGTCCTTAATAATCCAGGCGTTACATAATTGATTAACTAATTACACTGCACACTAATGGCATGTCGATTTGGTCACGTGTTGAGGGCACTGGCACTTCACTGCACTGGCGTACTACAAGGGTGCATATGTACAAGGATATGGGTTGTTTGTCGCGGAGGCGTGAGGCCACGCGCGCCGACGGTTGTTAGGTCGGGCTTTGGCGCATCTGAGGCCGAGACGCGGCCGACCGGGCTCAGGACGCCCGGTGCACTGCTGCGCGCGCCGCCACCGCCGCCGCCGGCGCTCGATACGACACCGCCGCGCCCCACACGCCCCATTACCACCTGTACGCTCAGTCACAACACCACGCCATGGTTTTTGACTGGATAAACAAGAACATGAGCGTTTGCGTTTCTGAAACGTGATTAGGGACTCCGACGCATTTTTTGTCGCGACAAACCGGATCTGCAGAGCTCAGTTATGTTGAACTAATTACACATGCTTAATTTCATTATTCAGGAACTGTATAAGAACATTGTTACAAAAGACAGCCGGAAAATACCTAGAATATACAAGTGTGAATGCATTTTTTTTTAATTTTCCCTAATGCAAACGACTAATCGCTATTACATTAACGTAATTGTAATTTTGGCAAAATTGAATTAAGTATGTTAACACATCTGTAACCTAACAAGGTGATCACGTTTCAAAATCGGTCGAAACTTTACTACATATATATAATAATACATAAAGTTCTATTGACACGTCATCAATTTAAAAAAAAAAATTAAAAGTAAAATTACAAGATCAATTGCGTTAATGGAGCGCCGAATGAGAGTAATAGCATAATAGAGTCCTAGAAAGTTGAAATCCATCATATTTGCAATCGAAGGGAACCTATGATGACGTGTATTTACGTAATTATTTCAAAACGTTCATTTAACGCGTACGTAACGTAATTATTTAGAAACGTTTTGATGCACATCAAATAATTTTGAAACTAGTTAATGAAACATGTTTACTTTAGCTCGAATGGTCGTTGGGTGAAAATTAAATGTTTTAAAGCAGACCCATGCGAGTTTATACCCCTCATTCCTGACATGAATACGACGAATAAGACAGTTATGTTCTCGTAACAGTTATAAATGGGTGAACCAAGATACGCGTCGTAGCCTGCTTTTCAGGGAAAGATTTCAGTAGGTATATAATAGTAAATTGTTGTCACTAGGGAGCAAAATGGTCTATTTATGGCGTGAGCATCGTAGAGTACATGGGGGTATTCTAGAGTTCTACGCTACGCTCCAGATTCTACTTAAGAAACACAAAATGGTTTATTTATAACAAGAACGCGGAGTGTTCTAGAGTTCTACTCTCGAGTATCTACTAGATTCTAGAGCTCTATCCTAGTAATCGGGTGCTGCTACAAAATCTTAAGCGAAGCGGTTTTAAAAATATTGAAAAATAGAGCTTTTATATTTTCGCTTTTGCTACACATTTTTCGAATAAAACTATAAAGGCTACGTGATCATCCGGCTGTCACTAGGTGTAGGTTGTGGAAACAGAAAACCACCTGGTTTCACCATCCCTCAAGAGCAACTACCATCATATTACAATATGTGTTGGCCAATGTGGAAGTCCTTGAATGGACTTGGCACTCAGGTCGCTGCAGAGACAAGATGTGTAAATGGAAGTTCAAGAATGCTACATGGATGTGACTGCCGTGCCCCACCACAGTCCATGCAGCTGTTGCTTTGTGCCCCTTGGCCCTATTACCTGTACGAGGGGCGATGGATAACGCAGTCAAAGTGGCAACATACTATTCAAAGTGAATATAGTCCTAAAATAAAATAAGTCTTCACACTATAAGAAGAACGGTCTAAATCGTGTATATTTACAGGTATCATGTCAAGCAGCTGTGACAACGCGACCTACAAGGGGCCCGAAATGTGGATTTGTTTAAAAAAATAAACATACCTGATGTAGATTCGAATAAAATAATTTCATTACCAATACTGAAGTAATTACGGAAACCAATGGCATCAACAAATAAACAAACTAGACATTTTAGAAAAACTGATAATCCTTTTTTTTTAATTTGCCTAGTATGATATTTATCAATTGGACATTAAAAACTCGTATGCTACGAAACAATTATAATACGTTTAAGGTGGATTGCCACTGTCCTGTTTTCAGCCTTTACACATTGGTATACAAGCGTCAATATACAATACTGAATAAAACCATGGTATCACCAATTCTACAGTTTCATTTGCAGACATTAATAACTTAATAATAACATAAAGAATTTTTGTATACCGGTGGAAACTAGCTCGCCGAAAATAAAAAAAAGGAAGGAGAAATGGTGCTGTTTTTATGTTTTGTAGTAAACTTGGATTTGGGTCTGCATACTATGTTAATAAAGCTGAATTTTATTTACAGTATAATAAGAGAGCTTTTAGTGTGGAAGATGATGTAGTGACTAGTATAGAAAAGAGAATTCTTTGATGGTTTAGTCATTTGGAAACGATGGATGTTACTAGAATAACGGCTCAAATTTATACAGGGACTATGAATGGAAACGTGGGAAAATGTCGACCTCGGCGTATATATCGCAACCAGATGGAGGATATCCTTAAAAAAGCCAAAAGTAATAATAATAAACGAGTGTATGAATGGACTGATGCGAGTGGAGGAAGGAATCAGTAAGCTTAAGTGGCAGTGGGTAGGACATATCTGCAGAAGGGCTGATGGCCGATGGAGTGAACTTGTTCTAGAATGACGACCATGTGTTAAAATGGACGAACGATCTGAGAAAGGTAGCAGGCAGCGACTGGTTGCGGGAGGCACAGTATCGGGAGAGTCGGTGTGCTTAGGGGGAGGTGTATGTCCAGCAGTGAATGCGTGTAACCTGATGATAATGTTGATGAGTGGTGGAAGGAAAAGACATATGTCAAGATACAGCAGGTAATATACACACTCTTGGACATATAATTCGAGCCACCTTGCATTTTCAGTATATTGACTCATCCGAAGAACAGAGTCCGATGCAATTATACAATGAAAAGGAGATAAATACATAATGTCGTTATTTAAAATAAGAAAATTTTAGGTATTATTTCGTTTCAGAAATATAAAATCGATCAACGGTCGATTTGATATCCACAGCTAAGAACAGCGAACTAAACGTACAATGTCCTAAGAATAAGCAGTCTTGCACATAGGTCTTTGTTCTACGGATGAGTCGATATATGCCCTAAGCATATTCCATACAAGGTGTAATTTTTTTCGTTACAAACCTGGGTGATTCTGTCAATTGATATAACGGTACTAAACGTTCATAACCACTCGATAATAACAATATGGAAAGGTGTTTATTTTCATACGTAAACGTTTGTTGCGATTTAAAATATAAGCCTGAAAGTTGTCAAAATTCAAAACTTATTAATATTTTTTGTAGAATGTTATATCTAACAATTAATATACGAATTTTCATAGTGATTTAGTAAATTATGCATAAGTTATTGAAGTTTCAACTGACAGCTATCAAAAGATAAAAGCATAAAATTACCAAATCAATTACAATAATAATAATGTGTAAAACAACTACACTAATCATCTAGTATCGACAGAACTAGGGACTTTCCTGTACTATGAGTACCAAAGCAACGGGATTAATTCCGGGACTCCATCCAGTATATAACCAATTTCAAAAAGTTCATTTCCCAAATTGGTCGTACCGAGAATCGAACACGAGACCTCCTCATCCAGCACCCACAGGAAACAATAAAAAGACTAAAGCAAAACGTACTACAGTTCTAATTACAACCTGTATAAAATATACAACACGTAAAATCCAATAAGTAAGTACTACAACGACACCACTATTAACATAATTATACGCGTAACTTTTTTTTATAAGAAACTTTGAAACAGTCAAATACAAATGGAATTCCAATAACATCCCAAAGAATAGTCTCGTCGTCAAAAATCCGATATTCCTAAGGCCGGATCAACCCTTAGGCCATGTCCACATCAGAAGTATACTTAATCAACGGTGGTCGGTGCGGGTAACATCCATTAAGGTCATTATCTCCTAAAGCGGCATGCAGAAAAGCAATGTTTCCACAAGCAACAGGAGCCCTTTATTTTAATATCCCCACACTCCTTTGTCAAATTATTCAATATTTTCGAATTAGGAATTGGTGTACCCCATTAAAGTTCACCAATTCCTAACCTTTCCATAACTATTAGCGTAGTAACGGCGACGTGAATTTCTCCGCTTCACTTTGTAAGATAATAGACTTAAGTCTCAGCGCTGATGCCTAAAGATTTGCGGTATTAAGGTTAAGTCCTTAGAATCGCCATAGGCGGCGGTTACCTCATTGCATATGGTGAGCTATTTGACTACTGATAGTTTGATTACCATAAAAAAAAACAGTAACGCTCGATTACGCTGAGTGGCTGACTGTATTCCTGATACACGCGGCCTTAAGGGATAATTTTCCTAACTCCCTGTTATCGTCCTGTTACACTCAAACTCAACATCTGTATTGGGGATCAAATAAATGCCTTGGAATATGAACCGTATCGGGTAAATTTACTAGGTAACTCTTAGTTTTCGTATAAAAGATACTTTGTCTACTTTTCTGAGTACTTTGGATCAGAAACAGTTATTTTTACAATGACTAATGTTTTATTCATAGTGTATATGTGGGTGGTGGTTGACCCTTGGCAAACACTCGTTGTTTTATCAGTCAAAGGATCCATTAATGCGATTCTCAAAGAATCGTACTCGGAAAAAACTACAGAAACGATAATGTAGTGGTCACGGTCTAAAACAAGTATAAATAATATGTTAGAATTAATATAGAAATCGTTAACACATAACGCCATCCAGTGATAAGAGTCATTCAATTTTTGCATTTGTTGTGTAATCTACTAATAATAAACGTTGACTCTACAGTTTTTGCTTAAAATTTATATTCATAAGCCACGTTATAAAAGAAAAAAGTTATAATAGAGAGATATCAATTGAATTACCGGCCGCCTGAAAGGATAGGAAAAGATTTTTTTCAAAATCCTAATGATATCCTTCGCATGTCACTATCAGGCGTAAGTGCCGAGTGCGGTGGTAACCGAACATTGATTGATGATCACAAATGTGTGTAGAATCCGTACATCTGGTGCACCTATTTGATTTAGTCGAATATTTTGTTATAAGTGCTACACTTATAGAAATAAAGAGTATGTAAAGTGTATGGAATACATTGTATGTTGGCGGTTAATAATAATAAAATCTATTGTGAACGATCCATTATCACAGACTTCTTGCAAATAAGCCTGATATTGTGATATTGGATCGGTCACAGTCGAGGGTATTTCTTGTGAACGTTACCATTCCGCATGACGAGAGTCTCGTGAAAGCCGCACGGTCACGGAATCACGGACATATGTGATGTGGCCTTCACTGAAATAATGTCAATTGTTTTGTTCGTAACCGGATTAATTCTAGTCAGCCTGGCTAGCAGGTTGAGGAGGTTGGCTTTCTATGGCGTGTCGCTTCCAGCACAACTGCAGAAGGCGGTTCTGCTCGATACGGCAAGTATCGTTCGCCGGTTCGCCGGCCGCCTGTGACTCCTATTTAAAAATTCAAAACGAATTTTTTAGGTCGTTTAGGTAAAATAGATATATGCGTCATAATAATAATAATTCAAAATTAATATTTTAGGCCATGAGAGAGGCGAGAGTTCAAAATAGGTATACTAATAATATGCCAGACAACCACATTGATTACCTGGCCTCAAACTAGGGAATTCCCTGTACCAGAGCAACGGAATTCACTTCAGGGCATTACAAGGAATATCCAGACCAGAACCAATTTAGAAAAGTTCATTCTCCAAATTGGTCTTATCGGGATTCAACAACCCCAAAGTCAAAGTCCAAGTCAAATAATCATTTATTCCATGGGTAAAATTTTTACACATGAAAACGCCATTTTTTAAGCTACTGCTCGTTCACTCCGCTGACCTCCCTGAGAAGACTGAGCAAGAAACTCTAGGGATTACTCTTTTCAAATAAACTTAAATGCTATAGAATACTTTTTGAATCATATTTGTGTGAAATTCAAACTCACGTTGTCTTTCCATACACCTTTATCTAACACGTAGTCTACAATTTTGTTATATTACTTTTCAATTAACATACTTTTGATGTAAGTTTTAAACTTACGAAATCGTAATTTTAATATATGCTCCGGAATCTTGAAAAACGTATACAGTTCCCATAAAAGAATCGTTTATCTTAGTTAAACGAAAACGTGGTACCATGAGTTTGGACTTAGTTCTAAGGTTAATATTATGAATATCTTCTTTCTTAACGAAATTATGTATATAGTTACGGGCATACAAAATATTTGAGTAAATATGCTGTGATGCCACAGTCATGATACCATTCAGTGTCCACAGAGTAAGCCCTTAGGGCGCATTTATTCGATTCGGGCGGAATTTCATCGCGCTCATGACGCGCGGAGACCGCGTTGCCGCCGCGCAGCGACCGCGTTCATTAACTGTCATGGTAAAGTATGCTCTATTTATTTAGCTTTTATGTTTTAACTTAAATGACCATCCCAGGCGCGCGGGCGAATCTGGCACGCGGTTGTATTTTTTAGAAGAATTTAAATTTTGTTGCCTAATCAACATAATTCAGATTCGACAAAAATGTACGTGAAAGCGTGGTAACTGGGCGGTCGCTGCGCGGCGGCCGAGCGAGAACTTTCGCGTCGTGTGACTGGGCGCTTAGGTGATTAGATTTTTGAATCTTTGTTTCAGTTGTTGGTACCATTAGACAAACAGGTCTAGTTCCTTTTAATTAAAGCATTAACTTTCATACATATCATGTAGGTATAGAGAAAACCCGTGCCCAGTGTTGAGACATATATATTGATGTTGTCACTTACTAAACAGGAAAATAGTAATGTTAGAAAAGCCTACGTGTCAGGGCAGGTATGCAAACCTTTTCGGAGAGCTGAGGTTCTTGACCTAAATTGGCCTACAGGAACGTGATAGGTACTTTATGATAGGCCCCAGAATAATAAATATCGTCGGGGTGGAAAGGACTAAAAAGAAGTATTAATGAAATTTAATGGTTTTTGAATATATATAACAGTATTTTTTCTACTAAACAAACTATTCGATACAAGAAACTACTTTTTGGATCTAAATGACGTATATTATGTTTTTCGAACAAACAAAAGTTTCAAGCCCTTTACAGGTCCCATGGTCGCAGGTGACAGTCAGTCGTGATAAATTTTATGTGTAATAATCGCGAAAACCTAAAAGTCTACAAATAATATTATGTTTCTTATGAGTCATTTTCAAATTTTTAACTGTCTGCGAAGAAAACAGATACATTTTTTTAGTTTGGTTTGTTAAAATTTGATTTTATTAAATAATATAAATTTGTCGATGCATACTACATTATGTTAATTTTTGTTATTTTTTAGTCATTCTTAGCATAAAAACCAGTGTTTTGATTTAATGTAACACTTAGTATTTTTTAGTAGTTTGTAAATGAAATTTTAATTTTTATTATTTGGTTCTTTGGTAGAATGGCCCACATAATATCTATAATAAAGTAAAAGTAAGTACTATATGTATCGGAGTTGAAAAAAATGAACTTGGTAATAATATATAATATATTTTTTTTTTGTTTTCGTTTATAATAGAACATTTTATTGTTAGGAGTAATTGTGACTTAATGGTCGGTAAAGTACAATAAATACCAAGTAATTAAACTGTAGCGGATACGTAATCAATCATGTTAGTTAATATGATAAAAGCCTATTACACGACACCAAGGTGATTATGTCACCTTCGCTTGATCGAGTGCTTCTATCTATCTCAAGATAAGTATAAAACTTATGTCACTATTATAATGAGTGCGGTCGTTCGTAAAGTTAATTGTAAGTAAAATTAATAATGCTACGATCGCTGGTGCACTACTTCATGTAGCTGTCCAAAAGTCTGTGTACCCAGGCATTTATAAAGTTAAATAATTATACATTATAAATGTTTATTATACTTATATTCAATAATTTTTTTTGTGATATTATTCCACTAGTTTCTTATAATTTTTGATACAAAGATCGAACACTCAGAAAAAAATCCTTCTATCCGGCCGGATTTGAACCGACGTCTTCTAGCTTACCGTGTCAGACGCTATACGAACTAAGCCACGGAACGAACCAGCGGACTTCACGAATTTTTCTATAATATTCTATGTGCTGGATCGATACGACGCAAGCACATAGAAAAATTCGTAAAGTCCCCTGGTGAATCCGGCCGGATCGAGAGAATTTTTTCTGAGTGTCCGATCTTTGTGTTAACAATTATAACAAACTAGTGGAATAATTTCACAAAAAATAATTGAATATCAATTCAATAAACATTTAAAATACAGTGAATAGCGACATATCTCGCCAGGGCTGGTAACTGTAAAGATATCTAACTGGGTGATAAAACTTTCATAGATTTCTCATAGATAGCGCTACGAGTAAAAAGTCATTGAAAAAACCAAATACAAAGATACGACGCAAGCGCATAGAAAAATTCGTGAAGTCCGCTGATTCGTTCCGTGGTGTTTTATAAAAAAGTAACCGATCTCAAAAGTTCGTGAAATTACATTAGTAGTAGTAGAGCTCCTTGTGAAATGGTGCTGGTGAAATTACAGGCACATGGGACTTGTGAACTCATGTCTCAGGGTGACGGGCGCAGTGGAGGGGCACTCCCTCAGATCTTTGCGATTTAAAGCTCTGAATGGCACTGCAACTGTTATGGATAGGCGTGTAACTTATCATCAGGCGCACGACTTGTACGTCCCGTCACTTGATATTATAAAAAAATCTATCCAAATTTTGTTGAAATCCGTTAACGGATAATGCGCGAAACCGGACTCACTATGTGAAACAGTCAAACGCTTCGCCACAGCCTAACTTGATGTCAAGGGACACACTATGTGGCAACGTTATGGGAAAGTTGTGTGTTACTTACTATTGAAATTTTTTTGCAGCCATTTTTTTCTACTTTTACTGTTAACAACTACCTTGCTTGCAATTAAATAAATAAGAAACAAACAAAGAGTGTAAATATTAAAATATAAAGTTTTATCGTAGATCTAACCATTACGCAGGTTGTGTATATATTGTATGCAAAATATTTCATTGTTTGATTAGTGTGTATGTGGTATTACTGCTCAATTGACGTAGGTAACTATAAAAACATCTACTAAAATAATTTAAGTACACATCCCCAAGTCTACGAATAACCCACAACAAATTACTAATAAAGTTAAATCAAGTTACGCGAAAGTAAATTCGAATTCAGCCGACTTTTCAAGGATATATCAACAGTACAGAAGCTGGGAGACGTGACCTAGTTTGGGGGCAAGAATATCAGAGCCGCATTGATGTTATTCTAACGTTCAATGATTAAACACCGTCAACATTTATATTATTTTATATTATCTTTTATAATAACTTACGATAGTAGTTCTGAAATATATTCAGCAAGGCCGAAAACTCCATTTTAAAATAAAAGAGATCAGGAAATGAATTTATTACCATTTTAATATAAATATTAGATAAGGACACAAGAGAGAACACTTTGATTGTTATGTCGTGTTGATGCAAATTTATTAAACTCATGAAACGTTGGGAATAAGGCAAGTCTCGTCGTATATATTTCAACCAGAGAGAATGAGGCCATCTTTATGAAAAGAATAATATTAGTAGAAGAAGCAAATAGAAATGTCCGATTTCTGCTAGCTGTGGTAGATAACAATTGCTATAGTATGTATGTATATTTATTTTTAACCGACTTCAAGAAAAGGAGGAGGTTCTGAATTCGTCTGTATTTTTTTCGTATGTATGTTACACGACTAATATATAATCGGATTCCATGATTCGTTTTTTGTTGGAAAGGAGGTACCTCAGTAGTAGTCTTATTCATATTAGAAGAAAATATAACACCACTAAGGAGGAGGAATCCGGTTTATTGGATTTCATCCACTTTTCGTTAACCGATTTTAATAAAACTTGGGAAAAAGATGTAATAAATAAAATATTAGATTGGTTTTTTAAAATAAAATAGTTAAATGATCGTTTATGTCATCCTATTGTTAGATGCTAACACCCTCCCTATTATTAAATATGGAGGTGGTAGCCTAGTGGTGAAGAGATTGGTAGTTCAAATCCCTTTTGTAGCATGTATCTTATAACCTTGATTTTTAATTAACGTACATTTGAGATTGTTTAAAAGCAGTACCTAAAGGTAAAGGGAAATATCGTGATAAAACCTGCGTGTTGAAGAAGAATAACAATCCTTGAAAAACGTTTTAGGCTAGCGTGGTACCCTATGCCCTCTTCTTAAAGAAAACCCGTACCCGGCAATTAAAGGGTTAACGATAAATATCAGATAATCGGTTCGTTGCTGAAAGATTTTTAAATAAACATAAAGTTTTATTTTGTCATAATCTTTTAGCCACGGGCATATCCATTTTTATAATAATAATAATAGTAATGACACACACACTCTACATATCCCCGCATTTGGGAAACCCTGTGTCGCGGGTGCCATGAACACACTTAGACAAGCACAAATGACTCCCAAACTCACGAGAGAAATAAATGTAGGCCATACAAATACTTCTCCCAGCCCGGGAATCGAACCTGGGACCTCTGCGTGACAGTCCGGCATGGTAACCGTTCGGCTACGAAGGCAGTTAATTCATCGGGGGGTATAATTAACGCACTGTAAGTTCCAGCTTAGCATAGTACTCTTTATCACCTGTCAAGAGTCAGAAGACATCGGTCACATAAATAATTTCAATAAAGAAGTATCCTACATATCATGAATGCATTTCCAACCTATTGCAGCTAATCATCAGTACTGTAGACATATGCAGGGTTGTGGAACGTACCCAGTGAACAAACAGCCCTACTAACAATGAAGCTGAGTAACATGTCTGTGTTTAATAACATTTGTGGAAAGACGGTCGGGTAAGAATATCAGGGTGAGATGAAATATTTAACAGATGTATTTTTGAAACGACAATTGCCCCCCACACGTCGGTTAAGAAGTTTTGTTTTGTTGTTGTAGGAAAGGGACTTCATTGTGGTATTATACAAACATCGTGTTAGAGAAGAAAATATTATTATAATCTTGTTGTGTAAGTTGTGGAAATCATTATACACAACAAATATCAAAATATTATTATAGTTAAAAGTATAAATGACGACTGTCGATGCCGGTGATCTGAAATTAGTAGTACAGGGAAAGCCCAGGTAGCAGTAGAGCTCCTAGTGAGAGAGTTCGTCCAGGGAAGTGATGCCACCTTACCTATTTCTACCGCCAAGCAGTACTGTGAGCATTTCTGCGTTCCAGTTTGGAAGGGTAAGGGTGCTGGTAAAATTACAGACGCATAGGACTTGCCAACTTATGTCTCTGGGTGACGTGAGCAGTGATAGCACCCCTAAGATCTTTGCGATTTAAAAACTCTGAGTGGTACTGCACATGTTAGGGTGGTAAGCGTGACGCTTACCACCTGGCGAACGACTTATTAATCCTGTCACTTAGCATTATTAAAAAAAATAGTATAATTGTTCAGATCGTTATGAATAAATAATTATATTTAAAAAATCTCATTTGCGTATATTTGCTTTTTCAAACAAACCAACATTTCGGCTCTTTACAGGTCCCATGGTCATAGTCGGCTGACTGAAATGGCAACTTACGCAAACCACTATACAATAGAGTGGTACAAACCAAGCATTTAGATCGGAAAACTAGTTTTATTTCCAATGTATATTAATGGGGAACGCCTAATGACTCGAAAATTATTTATTTATTTATTTACTAAATCATTTATTGCACAGGAAAACACAAATAACATTTATTAAAACGAAAAGCACAAACAAAGTTACTGCTTATTTCTAAAATATTGTTTTTCCTGCAGACCAAAATACTGGACACAATAATTACAATAACTTATTAAGC
This sequence comes from Hyposmocoma kahamanoa, assembly GCF_003589595.1. Taxonomy (NCBI): domain Eukaryota; kingdom Metazoa; phylum Arthropoda; class Insecta; order Lepidoptera; family Cosmopterigidae; genus Hyposmocoma; species Hyposmocoma kahamanoa. Next base: position 17,103,236 of record NW_020654289.1, read on the forward strand.
GCTACGCTAAGTTTATTTTTTGGTAATTTCTGGTATTTTTGTAAACAGCCATTATTTATTTACTAAAAACTCTACGAATTTTGTGAAAAAAATAAAGAAACTAAAAACAAAATTCGAAAAAAAATAAACAAAAAACTAGTTTTGTGATGAAAAATAAAATAAAAACAGAACATGTCCAAAATTTAAGTTGGTGTAGTGTTCATTGGAAATATCGAAAATAATAATAAAAAAAAACAGCAAAAACGTAATAATACTACAGACTATGTAAATACTTAGATAAATATATATTTCCTATTATATTATCTGTAGAATGGATGGAATAGTGCATAAACAGTAATTATCTTGATTTATCTAGCTAAAGATAAAAAGTTTATCGTGTCTGAGCGTTATTCCCAAGAGGCTGATATTTTTTTTGCCCTTTGAATGGCTAAACTTATTGGCGGAAGTAGCTGACAATCCTTTTGTGCCCAGAGACTTCAAAGCAAACTGAAAGCTCCAATAAACACGGAACCAAGTCCATAGCAAAGGGTACATAGCTACTGGTTGATGTTGGCGTAAAAGAAATACTCAACATTTTGTGGTTCTCGGACATTCTGATGACGGAGCTGACGTCATGCCTGTATGCATGGGCATAGAAAAGGTTGCAGAGCCCAAACAGTACGCATCCCACACTGTCTGAGCTAGAATATATAAAACATAGATCTTTTTACTTCTATTGATATTTCGTCGGTGTTTTGTAAAAAGAGCTAAAGCGCCATTTCGAAAAATTTTTCAGGGGAATATGTTTTGATTTTAATTAAGTAACAAACAGAACGTAAATATTTTAAGGCACACGTGAAAAACTAAAACACGCTCGCCTGGAACAGTTTTAGAAATGGCGCTTCCGCCCTTTCTACAATACACCGATGACTTATTATACTATTTCCTTTATTGAATACCAAGTTAGTATCTAATAAAAGTATTCAATTCAATTTTAAATAAATCAAAACACACGTTGTCGGCATTCTATAGAAAACCGTTTTCATTTCATTAAAAATAACCTTGAACAGCTTTAGTGTATTTTCCTTACTGTCATGTTTAATAATTAGCAAATAATATCACCTAATTAATCATGTCAGCTCTTGTACAGAGTAATTAATCATCTCATCATTAATTTCGTTACAAGTTTCGGAATACTTCTAGCAAGTTGATGGCATTTTTCTACTTATTAACACTGGCTCTTCCATGAGTTTATAGTTGCAAATTACCGGTTAAAATACTTCATTGTTATGTATGGCAGAAGAGCCATGGTAGCTTAAAGGCTTGACCTACAACCTCTCAAGCAGAAAGTCGTGGGTTCGAATCCGGGTTTGCACCACTGAGTTTTCCCAATTCATGAGCAAAATTTAATTTGAAATTTACCATGAGTTATTTGATGAAATAAAACATCGTTAGAAAATCAGCACACTGCAAAGCAATTTCATGTATTTTGTTCGATTTGTTTTTTTCAAACAAACTGACGTTTATTGTGTGAGCCTGGTACCTGTAAAGGGCCCCAAAGTTGGTTTGTCGGAAAAAGAAATATACGCGATTCGGTTCGGAAACAAATATATGCGATTTAGATCGGAGATAAATATATGCGATTTAGATCGGAAATAAATATACGCAATTTAGATTAGGAATAAATATAAGCGATTTAAATTGGAAATAAATATAAGCGATTTAAATTGGAAATAAATATAAGCGGTTTAGATCGGAAACAAATATATAAGCGATTTAGTTCCGAAAAAATAGTTTCATTTCCAATGTATAACAATCTTGAAAAACCTAAGAAATCGACATCTATCTGTATTATTTTGAAAACTTACACATATATAAAAAAACTAATACTACTAAGGAAAAACAATTAATCACCTAATATAATGCGACTCCGATCGCCCAGCGGTTGGTACTGTGGGCGCATGGGGATGATTCGGGTTCAATTTCCTGTAGGCTCAATTTAGGAAACGGACTTTTCTAAATTGTTACTAGCCAGAATATTCCACGTAACGTGTTGGGGTTAATTTCGTTACTCTGGTGCTCTTAACACAGCGAACGCCGTAGTTTGAAACCGAGTAATTGGTATGGTCGTGTAGAACATTGCAATTATTATCTCTTTTGTACTTTGCTGTTTTCATTAAGAGAGTCACCTAAGAAAAAGACAATGGAAGTGACCGGAACCAACGTCACCAAAACGCACTTAAACAAAATGATAAACACTATAAAATCTTGGTAATGATTGGTCATAGTTTCTAATTTAAAAACATGTAACAAATTCTGGATTGTCAATATAATTTTAACTTTACCCCAGTTGCTATATCGTTGAAAGTGTAATACTTTTATTGCTAGTTACGACGTTTTGATTTTACATTGAAATTTTATTCAACATGCTGCCATCTTGCGGCCGGTTGAACAACGACGAACGATTAATATCAGCATGAATAGATAATCAGAAAATTTGAAATATCATTACGGGTTATATTTTAGTGCAGCTATCATTTTTGCATAGCAAAACAGAATTTAAGAGTGACCAGAGGAAAAATTCCTAATCTTCGATTTGATTTTAGAGGAGTATATCCACTTCAACGTTAAAAATAAAATATTGTATGAATAACTACACGATATATTCAAGCAAAGACATTAATCAGAAACATAAAACAATAAAGTTTCCTCGATAGATAAAAATCACGAAATGACCTCTAATTTTCACATTTTTTCAATTTATCCTCGAAATGCGACAGGTTATTAGGACAAAAATTAGATAATTAATTATATTTATGCATGATCGACAACTGTCACTATGGATTTTTTTTAATCCCTTTAGTTTTAGAGTTATTCCGCTAAAACGAATTTGGTACTTTTAATGCGCAAAATTCAACATCACCTGTCGCATGTCACACGAACTTCAGGCATATATTTGTTTCACAAATTTGGGCGGAGCCAGCGTCAATACTTTTTTGGCATGAGAGCTCTTATAGATATTCGCGATAGAATAACACAACCATACCATACAAAACGGAAATGGCGGACTTACCTCAAGTAGGTCTTTGAAGACCTTTAGATGATACGCATCAGACGCTTACTAACCACTTCTACTGTATTTTTTTTGTATTTGTTATTTTAAGTCACCACACTTAGCGAAGCTGACAACGAAACGAAACAGGCAATGTCTTTTTCGCTCTTATTGCACGGACATAAATGTTTTTAGGTAAGGCGATTCCGCGAGAATAAATGTGGTGAGTCCCTAAGGCCAAATATTTTAATGTATGTTTCAATGGAGTTTTGTTATAGTTAAAAAAAAAGTTTTCGCCTCGTTAAGGCGTCTGACACTGGTTAGAGTCCAGTCGGATTAAAATATTTTTTCTTTCTGTTTGTTCGATCTTTATACGAACAGTAATAACAAACTAGCGGAGTATTTTCACAATAAAAAATTAATATCATGGTAATAATAAACACATCACGATATTTATTCTATAAAAATATTTAAAATATTTTTTTACGGACGTAGTTAACACAATTATTTTTAACCAACTCCAAAAAGAGGAGGAGATTCCCAATTCGGCTATGTTTTTTTTTGTATGTATGTTACGCGATAACTCTAACTTTGCGAACCGATTTCGATGATTATTTTTTGTCGGAAAGATGGTACCTCAGAAGTAGTTCCATTTAAATTTAAAGAAAATATTCTATCTCTAAGGGTGGCAAACTAGAGGATGAATGACTTTTGAGGTCGGTTTTTCAGTACTCTGTACTGAGATTATTACTTAACATAGAAATCGATGCGCAACTGTCATACTTTGATGATTTTCATTGGTAATACAACAGTATGATCCTTTTTATGAAACAGATGCATGTGCGTACATTGCTGTATTTATCCGAAGTTTGAACATGGGATGCTCGTATCCATTGCAAGGGTCGTAAAGAACCTATTTTTCCCCACTCTATTGTTCAGAAATTGAGCAATACTGGAAAAAAATGTGTATTCCCTTCGTTTCTCGCATGTTGTAAAGTCGTAAAAATGCGCCATTTCTCATTATTTTTTTGGGGTTTCTGCTTTGTAAGCATTACATTGTTCGTTAACCCTGAAAAATGTTATCATATATAAGTTTTATCGTTTTATTTTATGATATATTAGATATTTTTATATTTAAGGTAAACATTTCGACATTTAAGCTTTTCAAATTTTAACGAGCCGCAACGTTGATTTCATTTTAATATCATAGACGAGAAGATTCATGTGCGTAATCATAGGGCAAATAAACGCCTGTCCAAAGTGTTTACACGGATGTTTTTTAATAGTTACACATAACTACACTAATAACTGCCACTGTGGCCAAACGGTTACCATGACGGACTACAACGCAGAGGTTCCTGGTTCGATTCCCGGGAGCCGGATCGGGTGAAATATTTGTATGGCCTACTGTTATTTCTCTCGTGAGTTTGGGCGTAATTTGCTGTTGTCTATGCTACCGTCCGCTATCTAAAAACGCGGTTAAGTGTCAAAATATTTTTTTGAGATATCTTAAAAAAACCATAACCCAGTTTTAGAATGTTGATATTGTTTAATGATATTTCAGCTACGCATCGTTAGGGTAAGTTCCGATAAGTCGAACACATTAACTAATTTTAACTGTTTTTAAAAAGAGAATATTGTGATCTATTTTCTATCTATTTGCTATATAAAACGGTTATTTGTCCATTTGTCACTTAGCGTGCTATTCCTTTCATGTACGAGACTCCCGCACTAGCGTCTTTCGAGTCGACATGACGTCCGCGAGGCGACGACGCAACGTAGTATCCCTAACTAATTTGTGGACTCAACGCCAGCACTGAGAAACTGCTGAATAGTGCCGAACGCCGGGTATACGCCGCGCTGGAGTTGCGTCGTGGTCGCGCGGACGTCGTTGTGTTGACACTGTGCGTGTATTGACAAGACGTTGACGCTAGAAAGACGCTAGCGTGCGGTTTCTCCAAGCCTGTCGAACCACAGGCAACCGTCGGCGAGTACCTTACTCTGAAAGGCAAATTCTTTCACGACGATTATAGTGAATGGCATCGGTATTATAAGAACAGTACATTTACTCAAATATTTTATATGCCCGTAAACATATACATAATTTCAATAAGAAAGAAGATATCCATAATATTAACCTTAGAGCAAAGCCCAAACTCATGGTACCACGATTTCGTTTAACCAAGGTAAACAACTCTTTTATGGGGAACTGTATACGTTTTTACAATAAGATTCCGGAGCATATATTAAGTTTATCATTTCCTAAGTTTAAAAACTACATTAAAAATATTTTGATCGAAAAATCATATTACAAAGTTGAAGACTACGTGTTAGATAAAGATGTATGGAAAGACGACATGGCTCCAGAATCCACACAAATTGAATTCAAAGTGTATTCCATAGCATTTAAGTTTATTTGAAAAGAGCAATCCCTAGAGTTTCTTGCTCGTTCTTCTCAGGGAGGTCAGCGTAGTGAACGAGCAGTAGCTTAGCTGTGACGTTTTCAAGTGTAAATTTATTTTACCTATGGAATAAATAATCTTTGACTTTGACTTTGACTTTGACTTTGACAGGAATACATTGATATATATAAAAAAAAGTAATTTAGAGTGTACCTCTAATCTCTCTTATTATCTTATCTTATATTAACCGACTTCAAAAAGGATGAGGTTCTCGATTCTATTGTGTGTACGTTACGCGATTACTCCGGCATTTGTGAGTAGACTTTGATGATTCTTTTTTGTTGGAAAGAGGGTATGTCAGTATTGGTCCCATTTATATTGGAAGAAAATATTCCATCTCTAAGGGTGGCAAACTAGGGGATGAATCCGGTTTCACGCACTTTCCGGTAACCGATTTCAATAAAACTTGGCAAATAGATGTAATTTCACGAACTATTTAATAAAAAAGTTACAATTATTATTTATTGAGATTTGTGTTTTGTTTGTTTTGTGTTTGTTGATTAAATAATTAAAATAATAACAATACACACACTCATAGCCGGCACTACGGAAACCCTATATCGCAGGTGCCATGGACACACGCAAAGACGACCACAAATTACACTCAAACTCACGATAGAAATAAATGTAGACCATACAAATGTTTCTCCCGGACCGGGAATGGCACGCGGGATCTCTGCGTGGCAGACCAGCATGGTAGCCACAGAGGCAGTATCAAGGCCTAGTTCAGGGCCGTGTCCCAGGTTGCCAGTCTCTTGACTGAGGACATTGCTTCTTTGGATCAATATAGTCTTGTATTTGTACTTGTATTGTATTGTCTACGAGCAAAGTGACATCAAACGCAATCTGATTACACTTTCCCTTTATACTACTAACAGTAGTCTAATTTCACAGGTTCAAAAGCCTATCGTGTTTACTAATAACATTGGAACTTACTACTCTGTAGTTATATTATTCCGAATATTATATGCCGAAAGTTTCATTTCTACATAATAATTTGAGGCCGCTATCATTTCCAATGTCTCGGTTGCTTATATGGAATGTTAATACCACCCTATGACCTTTCAAATTTAGATATTAAATACTTTTATTAATACATTTAATTAGTATAACACATAATTGGAATAATTTGCACGTATGATTGGAATGATATTTTGACTCCACTGTCGCTTATGTGGAATATGAATATCATCACATTGCCTAATATACCGACTCATCCGAAGAACAGAGTTCGGGGTGATTATACATATAGCAAAAAGAGGATAAGTACGTTACGAGAATAATTTCGTTATTCAAAGTAAGGCCTATGTAAAGGTGTTTTGATAATTTATATACCTTATTTCATTTCGGAAATGTAAAATTGAACAACGGTCGATCTGACATTCACAGCGAAGAAGGAACGCATGAATTGTACACACGCTAGCACATCAAGCTACACTTTGACGTATCTTGTTCCGTTGCACTGGAGGCGATTTTCGAACAAAAATGTGTAGTCTGATGTGCCGTTGTCCATACTATATCCTGAGAACGAGTAGTCTTGCACATAAATCTTTGTTCTACGGATGAGTCGATACATAAAATTAAATGACAAATGATTAATGTGATTAGCAATAAACATCTTATAGAACGTTTTTTTGTTTGATTGAACGAAATTTTAAATAAGTGCGTTTAGAATGGCCGTATAGTACTTGAGTAGGTACTATAAAGTGGATTCTGAGATCCTCGTTCGAGGGCACACGAAAAACAAGGGCCCCAGGTTGGGCGCCAATATGGGTCTTCAATGACATGCGCGTCAAGTGTCCCACATATGTATTAAACTACACCAAACTACAGACAAATATTTCTTGCATAAATTATTTGTTGATTCGAGATTCAAAATAACTGCACACTATATATAGGGTCTTTCAACAAGAACTTTGTTTTCTAAAACAAAATAAAACAAAAAATTTAGATGAAGATGATTCAAATTTTTATTGTATTACAAAGAGAAAAGTTCGGCAATTATGAATGAAAAATGATATCTGGCAAATGTCCACCACGACCACGCTGACAGAAGTCGATTCTTACATCAAAATTTTTAATCACTTTTTGGCAAAATGTCGGGTCTATTTCGGCTATCACATCACGGATTTTGAGGTTTAAGGCTGTAGTCGATTCGATTGGCTCCATATAGACTCTGTCCTTAAGATAGTCCCACAAAAAATAGATCCTAGAGCGATTATTGAGAAGCCTTTGCATGCTCAACGTGTCACTGTATGGTGCGCTATGTGGTCTGGAGGCGTGATTGGGCCGTTTTTTTTCGAAGATGAGGCTGGAAATGCGGTAACGGTGAATGGATCACGCTATCGCGAGATGTTAACAACTCAATTTTGGCCTAGCATTGATGACATGGATATCACTGACATGTGGTTTCAACAAGACGGTGCCACATGTCACACAGCCAATGAGACGATCAATTTATTGCAAACCAAGTTTGCTGATCGCGTAATTTCCCGAAATTCAGCTGTTAAATGGCCAGCCAGATCGTGTGATTTAACACCACTGGATTATTTTTTGTGGGGCTATCTTAAGGACAGAGTCTATACGGAGCCAATCGAATCGATTACAGCCTTAAAACTCAAAATCCGTGATGTGATTGCCGAAATAGACCCGACATTTTGCCAAAAAGTGATTAAAAATTTTGATGAAAGAATCGACTTCTGTCAGCGTGGTCGTGGTGGACATTTGCCAGATATCATTTTTCATTCATAATTGCCGAACTTTTCTCTTTGTAATACAATAAAAATTTGAATCATCTTCATCTAAATTTTTTGTTTTATTTTGTTTTAGAAAACAAAGTTCTTGTTGAAAGACCCTTTATTTATTAAATATCGTGATATTTTGTTACCATGATTTTGTATATTATTTTGTGTCACAATCGAATAGTTCGTTTTTTTTTGTAATACAAAATGACGAGATGAACAAGTCGTGCGCCTGGTATATAATAGTTGCAGTACAAGTCAGAGCTTTAAATCGCAAAGGTCTTAGAAAAAAATCCTGGAGTATATTCACAAAAATAATTGAATATCAATTCAATAAATATTTTTATTTATTTATTTGCTTGTCTAAGCATATTTTTAAGTCTCACGCTCTTAAAAGACACATAATGTAATGTTATTTTATTGCTAGTTCGCAAATAAATAAATACTGAATACTGAGTTTGTCGTAATATTTAAAAATGTTCTCATCAATGTAAGCAGATTTAGCGCTGGCATTTTTTCTCGTGTCGCAAACATCTAACAGTTATCCAACCCTTTAAGCGCAGCCAATTCACTAAAGAGTTGAGGCAGATCGATGTGACGCCCTGGGAATGCTTTTATCACTTTTTAACACTTTCATGTGATGTCACCCTAAGCGATATTGCAAATATTGAAGCATTTTTAGATGTCGTTTTGAGGCAATATGTTTTTGGTGAAGCTAATAAAATGCTGAGTACTATCGTTACTAAAGTATTAAGAAATCCTCTAGTTGAAAACTGGAAGTATATTTTATTTATACGGTACACCACGTCCGAATGTTATAATAACAAAACTTCATTGTTATAATTTAATCATTGTTATTCAAATTATCACATTGTACATTTATTTGTATATTTATCGAGTTCTTAAGTTTTCACAATTATTATACATTGGAAATGAAACTATTTTCCTTCGCGATATTTGTTTTTTTAAACAAACCAACACTTGGACTCTTTACAGTTCTGTAAAGTTTGTTTATTTGAAAAAAAAACATTGAATTTGAATTTGTGGAAAAGATGACAATAAACCGTAGTAATTACACATAAAAACACAGAGTAGTAGTATAGGAATTATTTTCTCTCAGCATACAAGCAGCAGACTGGTCCCTGAGGCATAAAAATGCCTGCATATGCAGGTCACCAGGTCCTAATTCCGCGGAATGTATTAGAATTAGGTTATACTCAATTTTACATCAATAGGTTCAGTTTATGAAGGGAATGGGAAACGAATGTATTTAAATATGAAACACATAGACAGCGGGTGCGGGTAGGGCGCGTGTCGGGTCGGGAGGCGTGTTGTCGTCCATACAAATAAACGGAATGAGACCCACACCCGCTTTCTGAATGTTTCACGCTTTAAAGTACTTTCTTATTATTATGTCATTTCCATCAATCACTTTTATAGTTTACTAAATTAATTGACTACAGTCTTTAAGGAATAATGAAAATTAAGTTAGAGTTAACAGGATATATATTACAATACAATAATTCCGGTATTTCAAAGGGAAAGTTTACCCTTTCTATGATAACAACCTCACAGGACTATTTACTAACATAATAAACAACAATTTTTATTCCATGGCTTTTAATAATTCGTCCGATTTCATACAAAAACTTTCATACAAAAATAAATCAATTTAAATAGATCGCTCTAAACAGCAATAACTCTGTGCAGGATGGAGATGGCATGGGAGTCTAAAAAGTGTCTGATAGTACAACAAAAACTTAAGATTATTGTTGGTAATTTATTATATTTCGGAACAAAAGTTGTTTATGATATTAGTAATATAGTCCTGCGAGATATATATGTACTCATAATACTTCCATTAAGTTTAGGTAAAAAAACACCCTCTGCTCCGAACTATGCTATACCACGGTCACCTTCGCAAGCCGCGACATTTGTTTTCTGGTTACGGTAAAAGGTACTCGTTCGCATCGTACTGTAGTGCGTAATTAAAAATTATAAGCTTTGATTCTAATAATAAGAAAATATTTAAAGAATTTATAGAAATAACCAACTTTCACATCACTTTCTTCGTTTCTTTTTCACCAGTTTCCCATCAAACCCAGCGCATCGTCGTCGTCTTCAATCGATGCCATATCAAAATGAACAGACCTCTCCGGCATACAGGATAGCCCCACATCAGAGCAAGTTCGTTTCAGCAGCCACCTTAGACGAAAAAATTGCTTATATGACAGCCATATTAAAAAATTGCGAAAAGTAACTTTGACCCAAAATTATGGTTGAGGACTCCTAAAGACCCCCCGCATATTTTCAGCCGGATCATTGCAAGTTTTCTTCGGCCGCCATCTTGATTTTTTTTTAACCCAGGCAGTTGACCACTGTAAATCTCTATGACATTCACTCCAGCACCTTCTACTTAGAAATTTGTATGGCGCCGATCTTATTTCTTTGAATTTCGAACATTTTTTACTTCCGGCGGAAATTGACTAGGGTGTACCTCAAATAAAAGAGTACAAATATTCCCTTCATATATTATAGTTTTTGCAGGCCGCTGATCACTCTTTCATATTTCCACATTCAAGTCTTCTCATATTTGATTCTTTGCTTTGGAATCTATCCGCATACAACGGTATAAATATATTTTTTCCACCATATCGGGAAATATGCGTTCTATTCCTATCAGTGAGTAAAAACTTGTAGCTTTCTATATATAATAAATAGATGAAGAAATTACCGTCCCCATGACAACCAGACAAGAAAATATAAAATGTACAAAGAAGTCCCACAGTAGTAACAGGAGTAACAGTCCCATTGTCACAACAGTTTGAATGTGATAAGAGGATCCCATGGAAATCGAAAAAAGCCGATAAGCGAACTTTTGACGTGGGTCTTTTTTTCAATGTAAAAGTTACAATTATTATGGAATGAACGTTTTACTTATATATAGTAGTAGGTATGGTATAATAAAGTCATATTTAATGAATGACCGAAATACATGAAACAAATGACGTATAATGTGAAATTTTATGACTCTCATATGCATTTAGACTAATTTCGTTCGTGGACTCATTAAACCTCTTTCTGAAAAGTTAAGATTTTTGCACACTTTCATAGCTCGGCACTAGGGAAGCCCTGTATCGCGGACACAATCTTAAACAACCACAAATTACACCCAAACTCACGAGAGAAATAAATGTAGGCCACACAAATATTTCTCCCGGCCCGGGAAACGAAGCCGGGGCCTCTGCGTGGCAGTCCAACATGGTAACCGTTCGGCCACGGAGTCAGTTAAAATGGCCTTATTACATCAAGGTTTATTATATATATATATATATTGGATGGATATATTGTTTTTTCTGACTTCAAAAAAAGGAGGTTTTTTTTGTATGTATGTTACGCGATAACTCATTTTGATGGTTCTTTTTTTGTTGGAAAGAATACCTTAGTAGTGATCCCACTTAAATTTGAAGAAAATATTCCGCCCCTAAGGGGCAAACTACTCGTAGGGGATGAATCCGGTTTCGCGCACTTTCCGGTAACCGATTTCAATCAAACTTGGCAAATAGATGTAATTCCACGAACTTTTGTGGTCGGTTTTTTTAATAATCTGTACTGGGATTATTTTTTAAACTAGACAGACGTGTTATTGTACTTTATTATTTGAGTTTAGTGACTAATTGTACAAGTATAATACACAATATACAATTTCGTAATGCTTTTAGAATGTGTCAAAAAGAAACAATTTCAATTTGAAATGAGCCATTTAAAATGAACCTAACTCAGTTTCAAATAATGTGCACTTTAACTTATTAGAACTTGCTTTTATGGTTAACGGAAATACATGTCAGACTTTATTTATATATTTATTTATTTATTTATTTAGGCAACAGGTAGTACATTATTACATTTAAGAAATTGTATTTCTGGCCATGGCATGATGTAATGACCCATTACAGATACGCACAGAATTGGCCATAAATAATATAGGTTACTAACATAGAAAGAGATTTAAAAAACACAATCAAATTTGCCAGTTTACGCACAGTATTAGTACCTTTGCCTTGACCCAGTATTAACAAGACCCTCCATGAAGTAGCCCAACAACTTGCGTTTGACCCGCAGTTGCGAGTCATGGGTAAATGTCGGCATTGACGATAGCAATGAGGAAGTTGTATTCCAAGAGTATATTGTTAATTGGCGAGTGCCGACCTAGGTTAGTTCTACACGGGGAATACAATAAATCCTTCGTACCTTTGTCTAGGATAACTATAAGGGACTGAGATCTGGAGAGATTCCAATAGCTAATTATATTTATTTCGTCCACTAATAATCTTAAAGGAACATGATCACCAGATTAGTTCGACGATATCTCCTACCCTTCTCATACCGACATATTGGAAAGGAAAAACCAAAGACGTAGGCAATCTCTTACCCGCATTGGTCAAGCATAAGGAACTAGGGTCTTAACTCTCGTGACAGTTGATAATGATGACAAAATGATGTATCAAATATGCAAGCTGATATTTATTTATCGGTATATTTTAGGGGATAAAGGATAAAGAAAACATTATCATGATGAAACTTCACTTCACTACGTGTGACGTCTGCAACACGCTTTATGCAAGAGTGATGCACTACAGCATAATAATGTCCTTTTTATGATATCATGAGACGGAACTAAAACGTTGTCTGCTGGTAAGCGATACGCCTTTCCATAGCAGTTGCAATGCCACTCAAAGCTTCTGGCACTGCCACTGCGATCGTAATCCTGAGACGTGAAATTGACTAGTCCATTGTATAGTTTTAACTGCACCTTTATCCTTCAAAATTAGAACGCAGTAATGTGAGCATAATAAGTAAGAATATTTCCTTGTATGCATTCTTTTTTTTTCTACTACTACTTAAATATCTCTTAAAGTCTAGTCCAACAGTGAGTCGTAACTGGATTGCTAATGGTAAAGGAAATGTTTAGAATGTTAAGATTCTGTTATTCCATTACGAGAGCTGAAGGCTCGGCAGAGCTAGTTTCGAAAAGTAACAAAAAGTCGATTTCGAAAGGGGAACAAAAGAAAACAACCAGTATAGTATCTTCGCTACGTACATTGTTGTTGTTCCGTCTTTTAGTTCCACAATTGTCTATCTAAACTTAATAAAAAAGTCGGACAATATCTACGTCTCGAATTTATCTCGTGTCAGAGACGCAATATTTTACTCGTCGCGACCGACATCGTACCATTTGTCGTTTTTTTCTCTTTGTACGTTTTTTTTAGGTATCTTGTTAACTTTACGCCTATTGTCTACACTGTCCTATTAGAATATAATTCACAAAGGGCGATATCTTTTTCAGAAAATATTTTTATGAATATTCCTCGTTCATTTCAGAGCCATAAAATGATGTTGGCAAATGCTACATTCCCGTCTTCGTGATCTGTAGTAATATTATGATACTGTGTTATGTCCCAGATAACTCCTGTACTGATAGTAACAGTGCAACAGTATTCACTCCGAAGCGTTAGAGCGCTTGCGCACTAAGTCCGATTCGTATCAGTTCCGAATCCGAGAAATGACGATCCGAAATGTCACAGGGATCATTTTATCTCCAGGTGTACAAGCGATATTCGCATTTTCTCGGACTCGAAGTGCACAAGCGACATCTGAAGTGGGTCCGAGATTTCTAGATTTGTATAGTTTCAGATTCGGAACGAATGTGCTTACCCAGAACAACCAGATCAGATCCAAATTAGGAAAAAATTTTAAACATTACGCCATTAAGGAACCTAATCAAATATTTTCAGCTAGGCCATAGTATATATCCACATTTTATGGCAAACGGTTAAGTAGTGGAATTCTCTGCCTGCAGGTTTGTTACCCAACGGTTTAATGCCGGCCATTTCAAGGCGAGAGTAAATAAGCATTATTTAGGTGGCTATCGTCGTCACTTTCCATCAGGTGAGATGGAAAACAACTGCGTTCCGGTTTTGAAGGGTAAGGGTGGTGGTGAAATTACTTTACTGACTTTTCAGCATTTCAGGGTGATGGCAGAGGCAGTGATCCTCAGATCTTTGCAATTTAAAGCTCTGAGTCTAAACGTGATTATGTCATCTTCGCTTGATCGAGTGCTTCTATCTACCTCAAGATAAGTATTTATCGTCAGTGTTATAATGAGTGCGTTCGTTCATAAAGTTAATTGTAAGCAAAATAACTAATGTTACGATCGCTGGTGCACTACTTCATGTAGCTATCCAAAAGAAGTGAGAGTTCGGCCAGGGAAGTACTGCCACCTTACCTATTTCTGCCGCCAAGCTGTAATGTCAACATTACTGTGTTCCGGTTTTGAAGGGAAAGGGTGGTGGTGAAACTACAGGCACTTGGGACTTTTCAACTTAATGTCTCAGGATGATGGGCGCAGAGGCAGTGCACCTCAGATCCTTGCGATTTAAAGCTCTGAGTGTTGTATTCTAGAACTCTACTCAATGCTCAAGTCAGGATTTGGGTATGGTTTAAAGCACTCGAAATCATACTCAAGTCCCTGCTATTAGGGTCATATTTCCAGTGCGTGAAATCATACTCAGATCCTGACTTGAGCATTGAGTAGAGTTCTAGAATACGACCCTAAGTGCAACAGCAACTGTACTTTACCATAGGGCGCACGACTTGTTCGCTCGATGACTTATTTATCATAAAAAAAAACAAACACGGGTATATATATTTTTAAAAAAAAGCAAAAAAACGTCGTATGTCTACATGAAATTCTATTGTCTATTGCAACTAATGTTATAGATGTACTTTTCTGCGTTCTTTTTTCTAAATGTACAAATGCTTAAAATCACATTTGTTTGCCCATAATCCAATTAATATAAAACCTGTGTTTCAAGAGGTGATCAATTTTTTACAACCTCAATTTAACAATTGTAATTGATATAAGTTACCCTAATTAACGTCACAACATAAAAGCCTAACGATGAAAATTGTGATAGAATTTACATTTAAACTTGGATAAGCTACCAAATAATACAATTTGTACAAAGTTGTAATAAGGTTACTAACCTTCAGAACTAGCGTAATTTAGAGTCCGCAAACTTCTGCGATCGTACTTGTTTACCAAAATCCCGGTTTGAAATTTGAAACTAATTCGAAACAATTTAGTTCGGTTGTCAAAATTCAAATATCGAGAATAAACAATGGAACTTCAAAGACGAGATATTGAATTAGAACGTTTGAAATTCGAATTGGAAACGAACAAAACCATTTTATTTACGCTATGGGATGCGATTTCTGTTTGCGTAGTGACATTTCGTACCTTTGATGCTATTTGGCAAGATCTGTGACGCAACAAGTGCTAAATATATCATTCGTGCCAGATCGAAGTTGGCAGTAACCCTGCACATTGTAAATAGTGATGAGAAATTGTTATTTGTCTATTACAAATCGTACCTTTGTAAGTTATATTTCAAAATTCGTATATAAAGAGATTATGTAATATACATCCAGTAAGTTTTACCTAAGCTTACGTTCTAGATTGAAATTCAATTTTATACGGCACTTCAGTATTATTGGTATAATAAAAGATTTTTTATCATATAATAATAATAACGCACACATTCACCCAACATTAAGGAAACCCTGTATCATGGATGCCATGGACATACACATAGACCAGAGGGTCTATGTGTATGTCCATGGCACTCGCACATGGTTCCCACACTTTTTTTCTCATAGACCACTTTCAAAATTTAGCTGGTTCCGGTGGACCCCTGCACCTACATTTCTACCATATTCCATATTCATTTTATTTTTGTCACGCCAACGTAGATCCCCGTCAAGTCTGCCGTGGATCCCTGTGGGTCCACCTGGACCACTTTGGGAACTCAGGATATAACAAACACAAATTACAACCAAACTCCTCGTGAGAAATAAATGTAGGCGATATAAATATTTCTTCCGGCCCGGGGATCGAACCCCGAGCCTCTTCGTGGCAGTCCAGAATGGTAACAGCATGGTAAAAGTCATAAAAACAACACGAACAACATGAAGTAAATTGTGTGTGTGTGAAATTTTATAATAATCAACTTTCGCCTGAGAGGAGGCCCGTGTCCAGCTGTGGGACGTATAAATGGGTTGACCTTGATGATTTTAAAATGTCCTTCTATATAAGCATAACAAATTGTCGATTTAATATCGTCTCCCGAAAAGTTGTCTTTTTTTTATGGAAAGCTAAGCGCCCATTTGATTTCTATCTCACCTGACGGTAAGTAACGATGAAGGCAACAATAGAGCATGCACACCTAAATAATGCCTATTCACTCTCGCCTTGAAAAGGCCCAAGTTATAGCGTTCAGGGAATAAGTCTGCAGGCAGTGAATTACACAATAGCCGTTCGCCATATAAATGTCATTTTGCAGATATAACCTTATTACACCAATTGCGATGTAAGTATGATAAAACATGTTTAATAGAAAATCTATCAATTTTCATTTGTTGTAATATTGAAAAAATTGCGTGTACTAAGTGTTTCTCCTATTCAGTAATGTTATAATTATCACGAAATCATTATAAATACCTTGAAAAATCATAAGTACATATATATCGCCACAGAAATAAGAACCATTGGCCTAAAGAAATAGAAGTAGGCAGAGAACTGTCTTTCAGTAATATAAGCAATCAGTTTTTTCATCCCACCAACATGTCAATTACTGTTAAATGATACCAAGTATCCAACCTGTTACTTATCGTGTCACGTGCCATCACTACTTCCGAGACATTTACAGAGTCAGTTAACGTCTTTGTAAACGCCAAGTTTTACGACTTTGTGTTGACACGGCAGGTTCCGGTCAGATAATGGCAGACGAAAAGATAAAAGGAAAGGCATAAAAGGTAAAGAAAATATAAAAGGTAATGTAGAGTGAACTTGCTTTGTCAACTTTGTCGTCGGTGATAATATGTCCTAATTGGATTGCGTGTAGTTAACTGTAGGTTTCTTACTCCATTCATCTAAATTGCCTGAGATTATTTTACACTGAAAACCGTAACATGAAAAACTTTTTAAATTTCTGTATTTTAAATTAAAAACAAAAAAATTAGGTTTGCGTTGATATTTTGTTTTCAGTAAAGGTAACGAAACGTTTTTCGAAATTAAACTTAAAACCTTCGATAAGTAGGACTAAAGTTCAAAGTGTAAAAACCGACAGCGACTCAAAAATATCCACAAAAATGTAACCAGCACTCTCGACAAACAAATTGAATTGCAATTCCTTCCGGCGAATCGCCCTTTTATTAAATTACTTTCAATGAAAACACTCATTTAAAAAAATATCTTAAAGGCGTAATGGACGATGGATTAAGAACTTTTGAATGTAAAACATTAATTTTTTTCTACAGTAAAAAATATACGCAATAATTAAATATTATTATCGGTTATATTTTACATTCTAAAAAAATATAAGTTTTGATTGTTTAAATTGGTTTCATTTTCTGTTAGTACAGTGCCCGAGGTCATGGCCAGGGTCTTAAGTGAATATGATCACCATAAACAACGTCTTGTTTATTGCTATCAAATCGTTTGTTCAGTGTGGCAGATTAGCACTAAATGAGAAGGTTCCGGGTTGGATTTTCAGTAGTACTAATTTGTGGGAACGAACTGTTTTACATTGTTTCTGGTGTGGGTGTTATGGGTAATTAACTAAGAGGCACTCACCGGAATTAAATTTTTTGCTGTGAAACTCCTAGTACAGTGAATCCCTAAATGTTTATTATTATGCTGTCTCTAGTGTTGCTTATGAAATTTGATGATTTGATATTAATATTGAGTTCATAGAGTTTTGCGATTGTTATACATACAGGAAATGAAATTACTTTTTAACCGACTTTAAAAAAAGGAGGACGTTCTCAATTTAACGGTTTTTTTTGGATGTATGTTACGCGATAACTCCGGTATGTGTGAACCGATTTTCATGATTCTTTATTTGTTGGAAAGAGGGTACCTCCATAGCGGTCTCATTTAATTTTGAAGAAAATCATCCACCTCTAAGGGTGGCTGTTCCCGCATGAAGATTTATTTTTATAAATAGCGACTAAATTTTATTATAAGGAGCAATTATTTTTATGGTTGGTTTTGATATTCTCCAACTTAAGGTGTTTTTCTTTCTCAATATACTTTGAGTAGTGAGACCCGATTTTTATTATCTCCTGTGTCAAGTCCCGTATAGTGGTAAACTAGGGGATGAATCCGGGTATGCGCACTTTCCGGGAACCGATTTCAATAACACTTGGTAATTATATGTAAATCCACGTTATTTTGAGGTCAGTTTTTTTTGTACTCTATACTGAGATTGTCGGATTTAAATCATGTATATTTGTTGACAGCTGTGACAGTCAGCCATGACCATGGGGTCTATAAGTGCCCGAAACGTTGGTTTATTTGAATAATAAAAATCATTTCGTAGGTAGGGTTATTATTATATTGAATAAAATAATTTTTTTTATTCTGATATTAGGTGACGGGGCGGACAAGTTGTGCGCTTGGTGGTAAATGTCACGCCTGTTCATAGCAGTTGCCATTCAGAGCTTTAAATTGCAAATATTTGAAGGGCAATGCGATAATTTCACCATCACCCTTACCTTTCGAAATTGGATCACGTACATTACTGCGCGGCGGCAGAAATAGGTAAGGTAAAGATGTTTTTTATTTATTTAATTTTTTTATTGCACAGGAAAGTACAAAAACATATTTAGTAACAAGAAAAACACAAACAAAAGGTACTGCTTATTTCGAACATAAATTTCTGCCTGCAGACCTAAATATAGGAGACCATGATTACAATAAGGGGTTTACGTGCAAAACAGAACAAAAATTATATAAATAAAAAAAAAACACAAAAATAATACTTATTAAATGGATGGAACAATCGATAAATAGTGCGCCTTGACTCCCATTTTGAAAAATGTTATTTGTTTTAATTTGGTAATACAATAAATAAATAGACAATATTAAATGAATGAAATTGTAAAAATTTAAATATTTCACATAATAAATCCACTACATATTGAACACTAATAATGTAGTACACACACTATGTATGTTGAAAATAATATACAATAATAATATTTACTTTTGTGTATGTTATACAATAATATCGAACAATTTATATTAGCCCGAGAGGTAAATTAATTAAGCAATAGTCAATAGCTTTATTCGGCTTGCGTGACTTGACCGGCTATAACCAGATTAAGATCATAAGATTAATTTGAGTACTAAGGCATTTTATAATATTAATAATAATACATTAATTTGATTTCGTTCCGTTAATGTACAAATCCAGCCAATCGACTGAGAAAAGAAAAACATTATAATAATATTAATACAAAGATAAAACAACAATAAACAAAATTCCTTCGTCCAGTAGGACTAGCACAACACAAAGCGGGGATCTATATGTGAGAATAGAAGTACATATCTCGCGCTTTATGTCACTCTTACGCAAGTCGCGCTATGTCGTGCTAGCACTACAGTTAGACGTACTAGAACCAGCGTCTATTACCACACCAAGGCCATTTCTCTTACCAACTGAGTGACAAACCGAGTCAGCAAATCTTGCAAATTTCTCTACGTACTTGTTGCAGACCTTTGTATTGAGTTTTATACGTCTGAGATTATTTTATTAAGGTTTTTTCACTCAACCAGGTAACTTTACAGTTACCAGAGGCTGACGATAGAAAACAATCATTTAAAATGCAATACAATGATCTGCTGATAGAGAAATTGGTAAGATCTGCTGATTTGGTCTGTATCTCAGTCTGTAAGAGCGGTGGCCTCGGTGCCGCAACAACCGCAGGTTCGAGTACAGTTAGATCGAAGGAAGATTTTGGTACAAGATATATATGGTAATAAAAACATATGATAAACATATGATCAATAAATTAAATATTATAATAATAATAACAATTAATTTCTTTCGCAGATTTAGATATTCTTAATAATAGCGACACGAAAATCATTTTTGTTGAAACTTGAGTTGGAAAATTTGACATAGTGCTATTGCTGCGAACCGGACACATTCCACTAAAAAGCTTATTTAATGAAAAAACTATCGGACACTGAAAGAACAGTGTGATTGCAATAAACATGTTGTATAAGGTGAGCACATAACTTGTTTTCTTATAACATGCAGTACATTTCTTATTCAGTAGCAGTAGAGCTTCTTATGAAAGGGTTCGTCCAAGGAAATACTGCCACTTTACCTATTTCTGCCGCCAAGCAGTAATGTCAGCATTACTGTGTTTCGGTTTTGAAGGAGAATGTTGTTAGTGAAATTACAGGCACATGGGACTTGTCAACTTATGTCTCATGGTGACGGGCGCAGTGGCAGTGTCCTTCCGATCTTTGGGTTTTAAAACTCCGAATAGCACTGCATCTTTATGGAGACGCTTGTTTGTGCCGACACTAAAATTTATTAAAAAGAAAAAGTCGCCACTTAAGTACAATTGCAGCAATCTTTTTAAGTAATAAATGTCGTCATTTCGTGGTTAATTCTATCAAGTATATCGGCTAACTTGATTAATGTAAAGTTTTCAGTGTAATTATGATTTTTGTTGTAGTTTTGAATAAAGCGCTTATTATATTGAATTAAATTAGGGATGCACGTAAACACATTCTTAAGTGCTAATCTGCTTTTATATCGAAGCTACGCATACAAATAAGCGGCTAATGCGTGTAAGCGTCATGGGAGCACGTTCGTGTGTGAACTTAGACCCAAGTGCCCTTCTCGTTGCGAGAATAAATTTGAAAACGCCTATAAAGTTTGTTGGTAACATTAAAGTGCGTCACGTTAATGACGAAGATCACATCTCGTAACAATTGAAACATCACGGTCAGCACGCAGTCTACACAACAAAGGTAACGTTTGACAACAACGTTGTGAAAATAAAAGAATATTGTTGAAATATCAAAATGTATTTTTTTGCCCTACTTCCACCATCCCGATGTTTATTATTCGGGATACTTGAATATTGTTTAAAAGTATATTTATTTTTTATTATACTTGTAAATATTTCCCTATGTGTCAAAAACTAAAAATAAAAATGACAGTAAAATAAAATTAAATCCATGTTCATAATTAATCAAAATTGTATAAAATTATTCATAAAATTGTAAAAATAATAATAATTTGAGAAAATTGTAAAAGTAACATTAAAATTGTGTAGTTTATAAAATAGTGTAAATCATAAATATAAACGTTAGCCTTATGATATTTTGTGAGTGTTAGAGCGTTTGTGCACTACGTCCGATTCGTATCAGGTTCCGAATCCAAGAAATGACGGTCAGAAGTGATATTCGTATTTTCTGGGATTAGAATAGAACTTAGTGCACAAGCGACATCCAAAGTGAATCCGAGTTTTCTAGATTTGTATTGTCCCGGATTCGGAACGAATAAGAATCGGATACAGTACCCAAAGCACATATGGCTTTTTAAGGTGATTTTAAGGTGATTACATACGGCGATTTTAAGCAGCGCATGTGCTATGATTCAGCCGCGATGCAGTAGCAATATGGTCGCTAATCGTCTACCTTCACACGTTACGATCGCAATGCAAACTCAACACAGCGACACTTTTTTAAATTCAACCGCCAGCGCCAGGGGTCCGTCACTCGCTCGAGGTTACGCGATAAGTGCCTACTGCTGAGTGTATCGCCAACAAGCGCTTAGAGTCTTTCATTTACATTACAATCCTTGTACAACCCCAGCATTCGGTTCCGCAAGACTGCACATGGCGGGGAGCGATATTTTCACATTTCTGTGAGCGTGCTTAGGTGACTTTTTTCTTGTAGTGAGCGCTAATTTAGTAGGATATTACAGCTTAGCTATTTCGATTTTGTATGATCGTGTTGTATCTGTTACGTAGTTACTATTAACTAATCTGTGCCAGCGCCATCTTATCGCGATTCACACACGATTCAACAGAACGTTTTTAATTCTTCAACGTGTGCGAAATCGCTAGTGTCAAACTCTCAAAAAAAAAAACTGTATAAGAACAACTATTTACACAGAAATGACATATGTACATACTTGTCATCAATTTTATCGTTGCTAGCTGCGTAAATAGAACGCAATTCAGGATTCTCTTTTTTCAACTCAGTATTGCTGTATAAGTCACAATTTCTATCAATTATCAGTCAAATTTTAAATGTGTAGCTGTTTAAGCCACAGTCTCAAATTGTCGGTGCTGCCCACCAATTAAAAGCGCGTGTTGAAATCGCGACAGCTTTTGCAAACAAAGCAAATACTTCCGTCGTCTCAAACTGATATAAACAGTTTGTACGACGGAAGTTGGCAAGATTACACTTCCGCCCATTCTCTCGTACCAGATACTTCCAAACCCGAAACGCTGCCGAGCGGCCATATGTTCTTTGTGCTCTGTCCAGTGAATATTTTGGTCATATTTAATTATACGTTTATTATTAAACGTTTTAAGGTGAATACGATAATGAGATTTTTATGTAATTTTTCAGGACAAATATAAAAAAAACACAATGAACAGTGTATACAGCATTTTAATTAGTCTTTCAACGTCTTTCAGGTACCTACTATGTATATACTTTAATAATATATTTTTAGCAAGAGGTTAATAAATCGAATTTTTATGTTTTGTGATTATTACTCAAAAGAAATGACACTATTTATTCGGAACTTCAACACGTATATTTGGTTAGTAATAGCTAGACAACCGTGAACACGGAACCTAAAAGGGCTCGAAACGTTAGTTTAATTAGTTAGTTTAATTAATTGCCTCAATGGCCGAACGACTACCATGCCGGACTGCCATACGCAGGTACCAGATTCGAATCCCGGACCGGGAGAAATATTTATATGGCATTACATAGATTTATTTCTCTCTTGAGTTTGGGTGTAATTTCTTGTTGTCTATATGTGTGTCCGTGGCACCCGCGACACAGAATTTCCCTACTGCGAGGTTATGTTGAGTGTGTGCGTTAAAAAAATTGTTAAAAAAAAATACATGCAATTCAGATACGAAAAACACTTTCATTCAGTTACGAATTTATAAGTTTTGCTTCAACAAAAATCCTTAAAACAAACTATGTAATATTGCATAACAGAGATTTTTACTCTTAAGCTACGATAATAAGGTGTCCTGTGACATGCTTACGTACGTGAAGAATAATATGACATTCTCACACCTCCCCAATACTTAATTATCGATAAAAATTGTCGACATTGACCTGGAAACACATCAACAATCATTTTTATAGCAGTACAGCTCCATATGAAAGAATTCGTCCAGGGAAGTACTGCCACTTTACTTATTTCTGTCACCAAGCAGTAATGTGAGCATTACTGTGTTCGGGTTTTGAAGAATAAGGGTGTTGGTGAAATTACATGCACATGGGACTTGCCAACTTATATTTCAGTGGCGGTACCCCAAAGGCCTTTGCGATTTAAAGCTCTGAGAGGCACTGTAACTGCTATGGACAGGCGTGTCACTTAAGCGTTAGTTTGCACCAGGAGCACTGTTAGCACCAGGAGTACGACTCATCGGTCCCGTCACTAACATCACAAAAAAGAATATCAGTACCACCGACAATTTGTACGGAGGAAGTTTTTCCATTTTCGCCTTTATATCGATTAAATAAGGATTACAATAGAACTACCGCGCTAAGTAATAGAATGAACGGTTTTCCCGTTAAATAATAAAACCAATTAATTAACAAACGATTTACTAATGCTGTTAATTTAGCCTTTATTGGTAACATTTTAATATTCATTATGAAATGGATCGTTCTTTGAAAGACTAATGTACTTTCAAGTATCAAGTCTTGAAAGTGTGATTTATATGTTGTTTGTTTATTTAAGTATATACTGGATTTACAATTTCGACAGAATAAACCTATTTTAAAATACGTTGTCAAATAATATTGTTTCCATTCATAAAACTTTGTGGTGAGTTGAAGAAATATATTTATTATTGATACAAAATTGAACAACACAAAGAAAAATTCCTTTTGAGATATCGAAATAACTATGTTTTGTTACAGTAGGGCTACGATTATCGCTACGACTCAATTTCGTAGCATGCGAACAACAAGCATCTACGTCGTAGCACGTACGGCAATGTACGTGAATTTCAAAAGGATTTTTGTTCAAAATGCTTTCTATAACATTTAAATACGTGTTTGCGCTCATAAATATTAAATAGCCAATTATTCGCGCCATCAGTTATAATGATTTATTCATACAGAAACGTTAACGGCTGATATGAAATAACGAAAGAGTAAAATAAATGCGTAATTTTATGCTACTGTTGCTGACATAACGAAATAAGGGATTGGCCGAAATGTCCGTGTGGAAAAAAAAACTTTTTTCTTTTAAAATGTTATGCATACATTGTCCATGGTAATTTTAAAAATAATATTTAGGTGCGCATTGAATAGGTGGGAAAATTTTAAGTTTATAATTCATGAACACCCTGTCGTGCTAGATTGAGATGTGTTGGGAAGAACTAAATTACTCGATGACTAAAGATGGCAAAACATTATACACAGATCAGTAAGGTCAATACATAAATAGATAAAGTTTGACGCTTATGTTTTTAAATATTTTTCTTTTATACTTTATTACCACTTTGACCTTTTGACCAACCCAATAAAATAACATATTCATAAAATAATTCTACATTCAACTTATGCCTCCGGGTGACAGGCGCAGTGGCATTGCCCCTCTGATCTTTACAATTTAAAGCCTCTCTCTCTCTCTCTCTCTCTCTCTCTCTCTCTCTCTCTCTCTCTCT
>NW_020654289.1:17128279-17292117 GCF_003589595.1 Hyposmocoma kahamanoa
TCTCTCTCTCTCTCTCTCTCTCTCTCTCTCTCTCTCTCTCTCTCTCTGTGTGTGTGTGTGTGCGCGTGTGTGTGTGCGAGTGTGTATGTGCGAGTGTGTGTGTGCGCGTGCATGCGTGCTTGCGTCTATATGTTCGTCAGTGCCATCGTAGCTCCCAATCGGGCGGACTGATCTCAAAGAGATGTTTTTATGAACATTGCATTTTCAATTAGATAATAAATATATAATACACAAAATAACACAACTTAGGTTATTGGTTCATGATTACAACGTCTCGTAACTCATGAAATTTGTGACACATTTCTCCTAGACGCAATCATTTGGCTGTGAAGCCAAGTTACTTTGAGCCGCCACAATTCACCAAGTTTTGCAGGCCTTTGTGGTTAAATATGGACATATGAAAGATAAAGTGCGGAGAGCAAAATCTGACAGCTCATTTTGGATTCGTCAGCGAGTGTAAGTCTTTGTACTGTACCCTTCTTACATATTTAAGCAGGAAATTTTGCCGAGAAAATGTTGTTTATTTCTTCATATAATATGTGGGAAGAAATTAAACCCTCAGGCAGTTGTATTGTTTCTAATAAGAATTCCTTCTCATTTGAGTGTTCTATTTCTGTTAGTCTGGGTATCTTGAATATCCAAATACATACTATAATCTCCTAAAAAACACATTGTGTAACTTGAACAGTTGAAGTGATTATAGTAACTAAAAAAAAATTACAATGGTGATGAACTGATTATGTGGACTAGCTATTATTTATATTATTACTATAGCTAAGATCTTTGCGATTTAAAGCTGTGAGTGGCACTGCAACTGTTATGGATAGGCGTGTCGCTTACCACCAGGCGCACGACTTGTTCGTCCCGTCACTTGGAATAAATTAAAAAACATAATGTGATGATAGAATAAATCAAGCATCTTGGTAGGCGAACAAAGGTCAATATTTTTAGTGCAATTGAAATGTAATTCATGTTATATAAACCAGCACAATAAATATAACGAACTATCTATAATATCTTACGATTTTGCAATCATGTCGATATGGTATCGACATGAGTGAGAGAAATTAATATTAATTGTAAGAGAATATATATATATATATATATATATATATATTGGATTTTTTAATGTACGATAATGGAATTAGGATTCTGAAATAAACTTCTACCATAGTTCATTTATTATATATAGAAATTTCATTTGAGAATGTAGCGATGAGTGACAATGTAATAATAAACTTGAGTCCTTTTTATAAGTTTAATCTTGATGAATTAGTACAAAATGAGAGATAAAGACTCAAGATTATTATATTAAAGTAATTTTTAAAAGAGCTCTTGCTCTCAGTTAATAAGTAGAAACTGAGAGATAATGACTGAAGCTTATTAATCTCAAGTAATTTTCATAAGGGTACTTGGTTTTCATTAATTAGTACAAACTGAGAGATAATGACTGTAGACTGTTATTTTGAATCATTTCTCTAAAGGGTACTCGATCGCGATTAGCTCAAACATAAATTTTGTAAGTGTGCTGGTTAAATAACAGGAACATGGGACTCATCAACTTATGTCTCAGGGTGACAGGCACATTGGCAATGCCCCTCAGATCCTTGCGATTTAAAGCTCTGAGTGGCACTGCAGCTGTTACGGACAGTCGTGTAGTTTACAACCAAGCGCACGACTTGTTCGTCCCGTCACTTGATATTATAAAAAAAAGAAAAATAATCTTAAATCAATTGCATAAGCGTACTTGATATCGGTTAATTAGCACAAACTAAGACGTACTGTATTTTGTTTCAAGGTTTTATTTTTAACCGACTCGAAAAAAGGAGGAAGTTCTCAATTCGAGTGCATTTTTTTGTGTGTATGTTACACGATTATTCCGGAATTTGTGAACCAATTTTGATGATTCTTTTTTTTGGGAAGGTACCTGAGTATTGGTCCCATACAAATTTGGGGAAAATATTCCACCTCTAAGGATGGCAAACTAGGTGATGAATCCGGTTTCGCGCACTTTCCGGTATTTGTAATAATACTGAAAACAGGGTGGTTTGCATTAATATTAGACAAAACTAGTTGATGACTTTACCATCTCAGTCAACGGTGACCATGAGACCTGTAAAGGGCGTGAAACGTTGGTTTGCTTTAAAAAAACAAATATACGCGAATTAGATGCGAGATAATAGTTTAATTTCCTATATTGTGCAAATGTATCCAGTTACATAAAGACATGAATACCTAAATTATAAATTTTTTTATTAAATTATTTTATTGTAATTGATATAAATTGAAGTCCTGAATAGAACAGTTATAATTCGATAAATATCAAAAGGTGATAACGTTGTAGTTTTGCGCCATGAAATAGCAAAATGGGCTTGTAATTTTATTAATATAGAATTTTAATGCCACAATAACACTGTTATAATTTGGAAATGACTAATATTATTATTACATGTTTACATATTACTCATATATCATCAGTGTTCTTTTTTATTTACGTCTGTTTTAAATTAAATTTTAGAACCTAAACATACTTAATACCAAATTTAAATTTTCAAACGGGACGTAAACGTATTAAAACAGTCGTTAAAACCTAAAACATGTTCCCCTAAAAATTTCCCGAATGTCGCTTACGCCATTTCTACAAAACCCCGACGATGTTACGTAAATTTTAATATCATAACAAGCGGTAATCACGTGAATAGACATGTTAATGTGTATGTAGCGTAATTATACTCCGGAAGTGGTTGTTAAAATTTGATAATTTTTACTTATTACACATTTACTAATAATTTGAAATAATTATAACCTCTGTGAGAGCTGGGTTAATTACTGTCTTCATTATCATTTCATTTCACCGTTGCTTATTTATTTTCTGATAGGTGTCACCAATTCTTTTTTTTTCTTTTGACATAAGTGTCCATTACACGGATTCATATTTTGTAATACTTGTAAATATTTAATGGAACAATCAGGTTTGTTAATAATGGTTACCTGTCAGAAGTCCGAAATGACATTTTCCAGAAATAGCGATAAACATCCAACACATCCCGGAAGAATAACGGTCTCGTTATAATTCAGTTTTCAGGGTAATAAAATTTCGAACAAACGTTATTTCGGAAAAAATAAATTCGAGTTTGTGATAGGTTACCGTTAAGATTTGTATAAGACTATATGTTTTCCAAAAAAAGATAAAATAAATTAAAAAACCGGTATGGACTATTTATTATTTTACTTACAAATGTGAGCATTACTGAGTTTCGGTGTGGAAAAGTAAAGTTGCTGGTGAAACTACAAGCGCGGGTTCTCTATGCGAGAGTAGCAGTAACTCGCGCTTTATGTCGCTCTTGCGCAAGTCGCAGCCTGTTGTACAGTTCGTTCCGATTTACACTTGAGTGGTACTGCCACTACCCCTGTAGCATGCCGCTGCGATAAAGCTGTCGTATCCATAATTAGCTATCGAGTAATATATAATAATTTTACTATAATAACTAACATGGCGAGCACCGTGACGTCACATTTTTGTCACATCGCGATCGCCGCGACCAATCAATGGCCGCAAAAGAATATAGCAGTTATCCTTGTTCTTCAAAATATATAAGAATAGTTCATTACCAAATAAAGAAAAGAACGAATGATTCAATATTCGCAATAAAAAAATAATGTTAATAATGGCAAAATAGCTTTATCAACTGAAATAGATATGTTACAGATAAGTTTATCACACATATTTTTATTAAGTAAGAATCATCGCGTATGTTGCTCCGTGACCTCACTTATGGTCCTAACTGAAAATCAGTGCTGAGAACGCATTGTGTCTTCCAGCGAATAGTGAGTTGATGACCCTTTTGTTACCGCAGCTAGCACCACACAAAGTATCTTTACACGAAGAGTCTTATATTTCATTAAATAACCTGTGGTGTAATTTAGCTTTCGTTTTGTTTGTGATTTTGTTTCGTATTTATTTATTTGTGTCTCAAGTGTGAATGTTTTTTAATTATGTTTTGTTTTTTTTTGTTTTTTTCTGTTTGTTCTTGTATTATATTTCTCTTATTTTTATATATTTTTCACTGTGTTGTTTATTTCTTTTGTTTTTAATTTTGAGTTTTTATTCTGTGTGGTGTCATTTGTGGTGTGCAAATAGATGAATTTTCTTCTTCTTCTTCTTTCTTCACATATACTGCAATGATACAGTCACTGTTATAGATAGACGTAACCCTTACTACCAGGTCTTTGACTTGATCGTCCCGTCACTTGATTTCATAAAAAGAGGTACACACATTGTTAAACTACCACAACAATGCGCAATGGTTAAAATTTTTACTCCCGTATCCATTAGGGTAAGACCGCATGTTACCGACTCATTAAATTCTCCCTTATAATTACGTGGTTAGTGGATACGTTATATACAGAAATAAATGCATATTTTATCTTATACAGTTCTTTATGTACAAAATTTTCCCAAGAACGGTAGGAAACAGTTTAATTAACATTTTAGGGACAGTGAGTTTGTTGGAAATTCCCCGGGAGATTCTATTAGGGTTGGCCGTGATTTGAACATCCCTTATCCATATTCATTCTTGAGAATGAAGTTGGGTCTATGAATAAATAGAATATGTTAAATTCTAACTTAATTATGTGTGGAATTCCGCCACATGATAATGAGGTAAATATGTTTTTTTAATTTCTTTTATTGCTATACCAAGTGACGGGATGAACAAGTCGTGCGTCTGCAATTGTAGTGCCACTCAGATCTTTAAATCGCAAAGATCTGAGGAGCACTACCACTGCGCCCGTCACTCTGAGACACAAGATGACAAGTCGGATGCACGTAATTTCACAAAAATTTCAAGCATTTATGATCGTCTCTTATATGTCCTGTTGCTCTGAGCAGGTCTGTTCTCTTTTTTTAGTTCGTTTCTTTCTGTTATCTTTAAATTTAAAATAAATAAATGTAGAATACATTTCCAAGACCATCATTTCCAACGTTATTCAAAAATATTCACAATATTTACATTGCTTTGAACAAAAATATATTTCTTATTCTTCTAGTTTATTAAAAAATGTGGATGTAGGTATACCTATATCTAGATATAGTATATATCTTTACGTCTAGTCTTTGATAACTATTTGTTGCACCATTGACTACCACTGTGACCAGTAGTTAAAAGACGCTAAATGAGGAGGTCCCAGGTTCGATTCTCGATACGACTAATTTCGTTAACGAACGAACCTAACGAAATTAACGAACAAGTCGTGCTCCTGGTGGTAAGCGACACGCCATAGAAGTTGCAGTGCAAAACAGAACTTTAAATCACAAAGATCTGAGAGGCACTTCCACTGCGCTCGTCACCTTGAGACATAAGTTGACAACTTCCATGTACCCTAAAAAAATAATATATAATAAAATAAAAAAACAATAATATAAAAAAATAATAAATAATAAAACTACTTTTTCGGATCTAAAATCGCGTGTATTTTTTTTGCCAGCTCTGGTATTTTATTATTATCTCTTTTATACAGACTATTTACATAAAGCCGAAACTCCTGAATTCGTGTTTGAATGGTCTGTCATTATTCCTATAATTAAAACAAATGTTTTTTGCTCAACAGCTTTTATGCTTTGGTAATGGAGGTTTGTATTAGAAAGCAAGAAATGTATTCTAAGTTTTACAACCTCTCTCTCACCTTGCAAAGAAATGACTTTGTTTCGGCCATAAGTTAATCCTATGACACTAAAAACTGTTTGGAAATTTTCACATTTCTAACCGAAAACTTTTCTTATACTATTTTGTGATTTCTTTACAAGGAAATAAGTTTTCGCTATTAGCGTGTAATATGTTGAACACACTGCAAATTGTTATGTCTTTTCAGCATTTTTTTACAACCAATACGAGGTCTCAAACTAGGGAAATTCCTATTTATTTTTTATATAGTACCAATTGATAAAACGAAAAAGTCGTGCGCCTGGTGGTAAGCGACACGCTTATCCGTAACAGTTGCAATGCCACTCAGAGCCTTAAATCGCAAAGATCTTAAGAAACACGCCACTGTGCCCGTCACCCTGAAACTAAGTACTAAGTTACACCAACACCCTTACCCTTCCAAACCGGAACACAGTAATGCTCACATTTACTGCTTGGCGGCAGAAATTGGTAAGTATCTATTTCTGCTTCTATACTACGAGAATTCACTGCAGGACACTATCTAGAACACCCAGATTAGAACCGATTTATAAATGTTAAATTCCCTACTAGGTTTACCGGCAATCGAACTCGGGACTTCCACATCCAGCGCCTACAGCGCAAAGCACTACGCCGATGAGGTAGTCGTTACATAAAAATTATATAAACCTACCTTGGGAATTGTTTTTTTTTCTTGCCGTAATCATATAAAAAATATCCTAAAAGTCCGTAATACATACGAAGTCAATATTTAATTTTAAATCGTTAGTTACCCTACGGTTAATTCAAATAATGACCTTAAATTGCGAGCCTTTACTTGGCTACAAGTATTTATGATCCCTAAGTTCGTTGGCTTCCGTCCCTTTGATATTTCAACTTTTGCGTATTTACGTTTTACAAGTATTCATAAAAGGCCAATTTCACAAAACGTACAACGAAATGTTGAATGAATTTGAAAATAACCTAAAGAGTTTCGTGATAAAGGGTACTATTATCATAATCACAATCATTTATTCATAATTTTCATTAAATGTCAATTTAGTATCTTAAATGTCAAAGAGAATATTAACTAAACAAATGTATTTAAACTAAATTTATTTATTTATTTTATTTTAAATTTAAAGCATTATAAACTGATTTTAAGGAAATATAGTAACCTACATACAATAAAATAATATTATTTAAAATTAGAAAATTCCGATAAATTAAAAAAAGAGCGCTGAATTAGCCACATTTTTAGCTTAAAGTGAAAGGAAGACGTGCTCGGAGCGCTAGTGACATCGTCAGGTAGGTGATTGTATACGCGATGGCTCATTGCATGAATGGTCCGCGTCGCCTTCTACAGCCGGTGAAGATCGCCGCGGAGACGGCCTCCGTATCGCAGTGTGTACCGATCATTGTCGCATGTT
The DNA here is from genome assembly GCF_003589595.1 of Hyposmocoma kahamanoa. Classification (NCBI taxonomy): domain Eukaryota; kingdom Metazoa; phylum Arthropoda; class Insecta; order Lepidoptera; family Cosmopterigidae; genus Hyposmocoma; species Hyposmocoma kahamanoa. The sequence goes on from NW_020654289.1 coordinate 17,135,370, forward strand.
ACGTGCATACATGGCTATATGGAGTATCAGCAGACAGGGAAGCGTCAGTATCCCTAAGGACGCAAAGTACGACCGTGTGCACACATCATTAGAAATACGTCACGGCCCGTATTGCACGTTTCTGCAGCCGGAAAGCACGTTCCCAATCCGCCGTATTTCCCCAAAATGCTATGCCATATTTCTAGTACCGATTGTACGAAGGCAAAATAGCATGCACGAACTCTGGCTTTTGTAAGTGTCGCAGAGATACGATTTAGAGCAAAGCATGCCTCCGCCAGTTTTACACAAAGATGGTCAATGTGTTGCTCCCAAGTCAATGCTTGATCTACCGGAAAACCTAGGAAGAATACCACCTGCACTTGCTCTACACGCACACCGTCTACGCTGAGTACAAGTGGTCGGCGGGGCCAGAAAGGTCGAAACTTATGAATTGCGTCTTTGTAAGATTTAATATCAATCCGTTACTCCGAAACCAGCCTGCCAGGTCATATGCAACAGAGTTGAGCTGCCGTTCTAACGCGTCAACAGTCGGTCCAGTAATAATTGCTGCTACATCATCTGCATACATATATGTATATTTCTGCCTGTTCTATGGCATTAGGCAGGTCATTTAGGACAAAAGAGAAAGCCAGGTTAGACAACGAAGGTCCTTGCGGGACACCTATTGCGGTACGGAACCCGTCGGACATTACCTCCCCCCCCCCTCACCTACTACATATTGAACTCTGTAACTCATGAACTCCAATAACAAATTTAGCACACGTCTGTTGATGCCATAATGCTGGAATTTCAGAGTGGTCAGCAACGTCGAAGGCCTTTAAAGGTCGCAGAAGAGTACTCGACCTCCTGCCGAGATTCACGCGCATCAAGAACGGCCTGAATAATTTTACTACAATTAAATTAAGAAACAATTAAATCGTAGCAGATTTTTTTCGTAAATGTAAGTGTATGTAAGCATATTGGTAATCGTTATTATTTTTTAGTAGCAATAGAGCTCCTTGTGAAAGAGTTTATCCAGAGAAGTACTGCCAACTTACTATTACTGCCGCCAAGAAGTAATGTACAGTGTCACAATTTTGAAGGGTAAGGGTGCTGGTGAAATTACAGTCATATGGGCAACGTATGTCTCAAGGTAACGGACCCAGTGGCAATGCTCCTCAGATCTTTGTGATTTAATGCACTGAGTGGCACTGCAATTTTTTTTTATAATATCAAATGACGGAACGAATAAGTCGTGCGTCTGAGGGTAAGCTACACGCCTGTAAATAACAAGTGACGAGACGATGACAAGTGACGGGATGAACAAGTCGTGGACAGTTGCAGTGCCACTCATAGCTTTAAATCGCAAAGATATAAAAGCAGATTAGCACTTAAGAATGTGTTTACTGGCGTCCTTAATTTAATTCATTATAATAAGCGCTTTATTCAAAACTACAATAAGTATCATAATTACACTGAAAACTTTACATTAATCAAGTTAACCTATAAAGATACTTGATGGAATTAACCACGAAATGATGATATTAATTACTTAAAAAGATTGCGGAAATCATTGCACTTATGTGGCGTAATTTTTTTTTTTAAATAAATTCAATTGACGGCACAAACAAGCGTGTCCAAGATGCAGTGCTACTCAGAGTGTTAAAACGCAAAGATCGGAGGGGTACTGCCACTGCACCCGATACCCTGAGACATAAATTGACAAGTTCTATGTGCCTGTAATTTCACCAGCACCCTTACCCTTCAAAACAGGAATACGTTAATGCTGACATTACTGCTTGGCAGAAGAAATAGCTAAGGTGGGAGTACTTCCCTGGACGAACTCTTTCACAAGGAGCTCTACTACGGTCATAAAAAATCATCGAAATTTAAAAAAAAATACTGGATGATACTAAAAAACTTATGAAATAAATTATTTATTAAAATAAAGGCTCATGACATTCACTCATCCAATTAAGGGGTACAAAATTTCAATAATTAATACATAGCTCTCTTGACTATGAGATGCTTAAAACATCTTATAGTTGATTTGTCGGCGAACAGTTCAATGTGGACCGATTGTCAAAAGAGGTATCAGAGCCATATTAAAGCTTTGCTTTTAGAAAATAATCCTTACTAAAAACGTGCATGTGAAAAACAGCCAAGTTTGGAATATTAGCTTCGCTGGTAAAAGAACACAAACTATATGAATACAAACTTCAATTAATGTCATTTGAAGCTTACCTTCAACCCTAGGAATGCCCAAATTTAACTCCCTCTGTAACCGAACGATTACCATGTTGAACTGTCACGGAGAAGCCCCGGGTTCGAATCCTGGGTCGGGAGAAATATCTGTATGGTCAACATTTATTTCTCTCGTTTGGGAGTAATTTGTGGTTGTTTATGTATGTGTCCAAGGCACCCGCGATGCGATGGTTTTTGAGGTAATTAATGAAAATTCAGCTATACATTTAGAAATCGTGGTATGCGGTAAAAATCTTTTCTGTACGTGTCATATTTATTGATTTAGATCATCTAAAGAGATTCGTGCAAAAGCCTTGTTCTTATATATAATAATTATAGTATATTAGAGTAGGCTCTTTTCGCAAAAATAATAATGATTTTTTATTATTTCCACAATTTGAAGGACGAAAAACGAGACTTAAAAAGACAAACCGTTAAAACGAAATACATAATTGAGGAAAATTGGTAATTTAGTGAATAACTTTAGCATGAATTATTCAACGTGAAACGTCGTTAACTGAAAATTTGATACTGAAATCTCATTTTCTGGAACCCTTCCCGCCTTCTCCTCTTTATTAGGCTTATGAATTTACTTTTGGGATAAGACCCAGTGCCTTTACAATAAATTTATAATTGGATGTCTATCTCCATACCCTATCGTTAACAAAATTTTGTTTTTAAATCTCACTAGAGATCGCCCATTATGGATCTTAATAATGTATAATATTATATTAACGCTGATATAATAATGAGAATTCAAGAGTGATTGGGGTACACGTACAACATGCCATTCCTTTCCTATAAGCCTGACATACTCTGGGCAACAATTGGCGAGTATCTTATGCCAATCGGCACATCCTTTCACCACGATGGCAAGCAGTGTGTAGCGCACTGTATCAATTGCTAACAACGAGTGAGCAAGGCCAAGAGAATGTACTTACAGCTTTTCATATTATTATTATTATTAGAAAAACACCACCTAGCTATCACGGCAAAAAACAACGAAAACAACACGAGCTAAAGTCAAGAAAAAAGCGCCAAAATCAAACACATTTAAATTTAGAATTTAAATATAAAACTAAAAGTAAAAGAATATAAAACTAAAAGAGACTGTTATAAAACATATACAAAAGAGATTTGTGGCGACTGCTGTATGCCACCAATGTGATAAGAAGAAAAGGCAGCGATAATTCTGCCTATTTATGCCTTATTTGGGCTCATTGAATAGATCTCTACGAGTTTTTGGCTCTATAGATGGTGACGTATACGTATATTGTAAACGTGAAAGCATTCTCTACACAGAATACAAAAGTTTACTTTTAAGTCTACATAATCTCAGCACAGAGTACTAAAAAAACGGACCTCAAAAGTCATTCATCCCATAATTTTCACCCTTAGAGGTGGAATATTTTGTTCAAATTTGAAAGGGGGTACTACTGAGGTACCCTCAACAAAATCATCAAAATCGGTTCACAAGTTATAATTAAGCCGTAGTTATAAATCGATTAAAAACACTCGCGTGTTCCAAAATGCTACCAACGCCATCTCCAAGAGCGATCCCTTCGTAGATTGATTTATTTCCAACTTTCATAACTTCGTCTTAACTTCTCGTTACTAAGCCCTCAGTTACCTAGCTGTAAAACTATTATCCGTAAACAATTTGTCGAATTTATTTTATTACTGATATTTGATTTTGTCTAGTGATGAAGTCAGAACTATTCGTTGCATTTTTGTGACAAAAACTCGAGGCTATTGTCTTTATATGTTCTGGTTTTACATATAGATTGAAACTTTTCTTTATGCACAAATAAAAGTCAATGTTCCTCGTAAATGGGTTGTTTTCAAAGTTGCAGTCGGGTCCGTATAATTGAGTGAATAAGTTTATTGCTTTGCAGATAACGACTGTTACAGTTTTACTATTTTGGCATTGTTGTAAAGATCTTCATCTTCAGCAACTTTGTACTATAAACCACCAGGGTACAAAATTATTAACATTTTTTTTTTTTTTGATAATTATCCGACATATTTATGATAATTATCCATGCTCATTCAGAGATTCTTTAACAAACAATAACAAACAGTGAGAAAACTTAATAAATATGAAGAAAAACATTTGGTAAAACCGTTTGGTTTCCGAATTTTCTTTAGATTGACATTTGACACGTTTGGTTACATCTCTGATATAAACACATGTCACGACATTGCTAGCTTTATGTTGTTCCAGTTAATTTTTTATATATACATTATGATAATCATCAATGATGATTGTCATGATAATTATCAATAATAATTATCTATGATAATTTCGCGATAATTATCATGATAATATTCAAAGTATTTTTTGTGTGTTCCTGACCATTAAGGGCTATGGCAGAATATTAGCGATGGGAACGTGTTACATCGTCCTCTGTAGCTGAGCCATTTGACGCGCGTTTGTGCAAATTGTATAGAGTATAAAACAGTTCCGATAATATTTCACTCTGGAATTGTATTCATGATGACAAAGAATTTTAAACAAAACAAATTACAATACTATATGTGGTGAAAGTTTTGCAGGGTCGAGAGTATGTCAAACTTGATACTTTTTCAACTCTACAAAGTCCAAAGTGTCAACAAGTGTGTGTTTTCCGATGTAAAGCAGAAAAAAATCTGTTAATTTCTACATAATGAAAAGTTTACTAACAAAGAGTTTCTTTATGTTTGTAATAAATTAGAAATCATTTAATTATGTGGAGAAAATAAGTAATGAATTTACTGAGTTAACAAACAAATAATATGATTTGTGTTTATTCCACCACACATTTTGCGTTTAACATTGTATTAATCAAAAGAAAAGGGAGAATTTATATAAGTCTTTGACTTATAATTTGCTTTCCGTTGGGAGCAAATATTTATGCATACCTAATTACATAAACAAAAACTTGTTGCCTAACTAATTAAACAAAAAATTACTACGTATAATTTTCGTTTCTTTGTAATACAAATAAGTGCGTGTACGTATGAATTTAAAGAAATAAGGAATTAACTCCGCATGATATTTCAAGTGAAGTCAAGTTTCAAAAGATCTTGCAGCCAAAAACTATAGACATATATATTGTGATTATGAAAATTAGAAACTGAAATGCATTGTTTTATCACAAATGTATTGAAAATGGTAGTGTGTTAAGGTTATTGCAAATTCTTAATGCTCTGCGACTCATCAACGAATTTGTAATAATTATTTCCGCAATTGAATGCTTTCCCTTACAAGAACATTGGCGCTAGACAAAAATTTGATTCGAGACTCTTCGAAATTATATTTCATCACACTTGCTGATAAACAATGTTATGGCATGCAGGCAAAGTCAACAGTAATGTCCTAAATTATGCACACGGGGTTTTCATTACGGATTTTTTACACCAATATTAAGCAAAAAATTTTCATGCTCGAATAAACTGAACGTGCATTACGCATAAAATTGAATCATAAAAAAAGCTAAAAATTTGCAATTTAATTATATATTATTAAAATGATTTTGTGAATTGAAATTCTGCAGTATTTTTAGAATTTGAGAATTATTTATTTTATGTCAAAAACTTTTTAAACATTTTAGTTCGAGTTGTATTACCTATGGAAGAATAGCTGGCGATCTGTCTAAAAAAACTCTACCATTTGCAAAATCCGTAATGTTGTGTTGTGAAGCGATATTTATTCATACAAGAAATAAATTATCGTTGTACCTACTTCCTCGCAAATGTGATTGTGAAAAACATTGTATGGAGCACGGGTGGTGAAAATTATTAACTCGAGTCATTAATGTATCTAACAAATTCTCGTTTAATAATTTCTTATTTGCCGCTCTTAATATATAATGTGCAAGTTTCCAAAGTGGTTTGTTATCTAAATCATTTGTTATTCTAACGACAATCAGGAGGAAATTGTTCGGATCTTTCATTACATCCTAAATCAAGCCCCTGGGCTGTCAGCCCTAAAACCAATGACACTAGAACTGATATTTCATTGTCACATTATGTCACCCAACAATCTCTCTCGCTTAAGGCATCACTTGATACCGCAATTAATAATACTGGTATATATCCATCGCAACCGATTATTGGATGCGGTCAAATCACTCGTGAGTAATTTACCGCCACGTCCACAATAACATGTCATGCTTTCCGCTTGGTTGCCACAGGATCGTTCTGGACAATACCGGATTGAACCAGATGATTCAGAACGGTACCGGATGAGTACAGGTGACAGCCAATGTCCGCTGTTTCTGAGAATGTACGTCTATTTGAGCGCGGTCAGTGGCTACACTCTATGTCTAGATAAAATTAGCTTGAACTACTTTTTGATGGGCGTTTATGAAAGTGATAAAAACGCGCGGAATTACATAATAAAATTGTTGCCCGGCAGTGTCCAAGAGTATACCGCAAATGCTGCAATGCAGAGATTTTTGGTTCAATACGTACATGTAACGTTACTACAAAAATAATTATAATTACAAAACTTTGATTTGTACAAACCAACCAAAAAAAACTCCATTACGTACTTATAAACACACACTACGAAACAATAACAAAGAACAGCGCACATACTGTCAATTTCAAAATACAAATAAACAATATAATTCTGTTGTACAAACGTAAATTAAGCAACTTCTTAATTTTCAATTTAGATTCATTAAGAACACCGACACGCGATTGTCAACCTTTCTCTCTTGCACCTGTGCGTTGCTAATTTTTCTAACTCCATTAGAACTCGGTACTATTTGGTTTGTAAGGCCATTTTGAGCGGGTGAAAACGGGATGGAATTAATGGCGTATTTTCATTGGGGAAAAAGACAGGTGCGTAGCATACATTATTTTTTTGTGGGCTTAGGAAGCCGCTAGGATTACACACAAGTAAAAAGTGTTAAGTATTTTTGTAGAGGCATCTTTTGCTCAGCAACATTTAGAAGTTGCAATAAAAGAAAATCAAATTCGTACCTAGTTTGTAATTAACATTTAAGGTTATTTTGATTCTTTTTTAAAAATTCGTATTATATTTTTTATTGAAAACCAATATTAATATATTTTTAATAATAGTAGAGCTCCTTGTAAGAGTTCGTCCAAGGAAGTATTGCCACTTAATCTATTTCTGCCGCCAAGCTGTAACGTGAGCATTACTGCGTTCTGGGTTTGAAGAGTAAGGAAATTACAATTTGCTAGTGAAATTACAGGCACACGGGGCTTGTCAACTCATGTCTCAGGGTGACGAGCGCAGTGCTAGTGCCCCTCAGATCTTTGCGATTTAAAGTCCTGTTTTGCACTGCAACTGCTATGGCGTGTCACTTACCACCAGGCGCACGAGTTGTTCGTCCCATCACCTGGTATAATAAAAAAATACGTAGATAGCTATTGAAAATCAAATTGATAAAAGCTTCTAGACAATAAACAGTTAACGCTTGCTTCCGTACCACTCCATATGACACATCTAGTGTTGTTTTCTGCTTTGTATATCACAAAGCTATTAGTTGTCCAATCAACTAATTGAACTGGAATCCAACTTTGTTAAGTTTAATTATTTGAATTGAGTGTTGTATTTTGTATTACATTACCGCTGTGGTTAATAGAATACGCAATGTGAAACTCATTTGATAGTTGAAATAAAGTGACAATAAATAGTGATAGCCTCGGTGGCTCAACGGTTTCTCTGTGGGCACACTGGTTGAGGAGGTGCCAGGTTCGATTCCCGACAGGAAAAATGTAGGAAATTAACTTTTCTAAATTCGTTTTGCTCCGGGTGTTTGTTCTGAGTAGAGTCCTATATTGAATTATGTTGCTCTTATACTAGTGCAGGGAATTTCCTATGTCAAGTAATTAGTGTGGTTGTCTATAGTAGTACATCATTATTAATAATGTGAAAAAATGGAACAAAATACATTTCTAAGAAAATGACTTTGACAAATGAATGAACAAACAGAAAGATGGACATAATAATAAATAGTTAATCCATTGATAAATGGATTTGACGAATGGATGATAGCCTATACAGCCCCACTGTTGGGAACGAATCTCCTCTCACAATGGGAGGGTGTCGGCTATAGTTCCCTTGCGGCTCCAATGCCCGTTTGTAACTTCACACGCATCATTAAATTGCTTTGCAGATATGAGTAGCAGTTCACTCGATGGTTTTCCTTCATCGAAAAGCTCATAGTAAATTTCAAATTAAAAATAAGTAACCTTGTAACCTTATAAATTTATAAGGCAAGATAGTTTCTCCGTACCTCCAGTTTGGGATCCACTATTTCCTCTGATGAACAAACGCAAGCGACATAAGACTGCAGTACTAATTAATACGTTTTATTTTATTAATTAATAATAAAAAATACTAAATAAATAAAATAATCGTAAAACATGTGTAGTGTAAATTGGAATGTTCTTTATAAAAATTTGAAAATAAGGTACCTATTCAATGGATAACTTTGTAACAATAGTGAAAAATAGGGTGGTTTGCATTAATATTTGACATAGCTCGTTCCTATACCTGTAAAGGGCTCGAAACGTTGGTTTGTTTGAAAATAAAATATTAAACATATATATATTAGACAACATACGTTGCTCTGATCCCAAAGTAAGTAGCTAAAGCACTTATGTTATGGAAATCGGAAACAACAACGGTACCACAAACACCCAGACCCGAGACAATATAGAAAAGTTAGTTTTTCTACAATGACCTGGCCGGGAATCGAACCCGGGACCCTCAGTGATGGCGACACTATGAAAACCGGTATGCAAGCCGCTCGTCTACGGAAGCCAATATATATCAAAATATACGCGATTTAGATCCGAAAAAATAGTTTCATTTTTATAACCTAAAAGGTTTTGAGTAAATAACTGTGGTACATATCGAAGATAGTAAATCAATAGAGTTATATTATTTATTGACCACGTTGCTGTTAATTTACGACTTAATAAAGCTTCTGACCGTAGGTCGTCCGATAGTTAGCCGAAACTGCCAATAAATATTGAGGGCTTTCGCCTTTCGCTTTTCGCAAAAGAGAGCTAGAGTATACAAGGAATATAGAAGCTTAAAATCTGAAAAATAATATAGTACTTAAATCGATATCAAGGACCACTCTCAATTTTTCTTAACATGACGAAAATGTTTAACGTATACCAATCGTGGATTTGCATATGCGGCTATATAAAAACGCAATTGAATCAAATAGGAGAGATTCAAGATTCAAGATTAAGATCCGTGTCTGTAAAACTGTTATACGACCGATCTTAGTGCACGGTTCGAAGCTACGCGCTCTGCTGGAGGAGAACAACCTTCATGTCGCCGAAAGCGAAATCTTCAACAACGCATAGGGAAGATGATAGCTGGAGGTTCCGAAATACCAGGATCCGGAGGACCTCGGGTCTGTGCCCTATATCATGGGAAAAATCAAGTGCACAAGACTGCGTAGGCTCGCTCACCTCGAAAGGATGCCAGCTCATAGGACGCTGAAAAAGGTGTACAGGAGACGTCCTAGTGATCGACGACCGGTTGGTTGGACCAAATGCCGTTGGAGGGACAAAGTAGAGAATTGGGTGGAGATTGCACAAGATAGGACGCGCCACTTCGGGTTGCTGTACCAGAGAAATAAGTAAGTGCCTTTTTGAACCAACTCGTTTCTGTATGAAAACATATCTGTAATACTCGACGGATCAAAAGACATTGTCAAGTATGAAGCTTCATTCGCATAATGCATGTTTTAATTTGGTCGAATATTACTTATTCGACAGTAATTGCTTCGGACGGAAGTAGAGCCATAAAGAACGCTAAAGAACTGTCTTGTTAAGTTATATTAATAGTAAGTAATTACTAGGAGAAAGTCCTTAATCTGCTAAACTTCATTTACTGACACACGGCACAAGACATGTCATGTTTAAACATGATATGTTGACAAACAACATATTCAATGTGTAAACTAATAAGAAACTTGTTGTGACATGAATCTGTGATATGTTCTCGTGTTTAATATAATTGGGTATGCTATTACAGGTAGGTAGTACAATTAATTACAAAAGCCCAATGGGGAAAACGCTTGGTTCCAAGGTCTTGTTCCTTTTTTTTATAACATCAAGTGATGGGACGAACAAGTCGTGCGCTTGTCTATACACGCATGTCTATAACAGCTACAGTGCTACTCAGAACTTTAAATTGCAAAGATCTGAGGGGCACTACCACTGCGCCCCTCACTCTGAGACATAAGTTGACAAGTCCCATGTGCCTGTAATTTCACCCTTCAAAACCGGAACACAGTAATGCTGACATAACTGTTTGGCGGCAGAAATAAGTAAGGTGGCAGTGCTACCCTGGACGAACTCTTTCACAAGGAACTCTACTGCTACTAAATTCGATCCTAAGTTCGAAGTACCGCCTACACTGGTTAATCCATCACGTGCCATGAAGACACGCGGTGTCTCTAATGGTTTTGGTACTGTAGGGCCTAGAATTACATGGTGGCTTTAACTCGCAGTTGTTTTTTCATGTACTATTAGAAAAACAACAACCAATGTCACTCAAAACATCGAGTTTATCTAGGACACGTGGCGGATTAAGAGTCTATACTATCTCATATGACTTTGTTGATTCTGCATAACAGAGAAAGTGTTGAACAATCATTTGGGAAAAAATATGTAGTAAAGTTGAAGATATACGCTGATGACTATACGGTGTGAAAACACGATTCCTAAAATTTTCACGATAGAAAAAAACACAAACTTAACACGAAATTTTACTAAACAACCGCTGTATTCAATAGGTAGTTTATGCATACCCAAGTTTTTTTTTGTATATGAACTGAACTACATAGACCACGTATACTATATGATATACATTTTCCAAATGGTTTTAATTTCGTTTGTAAAAAAATATATTCCGAAATAAAGCCAGTGTCCCTGTCGCTCGACATAAGCATAAGTACGGGAAAAGTTTTAATTCGAGCTGAAGTAGTAGACTCTTAAGGACTTTCCACACTTTTTGGCAAGCTATAGCATTAAAACTATCGGGAAATTATGACCATGTAATAATAAAAAAGACGTCTTTTTCGTAACTACTATATTGATGAAAACCTTTTCCTTGCCGATTCAAACCGATTTCGTGTTAGTTAGTGTGGTCACTTCCTAAGGCCCTTGATTGGATGGAAGCCAATTTTGTAACCACAGCATAAACAACTTCATATCGATTATACTTTTATTAATTTATTTAACTGCCTCCGTGGCCGTGGTGGTGGAGGTCCCAGGTTCAATCCCGGGTCGGGAGAAATATTTGTATGGCCTACATTTATTTCTCTCGTGAGTTAGGGTGTAATTTGTGGTTGTCTATATGTGTGTGTATGGTACCCGCGGCACAGGATTTCCCTAGTGCAAGGCTGTGTTGAGTGTGTAAGTTATTATTATTATATAACGTACATACAAAATACGAGCAAAAAAACAGGTCGCGCGTTTTCTGGACAATTCCCGCAGCTACCGTGTCCTGTCTAGTTTGTACGTTTCACAGTTTTAAGTTAATTTTGGTATGAACATTTTCGGTACAAAAATTAAATTCAATTCAGTTTTTTTTATGATACCCGCAGACGTGTCGCTTACCACCAAACTAGGGAATTGCGTGCACTATAAGCACCACAGCAAGTGAATTTTAGTAGCAGTAGAAGTCCTTGTGAAAGAGTTCGTCCAGGGAAGTATTGCCACCTTACCTATAACTGCCGTCAAGTAGTAATGTGAGCATTACTGCGTTCCGGTTTTAAAAGGTTAAGAATGCTGATGAAATTACAGGCACATGGGACTTATCAACTTATGTTTCAGGGTAATGGCCGCAGTGGCAATGCCCCTCAGATCTTTGCGAGTTAAGACTCTGGATGGCACTGGCACAACTGTTATGTACAGGCGTGTCGCTTACCACCAGGACTTGTTCGTTCTGTCACTTGGTATCATTAAAAAATAATTCATTTCTGAGCAGTAGTGAGAACACCAAGACCTATTTAGAAAAGTTTGTTTGTCAAATTGATCCTACCTTGTTAACCGAGGTCGTCAAAATACCATACTTTTTATTAAATACAATTTATAACACTAGTTAGTAATAACCTAGTAATACGCATTTTTTGTTTTGAAGTCTAAGCCTACATCTACATAAAAACAATTGTTATTTTAGGAAATGAAACTATTTGTCTGAATTTAAATCGCGTATATTTGTTTTTTCAAACAAACCGACGTTTCGGGCCCCTTACAGGTCCCATGGTGACAGTTGACTGAGGTGGTACAGTCATCAATCAGTTATGTCTAATATTAATGCAAACCACCTTATTTTTTCACTATAGTTGCAAAACTTCTTAATTAAATACCTTATTTTTAATTTTACAAAGAAAATATTCCAATTTACGCTACATTACGTTTTAAAAATTATTTTATTGAACAAATTTTTATTAAATTAAATTTATTATTAATTTATTATTAATTTATAATAGAAATTAGAATAAATTAAAACATTAGTACTGCAGTTTTATGTCTGTTTGGGATGTTTCGTCAGAGGAAATACTTAGACGATTACGATATACGATTTAAATCCGGAAAAATAGTTTCATTTCCTATGTGTCACAATCGCGAAAACCTAAGAACTCGAATTGTTCTTTTCTTTAACATATTGTACTTGAATTGTAATATGGCTTGACATAGGTATTATCTATTCAATTACAGGCTTGGATGTCAGCAAAAACATACCTATTATACATTGATACGTATGCAAAGTAATATCAGATTGTTGTGACGCAGCGATATATTCAATAACGCGTTATAGTGCATATATTTATTTGATATATGTACGTATAACAAATGTAGAAAACGTCCGTCTTGTCACGAGCTTCGGATTTCCCTATTTTCGCAATTCTGTTTCTCGGCATTTGGGAAAAATATTTGTAATCCAGCACGTTGGAAATTGTATGAAAAACGTGTACACGCTTCTTTTGTATTGATAAATTGTTTGCCTATATTGTTGATAACAAAGTCAACATTAACACATTTCTTTAACCTGAATGATAAATAAAAAAGATAAGCGCCTAAATGTTAAACTATATACTAAGGTATTTTTTTCCTCCGTGACGATCTCCGTGGTTGAGTGGCTTGCACATCAGTTTTCATGGTGTTGCCATCTCTGGGGTCTTGGGTTCGATCCCCGGCCGGGTCAATGTAGAAAAACTTTTTCATAGTCTCAGGTCTGGCTATTTGTGGTACCGTCGTTGTTTCCTATTTGCATAACACAAGTGCTTTAGTTACTATGGGATCATAGCAACGTATGTGTTGTTGTCAAATATTTATAATTATTTTTATGTAACACTTTTTTTTTTTTTTATACTATCAAGTGGCGGGACGAAGTCGTGCGCTTGATGGTAAGCTACACGCCTGTCCATAACAGTTGCAGTGCCACTCAGTGCTTTAAGTCGCAAAGATCTGAGGGCACTGTCACCGCGCCCGTCACCCTGAGACGTAACTTGAAAAGTCCCTTGTGCCTGTAATTTCACCAGCACCCTTATCCCTCAAAACCGTAACACAGTAATGTTGACATTACTGCTTGGCGGCAGAAATAAGTAAGATCTCCCACTTGACGGGAGGTAGTCATCGTTGCCCATGGACATCTGCAACAAACGAGCTGCCTATGCATTGCCAGACTTGGAGTGCCCTGTTGACTTTGAAAAATCTCGTGTCATAGCTCAATCTCTTCTTTTACCGTTCTTACACTATGCTGATTCAAGCTATTAAGATACTACTGAAGGGCTGCTAAATAAGCTTGAGCAGTTGCAATATCTGTGTATAAGGTTCATCTTTGGCCTTCGTAAATATCGAATCTCACAGTATCGCAGTCAACTAAAGTAGCTTTCCATTCCTCTCCGCAGGAATTTGCATACTGTCTCCGTTCTCTATCATATTCTGCACAACTCTCGTTTGCATTGAAATAAAGACAGGCCAACAACTGACCCGTGTGTACGTCTCCGTATATTCCAAAAATATTCTGTATTTATCATTGACTTACAAATAAATGGACGACGGGTCTATTACAAAAACCACGAAAAAAATGTCCCAAGTCAACCTATTTAAACGTAGTGACATGTAAAGAAATATGAAAAAGCTAAAACGTTGAATTTAAATTGTAATGTCATCGTAGTACCTACTGTCTAATTTTGCTTGCTTCGCTGTTAGTCGAACAAACGAAGACTAAAGCGTGAATGACGCTCTGTATACGATTTTAACGCCCTATAAGTTCGGACACTTTTTAGCGCGGACCCGACGTCCATATCATTGTAAGTCAATGGTATTTATTGTTATAAAGATAATATCTCTAACAATGGCGTGCTGTTCATTTCGGTGGTGTAGGGAAAAACAGCAAAACATCTAACTACAAAACAAACAAAATCAAATTTCATCGGTAATTAAATATTAAATAACTATGTAATTTTGCAATTTTCGTCCATTATAGCAAAGTTCAAATTAACAGGTCGATTTGAAGTGAAACAATTGACGACACCCATTGATGACACCCGTCAATTGTTTCGAATTCTAAAGGGCTGGCCAATCGGAGCGCAGTTGTCACAGTAATGATATGGCAGAATAGTTTTCAAACAAATTAAATGACATTTCGCATTGACTTACAAAAAGTCAATGACATTTCGTTTCTATTTCTGGTTATATACTCGAAGTTTCGAACTGACAAAGAAATAAATGGCAGATGGCATCTCAAAAAATGGAACGATATACGAAATCAAAAAGTTCCAAGAATGCATTATAGAAGCGAGTATAAGAAATAAGAAATACCAACGAGTACGGCATGACAAGAGCGACGATCGTTGAATAATAAAACAAGTGAAATGAGATCGCATACGATGCCGACATAAAGTCAGTGATATTAGATTTTTCGCACGATGTGGTGGTCAGTGCATAGGTTAAAATTATAGTGGTGTAGGATAAAATGCAAAATATGATTAAACTACATTTGTATAGAATGGCCTCGGTAAGCTCGAATGTGCTTCTTCCAAAATAAAAAGAGTTCAGTTTCATAATGTTATTGGGTATACACTACTCTCTCATACACTACTATACTACTTTCTCTCTATACTTCTCCCATACCAAAGCAAGTCACGTCGGACACATTGACGGGTAGCACGACGCAAACATTAATTCAGTTTAATTAAAACAGTGAACTTTGTTTGAGACTAACTATAGGTGAAAATTCATAATGCTTAAAATTACGCAAATCTTAAAAGGTTTTTATACAATTCAGTGCGCAGGAGAGGTTCTTTTACATTTTCTACTTTATACATTTAAAATAAAACGATAGGTTCATAGACACACTAAGAGCGGTTATACACGCCTATTTTAGCATTTTTCGAGTTTTGATTAACATATTTCGAGTAGCCTACTATACTACTTACTTGAGAAATGATTGGTTCTCCATACAAACTGTCATTCCCTATTTCACCTCCATTAATATTTTTTTGTGACAAAAAGTAGCCTATCTTCTTCTCCCAGGTCCCATCTATCTATACCAAAATTCAACAAATTGGGTTGCCCGGTTAAGGCGTGAAAACGTAACACACAAAGTAACTTTCGCATTTACAATATTATTGATTGTATTTAAATTGTATGTTCATAACCATTGCGGGCTCTGATCACCATCAATGGCTATGCACACCTTATGGTGTGCATAGCCATTGACCGCGTCATGGACACATTTTAAATGTTTATTTTATTATGATATTATATTTTCTTTTATTTTTGTGTTACATATCAAATGAAATAAATCAAATTTATAAATTAATTGATCACTTCGGTTTTCATTATAGAGTTATAAACCACAGCAATGTCAAATTCTATATTATAAATAAAAATATTGTCAAGTAACGTATACCATCTTCTATTAACAATTATGAAGTCCATGAATAATACCTTGAATTTCTAAAATTCTTACAAATAACTACCTTTTCAAATAGTTTATTTATTTTTATACTACTAAGTGACAGGACGAATAAGTTGTGCGCATATCTCACCACCATGCCAGGCCTATCCACAACAGCTGCAGTAACACTCAGTTCTTTAAATTGCAAAGATCTCAGGGGTACTGCCACTGTACCCGTCACCCTGAGACATAAATTGACAAGTCCCATGTGCCTGTAATTTCACCAGCAAGCAACCTTACCCTTCAAAACCGGAACACAATATTGCTCACAATACTGCTTGGCGGCAGAAATAAATAAGGTGGGAGTACTTCCCTGGACGAACTCGATCACAAGGAGCTCTACCGCTATATGCTTTATACAAACTTAAATAAAAACTTGCTATCATTCCACGTACCGTTATAGAACTGAGCAGCTCTAGACATACACATCAGTGTCACATTATACTGCGTATAACGTGACGTGTGTATTTCCTGCTAATAAAACATATTTATGCAAGTATCCTATTCCGCATTTTATATAAAATAGTAGAAAAGATGTCCAGAACACGCTCATCACGGTTAAAACGTTGGCTTTGTAGTATTGCAGCAGCGAGAAGCGAAAAGAGCAAATTGCACGATGTCAAAACTACGGACAAAGGTTGCAAAGTTATTGCTTGCCGCCATGACCATTGTCTGGCTTACACGAGACACGGGATGTCCCACAAAATGTCCCGTTAAACCGTCGCAATATATTCGTCGACGTGAGAGATTTAGCCCGATAGCCTTCTAGTACGAATTCTAGAATGAAAATTCAAATTTCACGAGCTTGAATCGTTATTTTAGTTTCCTAACTTTAGTATTTACTTAAGAATGTAATGACCAGTGACGAGAATTTATAACTATTATTACCAGTACTTAGTAATAAGTCATAAGGTGCCCGACGCAGCAGCAGTGCTCCTCAGATCTTTGTAATTTAAAGCTCTGAGTGACAGTACAAATGTTATAGACAGGCGTGTCTTTCATTTATCATAAAAAAATTATATAAAACAAATCTGTTTGGGTTGTTACAATCAATATAGATAATTGCGGAAGCCTTCATAGGACACTGCCTTCTCAAAAAGATTTTCGTTCTTCGTAAAAGTCTACATAAAAATACGTTCTTAGTCACCCCTGCATTCACGTATATAGACAGATGCATACGACTGAGCCGGATTTGACACGGAAATTGGAATATACGCTTTTCATTCTCAGCAATACGGGAATGTACGACGTATTTTAGGTGCAATTTATATGTCCACGTGAAACTTACGAAGCTCTAAATTAACGTTTGGATTTATTTTTTCATGTTATTCAAAAATAAAATTCTAATTATTGTTTCGTTTAAATTGAGAGGTTCACAGTGGTGCTAATGATTCAGAGGGAATTAACCCCATTGTTAGCTTAATAATTACGAAACATAAATTGCAGTAATATGCCCCACATTACTTGTAGAACAGATAACCGGGACTAAGAAGTCCTGGAGTGGAGACCGCATACCGGAAGACGCAGCGTGGGCAGACAACCCTTAAGGTGGACTGGAGGCCTGGTCAAGGTTGCGGGAATCCGCTGGATGCAAGCAGCGCAAGACCGGTCGTTGTGGCGATCTTTGAGGAAGTCACACGTCCAGTAACTTTTAAGGTAAAGACCTTAAAAGTTACTGGACGTGGAACTTTCCATCTGAGTGCATATAAATAGAATGTTAAGTACAATAGAGTAGCAACGAAAGATCGGTTTTAGAAATGTCACATGAATATGCCTCAGTGAAATAACGAGCGCCTTTAAAGTTACGCAGTGATGCAGGATCGACCTATTACTCAATAGCGGGCTACAAACAGACAGACACTCTACCGCGCGTGATTCAGCCATCGTTTGCAGTTGAGCGCGCGTGTAAAGACGTTACAAGGAAAAGCGAATGGCTGCGAGATTACGCTCATCAGTCGCGCGCGCAATCGCGCACTCCAACAGGCGCCAGTTTCACGCGGTCTATCCGGCGCTATTAGCCTTTACACGGACGCTCTTTCCGTGAAAGAACGCTTAATAAATTTCTAATACAGATTGCGCGTGCAAGCTTTACCGCGCGCGATCCTGTCCGCTTCTGGTCACGCGCGATAGAGTGACTGTGTAAAGGTTGCTATTGAATATGGAGTTGTTACGTGATCGTTGTGTGTGATGCTGGGTAAAAAGACCATAGCCTGATACCCCTGACCCAAGACCCTCGTCAAAGTACCACCCGTATCCAGCAGTACGATATATTAATGCATACAGTTCAGACGTGGACAATATTTTACCAGGAAAGCTAAGAAACACAGGGTACTTTAATATTAATTTATTAAATATCACGATGTCTTCTACCATGATATTCACTTATTTTTGTGAAATGACTTACTAATTACTAGTGTTAGAGCCACCACAATCACAGACACAGAAGACTTAAGATATAATGTCTCGCTGCCAGAAACGGTCTTATGGATGCTTTCTTATCACTAACATCAAATGGCCGGTCGAGGTTTCGACTTGGTATCAGGCGGACATTTGTCGATTTGCCAATTTGTAATATCATAAAAATGTCACAGTTTTCCATTTTGTAGTGTAACAAACAGTAAATTCATGTTTACGTT
Organism: Hyposmocoma kahamanoa; assembly: GCF_003589595.1. Classification (NCBI taxonomy): domain Eukaryota; kingdom Metazoa; phylum Arthropoda; class Insecta; order Lepidoptera; family Cosmopterigidae; genus Hyposmocoma; species Hyposmocoma kahamanoa. The sequence continues at coordinate 17,154,186 of NW_020654289.1, forward strand.
AAGGACACTCCTACAGCATCTAAACTGCTTTTATATGACGTTTACAGAAATAATTTTAATGGGACTTTATATTTCGACAATTTTTTGTTTTTATTCCGTTTTTATTATTATTCTACTTTGTATATTATTGTTTATAATTAATGTCGCTTCTGTTTTTCCTTCACATTGTATTTCAAATTGTGATATTGTGACATCGATAATACTAGAAAAATCATTACATTATATCTTTTCTGATTGCTGACTTTTAAACATTAACAAGCAGATTTTAAATTTAGTTTCTGATATTTTAATAGTCATGGTCATAATTATAATCGTAACTTACTTTGCCAAATTTACTTACTTACTTTATCAAATTCCCGAAATTCACTTTTTTGTTTAGTGACTGTGTATTGTTTTTTTTCCTACCTACGTGCGTACGTCCATACAATAAAATCTGTTGACCCTGTTTGCGCATGGCATTTTGAGAGGATTGTACGAACGATGCAGTTTTATTACGAACCCCTAACTAGGTTGAGGGTACGAGATAAAAACCCATTTTATGTTATGGTATCTGTGTAAATGTCCCGTACATGGTCTTGCATTTGAATACGACTTGAACAATACCATTTTATGGCGTTGTCTGAAGAATCTACTTATTATCTTCTCTATGCGACATGACAGGCAAGGATGTTAATCAAAACACAGTTGAGTCGAAAATTAGATCAAAATAAATAAGAAAATTGTCTGATTCAATCCTGGGGGCATACCATAATCTTTCCAAAAACAATCTTATTTCAATGTAACCTTAAAGTAAGCTTGTTATAATATTACTCATATTCGTACCATGACAAACTTGTCTACCAAGAAATGTATTATTGCTAAAACGACTGAAAGAACGAATGATTTTCCAATATTGTCTATTACTTGCTAGAAATAGTCAGGAAAGAAATAACGCTACATAAATTATAATGCCATCTCTTTCTTTTTTGATGTTCCCAGTTATGTTATCGTAGTATAATGTTAAAGTACTTAATGTTATTTACATTCAGAAAATTATAACTGCCAAAACAAGAAAAGTATGTAATAATGAAAAAGTAATAATAAAATCTATTAAAATTACGTTGTTTTCAATTGTTATTACGCATTTTCATGAAGAAAAATAAATTAAACAAACTGAGTCTTGATAGTCACGTTGTGCATTCGGAACTATAATCTAGTGTCAACTGTTAATTTCGCCAAGGAGAATATAGATAACGCTGTCATAACTTAATAGACAAGTCCAGTATTTGTAATTACAAATAGATTACTAAAACTGAAAACTTTCATATTATTTTGGATCTACATCTTGTATATTTGATTTTTCAAGTAAACCAATGTTTCGGATTATCTACAGTCCTATCATGATCATGGCTGACCTCAGCCGTGACAATAGTAACTGTAATAAACAAACATACGCGATTTAGACAAAAAAAGTTCAATTTCCATCGCTAAAACGTAAATACTCAATATGAAAAACTTCAATAAACATGTTACATTCAATAAACATGTTCGATTAAAAGAAACCTTGAAATATAATTTCAGGACTTCTAAGTTCTAGTTTTCACAATGATAACCTATATTCGAATTATCTAGAAAATGACTAGATTATATATATGCGAAGGCCTTTTTATATACACCATATTACTAATATGTGGCTACATATATAAATGTTCATATACATAAAAGGACGTTCACTTATTACACATGACGTCATATAGAAGGCATCTCTGAAAGTTGTAAACTGGTCGATTTGTATTCAGAACACTTCTTTTCCGGCATCTCACGCCGATGGTAACTCACCCGAAATATTCAACTTAACTATATGTGTCTGTACGGGTATAATGACCATTTATACGTATATTATATATATTTAAGACTTATTGCGTAACCCTTTTGTGCTACACACCACACAGCGTTTTCACGTACAAATCCGCAGAGCAATAAATTAAGTAGTAAATAAGATAACATTTTGTCTATAACTATTATTTATATATTTTTTTTTTTGATTTTATATCATTTAAATATTAAGATTATTATGCTCAATGCAAGATGTTTTACACTAGTTGTGCATCTAGTCATTATACAAATAAATATATAAATAGAACATGTAATTGATGTAACAACTGTTGATGAACCTAATAAATTAAAAAAAGAACATACATATGCAGGGCTATTTGTAAAATAATAACAACGTCGCAGAACTATAATTACTAACACTATAAACAACAAATTTTGTTCCATTAATTTCTACAAAACAAAAGTTTTTATTGTACTATCTGACACTTTTTAGATGTGTACATTTAGCAACGCCTCCATTGTGCTGTCATTTATAAAACTAATTTTTGATGGTGAGTGCGTTCTTTTGCTACCGCACAGAGTTATCTATAGAAATATTTATATTTTTGTACGAAAATAGAGTCTGATGAATTATTAAAAGTCATGGAAGAAAAGTTGTTGTTTATGATGTTAGTAACATAGCGAGGTTGTTAGTAATTTACAAATAACTTTGTATAGTACATGTATTTTTCCCATGAGTGAAAACAGACGTAGCCTTACATAACGCGCCCGGGTTTTTATAGGGTTTTTATCCAAAGTTTTATACCATTTCTACCCAAAATCGTGGGCGGAAACGGCGAGTACAAAATTTTGTATAATTCCATACATACTACAAATCGAATGTAAAAATCTTATTTAGACGAAAAGGAAAAATCCTATGGATTCTCATTACTAAGGACGCACATTACGGTTCCATTTTTATGAAGATCGATTCAAATGCATACGATCTAGCCATTTTTGTATCGATTTATAAAATTTAACGGCCAATGAACAGAGAGCCAGGCGGTAAAACCAATTTGACTAAGAGGTATTTAAATGTTCACGTTAAACTTTCGCTTTGCATTCTACAAAAACAATTTAATAGGTATTTGCATGCCTACTACTGACTTCTCAGGCGTACGCCTGACCGAAACGTCGAAATAATAGGTAAGTCATGACAGTAAGTATGTATTAAATTGTTTTTATTTTTTGTAAAAAATAAGTGCGCATTTGACCTCCATCTCACCTGATGGAAAGTGACGATGAGGTCGAGGGTGTAGCATGCACACCTAAATAATGCCTAGTCACTCTCGCCTTGAAAAGGTCCAAGTTATAGCGTTCGGGGAACAAGTCTGCAGGCAGGGAATTCCACTTCCCAGCCGCTCGCCGTACAAATGTGGAAGCGAAACGGTTCGTGCTAATCCGGGGACTATTCACCACATAGGAGTGGAACCCCAGCCCACGTCTAGTCCCCTGATGATGGAAAGGGGAAAGTGGATTCAAATTATGCAATTCCATCGCACAATCTCCGTGATATTCCTGTAGAATACCGAGAAATTCTTTTAATCGCATTAATTGCCGTTTTCTTCTTTTAATACTATTCTTTGCTGAAGCTCTTCTCCGTTTTGTAAACATTGGTTTATGAACCCTTGAATTGAAAGTTTCACTTTGATTGCCAACCTACCGGAAAAGTTTGGCTATTACGGCAATTTTGTGAAAAGGTCTCTCCGTCGATAGCGGTAGATACCATCATTTGGAAAATGTTTATATTATATGCATTCTACAGCTGGAAGTCTCCTTTAAACAGAGAGTTAAGGCTATGCATTGGCCACGCTGCCTCCATGTGAGCATGGGGACTCACGGAAGCTTCATCCTAACCGGATGTTCAACAACCATTAATTATTATATAATATTGATATTGAATGCAGTTCAACATTAACGATAAAACCAACAACTGTAAACCATAAGACCGTTAAACATAAAAACAAGATAAGCACTAAGTAGGTACGGTCTGAATTCTAAATTTTATTATTTACTTCAGAAGTCGGCGGAAAATATAAAAGTTGAGCAATACAATTTTATGTACAAACAAGGGAATGCGAATAAAATTTTGTTTTTGTGCCCCGAAGATATGCTGGAAGTTGGATCATTGTTTTGATGAAAATTTTAATTACACGCCAGAGAAGTTTGCTGAATGCACCGCTTTCTGTCGGTTCGATGTCATTATTTGAAATAAATATTAAAATCTGAGTGAACTAGATCAAGAGGTAATAACCTTAAGGCCCATTTACCATATATTTAAATGTATGTAATGTCGTAAATACGAAAGGGTTAAAAGTTACGAAAAATTTAAGAAATGTAACCATCTGGCAACACTGCTGTCGTCCGTTTTTGAAGGCTACAACGCCTGTTTGTCCCATTTATTTATTGAGTTGAGATAGGTTACCAGTTGGATAACCAACAAAAAGAGGGTAGAGTGAAGAATTATAATGAAATTCACTGTAAGCTATTCCATAACACTCACGTTACTGTTTGGCGGCAGAAATAGATAAGGTTTAGTACTTCCCTGGACGAACTATTTCACAGGGATCTCTATTGCTACTAGGAGGTTTGCTGGGTTTAAAAGGTTAAAATATTTTTTTATCATCCTGATATATAATTTTGCAAAGATATAGTACCTATAGAACAGTTTACGGTGAAGTTCGGTTCCATTATTTTATCTTTTCCTCAAAATATTTTTCTTTCTTTTTTATGGAGGATCAGTTGAAACTTGATGATTATATATTAGTTTCTGTATTTTTGAAATTTCTATTTATGTTATTAAATCTTTATTTAAGTACTTTACGTCGATGTGTTTTTTGCCGTAGCCATAACTTTAGCAAGAAGAAAACGTTTATTTTTTGTCGCGCATTTTGACCCGCACAATGTCCACCCGACCTCTGTCGAAAAAGGGATAGTTGACACGTGCCTCTTGGATGAGACCTATGCCCAGTAGAGAGACGTTGACAAAGGACAATACTTAATGTTTATATTATCTGTTTAAGTCGGATCCCACACGACATCACTGGGTATTTTTATATAAGGTTAAATAAATATTCGCATGTTAGATCAAATTACAAGCATCTAGAAGCCACATATAATATATAAATTTGTAAGTTGAATGACGGCATTGGACAATTCATAATTTGTATTATAACCCATTTAAATGAGTTCTATAAGTAATGATCGGAATAGATAACATTAAATTTCAATTTACTCCATCTGAAGACAGATGAAGTAAAGCGACAACCGAATGGTAACCAAGAAATGGTTATAGAAACGTTAGACGTCGATGGACGGAGATAGCTGGATGACATCGTTAAAGTTGTGGGCCATAGATGGATGTGACTATCATACGATCGTGATGAATGGACAAACTACGAGTGGCCTATACTCAGCAGCGGGTGAAGTCGGACTATGGAAGATGATGGACAAAATTTCAATTTAAATTACGTAATTTTTTTTAAACTTAATTTTGTTGACAGTAGAGTTGTTATTGATTTGTATTCACAAAAAAAGACTTACCACAAATTATGGAAAGAACACAAAGAGGACAAACGAAACGGCTATAGTAAACGTTAAGGCAATTAATCAAAGTCGAAAATGAAAGGCTGTGATGGCACTTGAGGAAAATTTAAAAACACTTCGTTATATCATGACGCTATCTTACTACCAACGCTAGGGACGTACATGTGGTAAAAGGAATAAGTTAAGCTAATATAAATATGAGACAGACGGATTAGTTATTCTCGCATACTGATATACTAACCAGGCGTAGGATTGCCAATAAACGCAGAACGCTTAACTCTAACAAGAGAAACGCTCGGAACGTCCAATTGGTGGAACGTCCGATTCGGGCAAATTTACAAAATCTAGTATTCAGAACGTCCACATTATAGTCTTATTTTTAGAATGGCATAGAAATACTGCCGTCCTTACCATAACTGACGTAATCGACATTTTTAGCGAAATTGAGTTTTTAGCATTATCATTTATCCACGGTACGACACTTATAACTCTCTTTAATCGGTTTTTAATACCTTATTTAGTTTCAGTTTTATTGTTAAGCCAAATTAGCGTGACAGTCTTTTTTCTTTGGTGACAATAAAACTTTAGGTGAAAATATGTGGAAAGTTATCGAAATGCAAACTGAGTTAGTTATAACAAATGTATTGCTTATATAGGGCTGTAAATTAGGAATTATGAACGGGACAATAGGGTCACGATGTCAAAGACGAGGGCTTTTGGAGTCGAGGTAGCGTAATTCTCGTACCGCCCGCGAAACATACAATATTTTCATCACACTTGCACGTAAATAGAATGATTGCATGCGAGCTAATACGTCACCGCAGCTTTCTTAGAAGTGTTATAGAAGATAGGAGAAAAGGTCGAGACGAAGTTATCTAGGTCAGATAAGTCATTTTCAACTAATATATATATAATAAATTTTTTAAATTGAGCTAATCACAACAACAAAAACAGTTTTTCTTGTTCGAGGGGTGAGAATCTAGCTACCTGTAACACAGCGTACAGGTTTATCGAACCTATTATGGGCGCCAGTCACTCACTTAAGTGGTTTGATTTCACAATATTGTATTATGTCAGAAATATTTAATTCGCTGTTATTAGTGTGAATAAATAAATATTATTATTATGTTATATTATTATTATAAATAAGGAAAAAAGTTAATGTTGTGTAGTATCAGTAGGGCTAGCATAACAGGGCGCGACTTGAGCGAAAGTGACATAAAACACGAGCTACTGCTATCCTCGCATAGATAATAGCAATACCTCGCTCTCGCGCAAGTCGCGCTCTATCGCGCTAACCCTACAGGTACTCAAGGACGTGGCGCTGAATAGCGATTGGCGATTGCTCCCCCGACAAGAGCTAGGCTCTTAAATAAGTAGAAAGTATTTCAAACGTTAGTCCTTAACTGTTCACCCCTACCATAAAAAACCAAGACAAATTGAGTGAGATTTTTAAAGATACCAGTTGTTTGTTCGAATTTTACGTGTCCGCTGCGATTTGCGAAGATTTACGACAAGTCTTGGTACAATATAAAATCTTTATCTATGTACATTTGTGTTAAAGTACATCGTTAACACCGTTGTTTTAACGACACGTTCTTTAATACCGGTTGAAATTACCATCATTTCGCATTTTTTATTCGTGTTTCCGTAAATTACGGGAATTAATGTAATTATTTACAGAGTTGATCACCGAGCACGTAACACGTTGAGATGTAGCCAATCATATTGTACGTATATGGTACAATAAAACCACGTATGATAATGATGATCATTTGTCTAAAGTAAAGAAAAGTGTATCTTATTTAAGCATGAAGTAGTAATCAACTAATTTCGTCAGTGGAATCTTAAACTACCCTGAAACTTTCCTGAAAAGTGGTCATTTTGCAGCAGTGGAGCTCCTATGAAAGAATGCGTTCGGGGAAGTGTTACCATCTTATATTATAGGCTATTTCTGCCACATTGGGCAACATCATGGCAATCCTGGCTTAAGAGGTGACTCTGTGTACCGTTTAGGTTCTCGGGATTCTCTCACAGAAAAGTTTAAGAAGACTGGTATCATGATTGTGGCATCATATTACATTTACTCAAATATTTTGTATGTCCGTAAAAATATACATAATTTCGTTAAGAAAATATCCATAATATTAACCTTAGAACAAAGTCCAAGCTTATGGTACGATGATTTCGTTTTTAGGTAAACGATTATTTTATGGGTAACTGTACATGTTTATACAATACGATTCTGGAGCATATATTAAGATTACCATTTTTTAAGTTTAAAACATACATTAAAAGTATTTTAGTTGAAGTCATATTACAAAATTATAGAATACGTATTGAATAAAGATGCGTGGATCAAACATGAGTCTAGATTCCACACAAATGTGATTCAAAATGTATTCTATAGCATTTAAGTTTATTTGAAAAGAGCAATCCCTAGAGTTTATTGCCCGTTCTTCTCAGGGAAGTCGGCATATTGAACGAGCAGTAGCTTAAAAAATGACGTTTTCAAGTGTAAATATTTTACCTGTGGAGTAAATGCTTATTTGACTTTGTTGCCACTCTAAATAGCGATGTGGTACTGCAGCCGAACTATTCCATCAAACTGTTTAACCAGGAGTGCCACCTTCTACTAACACTTCGTTTCCAGCGATTTTGCCTTGGATAATGAGCTGGAGTAATATGTATTATTGTTCCTCATGACGTGTCTAAAGTACAACATCTTCCTGCACTGAATGGAGTCCACAAGCTCCACTTTTTCTTCAGTTTATTGAGGACTTCTGCATTTGTAATCCGGTCACGCCACGAGATTCTCAAAAAACGTAATAATAAATAATATTTCAGCCACCAGGCAGTAATGTCAACATTGCTGTGTTCCGGATTAGACGTATGCTGGTGAAATTACAGGCACATAGGACTTCTCAAATCATGACTAAGAGTGACGAGCGCGGTGACAATGCCCCTGAGATCTTTACGATTTAAAGCTCTGAGCGGCGCTGCAACTGTTATGGATAGGCGTGTCGCTTACCACCAGGCGCACGACTTGTTCGTCCCGTCGCTTAGTATCATACCAAGGATGCGATATCCACCAAGAATATATACATGTTGAAACTAACCAATCACATACTTCATGTACGTAGTTTGTTAATATACATTTTCCTGCTACATTCGTGTAAACAAACCATATTTCTCGAACTTTACTTCTTTATTACCCTTAGTTACGAAAAAACTGTTCCATTTCCACTCCGAAATTGCGTAATGCGTTGTAAGTGCCGTTACCTGTTGATATTTTGGCAAATATCCAAAACGTATCAGCTTCTATTAAAATATTGTTTATCATTCGAAAACAATCTCGAACGAGAATTTACAGATGTTTTGGATTGTTTTGTCGACACTCATTTGAACAAATTGACACGTTTTTTAAACTTTTTGATCAAATCAAATATTATAATTATTCAAGAACAACATGTAAATCTAGCCTAATGGTTTATCGCCTTTCAAGCAGAGGCCGACTCGCACCTCTGAGTTTATCGGAATGTATGTGTGAAATTTAATTTGAAATCCACCATGAGCTTCTCGGTGAAGGAAAACATTTACGTCGAAGAAGGTTCACAACCCGCATTGGGCCAGCTTGGTGGACTATGGCTTGAACCTTCGCCTGAGGGGAGAGCCATGCCCTGCAGTGGGACATGATGATGAAGTTTAAAACTTAAGATTTAAATGAACTCTATGCCACATATGACAAGAAAAGTCGAAAAGGTCAAGCTCGATATGTTCTTGACGCTATCAGCTCTGGAAATGAGAGCTGCAACAAAAAGATATGAAAATATTATTTTTTTATTATTATTATACATCCGAGATGCTGTTGCAACCATTTAAAATGATAGTGGAATTGGGGTCGTACAAGAAGGTTCAGAAGAGGTTTACTGATGTAACGTTACAACGACATGAGTAATACAGATTTAACCTTTGAACTTGACCTTGTTTTAAAAATACTGAACCTTATACAGGGTTACTTGAAAGTACTAACAACCTCATAGGACTATATTACTAATATCATAAACAACAACTGTCCATTTCAGTTCGAATCCGGCCATATCGAAGGCATTTTTCTGAGTATTCGATCTTTGTATTAATAATTATAACATACTTTTATGTTTTTCTTGTATTAATCTGACACTTTTTAGGTTTTGTATTTGGTAGTAAGGTAGTACGTACAAACGTGAGAGCGTCCTCCGGACGACCCTCACCCGCCCTCATGCGATTACACAGAGTTATTACTGTTTAGAGGGATTTATTTAAATATACACTCCCGGACACACCATTCGAGCCACCTTGCATTTAATCTTTAAAGGGTTAGTATGTAAAAATATAATTATCATCGAAAAAAAAGCTTTCTCCGGTTTTAAATTTAAATTTTCAATAAGAACTTCAGAAATGACGTTTAGTATACCAGTTTCGATGTTGCATAAAAGCATTTTAGAGCAATCAAGCATTGCTTAAGTTAAGCATTTAATATTGAAAATGCAAGGTGACTCGAATTATGTGTCCGGGAGTATAATTACTTTTATATGAAAGCAAAAAGTGGTGAATTATTAAAAGTTGTAGGACAAAAGTTGTTGTTTATAATGTTAGTGATATAGTCCTGTGAGGTTGTTTTGTTAGTATTTTACAAACAACCATATATATCAACGGCCACACAGACTTAGCGCGTTTGTGCACTGCATCCGATTCGTATTCATTCCGAATCCGAGACTACACAAATCTAGAAAACTCTGACCCACTTCGGATGTCGCTTGTGCACTAAGTCCGATTCGATTCCAAGAAAATACGAATATCGCTTATACACCTAGAGACAAAACGATCACTGCGACATTTCGGCCCGTCATCTCTCGGATTCGGAACAGATACGAATCGGATGCAGTGCACAAACGCTCTTATACTTTGAAATTTAGATTTAATTTAAATTTTATAGGATTTAATTTTAGAGTGCAAAGTTAAGTGTGGTGCCGGAAGTGCATTTAATAAAGTACCTGTAAAATTGCTCCCCAATACTTAAATTCTCAACATCGAAGTCTAACATTGTAAAATGCTACAAAGTACGCTCAATTTAACGAACCAACCGCGATATATTATATTTATGATTTCATATAACTTTAGAGGATACGAAAGTGTATCAGTAATGTTACATTTTAAGTATCTCTGTTTTACGACGTTCTTAGTTTACAGAATATTGCAGAGATATATGATATTACGTAAAGATGGTATCATTATATCGAAGTATCGGTATAGTGATAGAATAGCCAAGAAAGCGTTAAGAGGGTTGTGCTATCATGCCATTCGGTCACGTTAGTTATTTCGAAGTCTAATGTTTATTTCAATGCTATGGTAAACATAAATTTGGGCGCTTCTAGCCTAAACTAGCTCATATCTCAATTATAAATTGTCTTGCTCTTAGAATTGACATAGAAATATTAAAAATACAGTATTTTAAGTGAGTAAGACGTGGACAAAGACACAAGAGTAGTGCTAAAAAAATTAAAACAATCAATTGGACAGAAAGAAAAACCAATGTAGAAGTTTTAAAAATAATATAGGAAAAGAGAAGCTTATTAAAGACGAAAATTAACTAATGAAATGACCTTCAATACTCGTGGTCTAGGATTTAATATCGAGGGTCGTTATTTGTTAATATTTTGTATAAATATACATTTGGATTGAAGATTACTAACTTTCCAGTCCATGAAATTCTGAAATTATATTTAACGAATAATAAAAATCATATGTAACGCTGTATAGTTCTTGTATGTTGCTAGAAATAAATCTTGTCAAAATTAAAACTACCAAAACGCAGGCATGTCTATTTTCCACAAAACGTACTCCTTTTCTCCAATCTGAACTTCGACAGATACATTTAACCCATGGCCAAAAATGCAGCCAGGATCCTTTTCAAGGTAAGGCGTTACTTCACACCAGGCAGTTGCTTCAGCTGTACCAAGCACAAGTCCGGTCGTGTATGGAGTACTGCTGCCACTTATGGGATGGCTCAAATACCAACTGGCCACCTTGGATTCAATCAAGAAGCGTGCCAAGAGGCTTATAGATGACTTGGAATTAGTTGAGGCGAAGTTGTAGAGCCTTGAACACCGCCGTAAAGTTGCCTGCTTATCGGTATTCTACAGGATATATCACGGAGAGTGTGCGATTGAATTGCATAATTTGATTCAGCCTTCCTCTTCCATCATCGGGGGACTAGACTTGGGCTGGGATTCCACCCCTGTGTTGTGGATATTCCCAGAATTCGCACGAAGCGCGCTTCAACATTTGTATGGCGAGTGGCTAGAGAGTGGAATTTTCTACCTGCGGACTTATTCCCCGAACGCTATAACTTGGATCTTTTCAAGGCGAGAGTGAATAGGTATTACTTAGGTGTGCTTGCTACATAGTCGACCTCATCGTCATTTTCCATCAGGTGAGATGGAGGTCAAATGCGCACTTACTTTTTACAAAAAAAAAAAAACAATTTAATAGATACTGGCATGATTTACGTATTATTTCGACGGTCTGCCCGAGAAGTCAGTAGTAGGCATGCAAATACCTATTAAATTGTTTTTGTAAAATGCAAAGCGAAAGTTTAAAAGTGAACATTTCAATGCCTCTTAGTCAAATGGGTCTTACTGCCTGGCTCTTTGTTATTGGCCGTTAAATTTTATAAATCGATAAAAAAAAAATCGTCTCGTTTTTAATTTATTGTGAACACTTATTGCCAACAATATTCTTCACTTCATTGGGCCAATGTGGTTTGGGAATTTTACACGTATATATCACAAAACTTAATCAAAGCAATTTGGAACCTGTCTATTTACGAATAAAATATACTTTCGTTTTAGCAGCGTATTTTTCACAGAGTACTAAAATAAATCATTGGCAATATACAGCGGAACCGTCTCTGTTCTGTATCCCCGCGGTGACCCAGTTTCTGTTCGTAATAAAAGTGCATTCTCTTTTGAGTTTACATTCTGAGTGCCGACATCAGTGGCGGACGCGCAATTATGTGAAAGTATCGCTTGCGAAGTTGCCTTTATTGGTCGAAATCAAATTTTTATCATTAAGTATAAAATTTATCTTTTAAACAAAATAACATGCAAGATAAAAGAATAGATATTTAAATCGGTAAGTTAACAAGTTTATTGATAATTTTGTTCGTTTTTAATAATGTGAGGTTAATACGGCTTTAGGATACTAAGTTACGGGATGAACAAATCGTGCGCCTGGCGGTAAGCGACACGACTGTCCATAATGGTTGCTGTGTAACTCAGAGCAATAAAATAACAAAGAACTCATTCATTAAGGCTTGAATGGCACAGACTCTCTATATCTTCTTATATCTTTCTTCTTCTTCTTTTCTTTGTTATTAGAGGGTTATCCTTAAGAAAACATGCCACCGCCATGAAACATAGCAACAATCAAACACACTACATACAAATCAATATCTAAATACTAATTATCTACATTTTTGTACCATACAGTACAGCTCTCTGGCAACTTTGGATGTAGGGTTGGCCAGTTTTGCTGGTACATAATTATCTTGTTTAAGACACGAAAAAAAGAGCATGAAAAAAAATTTAAAAAACTTTTAAAAAATAAAACAGCTAACTGTATCCAGAAATAAAACTCTACATTAAAAATTATCAAACCCTGTAATGGCTCCGATAATTTAAAATGTAATTAGCAAATTATGTCTTTAAGCTCAAAAAAAAAATAGTTTTAAATAAGAAGTATTCGGAAAAGTAGGTTGCTGCTGTCTGTAGTTTTTATTTATAAATTCTCGTCTGCAAATAATAGGTACAGGGCCAAAAGCACGTCAAGCTTCACACTTAAGATTCAAATTTAATTGTATGCCGCTTACAATAAGAGTGACACAAAATGTAATTTTTTTATCTTTATATCCCCTATATTAATCAATGTCGTTCATTCAATCATTTATTCCGTAGATAAAATAAATTAGCACTTGAAAACGTCGTATTTTATGCTACTGCTCGTTCATTATTCTAACTGCACTGACAACACTTAGAATCAAATTTGTGTGTCTAGGACCCATGTCGTCTTTCCATATATCCTTATCTAATACGTAGTCTTCAATTTTGTAATATGACTTTCCAATTAGAATACTTTTAATGTAGGTTTTAATGTAGTCCCCATAAAAATATCGTTTACCTTAGTTAAACGATGACGAGGCTATCAGCGTAAAAGTGGCGTGCAACCCATATTCAATACTAAAGTGTAATTATCATTTTATATTTGGATGTTCTTTTATGTACAAAAAATATTTCCTTATTAATTAGTTAACCTTTTAATAAGTTTTAAAGTTAATTTTTTTTTTACATAAAAATAGCATCTAAATATAAAATAATTACGTAAAGTAATATTGTAGAAAAAAAATTATGTGGGTTACACCACTCTTGCACTGATAGCCTCAATTAATTATTGCTATAATTTATAGTGAACATATGTATGATTTTGGCATATTTATTTTGTATTAAATTGATATATATCTTTTTGTTATATATCTTTCAACAAACAAATAACAAAACCAGCATTCTACTTAGTTCTAACGCAATCGAAATAAAAAAAACTATACAACATTAACTTAGATCTAAATACCTCGATCTGTGAACTCTATTATCGGAATGGCAAAAGTAAATAAGCTATTTGTTAGTAGCAGCCGAGGCTAGCACGGAGGGACGATTAAGAGGGACCATTACGATTGAATTTGAGACAAAGTTTTGTCTCGAAGACTATAATGGGGATTATTTGAAATGTTAGGGTTTTGAATTGCTAGTATTTTAAATCTCGATACATCCGATGAACAGTATTTTTGTAAACATCCATATTTTATTTACTAATATTATGCTCCCCGAATTTTATCAAAAACAAATAAAGAAACAAAAAACAAAATTCGAAAAAAAACAAAAACGAATTTTGTGAAAAAAATAAAGAAACAAAATAAAAACAGAACAGTCCATAAATTAAGTGTAGTGTTCATTGGAGGTATCGATCTGTTCAATTTACAAAAAGGAACATCTATACTTTCCCTTTGGTTGTTATGAAAAGCGACTAACTCCTGGAATTAATAGAACATTTACTACTTTTTAAGACCCAGCAAACTATAACGAGAAAAACTCTAAACGCCCAATTGTACTGAATATACTTTAGGCCCAAGCAAGTATGCCCAGTTTTGTATGAAAATGCAACTGGGATTTTTCAAAGTATTTTTCTATATATCCTAGCTTCATATAAAATATACAGCGCAAAATTTTAAAGTGTTCTAAATCTTTTTTTTAAGACATAAGAAATTAGGTTCAGTATAGCAAAGCCTTGTGAAAGAGTTCGTCCAGGAAAGTACTGCCACCTTACCAATTTCGGCCGCAATTTGAACACTACTGTATTTCAAGGTGACGAGCGCAGTGGCGCCTCTCAGATCTCTGTGATTTAAAGCTCTAAGCGATACACCTGTACCGTACGTAACGGACTGTCAGAGTGACAAGCGTCTCCCTTAATTCCCGGGCGCACGACTCGTTCGTCCTGTCACTTGGTATCATAAAGAAGGTAGATGCACGTGTTAATAAACTTTTTAACCGACACTATGAAATATAGGATATTGCAAAAATACTTACTACTTTCATATCTACCCTACTTACTTATAACAAAATACCAGTCAGTATGGCAAAATATGATTATTTATTATTTTGATATCTCTCGCCCTCTTAATCAAAGAAGAAAAATCGGATATTGCAAAAAATGCTTATTATTTTTAACCGACTTCAAAAAAGGAGGAGGTTCTCAATTCGTCTGTACGTTCTTTTATTTTATTTTTTATTTTTTTTGTATGTATGTTACGCGATAACTCCGGTATTTGTGAACCGATTTTCATGATTCTTTTTTTTGTTGGAAAGGGGGTATTTCCATAGTGGTCCCATTTCATTTTGAACAAAAACAACCCCCTCAAAGGGTGGCTGTTCACGCATGAAGATTCATTTTTATAAATAGCGCCTAACTTTAATTTAGGAGCAATTACTTTTAGCAATTATTTAGTTGATTTTGCTATTTCTCCAATTCAAGGCGTTTTTCTCTCGATATACTTTGAGTAGTGTCGTAGCGAGAACCTATTTTTATTATCTCCAGTATCAAGTCCTGTATAGTGGCGAACTAGGGGATATTTCAATGAAACTTAGCAAATAGACGTAATTCCACGTACTTTTGAGGTTGGTTTGTTTAGTACTCTGTATTGAGATTATCATATCCACATTCGCTTATTAAAAAACAGTAACTATAAATATGCATGTGGTTTTCACTATCACGCCATCTAATTAACCAAAATAACGAAATAAATGGTATTGCAAGAAATGCTTTTTATTTATTATAACGAAATACAGCCCCCGCAGCATGGCTACGCATGATAGTCACGACACGCGCGATAAAATTGAAATAAGTGCGCCCTATTGGAAATCCAAATTAGATCTGATTGAGACAGATAATTGCGCGCGCTTATTTCAATCTTTACGCGCGCGCCGTGACTATCATGTGTACTACGGGGGCTGATTATTGTAAAAGATTTTCTTTTTATTTTATTTTAGAGAGTACAAACAGCTTTTATCACAATGTAACTAAAACGTAGAAATGTAGAAACTATATTAAATAATTGTAAGCACAAACAGTTCCCTACTGATAGAAATATGCTTATTATTTTGACACCTTACGCCCCTCTAAAGCCAGTCACCGGTGGAGAAACGGAAAAAACTGTTGTGCTAGATCAAATAGTTTAGGTACTTACTATTAAAATAACGGTCTTACAAAAAATATACAATACACCTAAGAATATTATCCAAAGAATGTGCTAATTTGTGACACGATTGGATGTACCTATGTTACCCGATCACACAAAATCCCAAAAACAGGCTAAAATAAAACTAATTATTTAAGAATAAAATACCTAACTTTGTACATAATTTTTATATAGAGTTATTTTTCTTTAACTAGTACAGAGAACCTGTTAAATTTTGGTTTTCAACTCAAGCCCTATAGTTATTTACTTAACATTTTCATTTGAAAAGTTCCCAGCGGTTTAACGACACGCCGCGCCGCCCACTGTCCCGTCAGTCCTCATCGGGCGCTTGTTAACTTTAGATCTACGTAAAATCTTCTCTGCCTGTTCTTATTTAATCATATTAATTTTCCTCGCGTTATATCACGCGGATTGCTGGACGGCTTGCGTTCACTTTAATCAAAGTACGAAAGATAACCTTTTATTGCAGAAAAAGCTTAAAATCAGTCTCTACTATATAATCTACGAATTTAAATTCAAATAACGTTTGTCTTGTCTTGTCTCTAGATATACGTGAGATAGCTAAGACATGTTTCCAATGACCTTCGAATGTGTCAGTGCCTGTGTCAGTTAATTGTCATTATTGTCGTCTCAATTGTGAATGGAATAATACGCACCCGCTTCAAAAACAAATAATATGAACAAGTCGTTACAAACTAAGATATAAAACGTGTTTGCATGCCCTTTGGAACAGAATTAGGTACTTACTTCGCCTATGTTCGAAAACGTGATATTTTCTTGGAAAATATCAGATGTCTGTAACGAAACCTGCCCTGAGGGAATACGAAGAAATGTTTTCTTCTCAGGATCAAAATGTATCGAGAAAAATCTCAAGAATACCTTGTAGCAAATTCTCAGAATGAGATTATGTTGGAAAAATAAATTATTATAAATAAATACAGAACAGCAATTAACGAAAATCTTGGGAATGTTCACAGATTTACTAACAAAATATTTGTAAAAAAAACGAAGAGGCTATAAGATGTTAATCTATAAGTAAATGCAAGAATAAATATCATTTATATACATAATATGTATTCATAGTATGTATATGGATAAAGACCTTACATATCTTAACCTTTATAGCTTTAGCTAATCTTATTGGTAGTGCTGACTAAATGGGCAACACATTTATTAATTTTATTGAAGATCAAATGACGCGCACAATTGCTATTGGTCTAAATTATCATACATAATTATTATCTATGTGTAGTTTTCGGGTAGCAGACATGCGGGTGAAGATCTAGTTACCAACGCATTATTGATGGCGTACAAACATGGATATGAAAGCTGCTTAACCGTCTCGTCGCGGAACGAAGTAAAAGCTACAGTTTGTGAAGAATTTATGTAACATACTTAGGATTTTTTTTAAACTTTAACAAGACCTAAGTCTCCTATAATAATAAGCTCTTAAGTTATATACGTCTGTACGTCTACTTGTATAAGTGTTAGGTTTTTTTTTGTCATATTTTTACAAATGTATTCTTCTTAGGATCCCTAGAACATCTCCGTCAGGGACAATCATGCCAATTAGTACGATTCTTTGAAATTCAACAGTAAAACTTCTTTATCATCATCTACAGATCGACTCCGCCCACTGGGTATAGATCTACCTTGGCTTATATCCTCCACGATACGTCGTCGCCAGTATCACCCATCTACGCAGCTCAATCGGTTTGGATTAAAATAATAAAAATACATATCGTCTTATTTGCACAATAACTTTCACATTTATGTCTTTTTATGTCATACTACTATTTTTCTTACAATCGGAATATTCAGCGTCTACATCGTAAACGGCATGCAATATGCACGTCATGTGCACAATTCATTGCCCGCATTTCTGCTCCATTCAAGTGGTACATTTTCCGAGGAAAGCGCATCTGTGCGTGAAATAAACTTTAATGCTAGCCGGATTGTCTATCACGTCGTGAAAACTGACAAAATTAAATGAAAATGGACCTGGTTCAGTGCCCAGTAGCACACCTTATTTTTTATAATATAACATTGATACACAAATAATAGATGTGGCTTCGTTTTTAGTCCATTACACTGTCTTTGTATGAGCTTGTTCTACGTCTTTCATTTGAAAACAAATCATATAGCAACGACGTAATGAGAACTCTTCCAGTTTCTTTCTACGAATCTCAACTTGGAAGTTTTCAAAACATATTCCTGACTTTAAAATTGAACAGACGTCCAAGTTAAATAGGTCTTTAATAATCTGACATTCTTCTTAGTGCCTTATTATAAGTAATTTAAAGTCAATTTTGTGCGACTCTCCTAACTGTTAGTTTTTATTAACTTGTCCGATATCGTTGCATTTAGCACGAATAAATGTAACTTAAAATTTTGATGGAAAAGTTAATCAAGCCGTTTGTTTGCGACACAAAAAACACAAATGTAAATTAAGTTTACTGAATATCACTGTTTTAATACTAGGATATACAATTATTTTTAAGGTTTAATTATTTTACTGGCTGAGTGAGAAAAACCTTTGATAGATTTCTCACAGATGGCGTTACGGCAAAAAGTCGTTAAAAAACAACGGTAAAGATCTTCAATATCTTTGTATCTTTTGTTCCGATCTTTGTATTCATTATTATAACAATTGTAATTATTTGTGTTTTTGAAAAAGTAAAAAATGCAGATTAAAACTCAAAACAAAACACAATCATTTTGGTTATATATACTAAGCCTTATATGTATGTTGCGAGGACTCTGACCTCAGTATATGCTGGGAGGACTTGAGTTGCACAATACTTATAGAGTTAGTTTGCACATCAACGTATAGACTTAGTTTACACATCAATATATAGACTTTGTTTCAACAGCATCATACAGACTTTGTTTGCACAACACTGCTTAAACAGTATTATTAGGAATTTCATCATCTGTGTTTTATTAAATAGTAAATTGTTGTCATAATTGCAAGTTACGTCTTTTAGGAACGTTATAATAATGTCACTAATTCTGATTAAAGTCCCTTATTAGGTTATACTTTAGTAACTAAACTTTATATACAAGTACATAATCGGCTTCATATACTCGTAGCGTAATTAGTGGTTACTCTACACTAATGACATTTAATGAACAAGCTAATGTTAATAAATAGCGCATTACCACAAATCGCTGTTCATAACGAATGTTATCATGCAAACGTTATTTATTTACAACTGTTTGGAAAATCTGTAAATTTGACCCTGTATTAACTTATAAAACTCAATGTCATTCACTATCTCGAAATGAATAGGCTGGTCAGTTTGTGTTAAACTTTCAAAATTACGCATGCTTAACAACTCTACTGACTAAATGTACTCAACTACATGCGAATATCTTAAGACAATATATCATGATAATAATCCAGAAATTGCTACTAAATATTCAGAAATGTACGTAAATTAGCAATTACTTAAAAGGATTTCAACAATCAACCTCTCAAGTGGGAAACAAGAAAATTCTCCCACTGGACTATCACCGCTCCTAAACAGAGGACATTGTGTCTATATTTAAAAAACCACAGCCGTGTCAAATGTAATTAACGTATCACCGGAGGAGAAGCGGTAAACACTGTTTTGCTAGATCAAATATGATTTAGGTATTTACTATTAAATAGCGACCTTCAAGACTAATGTTAGCTCAATAATAATTATGGACACAGAGTATTCAAGTGAGGGAATTTTTTAAATGTTTCGCACCCTTAGTAATATAAGGGCACAATCCAAAAAAAGTAGATTTTTGGGAAATTTGGGAATTGATAGGGACTTAAATAATAAATGGGATCAAACTTATATAGCTCCATATTTCTGTTATATTTTTTGTACTATATGGGTCTAACTTGAAAGTGTTTTTTTAACTTGCTTGAAACTTATGGAATTTATTTATATTATTTTTTTTATTGCTCTTTATAATACATTTATCAAAGAACAAATCTGCCAAATTTCGTATTTATAACTTAAATAATAAGCATGTTATTTGAAAAAATAGGTGTCATGTAGGAATCCAGAATCTTAATACGCGATTTCCCAAAAATCTACTTTTTTTGGATTGTGCCCTTATATTACTAAGGGTGCGGTTTGTAAAAAATAACTATAACTACTTAGTAAATAATAATAATAAATAAATTATTTCCTTAACTGTTTACATTTTACAATCATGAGTCTCCTTTTAAGCATAGCAAGGTCTGTGACAGGAGACTCCACTCTTCCATAACCATAGCTTTCTAATGTAGGTATAAACTTATTGTATTTAAATTTATTTAAACATTTCAATTCTTAAAATAATTTGAATATTAATTTGTAACCAAGCTAAAATAACTTTTTATATTTATGGGGTTTAATATTTATTATCTATTAAGAGAATACAGTACCAAGTCATGTAGTATATTTTGAGTTGCATGTGTAGCATTAATATTTAATGTGTGAATTTATAGTGAGTGTAAATTTTTAAAAGTGCTTTCAAAATTAGTGAAATTTACGTAATTTGTTTTCATAAGAGCTGGAATAAAAATTCAAGCGTTACAAGAGTTTCCTGCATTTCTCGTTCCGTTTTAAAGAACTTTAAATAAACTCCGCTGCCGTGTATGAAATGAATACGTTCGTGTGTTAAAGGGAAATATTTTTAAAAGTTCTTTTGTTGAATTTCTCTAACTTTCTTTTATAAAAGCAAACTAGATTTTATAAAAGAATGAATAAAAATTATCTGTTTTTCTGCTACCTAACCTCCTACGATCTATTTCGTTTATATTATATTCTTAAGCAATACAAGTTACTTAATTTTATTAGTGTTGTATACATTCCCAATTTTCTTTTAAGAACAACATGCTTTCCTTTAAAGAGGAGCCGTGTACAGTAGGTTGACAATGAAGATAACAACACAGGATAAATATTTGTATTACGTCGAAATTTATATTTTAAGATTTAAAGCTCTGTGTGGCACTGCAACTGTCATGAAGGCGTGCAGCTTACCATCGGACTCACGACGATTTTTCCCGTCACTTGATATTATAAAAAAAATACGTGCCAAACTTTAATTTAATTTTACTATTAGCTTTTTGGTGAAGGAACATTTGTTACACAAATAATATACCAGTAAAATTAATTTCATTGGTTAAGTCATTCTACGTATAAATTCCGTTACAAAATCAGGTAAATTACGTGAAAAGCTATTATTAACTTTTGTATCGCGACGGGTGAATTAAAGTCTAACCGTTTCAATTTTATATTGCAACTATGAATCAACACGAACTTCTACTTTCTTTACGTCGGCCTTTTAAATAAAAGACCTAAAAACATTACATTTTAGTTCCACTATTTATCGTTTCAAATTTAAAAATACTATGTTAATATTTGTTAAATTATTTTACGAAAATTTTAAACCTGGCGAACGTTATAAACTAAAAACAATACTATAAATAAAACGCAATAGCGTGGTAATAAGATTTAAATTTAGGTGAACGCTATTCGATCATAACTTATATTCCACCAAGTTATCGACAGCCATTTCCATCAATGTTTTATAGCAAAGTTTTGAAAATATATTCAAGTGTTTTGCTAGAAGCGCGTAGGTGAATAGTCGATACAACCTCAAATGGCTTTGGTTGATTCCGCATTACAGTGACAGTGTGAATCAATCAATATGAAAAAAATATATACTAAAATTGAGGATAATACACTGATTAGTATACGGTGACATGATTCTTAAAAGTTTTCACGATAGAAAAATAATAAAAACTGAACTCGAAATTTTACATGAAAACTGCTATATTCAATAGGTACTTCACAAATACCAATGATTTTTTTTTATCACCTGATCTAAATAGAACAAGGTATACATTTTTCGAATGGCCTTAATTTGTAAAAAAAAATTCTGAAGTAAAGCCAGTGTCCCTGCCGTTAGACCCAAGCACTATTAGTATATCGACTGTTGAGAATGAAAAAACAACCCGGAATGTAACCGACTATACTAGGAGCGCACGCTGTGATTGGCCGAAGCCATTACTATCAAGGATATACTCGTATATGAGTAGTAACGCAATTATTATTAAATATTTTGTAAGTTTTGTAAACAGCAGTGTTTTGTGCAGTATTTTTATGTAAGACAAGGTATTTAACTATAACAATTTCTTACGATAAAACAATGTGGTCGAGGACAGAGAAATGAAAATGCCAGTCACTCTTGTTTCGAAAAGAATAAAGTTTTATTTATACGATGAAAGGCCACCTAAAAATTGGGTTAACAACTTTTTTAGTTACCACCGCTTTGAACACAAAGCTGATCATTGCGAGAATTGACAAGAATTTCCCTAAAAGGAATCCTTATAAAGCGTTTGGGACTCGAAACAAAATTATTATAAAAAAACAGTAAAGAAAAATGGTAAAAAATATATTTTTTCATTAGTTTTCAAAACCAAGTTTTCGTAGTAGTAGAGTTCTTTGTGAAAGAGCGAAGGGAAGTACTGCTTGCTACCTTACCTATTTCTGCCGTCAAGCGGTAATGTGTGCATTATTGCGTTCCGGCTTTTTAAGGGTAAGGGTGTGGTGAAATCACAATACTGGTCAACCTACGTCTCAGGGTGACGAGCGGGCGCTGTGGCAGTGCCCCTCAGATCTTCGCGAATTAACTGTTGCTTACCACCACAGTATTTACAAACAAATTAGGGTTTTTTTATGTGTGTTGTAGACTTAAGTTTAACGCATTTCAGATTAGATGAAAAATAGGTCAGAAGGCAAACGATTCTAACCTGTCCGCAACAGGAAAACGGAAGTAAAACCGAACGCTCGCATTGATGGTGTGTCAACAACATAAGGTTCGAAACCCACATCTAATTCTTCGATGGAAAGGGGAATCAATTCGTACGACTCGGAGGCTCGCCGAAATGTATCCGGTGAAACACCGACGAAAAGGTAACCTAATTTACCCTAATCTAACACATTTATTTTTATATAAAACGCGATACAAGTTATTTTCTCTCAAACTTTGGAACTACCTGTACTGTTAATATCAGAGCAACGAAGTTTAATCCGGGGCACTATCGAGAACACTTAGATAGAAACGAGTTTAAAAAAAGTTTTCTAATTTCTAATACTGGTTCTATTGGGAATCGAAACAGGAAACTTCTTATCCAACATCTACAGTGTTAACATGTAGAACATGGATTTTTAGACCACGTTTTTCATACTTAATGATCTCAGTACAGAGTACTCAAAAAACCGACCTCAACAGTTCGTAGAATTACATCAACGCCAATAGTCACTACAAAAATGTACAACAAAAACACTTAAGAGAATTTCGACGACTCGGTAACTTGACCTGTGGCTCAGTTGGTAAGAGCAATGCTACGGTGCAGCTTGGTCATGGGTTCAAGTATCACTGGGTGTAAGAAATTTTTCCATGTGATCTTTGTATTATTAATCATACATTACCAAATAATTTGTTCAGAAACAGACTTAGTAAATGGCTTAGAGACAAAAATTATTACAAACTGACTGATTTTTTAGATAAATGTTGACATGAAATTGATGCTTCATGTATATGCATGTACAATATAATAATGATGTATAAATATTGAATAGTTTAACATAGAAGGTTATTTTTTGTTGTTTTTAATTGACTGATTATTCTTAGTTGATTATTAGATGCTGACATGAACTTATAAGGTGTATATATGTTTAATGTAATAATGATATATGATATTTAATAGTTTGACATTGATTGTTTATTATTTTGTTGTTATTAATTGATTGATTATTGTACACGTCTGATGACAGTTCTATGATTAAATTGATTAAAAGAAATATTACTTAATATTTTGCATGCCTAGTCAGGTAAAACATGTGTTCATTTCATTTAAAATAATAATAATTGTGGAATTATTTCACGTTTAAAACTCAAATAATAACCCGAAGACTGATCTGGTTGCAGCATCAGATTAATGTTATCATATTATCGTAATATCATTGGATTTCCATACCAAATTTCAAGCAAATCCAAAAAATGGAAGTAATATTATTATTATTATTAAGTAGACATACTAAAAGACATACAGAAAAGCCTTCAAATCAAATTCACCTCTTTTTGCATCTGAAGTTAATAAAACTGAATTTATTGCAAACCGATATGTCATTGACCTTACATTTTTATCCAAGTCGTAACTTAAAACGTATTAAAATACGATCTATTTTCGTAAGATAGCTAACAGTAACATTGTTTTCAATCAAATTACATTCACTTTGTCGCAAATAGTATTTTTAATGTAATAAGTGTACGGTTCTAAAGTTCCTTGTGTTGAATGTTACGATATTGTACTATTTTCGAAAGCCTAGGCTACGAAGTCATTCATGTTATATTGAGAAACTTTTTAACACAGTAAAAAGAACCACTTTAAATATCAGCCTGTACGCGCTTGAAAAGTAAGCCTTTGAATATTAGTAATTGCTTGGGTGTCCAGAACATGAACGTACAATGTAAAAAAATTAAATAATAATAGCGCACACACTCATAGCCCTGCACTAAGGAAACCCTGTATCGCGGGTGCCATGGACAGTCACATGGACAACCACAAATTACACTCAAACTCAAAAGAGAAATAGATAACAAATAGATAACAAATATTTCTCCCGGCCCGGGAATCGAACCCGAGACCTCTGCTGGCAGTCCAGTGTAGTAAACGTTACGAGGTTTGTATGCGTCTTCCGGCAACCCCGCACCATCATTGCGCCGGCGATGCCAGTCGAAGATATCCGATCGAAACAGAAAAAAGTTAAGTATATCTGCAATACACTGACATCGACATTTTCAAGAAAAATGAGATAATTTGACGAAGAATGTGTTTATGAGTGCGTGTATCTGCTTTCAAATGCAATAAATTTGTCTTAGCAACAAATAAGCGAATCGCAGACAAAAGTCAGAAAGTATAGAAATCTTATACTTCGTCGTTCAAATAGAACCTAACTTCCGTGTTCTTTGGTCTGTTAAACACGACAATAACTGGAATCAAGAGTCAAACTCCAACTTTAGTTTAAGTTAGGATTTCTTGTCACTTCAAGCTGAAATTTCACAGGAAATTAGAATGAAACGTTGGTTGCTGCAGTTGCTTTAAATATTCAGAGAAAATAACGTAAAACAAAATATTTCTTTCACATTTCAGTTTAAAAGTTCCAGTTTAGTGTCAAGTAAAATAGGAAAATTACATTATGTTTGATGTAACTGCTCTTAAATATACAGAAGTATTGCAATATATTCGAAAAACTTAAAAAAAACCTTTTAAAATCTCTTTATACAAAATCTACCCAGACGACGAATAACTCTACAGCAAGCTTAATTCTGGTCAGTTACTTCTTTTCATATGAATGAATCCGGTTTATATAAACGCACATTCGAACTATTTCAACGAGAGGCTTGAAGGCTTAACTCGCCACGCTGACCGTTGTGAACTAAAACAGACACTGGACGTTAGGAACGCAAATGGACATTTACATTCAGCCAATCACATGACTTCAATATCGCGTGAAATTCGAAAATCAAAACACACGAGTATACAAAAAAATCCTACTGATTTATTAATCCCATTAACCATCCGCATAAAATCTTTATGAATCTCATCAACTAAATTAGTAGCAGCACGTTAATAGTACCGTGTTAAAAACTACGTAATCAGTGTAGATCAATTATTGGTCGCAGTGATGGAAGGCTGCATTAAACCTTATTAAGACATTCTAATAAAAAAAAAGTAATCGTGTTTCAAAACCCAATATTACCTCTATAATAAAATAATAAAACCAGCAACAACACACATTTACTAATAACTAATTAATAAAACCAATATACCGGACAACGTTATTACAGTATCGGTGTTCCTAAATTAATAATTACGTTATTTCTCTACGGGGTTCCAAGGAAAATGATATTTCTAGAAAAAAAAAGAATCTATTGACACGGTTAAGCAGATATGAAATTATAATAATGGAATGTACAACAAAGTGCTCGGTGTGTTATACTAATATCTTGCATAATAATTCATGATTTTGTGCTGAGTATTTCATAATCTGCTAGAAATTGATTAACTGGAATGATATGTGTGTTAGTTCATCTCTTTTTGAACATGACAGGCTTATAGTCTGCTACAGCCTCATATAACAATACTAAAACGCCGCTGAAAAACAAAATGTGGTGAAATAATGACCGGTTGCTTTATTGTCCTCTAATGTTTTTTTTTTAAAAACAGTGAGTCGTAACTGAATAATGATTACATAAAAATATAATGATTATGAAATATTTATATTTCTAATACTTTTCAATGTATTCAATTATGTTTTCACATTTTTTAGAGTCCAAAAACAGGTATTAGGTGCAATCTTATATAAAATAATTATAAATTTAAAAGTGGGTGACATCCAATAAACAATAATTTGCCACCTTTTTAGGTGGAATATTTTCTTCAAACTTGAATGGGACTATTATTGAGGTACCCCCCTTTGGGAGAAAAAGATGGTTATAGAAATGGGTTCACAGATGTCGGAGTGATCGTGTAACATACACACAAAGCGAATTAGGTACTGAATTATCAATTGTTTTCATTATTTTTTTATTGTTATTGTTATATCATTATTTATTTAGTTTCTCGCCTCTCCGAGGGCCTAAAAGATTAATTTAGAGTTCTTATTATTATTACCATTGTTCCTCTGTTGTGTTGTCTATATGCGTGTCTGTGCTTGTGTAATAAACAGTTTTCTTTCTTCCAAAGCAAAAACATAGTCAAGATGAGAACCTCCTGTTTTTTTGGAAGTCGGTTAAAATAGGTATTATTACGCAATCTGACCTGTACACATGATGTTGAACACAAGGCTAATGTAAGAAGCTTTCGGGAATATCTGCAAACAAAGTTTATATCGAATTTCTTGTATGAAGAGACGTGCTATTATCTCTGAGAAAGGTCCTACATTTTTTGGATACCATCACACAAGAGGTCTTCCTAGTGATAATTGAATACGGCTCATGAAATATTCTCATAACACCGCGAATACTTGTCCGCTATTGGATATTTTACAAATTATCATAAGCTAATAATAAGTTAATGAATATTTAGTTTTCTAGCAGTTCAATGAACAGCAATTGGTTCTACGATAAAAGGTTAATAATCTTTGACGAAATCAAATGTTGTGTTTTAGCACCTATTGATGAAACTAGTGGTGATCTTTATATCGTAAATTTATGGTATTTTTTTTAATTATCTTTATTGAATAAAGTTTTAAATTCTAAATACAATGTTTCACAAAGAAAATTCGATTAAATTTAAAAATTCAATTTATTATAAGTGGATGTACTTGTAGTTTTGATGAAACTAGTGGTAAGAAACCTGTAATTATTGACAATCGAAACGTGTTTTACGCTCTTTTTACATGGACATAATTATTATATGTTAGTAGCAGTAGAGCTCCTTTTGAGAAAGATTTCATCCAGGGCTGTACTGCCACCTTACTTGTTTCTGCCGCTAAGCCAAGTAATGCTCACATTACTGCGTTCCGGTTTTGAAGGGTAAGAAGGTGCTGGTGAAATTACAGGCACATGGGACTTGTCGACTTATGTTTCAGGGTGACGGGCGCAGTGGAGGTGCCCCTCAGATATTGCTATTTAAAGCTTTGAGTCGTACTGCAACTGTTATGGACAGGCGTGTAGTTTATCACCAGGTGCACGACTTGTTCGTCCCGTCACTGGATTTTGTAAAAAACAGGCTTAATACGATTCCGTGTTAACATAATGTGATGACTGGATATGGAATACATGATTTTTTGACTTTGACTTTTAGTGGAAAAGACTTATTTACAATGTACAATTCCAAATTGTATGTTCTGCCTTGGAATATTAATAATAATAATTTAAAAAAGAAAGAGAGAGAGTCTAAAATAGATAATAATAATAATAAATCACCACTCCCTCACATCCCATCACAATATCGCAACCGAACCAGAATACTTGGCTTAGGCCCGTACCTGGTTCCAAATATCTGACCTTCAGTCGAATACAAGAAAAAATCTTAATAATAATAATAATAATTTTAAATTTTTATTGAATGATATACAATTATTTTTTATGAAATTACTCCACCAGTTTGTTATAATTATTAATACAAACAATACAAAGATCGAACACTCAGAAAAACAATCCTTCGATCCGATCGTTTATTTGTCTTCACACATTAATAAGGAAAAATAAAAATATATGCTCTATACTGTGTTTAGTAACAATAGCGGTGTGAGATAAAAAGGTCTGTAGCTCAGCACAATGGCGGACAGTTCCACAACGCCGCTGATGTTCAGCTACAGCCTGCCACGTTCATAAAAAGAAAAAGAACTAACACACATTATTATTCTAGTTCTAAGACTTCAAGCCGATTATTAGATATTTACTACACACATTTTTCATTATTATTACAGACAGAGCACTATCCACACGTAACTTCACTAAAATGCCTACCTCCAAGGTTTTCCTGGTCAATAACCAATTAAAACGAAAGAATTCTTACCGAAAGTACGTAATGACAAAATATGACAGGCTCGCACAGGCGGGGGAAGATCATTCCACACCTTGGAAGCGGCGTATTTAAAACAACCCGAAGTCCCGACCAAGGTATAGAAAGGTAGCTTATAAATTTCGTTATCTTATTATATGGTTCGATACGGAAGTCCTA
Source organism: Hyposmocoma kahamanoa (assembly GCF_003589595.1). Taxonomy (NCBI): domain Eukaryota; kingdom Metazoa; phylum Arthropoda; class Insecta; order Lepidoptera; family Cosmopterigidae; genus Hyposmocoma; species Hyposmocoma kahamanoa. The sequence continues at coordinate 17,183,162 of NW_020654289.1, forward strand.
CAGTCTAAGGATAATCTTAACACACAAATTTACGAAAGTTCACACGGTACATTTATATACGACATTTCCCATCATACACAGCAACATTTCTATTTTAGTCCATCGGATATCTAAGGATGATGTGTTTGGGGTTATTTTACATTTGAGTAGGGTTCCTTAAATAAATAAATGCGTCACTTTCCCTTCTTTTTCGTTGAGCAATACATTTGGACTTTATAGACTATTTATTATGATACACAAGGATACAGGATGTGTTAAAATCAATGGACGAGAAATGGTACTTGCACGTTTTTGCAGATATGTCTATGCAATGTAATAATCAACATATTGTGCGAATTTTTTGTGTATGTTGAATATATACGGGTTAGTAATTTTCAGTTGATTGTCTAAAGGTGTTTAGAAAAGAACTCACAAAAAAGCTACGAGAAAACTACACGATCAAAAGAAGTACTCTTTAATAAAAGTAGAAAAAGACTAAGATATTCTGTTACTCAACTAATCCAGCGGCTACCGACACCGTAATTTACTAGATTGTAATGTGGATTTTTACTAGACTACAAAACTGAAAGATATTTATTTTACAAAGGTTGATCCTCGGCCTCGATTTAATAAAGATCAAGGTAGGGCTAAAGATGAAACGCGTTAACCAAAACTCCCCAACTTTAAAAGTAATCGGGTGTAGGGTCATATCATTACTCTCCTACCTAACCGCCGTGACATTTTAGTCGGTATTTAACTTTCAAAAATGATCATCCAGACATACGACGGGATCCCTACCAGTTTGATATTACCTTTAGGCGTATTAGGCGTAGTAGTTGGTTTAGTTCTTGTGAAACGGTTCGTCCAGGGAAGTACTGCCCCTATTTCAGCCGCCAAGCAGTGATAATGAGCATTCCGGTTCTGAAGTAAAAGTGTGCCAGTGAATTTACAGGCCCATGGTACTTATCAAGTTATGTCTCAGGGTGACGGGCGCAGTTACAGTGGCCCTCTAGATCTTTGCGATTTAAAGCTCGGAGTGCTTCCGCAACTGCCATTGATTGTCTGTCACTAGATATCATAAAAAAAACACTTTTCACCATTTTTAACCGACTTCGAAAACGAGGTTTTCAATTCGACTTTTTTTTTATGTATGTTACGCGATAACTCCGCCATTTGTGAACTGCTTTTGATGATTCTTTTTTGTCGGAGAGAGGATACCTTAGTAGTGGTCTCGATTAAATTAAAAGAAATTATTCCACCTCTAAGGGTGGCAAACTAGCGGATGATTCCGATTTCGCGCCCTAACCGGTAACCGATTTCAATAAAACTTGGCAAATAGATATAATACCACCCACGGAGTTACCGCGTAACATACATACAAAAAAATACAGTTCAATTGAGAATGCCTCCTTTTTTTTGAAGTCGGTTAAAAATAGACTGACTTAAAAATTTAGCACTAGTAATAGAGGAATAATATGGAGTGAGATTCAAAATAAGGTATTTTATATTAGGGATGCCGCAGACATCTGCATCTACAACAAAGTATAAAATATTTGCTTGTGCAATCGATATTCGTATCAATCGATGCAAAGTTTTTGAGGATACGGATGTCTTGCAGGTTACGACAAGATCATTATTTGATTTTTAATTCGGGACTTAATCACGTATAAAACATATTTTATTTCGAAACGTCGACGTAAATAAAATATGTTTTATACGTAATTAAGCCCGAATTAAAAATCAAATAATGTGTCAAAATCGTGAAAGTTTAAATCAAAGTACGACAAGATCGTCGGGAGCAGATCGTTCTCAAAGCGCATACCGAGTACTAGTGCTAATTAGCCAATCATGTATCGAGAATTTGGTGGCGTGTAGCATAATTTCTGCACGTTCTATCTCTATATAATTAATATTTTTACCGAGTATGTAAAATTTATATACCTGTGGATGCCTGTACTTTTTGCGTACAGTAAAGATCTGAAACTTTTGTATTGACTTCTTAAGAAACACAAAAAAGAACTTGAAGGTAAAAATATTCGTAGATTTCTACCTAAAAGCAATATTCCATTGTAACTTTGAGATAGCTCGTATTCACTTTTTTAACGGAATTGAATCCTTCAACCGTGAGATCAAAGATTGATTTTCTTGTAACACTTTATTGAAACTTTTATGGATTCCCCCTAAACATTTTTTTTTATTACGATAACAGGTTTGGCCCAGCGCAACTCCTCAGAGTATCGTTCAGAATAAAGTTTCCTACTTAACTTGGAGTCAATGCTTACTTTACACGCGGCCATTTGACTGTAACGACTTTGTCTTGGAATAGTTTGTAATAATATTATCAAATTTTCAAAAACATAAAAAAAATATTATACCCATTTCCATGATAAGTTCTTCATTTACTCCTATGGTATGTAATTAAGCTTTTAATTTATTAGTTACTCGAACATCGCTTACAAATAAAAATAATGGTTGAAAGAAAGAAAGAAATATTTTTATTCCAAAAAGAAAAAACACAGGACACATACATTTAACAATTACGAAACATAATTATAATATGAAAAAAATCGAAATAAAAACAGGGGAACAAACACAATAATTAGATAATACACACTGTTGGCGACAGATCCTTTTCATATAATTTTTTATGTCATTTTTATATTCGGAATTAGTTTTGCTTTTTTGTATTTTTGATGTTCATTGACTTTATTGCCCGCTGTGAAGAGCTAACGTGTGTGTTTAAGTTTACCTTAAAATTTTCACCAAAACCAAGTGTTTTGCCTCCGCCGCTGCCTGCTCATTCTTACTCCTCATCTGCTATCGTTTTTACACACAAATATACATTTTTGTGTACAAACAGGAAGTATATGACTATAACAATAAAAATCAAGCGATAATCCATAAAGTGTGCATGCTGTGGTGTTACAAAATCCGTCATCCACTCAGCTTGGTGTCATCTCACTGCATATGCTACGACGCTGATTTTTCAGTGGATCCGCTAACAGATACCAACATGTATGTGTAAGTATGGTTGAATTTTTACTTTTTCGCTAATTAAGTTGGGTTTCCGTAATAAAAACATTTTGGTTTAATGTAAAACATGGCCTTAAAAGGATAAAACCTTATATATTAACACTTTCATGACATAATGTAACTCCACTGCATATAGTAATGTACTGTCATTAAATCATCGTTAAAATGAAGTTTAAATATGCATACATATTATATATATAATTCATATTGTGTGGAATTCAAAATCTCTAGTAATATTCAATCATATTGCAACAAATCATACTTAACAAAGATGCGCATCCTTTCCTTATAACAGAAAAGGGACTTAACGCGTAAAATAGAGAAGGAATTATAAATGAGAATTTTGGCTGTATAGATTTTGTAAAAGACTGTCAAAATGTGATTTTAATGGATCTTTTTTTTTAAATTGGTAGCTTATATAATGAATTAATTGCACACCTCGGTCAAAAAAGTAAAGCCAAAGTCAGGTTTTGTGCTGATATAAGCAAATTTCCTTTCTGCAGAATCTAAAAATGAATTTAAATTAAACTGCATGTTAAATATTTAACTGGACGTTGTTTCTATTGATGGTATTCTACCGTGAAATAGGATTACGCGGCTTCCGGTCACGTCGGATTCCTATATATTATGCACCGTTCTACCTTACGCCGGCCCCAGTTTAAGCCCAGAATCGATCGGCGGAAAATTCATTGAATTTTATTTCAGTATGTATTCTAGTACTACCTACTGCTCAACATGACTCTGCTTTGATATTAGATCGACTACGCTGAATCAATGCGGGTTGACAACTTTCTAAGTTTGAAAAGTTTTGTGAATCTTAAACGACAATAATGTGGAGTTCTTAGGTTTTCGCGATTGTTACACATAGGAAATGAAACTATTTTTCCGGATTTAAATCGCGTATATTTGTGACATGTCACGAATGTTAACCGTGACCATGGGACCTGTAAAGGGCCCAAAAATCCACTAACTAATTAACCAGTAATCGACACTTACTACTACGACTACTACAGGACACTTAATAAAAAACGTATTAATACAACATAACATTTAGTCCTAAATCTTATTAGAAATTAATTTTAAAAAAAGATATCGAGCATGTGCTTATTGGTCACTGACCAATAAGTAACTCACCACGTAATACTTTAAAAAAATATACCAAAAAGATACCAAACCAACATAAAACGAGGAACCAGGTCGTTTCAACTTGCGCCGCCTATTTGCGAGGATTATATGGTGAAATAGGCTCAATAGGAAAAGACGTATTCTCGGACATTATTATAATATGTAAGGCATACACATGAAGGGTATTATTACCGTTTGCAAATGCACATATGCCTGGAAGTAGACTCTGTCACGTACAGTAGTGACATTCTAGGTGTTATGGTAACCAAACTGGGCTATGATAGTTAATGGTCCAGTATCTAAGCTATTGGATGAGACAGCGAACCTCTGACATTACGTCTTATTTATTACTATAGGTAGTATTATCATTATAACATTACATATCACACGAGATCCCTCTTGTGTCTTCCTGTCTCACTTAAGTGTTAGGAAAATTGATGCAATGTCACACAAGTTCCTGACAGACGTTGCTACTTACCAATAGAGTTCAATATCGTTACACATTGCGTTATACTGATTACTTAATTCTTTAATAGTAGCAGTAATTCTCCTTGTGAAAGAGTTCTTCCTGGAAAGAAGTGCCACCTTACCTATTTCTGCCGCCAAGCTGTAATGTAAGCATTACTGCGTTTTGAAGGGTAAAGGGGGCTAGTGAAATTACAGGTACATGAGACTTTTCAACGTATGTCTCAGGGTGCCGGGCGCATTGGTAGTGCACTCAGATCTTTGAGATTTAAAGCTCTGAGTTATGAACAGGCAAGTCGCTTACCACCACGCGCACGACTTGTTCGTTCCATCACTTGCTATCATAAAAAACTCACTATGATTTGCTTAAATTGCAATAGAATCTATTGTTATTTTCAATACTTTAAATAAACGCCTCCGTGGCCGAACGGTTACTATTCCCGGGCCGAAAGAAATGTTTGTATGGTTTACATTTATTTCTCTCGTGAGTTTGGGTGTAATTTGTGGTTGTCTATGTGTGTGTCTATGGCACCCGCGACACAGGGTTCCCCTAGTGCGGGGCTATGTTGAGTGTGTGCGTTATTTATTTATTAAAAAAAAAATACTTTGAAGCATTATCGTATACATAAATTTATATGTGCCAAATTATTACACCAATTACAAAGGTTTGAAACAAGGGAACTTTCTGTATTAGAATGACCAAAGTGACGAATTTATCTCCGAAGGCACATGCCTCCTAATAAGACAAATGCCCAGAGCATCTAGACTAGAACCTGAAACCTCAAAAAACATCCACAAAAAACACCTGCTAACATAACCATGTGTCTACCGAGGATTTTAAATTCATTAGTAATTTTAAAACTTAACAAAGAAATTATCAAACGTCGCGAAATAATTTGGTACATAATTGTCGCATAATTAAGTTCGTTCCATAAGCCCCAACTGATCTCTCATCAGACCCTATAATGTTTCGACCGCAATAGGCCTAATAGCTTTAAAACCCTCAATTTACGTAAAAACACAACGTCCAATTTTATAATTTTCGTGGTATCGCTTTACGAGTAGATCAGGATTATTTAAAAAAAACCGTTACAAAAAAATTAAAAACCGCAATAGGCCTTAAAGCTTTAAAACCCGCAATTTACGTAAAAACACAACGTCCAATTTAATAATTTTCGTGGTATCGCTTTACGAGTAGATCAGGATTATTTAAAAAAAACCGTTACAAAAAAATTTAAAAACAAGGTTGCCGGGATTTAACATAAACATTATTACAAAATAATACAAGAGGTACATTTTTCTTTATTATTTTATGTACCTACGATGTTGCGCGTAGCACTTGCTACGCGTTGGCTACGCCATGACAAAGTGCTACGCTTGAAGATATTCCAGTGATTTTAAGCCAGGTCTCGCTCTACGGTTTACCTTTATAAAACTATAGATGTAGCAAAATAATAAAGAAGTGTAGCACGCTTATAGAATTACAACAATAGCCCCCTTTACACAGTCACTCTCTAACGCGTGATCAGGAGCGTACAGGATTGCGCGCGGGAAAATCTGCACGCGCAATCATGCTCGATTACCTGTTTGAAATGTTTTAACCTAACGTTCTTTCGAACGCGATTGCTCGTTTTCGTTTTTGTTACAACGGAATGAGCGACTGTGTAAAGAAAGGCCAATAGCGCAGGATAAACCGCGTGAAACTGGCGCGTGTTGGAGTGCGCGATTGCACGCGCGGCTGGTGAGTGCATCGCGCCGTTTCCCCTTTTCCTTCCAACGACTTTACACACGCGCTCAATCGCGCACGATTGCTGTATCACGCGCGATATAGTGTCTGTGTAAAGCCCGTTATTAATTGGGATTTTGAAATAAAAAAGAAAACACTTTTCTAGACGTACCGTAGAGATTATATGAAATGCAATAGAGTGAAAAACGATACTAATTTCTGTTAAATAAATTATTTGCACGATTATACCACGTCAAAGTTTTATTTGGTGCGTAAAAATAATTTAAATGTCTTTCATTACACCATTGTTAAATAAACTAAATGCGCCGTATTTTTAAAAATTAAATTAAAAAATTCTTTACAAAGCATAATTATTTTTTAAGTTTTTAGTACTGGAAAGTAAATACGGAAGTAGGTACTAGAATATTATAAAAAATGTAAAGGCACACATCAGCGTGTTTCGGCGGGAGGCGGGGCCGCCGCGCGTCTATTGATTTTGCCTCGCTCCCCGTGCCCCGCACGCATCTCAACTGTTGCTTGGCTCATAGTATTTTGGTAACCGACTGGTGAACTCTTCTGAAAATTAATTGATACTTTCTGTATATGACAACGAGATACAATTTTAATATAAGCTTCGATAAATTTGCACGCTTGATTTTTTGTATAAATTTTAAGAATTCAATTATTGTAAGAAATCTATATAAATCGGTTTAGTCCGACATTAATAACCTATTTATTATTTCAGTGTCAAGAATGGAAGATAAACACTCCACTGATAACTCTATTTTTTATTAATTCTATAAACAACCGTAAATTAAGATACCTTCCTAACCCAACCTTACTCATGTAGTCGTCTAGAACAATGAATCTTTTAATGAGATAGGCACCACTTTGGACACTATATTCAAGTTCGTTTATTGTTATTTCACGTAACTGTGGTATAATATAGTTTTAAAATACACTTGAGCATAGATGTTAAATGGTAATGAATTCAAAAGTAAACTTTAAACTACTGCGCGAACTGACACATTTCACAGCTTTACTATATACGTTTACAAAAGAGGAAACATGGCCGAGTTGGGCAAACGTTTGGCACTTATATAGGAACTCTGACTGAGTCTGATTCCAACAGAATCTTTTCAAATTATATGCAGTTTTCAAATTATGTGCAATACAATTTACAAAATTATCACCACCTCGGTTAGTACTCTGGCTCAATAAGGAGGTCACTGGTCGATTCCCGGTACGACCAATTTAGTCTCAGGCAGCGCAGGATCATGGTTTCCTTCTTCTTATGGTCTCAATACTTCTTTTATTTTCGGACTGTATTCGTTTTGAATAGTATGTTACCATCTTGATTGCGTTATCCCTGGTCGCGTAGAGGTCTTCCCTTGTGCACAAAGAGCACAACAGAGAGTGCTGTACTCACTGTATTGAGGCACAGCAGTCACACTGGGTCAGACGAGCATCCCTAAAACCCCATTTACACAACTCATGGTGGAGCTAAACTTAGCTGTAGGGAATACTGGATAATATACAGGGTGACCTGGAAGGGACGGTTAAAACGAAATGAGGAGGTAGGCTTGAATATTAACAATCAAATTTGACTACCACTAATATAGCAACCCTAATGGGTCCAGAAATTGATGGTTTAAAAGTTATTCAACTTTTTTATTTTTTGCAGAGAACAAGGACGTCTAACTAATAAGGCAAATGCCTAGACTAAAATAATTTTCCGAACAGACTTCAAAAATCCTTGTGGATATTAGTTAGCGACTTTTTTAGGGATTTTTTGACACAAAAGTTGAATAACTTTCTAACCATCAATTGCCGGATCCCAGTGTAGTAGTCAAATCGATTGGAAATACTCAATCCTACCTCATTTAATTTTTGACCATCAATTATGATGAGACATGTGTAATTAATACATTGCTTAGTACACAGATACATCCATTTAGATTACGTTTGCAAGGGTGGGCACTAGACACTTAAGAGAGAATCTCAGTCCAAGACCTTGACAAATACGGACACGGTTCGGGAAATCGGTCCTTTGTTTTGCGAAGCTTCTCCGCTTGTCAGAAATGGTTAATACGACTCTTGCCACTATCGACTAAAGTTCGTTATCATTCATTTGATACTCTTCACCTAAAGCGGTCCCTAAATCGATTCTCACAGGAGAAAAAGTTCCATTGCTTGCCTTACCTTTATGATATGACTTTCTACAATAGACATTTACATATGTACTGTAACCTTAGTATCATGAAGCCAGTTGTAAAAAAAATAATGCGAATTATATGTAACAAATAGAGTTCTTAGATTTTCGCGATGGTTTATTTCTCAATTATAACATTACAGTATAAATTGCACTACATGTCAAACTATAAGAATTATATTGAGATCGTCAAACAAAAATGGAAATTATAAGTAAAATACACATCAATTAGAAAATTAACAATTCATTAAATAATATTGTTGTCATTAAATATCATAACAAATATCATTCTCCATCAAGGATCGTCATAAGTTGATAACAAATATACAAAAGTATGTCAAGATAAAAATTACAATAAAATAGAAAACACTCAAAATAGTTACTTTTAGGTCCATAAATTCGTACGAAATGAAATTATTTTTTTGCGATCGAAATCGCGTTTATTTGTTATTCCAGACAAATCAACGGCAACGTTTTGGGCCCTTTTGACAGGTCCCGTGGTCTCTAGTGACTTACCATGGGACCTGTGAAAGGTCCGTAAATATACGCAAACTAGATCCGAAAAATAATTTCATTTCCTATATAAAATAATATAAATTTCCTATATAAATTATGTATTTGTGAAATTTTACAACTCTCTTAATGAAGCATAAGAAGTAATCGCCTAATTAAATCAGTAAAGTTGTTATTTGCCAGATGTGGCCTTATTACAAAGGGTGTAATTTATAAGTTCACGTTAAGAAAGTCAGTTAACTTGTCAGTTTTTTTACTATATATCACGTTGAATCGTCACTTTAAATTTTCAGTACACTTCACATTTTTTAATGGGGTCAATTCGTATCCAAGCCACGTCGTCCTGTCTGTTACACGTCATTCGACGTCAAGTGAGATACGACCGAAACCACTTAATATTCTAACCGTAAATTTTATTATTGGACAATTTTTTTTAATTCTAATTTACAGTCCATTAAAAATTTTAAAAATTATTGCATGACTATGCTATTTGCACTATTACGTGATTTTAAAACTTAGTGATTGGCCAATTAGAATTTCGAAATGCATTACACGTGATGTTAAAAACCATGTGATGAGCAAATTCGTATTTCGAAATACGTTACACATGATATTAAAAGACATGCTATTGGTCAGTTTGAATTCCATACTACATACTGAACTCGAATTATTTGTAACTAGAAAATCATAGAAATAACGAAATCATTCATTAGCGGTCAAATCTCAAAAGTTGTACCTCTAAAATCTATTTTACCATTGCACAAATGGATGTTTATTGGTGCGGGACGAGGGAATCGTTCCCCTGTAATAAAATAACAGTAAACAACATAGAGAATTTGAAATTCAATCAGCTATCGATATGGAGACAATAGGTTATTAAGCTGTGTCCACTGACCAACTGTACGTCAGTGCATTCACTTGTTATCGATTTGTTGCTTACGCTTTATAATGCCTGTAATTCAATTTAGTGCTTTGAAGCAGCTTCTACTCTTTAATATTCATTTTATACTGAAACCGCATTTGTTTATTTGCCGCAATTTAAAAGAACTGATTCCGTGAACGAACAGTTACCGTGCTGATCTGGTGACGGGTTCTACTACCGGGCAAGACTGAAATATTTGTATGGCCTACATTTACTTAACTCATGAGTTTGAGTGTAATTTGTGGTTGTCTATGTGTGTCCATGGCACCCGCGATACAGGATTTCCCAAGTGCGGGACTATGAGTGTGTACGAAAAAATCTACACCTGTTGGAAAGTGACGATGCGGTCAACGACAGAGCAATGTGCATCATTGCACACCTATATAATACTTATTCACTCTCGGCTTGGAAAGGTTCAAATATATTATTTACATACATTACATATAAATGAAAGTTTATTTTTATAACACCAAGTGACGGAACGAAGAAGTCGTGTGCCAGGTGGTAAGTGACACGCCTATCCAGAGCAGTTACAGTGCCACTCAGAGATTTAAATCGCAAAGTACTACATCATGAGCCATTCGAAAAAGGTACAACCCTTGGAAAACGTGAGAAGTCTGGACTATTCGCCTAAATCCTCGCCTGAGAGGAGACTGGTATCCAGCACCAACAGTGAAATGTATAAACGGGTTGATGATGAAAGTATTATAATTGAAATGGATTAAGGAGATGAAGAAATAATAGGTAATAAATATTAAGCAAATGCCTATGGTACCATACATAAACACATTTGAAATAACTGCCTCAGTAGCCGAACTGTTACGGTCCTTGGTTTGATTCCCGGGCCTGGAGAAATATTTGTATGGCCTACATATATTTCTCTCGTGAGTTTGGGTGTAATTTGTGCTTGTCTATGTGTGTGTCCATGTTACCTGCGATACAGGGATTTCCTAGTGCGGGGCTGTAAGTGTGTGCGCGTTAATTATAATATATGTATATACATTGAGTTCACTGAGAACGTGAAGCATTATATTAAAATAGAAGTAGTACGTGTTGGAAAATTTACTATTTATTAAAATAATATTACAATTCAACAAACATTCACTAGGATTACAATACCACAATCAAATTTAAATTTAGAAATTGATAATTTGAGACGAAAGCTATTACATATTGGTTCTTGAAATTTCACTAACTTGATACGAATTAATTAGGAGCGACACCCTAATTTTGTACTTATTGTTAATAATAAAAAATATTATTAATTTTGTTCCGAGTGTGGTTTTTAGTACACTTGACACTTCTTGGAATACGACAGATTCACGTATCAAGTAATTGTTACGTAGATAATTAATAAATTCTATAAGCTACATTGAGTAACTCTGTAATAACAACACACTTACTCAATGTAGTTTTGACGTAGTTGTGTAACGAAATTGTAATTACCCACAACTATATCAAAATGTTTGCGACCAAAGCTAAGCCAATCTGGGCCTCTAATAAATCTTGCAGCAACTTTAGGGGTTAACTTTGAATCACTCGCTGTGATGTTGATTTAGAATAAAATACAACTTTCAGAACATTATTCTGTTTCTTCTTACTTACTGCTCTTTTCTTAGAGGGGACCGCGTCATCAGCGATGGTACTTTTCATGATACCAAGTGACAGGACAAACAAGTCATGGGCCTGATCGTTAGCGACACACCTGTTTCTGACAGTTGTAATGCTGCTCAAAGCTTTAAATCGCAAAGATCTGAGGGACACTACCACTGCACGCGTCACATAACTTGACAAGTTCCATATATGCCTGTAATTTCACCAGCACCTTTACCCTTCAAACCGGAACGCAGTATTGTGAGTATTACTGTTTAGGGGCAAAAATAGGTAAGGTGGCAGTACTTTGCTGGATGAACTCTTTCACAATGAGCTCTACGGCTACTGCTAGGTTGTTAGGTTAAAGGTTACTTCAGCCGCGAGGAGGCCGACGGGGCGGTGTGCCCCGCTTCGTCTTGAGGAGGGGGGGACGACGTAGCTCCTCCTAGGTGCTGGGGGGTTCCGGTGCGCCAACTCGACCCCGGATCCTTCCCACTAGAGCATCCGAGAAAGCTACCGTGGGGTTTTAGCCAGCACAAATCTGGCATAACCCGCCTCCTAAGAGAATTTCCCCACGCAAAAAAAAGGTTAAAGGTTACTTATGATCATCTGCCCCCGCAGTACCGGGGTATCTGTAAGCAGATTCCCTCGGATAATAAAAAAGAAATTTTTCATAATGGATATTTAATTAAGACGTTTTGTAATTTGCTACAGATTATGGTCAACAGGTCTCTCTCCCTATCCTTCTATGGTCGCTAATAAATTGACATCCGTCATATGTCACAGTCGTAAAGTTTATGTTCGTTTTCAGATCGATCGAACCAAGTATCGCTCTCTGGGTCTTTAGCGATATTGTAAGTGACCTATTTCAAGACACGGAGTTCAATCTGTAGACTGTCAGCGTGAATTAAATCAGCCATTTGTAATAGAGGAAGCTCCATTGCAGTCGTATTAATTCTAAGCGACAAAAGTTCAAAATGAAAAGGGCTTGAAATGTCAATAAGCGTTAAGTTTGTAGAAGTTGATTTGAGTTTAAGTGACTTATTTTATAGTTTTAAAGAAGCAAAATAAACAAACGTTACGTAATTTTATTTGACAAATACACCAGATAAACAAACAAATGTACTAAACTTCAAGAGTACGTATGTCAGACTTTATCAACGAAACAGTAATTCAACTTTAGAATCGCATATTTGTACTGGTTTAAGTTATTAGGCGATTATATTTTAATTCTCTTATACAACTTGTTTCAAATAGACTTCAGAAGACATTTTCCAATTATTTTGCATCAGAAAGTAACTCTAACAAAGTATATTATATATTCATTTTTGAAGTAAGGAAAAAGTCAGTGAGTGTCAATTTATCCAAGTAAAAATATGAATGTGTATTGGTATTAGGTATATCAACAAATTTTCTTCGAGACCGCTGAGCAAGAAATTTCGAGTCCTTATTACAAATTTAAATACTCCGTCGTATTATTTCCATAGAGTTTGCCTTGTATAATAGGAAGGGCCGGACAGAAATATGTTAAACACCTAATGATTCGGTATGAAGTTGACGACGAGTTGATAAAATATGCACTGAAAAAACGATGTGAATGAAATAAACAGTATTTGTTTAAGGAAATAACGTAACTTATTTCATACAAAGAATTTAATCAATTTGCCATTGATTCTATCAAATATCTTATTTGCTAACTTGATTAAAATCAATATTTTTTTTAGTGTAACCGCGCGGGACAACTTAATATCGGTTTTAACCCAGAAGAAATACGCTTACGTAAATTAGAGTGATCCGCATTAATATTAGAGATAACCCAGTTTACCATTTCAGGCAGCCGTGACCATGAAACTTGTAAACGCTGCCTCCGTGACGGTTACCATGCTGCACCGCCACGCAGAGGTCCCGGGTTCGATTCCCGGGCCGGGAGAAATAACTGCATGGCCTACATGTAGTTCTCTCGTGAGTTTGGGTGTAGTTTTTTTTTTATGTATGTGTCCATAGCACTCATAATACTCATATTCCCTGGTGTGGGACTATGAGTGTGTTCGTTAGGAAAAAAAAAACCAACCTGAAACGTTGGTTTGTTTGAAAAAACAAATGTCATTATTATTATTTCCAATGTATAGCAATCGCGAAAACATAAAAATTAAAACGAAAAAGATATTAATAGTATGTACTATTACTATCTTCAGAAGTATACTAAATGTAAAAACTAAGATCACCGCAAAGGTATCAATGTTTCATCACCGAAATGCTGAGAATCACAAATTGTTTGAAAATGAAATATATTGTAAGAATAATAAAGGGAAGGAAATAAGCCATCGTAGATAATGTCACTAAACCATGGTCTTAAGACATGTAGACGCTTTATGTTCACAACAATACTAATTGACCCCCAGAGGCCTGCAGGCAGACAATAGAACTCCAGGGTTCACAATCAGGGGTCAATTTGTTAAGTCATACGAATACCTCTACTTTATCAACATATATAACCCAGCTAGGTCAGACAACAACGCCGAAACACCTTAAATAGAACGATTCAAGAATCGAACCCTGAACAACTTCATCTAACGCCTATATTGCTAACTCGTCATACCGTCGTTAGTACAGAACTAAAAGTACATACATCAAAAGTTTCTAAAAATCAAGGTATATTTTTTAAATATTTGATTACCCTATTTAAATTAAACAAAATAAAATTACTAAATCATTAAAGTGACCAAAATATAAAAAAATATAAAAATAGTAACTAATGAATGAATTTAAGTATGAAAAGCAAATTGTATAAACTCAGCAAACTTCTTTTATTTATTAATTGCTTGCATTATTATAACACAGCCAGTTTTTAATATTACAGCTAGACTAATGCAAAATAGTGAAAATATGACGACAAAAAGAAATCTATCTAATGAATTTTTTCTCTAGCTTTTGAAACTAGAGAGCAACGTTAAATGGTTTTATATGAACCATCCATTAATTAAAAACCAATTCATCGCTATTTGTGGTTCAAATAATCATATGAATGACGCAACTGCCTATAATTCGTGCCTTTAATTATAAACGATCCAGCGCTAGCTGTCGGCAATTAGTATTTGTGTATTGTTGTGTGTTGTGGTTTACGTACTACATTATATAGAGCAGGCACATGTGGAGCTTTAAAATACGTACAGAGCGTTGAAAATGGATATCGTCTTTAAAACAAACACCATTTAGAATGACACAAAAGGATAATACACGGCCTGCCCAAATACTAGGACCAGAGTGGAATGAATTTAGGTATGCATGATAGGGTGCCTAAGCCTATAATGCGGAAGTAAAGGCCTACTTCAGTAAAGAAACGTTTTCCTTGATAGTCTTACCTATCTGACGGCTTGACTATCGTGGTCATATTGCAGTCTTCTATAGGAACAATGTAATTAAATAGAAAAGAGAACAGAGAACATTTATTGCTATTGAAATAAACAAAATATTGATTATGGTGAAATATTGATAAGGAGGTGACATAACTTGCTAAGCTATTGGCGATGGGTGGGTCATAAAAGCCGTAGAACCAACGACCGGTGGAGCAAAAGAGTGTTAGAGTGGAGACTGAGGACCGACACCAGAAGCGTCGGCCGCCAGAAGGCTAGATTGACCGACGATATGGTCAAAGTAACCAGAAAAACCTGGATGCAAATGTCCAAGATCGGAGATAATGGCGTCCAAATGAGGCGGTCTGCAGCAGCAGTAGATGACTAAAAACTCTTCTTTGTAACATTCTACGCCTATTACATACAACTGCAGCAACCATTTTAAGTAATGAATTCAATCATGATATGATTGATTCAAAGTGTCTTCATTAAAGTCAATGTTTCTTAGTGCAAGACTACCAGTCTGTCTTCTAGATTTATCCTACAGTCCATATCTTTTGACATCCTCGGGAATATACAAGGTCATGATAGCATACTTTCAAGGGTTACAATTTTTATTTTCTACAGCTCAGAATCTTACAATTGATATGAACCAAGGCCAGGACATCATATTCCTAAGTACGTAATAAATTAATATACGATTTCAGTTTTTAATAATTAATTGTTGTTCACCGTAAGGTAATTTGCTTCCGGACCATTGAATGGCAGTGATCGGATACTCAATGTAACGGAAAGGGTACACCTTACAGTAAATGGTCTTCAAGAGAAATGGCTCGATTTTAATGATCAAACTTTGTTTATATTGATATAGTTTGTTTTATCTTCAATTACTTTTTTAATGTGAAAATTTTAAAAGCTATCTAAATGGTCTTTTGGTTGCATATATTTTTTATTGGGACATGCACCCAGGAAAATTGTAGCGATTTAAAGCTTTTGTTTAAAAACAATTACTCCCACAAAAATAAATTGTAAATTAATCAAGATTTGAAATTAATTATAAACATCAAAGGCACACTGGAAACATTCAATGTTAAAAGTACATTTTAATATTTGGGCAAAACCATGATTTAGTCCCGTAATGTTATTTATGTTTTTCATCACGGAGAAAAAATATTGATGCATCAACAATAAAACTTTAATAGCTGAATGCCAGCAGGCGTGTATAGTTCCCTTAATATTTTTTTATTGTCAACCCTATTTTTGTCACAGCAAAATTGCCAGTTTGTTTTTTTGTCAAATTACCAAACGGTACAAAAATTATTGAACCAGCTATCATATTGATCCTGATAGCTATTCCCACAAGGCCACTACTCCTAGTAAGCCTGTAGTTAATAAGGCTTTACTTTATGAAGTCAAAATTAGGTCGGATTTTTACATTTTCGAGGAATATCTTCGATTCAAATTTTAACAAAAACGATGCAATGCCATCTAGCGCACTCTTAAGGAAGTACATAAATATACACCTTACTTATTTCCACTTCCGCAGTAATGCTCACATTACTGCGGTTCGGTTTTCAAGGTTCTGGTGAAAATACAGACACCTGGAACTTGTCAACTTCTGAGTGACGGGCATAGTGGTAGTGCCCTTCAGATCTTTACGATTTAAAGTTCTGAGCGACACTACTACTGTTACGGACAGGCGTGTCGCTTACCTACAGACAGCACGAATTATATAGTCACTTGCTATCATAAAAAAATGCGTATGGTCATTTTTGTCATGAGAACAATATTTCCTTTGCTGGATTCACAAAAACTTACTGTCAACATATCAATAAATAGTATCTTTTTATAAATGTCTAATCAAGCAACCCTAAAGTAAGTTCAATAGTTTTGTTCTTGCTATAGCATAAAATTACTGAAGCCAACCAAAATTTACCATTTCAAGGTATCAAGTGGCAACATTCAAAACGTAGTCGTTACTTTTAATGTAAAGAAGGTTCAATTTGTATCCAAGCCACGTCCTTCAGTCTATTACACGTCATTTGACATGAAATGGGATGCGATGGGAAGTGGACCACTTAATATTTATGTAACCGTAATTTTTATTATTGAAGTAGTTTTATTATACAGGTTTATTATTTAAATACTGACATTTTCCTTATGTTCCTAATATAATTCGTAAAACTTTACTATAAAAATAAAAATATTTCAACAGATCACTCTAAATGGTGATAACTCTGTGCAGTAACTACCAGTCCAATAAAAACGCAGAAGAGGGATAGGGTCGTCAGGGAGGACGTTTGCACCTTTGAATTTACTACCTTACCACCAACTGCAGATCTAAAAAGTACAAGTACAAGATATTGTTTTTGGTAAATTTATTATGTTGTATAAAAAGTCTTTTTTTATAATACCCAGTGACGGGAAGAACAATTCGTGCGCCTGGCGGTAAGCGACACGCCTATCTATAACTGTTGTAGTGCCATTCGAAGCTTTAAATCGCAAAGATCTTATAGGCACTGCCACTGCGCCCGTCACCCTGAAACATAAGTTGACTAGTCCAATGTACGTGTAATTTCACCAGTCGTGAAACAAAAGTTATTTATTGTATATTGCCCCTTAAATCTTTGCAATTTAAAGCTTTAGTGGCACTACAACTATGAACAGATGTGTCGCTGTTGTTAGTATGTTACATACAACCCTTTCTATATACATTAAGTATACGCAGTAGGAAACCGTCACATTACTTAAATAAAATCAATGGATTGGTAAGTTTGAATTTTTTGCTGATGAATAGCACATGATATCTGTATCAACGTGTTGTTGGACTTGCGAGGTGACGAACGTCAAAGCTTTAAATGTAATAAATATAACAGAAATATATGATTAAGTGAGTTATACCCATTTGATCCCCAAAACTGATCCACCGCCAATTTTAAATTTCCAACTGATCCCCTCAATATTTTGCAACTTCAAACGGATCCCTCATTGTATTAGTAAGCTAAGTATATTCAACAAAAAAAGAAGTTTTGAAATCAAAGTTAATACACATATGTACAGTGAATTTTGTTCATTTCTAATAAACTAAATAAAACAAAACACAACCCTAAAATACATTTTCTTGTTGACTGTACCACAGTACCTAACAAAGATGAACTTGTAAGTACCAGGGTATCAGGTGGGACTAAAATATTAATATTTATTCTTGATCCCCTGCATTGGGGATCCGATGGAAACAGAAAATAATTTAAAATAAAACGGATCCCCCAGGGATCGGTTTTAGCAGATCAGATGGGAACAAGCCGATTAAGTTTGTTGAATATCACGTTGTTTTACTGGCGTGATACATAATTATTTTTTGTGCCGTTACTCCACTAGTTTGTTGTAATTATTAATACAAAGATCGAACACAACGAAAAATTCATTTCATCCGGCTGGACTCGAACCAGCGCCTTCACCTTACCGCGGCTGACACTCTCACAACTGAGCTTCTTTGTCTTTGGTTTTTAACGACTTTTTTGCCGTAACGCCATCTGTGAGAAATCTATGAAAGTTTTTTTTTGTTCCATGAAATTCAGATTAAATTCAGAAATGTATAAATAAACCAATACAAATACCTGAACAGCGCTGTGTTTGGATTTTTTGTTTTTTGATGAAACAGATTATATATTTTTGAGCTGGGGTTGGGTTCGACTTTACCTCCTTTAATTTCAAAACAAAGTTTACTTAAATGCAAAAACGAAATAATTTCTTAAAAAAAAATTCCTACGATCGGCTGGATTCGGACCAACGTCTTGTAGCAAACCGTGCCCAACGCCATGCCAAGTAAGCTTAGTTCGGATTCGATCGTTGTACTATTAATTATAACAAACTATTGGAGTAATTTCACAGAAATAATTGAATATCATGGTAGTACAACATCGTGACATTCAAAAACTTAAATAAAAACATTTTTAAAGTTAAATTAAAACAAATGCGCTCGCCACTAAACAACGTAACAAGGTGAATAAAAAAAAAACAGTGAATAAAAAGGTTCGGTCACTGAAATCGTGGCATCCAGGTCAAGGTACAAAGGCGAGCGGAAATTACCGTTGCAATTCACTGCGAAAAATCTCGAAAAAAGGTAAAAAAAACTTACCTCTACGTAGGTGAGATCGCTTATCATTTGTTACGTAAATATGTTTGGTGTTTGTGAGCTGTGATTGTTTTTTGTTTCTCTTAAGTGGCGATTTACCTTTTGCGGTGTAGTTCTCGATTACGAGGGTCACTCCATATTTTACTCATGGTAATATATATCGTATCTAGGAGGTGAGATTCCGCTTTTGATTGTGTAATATGACTATGACTGTTTGTCGACGCGCTAGCAAAATATGACGAACATGACATACACACTTTCACAAAGAGGGTTTTCTTAAATACGTGGCTAAGAATGGACTGATTAGGTAGCCTAACTTTTTAAAAGTCAACCTGACTGTGAAATATCGAAACCTATGTTCCAATTTTCAAACTCCATTAACACCCATTAAACCACTAACAGTCATGATGACTTTCATGTTAGACGGTCAAACATCATATGATGTCATATTATCAAAGTGTTATGTTTTATAACGGAAGTTTTTAACGAAAACATAAAGAAGAAAAAAAAAGAAAATCAATAAGATGGCCAGGTGGTGTAACTTGATTGGCGAATTATGATAAAAAAAGAACACCGCTCAGAGGCTTAATCACCTATCAATTTTGTTTATGATACAAAAGTGACGGGACGAACTAGTCGTACGCCCGGTGTTAAGCGGCAGCCTGTCCATAACAGTTGCAGGACCATTGAAGAAAAATCTGAGAAACACTGCCACTGCGCTTAACACCCTGAGACATAATTTGACTGGCCTGAGATGATATCCCTTTTGTTTCTTTATTTTCCGGGGAAAATCCGTCATGGATACCACCGCGTCACGGGGAGGCGCGATGGTATTGTGGGACTCTTACTCACTAAAAACCCCGGGTATTCCCACACCCCGCGTGAGACGGGGCTGTGGCCACGTGGTTTACGATCCACGGCCCCGTCTGCGGTTGTCCGCCACCGTGGACTCACCCCTGGGAGATCAACATTCCCCCTCTATCATTAGTAACATGCCGGGAATGCTTGGCATACCAACCAACCCGTGAGCACTTATTTAATGGGTGACAAAAGCCCCCGTTTTTGACTCCCAGGGTTCTCTCTCAGGGAACTGCTGCCCATAAGCGGGCATTAGCCAGCCGCCTGCGCCCAAAGCGTTTGTGGCGCATAGGATGAGAGGAAGGATCTTTCTCTCGTTCCCCTTCCGCCGCCTCCTTCCGCGACATTATATCAGTGCAGAAAGTGGCCACCGCACTCCACGCCGTCTCGCTACCGACCAAAACTCTAACCACGGTTGGCAGGGAGAGGTCTTCCTAACATTGCGGTCAGGGACGACAGCTGGTCCTCACACGGTGGACATGCATGCAATGCGTGTTGCGCCGTATCTTCGGCGCAAGCACACTGATGGCATACGACTGTCGGTTCTCGTCCCACCCTGCACAGGTGTTTGCCAAAGCAGGTACGCCTTGACAGGACCTGCGCAAGGTGGAATAAAACTCCTCCCCAGGATCTATCCGCCCATTCTCCCAGAACGGGTTGAATCGCTCCGATGATCCAGTGGCCAGATCTCGGCTCCTCTAGCCTCTCTTGCCACTTCCGGAACACGGCCCGGCGAATGTTTGTCCGCCATCGATTAATGTTTGGCGAGATTACATCCCTAACATAACCATATCAAACTTCAATGTATGTCCTCCTTTTATGATGCATTTTACTAACAGCAAGCTGCATAGCAGATTGATTGTCACAATATAGAACAATTTTTTGCAAGTCCGTATCATTAGTTATTCCTATAACAACACTTGTACTTTGCCATGACAGTTAGATGCACACGGTCGCAGCGCAATGGCAACGCGTTCTCCGCGATAAAATTCGTGTGGAATAAATGCGCCCTCACCCATCCATATTCTTACACAAGGAGCGCTACTGCCGCAATTATATAATTTCCACTATTAAAAGAAATAATATATGCATTGAAATTACCTATAAAGATAATGTAATGATAATAACTGGCAATGAACTGCAGAAGTGTCTGAAAATCATAAAACATACAATTTCAATAGATTCAGTGTCAATAGATATAATACTGTATAAACAAAACTAGAACAGCACCTTACTTAACAGAGCATTAAAGTTAATGGACGGCTGTAGGATTGGGTGTTAAAGTCAGGAATACTAATGGATGTTAACTAAACAATCTCCTATGCTACCGTGAAAGTGCAGTTTATACAGGTATGCACTATCCGGTTCGTGCAATTCTAGTCTAAGTTAAAGCTGCTTTTAAGTTACATTACCAGAAATTACTTTACGCGGTTGAGAAATTTTATATTGATTATATTATCCCCTTAAAATACTATAGCCGCCAAACCTAAGCAGAAAAAGTAAAGACAATCAATGAGCTCATTAAATCAAAGCCGATTTATCATTTACTGTAATATATATTATCATGGCAACTAAAATATCACACGGTGAACGCTGCCAGCATCTTGGGCACCATGCCGCGGGGACCCAAGTATATCCATATAATTTAATCATAGTTTCACTTCCTAGTATTGGAGCTTTTATTGCACGTGCCCGTATATTTAGGAAAATCAATAAATTGAACTACACGACTTAATACCACAGGTTCTTCATCGCAACTCCTTTGAAGAGAGACTACGCATATTACGCCTCACTACCCTGGAGGAAACACGCGTAACCTCGTGGTGACCTCATCGAGACTCATAATATTCTGATGTGCCAGTACAATCTATTATCTAGCATAGTACCAGTAGAGCACCTGGTGAAAATAATTGCCACCTTACCTATTTCTGCCGCCAAGCAGTAATAGCGCTGGTGAAATTACAGGCACATGTGACAAGTGTCAAGCCGGAGCTGTAGCTCTGTAGCTGTAGCAGTAAAATATCATGATATTTAATAAAAATAAATATAGTAATGATTCGATATTACCACATTATTGTGGGTGTAGTGTCTATGTTAAATTCCAATCAATCAAAACAAGCCTGAACAATTTTGTCACAACATACGAGTATAATACGAATAAGTTAAGTACGTCTGTAAT
The DNA here is from genome assembly GCF_003589595.1 of Hyposmocoma kahamanoa. Classification (NCBI taxonomy): domain Eukaryota; kingdom Metazoa; phylum Arthropoda; class Insecta; order Lepidoptera; family Cosmopterigidae; genus Hyposmocoma; species Hyposmocoma kahamanoa. The sequence goes on from NW_020654289.1 coordinate 17,205,255, forward strand.
TTATAAGCTAATATCCAATTCAAATCTGGACTTAAACTGAATTACACAGTATAATAAGCATTACGCAGTATAATACGCATCTGTGCTAATACTCTGTAATGAATGGAAGTACTGTAAATACTGTTTCTAGCGATACAGACTCGTAGCTTTGACATTTCGCCGCGTAATGCATAATTTATGAATGCAATACATTTTGGAGGATTATTTTGAACATATACGTGTCCAACGACCGTTATTCCAATGCGGCCGGCAGCTGTGTTAGATGGAATGAGACCTTTTTTGTTTAAAGAATATTTAAGACTCGGAAATGGAACTTGTTTTGGATCTAAACCATTTATATTTGTTTTTCAACCAAACCAATATTTACGACTCTCTACAGAAATGTATGACAATTGCGAAAACTTAAGAGTTTAGTAGCAGTAGAGCTCCTTGTGAAAGAGTTCGTCCAGTGAAGTACTGCAACCTTACCTATTTCTGCCGCCAAGCAGTGATGTGAGCATTACTGTGTTCCGGTTTTAAAGGGTAAGGAGGCTGGTGAAATTACAGGCAGATGGGACTTATCAACTTAGGGGGTCGGGCGCCGTGACAGTGCCCCCGAGATCTTTGTAATTTAAAGCTCTGAGTGGCACTGCAACTGCTATGATAGGCGTGTCGCCTACCAACATGCACACGACGTGTTCGTCCTGTCGCTTAGTGTTACATAGAGTGCACTATAAGTTTGCCGGAACTGGCCACTTACATAAACAATATTTAAAAAGTAATTAGAACATTTGAAAATTGAACTTTTTGGCTGTAGAATACAGTTTGTTTCATCTGTCTTGTTTTTACACTGTGGCGTCATTTTAGAAATTGGTTGTCTACATCACCATGGATTTAACTCGTGAAAATTTTCGTAATATGATTTTCTACGACGTTAAGTGTAATTCAACAGCTCAGCGGAGCTTTGCTCGGCTTCAAACTGCTTTTGGCGATGAAGCACCATGCAAGACGCTATAGCTAGTTTGCAGAATTCAAACGCGGTCGTGTGAATCTCAGTGACGAATTTCGTGTTGGTCGCTCGTCCACTGCTGTGAACAACAAAACTTCAATGCTGTTCGCCGCATGATTAAAACAAATAAGCATGTGACTTACCATGAGATTCGGGCACCTTTAGGCAAAGTAATGAGTCAAACACAATCAATACTACACAAACATTTTGGTGTGAAAAAGCTGTGCTCTCGGTGAATCCCACACAATTTGACTGAGGTTCAAACAACGGATCGCGTCACTTGGTGCAATGCCATGCTTACCAGATTCAACGAAGGAGCGTCAAATTTGGTGTGGGACATATTAACAGGTGATGAAACATGGATTTATAGTTACCATCCCAAACCAAAGCAGCAATCGAGCGTATGGGTCTTTCGAGGTGAGCCGAAACCAACTAAAGTGGCGCGCGTGCAAAGTACCTCTAAGCGGATGATTACTTCTTTTTTTAATAAAACTGTACACGTGACTACTTTTTCTTTGAAGAATCGTTGTACCGTGAATAGTGATTGGTAGACGACCATTTGTTTCCCGGAAGTTATTGACAAACTCCGTAAAAATAACCGTAAAAGCCGATATTACGTAAAACGATAATGCCAGTTCTCACACGGCCAGACAGACAAATGAATTTTTTAAGGTGAACAACGTTGACCTTATGAGCCATCCCGCGTACAGTGCCGACCTGGCAACTTATGACTTTTTTTTTCCAAAAATTAAGACCCAGTGACCGCGTAGGTCAACGATTTTCATCACCTGAAGACGCTGTCGAAGAGTATGAAAAATATGTGTCAGAGATTGTCACGGAGGAGTGGCATAAATGTTTTCAAATTGATTCATTCGCATGAAAAAGTGCATTAACGCTAACCGAGAATATTTTGAGAAACAATAAATTCGTTTCTGACCATTTACACTATTTTTTTCTTATTAATTCCGGAAACTTATAGTGCACCACACGTATTAAAAAATCTCGGAAACTTTGGTAACAATACATAATTATTTATTCAATTGACGAATACCACGTTCAACTTTGTTTAAATGTTCAATTTTTTAACTGCCTCCTTGACCGAGCGGTTATCATGCTGGACTACCACGCAAAGATTCCGGGTTTGAAACCCGGGCCGGAACAAATATTTGTATGGCCTACATTTATTTCTCCCGTGTGTTTGGGTGTAATTTGTGGTTGTCTATGTGTGTGTCCATGGCACCTGCGATACAGGACATCCCTAGTACGGGGCTATGAGTGTGTGAGTTAACAGAAAACTTGACCTTGATACCTTGATATAAGGTTTTGTTTCATTTACGCTTGGTTGTTTAATTGTACATTCGAAAGGTTAAAACCAAAATTGAATTTTAAAACCAGAACGAAATTTATTTTAAAACAGTCGTTAAAACCTACATGTACCCCTAAAAAATTTTTCAAAATGTCGCTTTCGCCTTTTCTATAAAACACCGACCATATGCATATTCAATAATTTATTAAGATAAAATCATACAAAAAATTAAGTCAGTTATCCTATTTTCCAGTACCGCATATAATTCAATGTTGATAAAAATGTTAGTTGTGCCTTTTTTCGCTGCGATGACTGGTTATAAAAAATTGGAGCATCAAATAAAATTCACGATTTATTTTGTAAAAGTACAGTAAAAAAAGTAAGAATTTAAACATACAATACTGTCACTCTATTTTATTTTATTATGGTCATATCAACGCAAAACATAAATTTACGACAAGGGTTGGTGTAAACGCGTTTTTGTGTACCTATTATTATTGTTTACACGTCAACGTTGATGTTTTTTTTATTACGACGAATGATATGCTAAAAACAAGGTATGATATGGTATTAGGATACTGAATTGTATAAACACAGAGTTTAGAAATACCAGGAGGGGAACATTTAAGCTTAATTTACAAATCAAATTAATGGGTTTTTTTATCAAAATTGCGTAACTTAGTTTTAGATGGAAAATTCTTAACGGACGTTGACTAAGTAATTTTTTATAGTAATTAATACAAAGATTGCACATTACGAACAATTCCTTCGATGCGGCTGGATTCGAACCAGTGCCTTCAGCATACCATGGCTGACGCTCTCCCAACTGAGGTACGGCACGAACCAGCAAGTCGTACGAGACCAGCCGCATCGAAGGAATTTTCTTAGTGTCTGATCTTTGTATTAATAATCACACCAGTGTGGCAGTCAAGCCATTGACCGTAAGCGCCGCATACTTTATTCGTTGTGACGCTTTTAAGATGAAAAGTGGACAGTACAAAAAGGAATGTCTGGATCGGCAGGTAAAAGGAGTGCTGAACAACTGAACTACACAGTTCATCGAGGTGGGTTTCGTGTCCGTATGTCCTCAGAAGCGTTCTTCCTCAACTTCCAGCAGACGTCCTAATTAGGGATCTCCGACAAATGCGGTGGAACTCGTGGCGATGCCGTTTGTGCGGTGGCACTATCAGTAACGATGAATATTACTTGATTTAACACCGAACAGTATTCAAATACAGTCCAATAACGCTGTAAAACATAAGCAGTATTTTACACAAGCGAAACGAACGTCGATAAGTGATCCAAGGCGGAACTACGTTACCCGGACTGTTAGTTGTAGACTGTCCCGACTATGAACAATACTTCAGTTGCAGGGGTATAAAGGACAGCGATGTAAATGTTAAAGGAAATGAGGGTAGGTGAACTTAACCTAAGCGCCGCCTACGTTGGTATCGGTGCGAACAATAAGAGCGCGTTCCCATATGTCGTAAGGTTTTATTTGTCGTTGGACGACTGTCGCGTCTAGCCTATTCCCATATCACGACTATCTGTCATGACTATGTCGTGGATATTTTTTATCGTTGAATGAGAGTCATACATATTTGTTTCCACTGGATCGTGGCAACAATTTATCGTTTCACGGCAGCCGCCTTGCCGTTTGCAGATATGAGACAACGATAAATAAAATATGACAACAATAGCAGCTGTGATTATCTGTCGTCACATTATTATAGTGAAGTTTTATTTATCGTCAGATGACTGTCGTTCCAGCTCTTCCTATTGTCTTGACAGTCTATCGTCATAACGTCAAAAAGATCGTTGACGACAGTTATGTGAATAACTTCATTTAAATATACAAACCAGGACACTTTAAACTGCACGACTATCTGTCGTCACGACATAGTGGACGCGTCCTAATTATATAACAAAGTAGTGGAGCAATTTCACAAAAAGTAATTTTATGTCATGATAGTATAACACATATTGTGAAACATGTATGTGATATTCAAATTTCATATTTTAATTTTATTTAGATTTCTGTATATTCAATAAACTTAATAAGTAAATATTGTCAAAGAAACTTTCTATGTTCTTGTCCAGGAATTATTTGTTTCCAAGCCTAATAATATAATTATAAGACGCAGCGAAAGTTACGAAATAGGCAAAGTTCTTACTGCTATAGATTCTACGCCCTAATTGTATACTTAATTCTGGTTAGCCAAGATTTTGCTGGATTTTTTCTAACTAAAAAGATTAGTTTTGTCGCGTGATTTTAAAAGAAACGTGATCAAGCAAGTTGTATTTACAAACAAAGACACGAGGTCCCGACTTCCCATGACGGTAATTGATACAGATTTATCTCAACTTATCAAGTAATGACTGTCGCTTTGTCTCCCAGCTTGTTCATTATGTTAATCATTAATTCAATGGAATAGAAGCGAGATTAATTGGAATATTTAAAACGAAGATTTATTTTTCTATTTTACTGTTTCAAATAAGATATCAAAAGGAATGTTGATTGTATTCAAAATACTTATATTATATTATTTTGTTCATTTAGAAATATATACTTGTTTTTCAAATCAGTTTTCTACTACAATTTTATGCGATTATATTAAATAAATATTAGACAACAACACATATATTGTTCTGATCCCAAAGATAAACAACGACGATACCACAAAATCACAGACATGAGAAATATAAAAAACGTAGTTTTTTCTAGATAAGAAATTTTTTAGAGCGGGCGGCACCATGAAAAGCGGTGTGCAAGCCACTCGACCACAGAGGTCACGAAAAAATCAAATGTTGTTTGTTGTTGTTTTCACTTGAACAAAAAGCCTAGAACTAGAACTAGGATAACCTTTGAAGTCTCTAGTAAAAGGATATTATTATATAAATTACTTTGCAGAATACATTTTGTTGCAAAATACATTTTGCAGTTACTTTTCTCTGCAAGTATAATGGAACTACGGAAGTTTCTTCACCTGTTTCGCTCGCCTGAAAATAGTGTTAGTTACGTAATATTATCTTGTTTCTTTAAATATCAAACTTTAACCATTTTTAAATGAAGTTTATTATATTACATAAGTTTTACCTTTCTGCCGTCAAGCAGTAATGTGAGCATTAATGCGTTTCGGTTTTAAAGGGTGCTGGTGAACTTACAGGCACGTGGCACGTGTCAACTTATGTCTCAGAGCGACGGTCGCTTTGGCGGTGCCCCTAAGATCTCTACAAAGTAAAGCTCTGAGCATCACTGCAACTGACTTGTTCGTCCCGTTCCTTGATGTCATAAAATAAAGAAACCACATCAAATATCTCATAGTTTAATTTCATTGTAAAAGAAACTATCGTACTATTAAAATCTATAGAAAATGTCCTGATGCAATATTCATAAAGCTGGTCAAGTTTGATAGAACACTAAGAACCTTAAACCAGTGGAATTTCGAAATTACATAATTTATCGGCATACTCATTGACCACGATGCTAGATATTGTAACAAACCTATTTTATGCAGTAGACTGCCTATCGAGTGTATAACAAGAAATAGAGACGAAATAACGGCCATCCATCGCTGGCAACTCATCAGTCAAATGAACCTTATATAACTTTTAAATATCAACTCTCGTTTGCATTGAAATCTCAAATTAGAAAGCTGAAATAGTACAGCGACAACAACTGACCTGTGTGTAGGTCTCCGTATATTCCAAAAATATCAGTATTTATTGTAATAAAGATAATATCTCTAACAATGGGGGGCTATTCCATTCGGTAGTGTGGGAAAAACAGCAAAACATCTAATTATAAAACAAACGGAAACACATTTCATCGGCAATTAAAAATTAAATATGTAATTTTAAATTCTCGTCCATTATAGCAAAGCTCAAGTTAATCTGGTCGATTTGAAGTGAAACAATTGACGACATCCGTCAATTGTTTCGAATTCGGGCTGGCCAATCGGAGCGCAGTTGTCGCCGTAATGATTTGGCAGAATAGTTTTCAAACAAATTAAATGACATTTCGTCTCTTATTTCGATGAGACTGCCCAAAGCAGCCATGTTCATTTTAGTTCCATAAAAGTCCTCTAGATGCATTGAACTATTTGTGACCCAATTTTGAAAATGTATGATAAACAATGGTACGATATATAACTACTAGTCGAGTCCTGATGGGAACGGCTGCCCAAACCTATGCATAGTTGACTATGTAACTTTTTATATTGCATAATTATACCGCCCGAGTTTGAGTTAGCCTGGCACTTGTAAGATTTTCAAACACGCATATATTCTAATATCGTCTTGAAGTTCCACTGGATTTTGTGAGGTTATCCTTTGCCCAAAGGACCACTTAACAATTCTAAACGTGTGTTATCCGAATAACATTAAGCTAACTAATAAAAACAAAAATATTATCAAACTTCGTTTGTATAGCTAAAAGACTATCCTCTTAAAGATAATTAACCTTAAAGTTAATAGCTAAGGGGCTAATTTTATCTAACCTTGTCCATAATGTACACATATGATGTCTCAAAAAACGTTGCAAACGAGAAACTTAGAGAGAAAGAATAATAGAGACATAGAATGAAACTTTATTCCAAAAAGATTTATTCGACGATTTAGAGATTATAACAAAATATTCTAAAAATCTTATAAATACTATACTATATAAAATAACCTTACACCGCACCTAAAAGCTTTTTTTCTATAATGGAACGTATGAAAGTTTATGTTATGTACAAATTGCACTGTCTTAGCCTTAATTTTATTAATGTTTGTTTAATTTATATACTTTAATTGTTATTCCTCCCGTAAATATTTTTGTGTATCGAAATTTGTATCAGTAGAGCTTCTTGTGAATGAGTTTGTCCAGGGAAGCGCCTTACCTATTTCTACCGCCAAGAAGTAATATGACCATTACAGCGTTCCGGTTTTGAAAGGTAAGGGTGCTGGTGGAATTATAGGCACACGGGACTTGTCAATTTATGTCTCAGGGTGACTAACCACCCGTGTGGCAGCACTCCACAAATCTTTGCAATTTAAAGTTCTAAATAGCACTGCACTTTATGGGTAGGCGCACTTACCACCAGTTGCAGACTTGTTCGTCCCGTCACTTGGCGTCATAAAAAAATAAATATTCATTTTTAAATTTCGGACGCAGAATGATAAAATATTATTTTTTTGCAAGTTGTAACATTTAAGCTCAAACAAGGCGACATAAGGCGCAATGATAATAATAACCGGGCAACAATTATACTTAAGGTCTTTGAACAAAGCCTGAGATATAAGACGCATTTGTTATTCCTTTTACTGTCACACTCTACTGTTACAAACTTACTTTTGCCGTTACTAAAATCTAGCACTAACGTTGTATTAATTTAAAAAGAGTGAAAACAGCATTTCGCTTGGTGTAAATTTATGTTAGTTCTCTTATAAGCACTTGTTAAAGAGTGAGACGAGATGAGATAATTACGAAAACAGTATTTGATCTTACGTTTATATATACTCTCGCTAATAATGGCGTAGAAAATTCATTGTCTGCAAAGCATTGCATAATATACCTTGACTGTATATTTTATGCGGGGATAAATTAGTTTCTGAACAAACCTTGCATAATAATACGTACATTCATTGTTTTCGAATATTCTGAATATAACAATGATTTGGACCTTAATCCCTTCTTTGAAGGCGGGCCGCCTTCTCAGTATTAGATTATTTGGTACAGTACAACACTGTAATCTACAAATGGCTGGTTTCGCAATTCTATACTACAAATTTAAATTCAAGTTGAAAAAGTGTGGGGCGGGACGTAGCAGGCAGCATTGAATAAAGAGGCAGATATCGAAGTACGTGTTTAATGGCGTAGCAACTAGTTACATTAAAGGTACAATCAGAAGGGTCTACGTCAGAATAAACTTGGGGGTCTACGGCAACAGCTACGGAGAGTGTGGAAGTGGGAATTGTAGGCTCGTCCTTGAGGTTTTTCGGCAAATCAGACACTATCACGTTCCAAGAAAGTACCATAACCGTTTATGGTTATATATAGAGGTATAAAAATAATTTATGTTTAATAAGTCCAAAAAAGTTTTTCAGGTATCGTAAAATTTAGAATTGTTATGTGACTTAAGTAGGTTTCGAAATTATCAGATATTATTTTCTTTGATAATAATCATGATAATTATCATAACAATTATCACTTCCAATAATTTATTTTTTAATAAGTCCAAAAAAGTTTTTCAAGTATCGTAAGATTTAGAATTGTTATGTGACTTAAGCAGGTTTCGAAAATATCAGATATTATTTTCTTTGATAATTATTTATCATAACAATATTAAATGGACTATATATAACTTGGACAAGGTGAGAGTGAATAGGTATTTTATAAGTGTGCGCAATGCATACATCGTCAACCGTATCGCCACTTTCCATCAGGTAAGATGGAGGTCAAATACGCATTGATTCCTAAAATAACAAACAATATTTTAATGATTGTAATCAATGAATAAAGGATTAAAATTGAAAATGCTTATTATTAATTAAAAATATTGGCTAGCTGCCAACCTTTCGCATATAGAACCGGGGAATCGGCAAAAAAAATCCTAACTCCGTTACTGTCACAACTCAGCCTTTCAAGAAAGTCGTTCAAGTTTTTGAATAGCATTTAATTTTCCCGTCTTTGTTTTAAATAAAGTTCAAAGAACGATCCATTTGATTTTTAAACGTAGATTCTTTTAGAAATCGTTGACCAATCGTATTTCATTCCATTATAACTCCCACCGTTAAGCACGGGGTTTCTCTCAGGAAAATGTTTACGGGTATGTATGACGGGCTCAGTGGCAGTGCCCCTAAGATTTTTTGCGATTTAAAGCTCTGAGTGACACTGCAACTGTTAAGGCATGTCGCTTACCACTACGACTTGTTCGTCCAGTTACTTGGTATTATAAAAAGAAACATATTTAACTTATAAATTAAAGTTATAAGAATATGCCAAGACGGGATTGGAATCGACGTACTCTCAATCGAAAAGCAACCGTTGTCTCGCTGAGTTACCGCCGCCGAATAAAATAATTATAGCGCAGCTCCTTAGCCAAACACTAACTGGCCGTATCAATTAGTAGTTTAATTTTTCCATCTGTTCTACTTTTCTTTTGTTTTTAGTTTCTTTTTTTTCTCAATATTCGTTTTATTGTTTTTTTTCGAATTTTGTTTTTGTTTCCTTATGTTTTCTTAACAAAATTCGGGGAGTATAATATTAGTAAGTAAATATGGCTGTTTACAAAAATAACTAAAAATGACCAAAAAATAAAATTGCCACAGTGTTCATTGGAGGTATCGAAATGTCTATGTGACATTTGACGCGCTCGTCTCAGGAGCCCGACACTCGAAGCACGAAATCCCTAGTTACGGCCGTTTTTCAATGGATAACCTACAAAACTGCCCCCGATGTCCGTCAACGAAAAGACGGACCCGTTTGAAAGTGTGAAAGTTGTCAGATGAGGCCGTTCGAAACTGTCAAACGGTACGTTTGAAACTGTTCGTATCATATTATCATACATTCTAAATTCTGGCCCCCCGACGAAAACTCAAGGCATCCATAGTGGGAAAACGGCCATAACTACGGATTTCTTGCTTCGAGAGTAGGGCCCCTGTTTTAATTGGAGTGATCCTGTGCGTTGGTGCTGGCCTCAACCAATGGACCCAGAAACCACATTTGAAGAGTCTCGTGACATAACATTGACATATATATATAGGTATGTATAGGTTGATAAAACAATCGTCGTCTTCCATAAAACTCGAATAGCTTAAAATCTTTGACTTCAGAAATTCGTTTTGTATAAAACTGGAAAGTTAGTAGAAATTATGAGCACTATAAATAACTCGGTAGTCATTTTGTGACAATGATAATTTAATTATTACAACCTCATATCGAGCGAGTTTATAGGTTATCGCGAATACATAATATGAAATGTGGTTTATCCATAATATATTTACATGCTTTAGACTTTTGCGCGACGCCTTTTTTAACCTCATATCTTTAAAACGGTCGTAGGTTATCTATAGACAGGTAGCAGTAGAGCTCCTTGTGGAAGAGTTCGTCCAGCGAAGCACTGCCACTTATACCTATTTCTGTCGCCAAGCAGTAATGTGACCATTACTGCGTTCTAGTTTTAAAAGGGAAGGGTGCTGGTGAACTTACAGGCACATGGGACTTGTCAACTTGTGTCTCAGAGTGACGTGCGCAGTGGCAGTGGCCCCTAGATCTTTGCGCTTTAAAGCTCTGAGTGGCACTGTAACTGTTATGGACAGATAACGCGTTCGTCATGTCCCTTGTTAAAAAAAAATAATGAAAAAAGTGTAATATTATACATAATTAAAAACAAAATTAAAAATATATTATTACGCTCGAGGCGCCGACTATCCTATCACCTCACCAGAATCTGGATAAAATGACGAAACATAGCATCGGCGCACCGATCTTAGCCTCAAACGTTTTCAGGATGCTATTAGGTCTAGAACACAGTCTAAAGAGTAGAGACGCCGTCTTTTTTCGCATCCCAGCAAAAAAGTCATCTACTCCCACTTGAGCAACATCGACGATGCGCTACTTGCATCTTGATGCATCTTGAAACCGTTATTATATTGAACGCGCAGGGCACCGAGTGCCTTCTGCGTATAGTGAATCCACAGACCATCCGTGTAGAAGGATTGACAATATGCCTGGAATAAAGCTATTTTATATAATAACTAAATGCTATTGGTTGCCGAAAGTCACGTCTTCTATGCTCCAAAATGGAGAGATAGATAAAGGGCGTTAAAATATCGATTATAGCCCTTTTTCCAAACATCTCCTCAACAGTATATTTACAATATCACGCGCAAAATTTAAAACGTATCCATATTAAAAAAAAGAAAATCCAGATTTATTTTGTAAAATAGAAATTGTCACGTTCCGTTGTTAACTGAATTATTATTTATATTTACACTGGACTCAGTATCACTCCCCGTTTGAATACAAAATATTTTTCGTTCACGTAAAATAATTTCAATTTGGAATTAGGTACTCCAGTTTGGATGTTTATTTTACGAAAAAATGTAAACTGTGACATAATAATATGTTGTAATTGTTAAATTTATTTGAGAAAACAATAAACCTTTCGTTCTATTTGTATAATGTAGTGTTATATTATTTGAAAAGCTACTACATTAAAATAATAGTAACGTTTTAGGAAAAGAACTAAGTAAGATTTTTATACTTTTGCAAAGTGTTCTCTTGGAAGTCATTAACATTTTGTATTAATGGGAGCTGAAGCAATTTTTTCGGATCAAATTCTTTTTTTAATAAAACTTTAATAAAATGTTTGAAAAACAAATATACTCTTTTTCTGAGTGTTTTTTCTGAGTGTTCGATCTTTGTATTAATAATTATAACAAACTAGTAGAGTAATTTCACAAAAAATAATTGAATATCAATTCAATAAAAATTTAATTAATACAGTGAATAGCGACATCTCTCGCCAGGACTGATAAGCTGTAAAGGTACTAACTGGGTGATAAATCTGTTAAAGATTTCTCATAGATGGCGCTACGACTAAAAAGTCGTTGAAAGACCAAGTACAAAGACACGACGGAAGCACATAGAGAAATTCGTGAGGTCCTTTGGTTCGTTCCATGGCTTAGTTGGTATAGCGTCTGACACGGTATGCAAGAAGACGTCGGTTCGAATCCGACCGGATCGAAGGAATTTCTTCCGAGTGTTTTTTCTGAGTGTTCGATCTTTGTATTAATAAATATACTCGATTTCGACTCGAAAAATACTTCCATTTCCTGAACTCGATATTACGGAATTAAAATTTGAAGTCAATATGCAAAGGCTACATGCAAAATAAATAATGATATAGGTAATAACTATAATGAAAAATATTGAAAGTTAAGGTTCACGACTAGAAAAGTCAAGTATATGTCAACCTACATCACGTCTTATTCACATTCTTTGACGTTTAGGCCGCCTTTTCCACCGGAGGTGCGCTAAGCGAGGTTGGGAAAATGAAGTAATCCTATTGGTGTATTTTTTTCTCGCACACCGCCTCGTTACCTCGCACATCTCTGGTGGAAAGGCAGCCTTAAATCAGAACTGTGTCTTTACTTTAAAATTATATTCAAAAAATAAACACCGAGTGGGAAACTCAAGCGCTGGCTAGCTATCTGACGTATTAGAAAGGCCATACAAAGAGAAGCGTTGCCAGTATTTTTGGCCACTCGACTACATTTGTGAGTGATGGACGACTTACTGCACCGAGACGTGGTCGCTCAGCGTAAACCTCACGAGGAGGCTCAAGGTCACACAAAGGGCACTTGATAGGGATATGATGATCAGAGTTTCAGAATGAGAAATGAGGAACCAGGGAAACCGACATGGTCCAAGGAATTTTAAAAAACTTAAGTGGCAATAGTGCCCCGCCCATTGCTCGCAGATAGATAGCCGATGGAGACAAAGAGTTGTCGGAAAGGGGGCAAATCACCCACAAAGTGGAATATTGTGAAGGAATCTGCTGGACACAATCAGCACAAGACCGACCGTTGAGGCGAAATAATTTTGGTGGTTTTTAGTCGCTCAGAAAAAAAAAACAGTTTATTATAGCATAAATGTATTGTACAATAATGTCCCGCAGACTTAGTTTATTCACCACGACTAGGGTTGGCTGGAAGAGATCTCTTCTAGAGATAAGCCCACCTTTGTATATGTCCTTCGTAACTTGCAATTTTCAATGTCATCATTTATTTTGTGTAAAAAGTGTAAAGTAACATAGTCCTGCGAGGTTGTTACTTAGTATTTAACAAACAACCCTGAATAGACTTTTGTACCTGCGTAACTGAATAACTTTCTGTATTATTTCATATTCCCATCAACAAGCAAAACCTTTCAATTCAATGCATTAATACGAGCAAACAGAGGTAAAAACAGATATGCCCTTTATATTTACTCTCGTGAGCTTTTAGTATTTCGCGTATGAAAATGCGTAGTTGAATTGTTGATTGATTTTGTGAATGTATTTTGCCATTGAGATTCACTCACGAAGTTAAAAGAAGAAGACAAAAAAAAACCTTAGACGAAATGTACGAAACCTCACACCGGAATAACAAAGTGCACATTTAAAAATATACAGAACTATATTACTAACATCATAAACAACAACTTTTGCTCCATGACTATTAATAATTCTTCAAATTTTACTTTCATACAAAAATTAACAGATTTAAATAACAATAATAACGCAGAGACTCAACATAGCCCCGTACTAGGGAAACCCTGTGTCGCTGGTGCCATGAAAATACACATAAACAACCACAAATTACACCCAAACTCACGAGAGAAATAAATGTGGGCCGTACAAATATTTCTCCCGACCCGGGAATCGAACCTGAGATTTCGCTTGGCAGCCCGGCTTGGTAACCGTTCGGCCACGGAGGCAGTAAATGAGTGGGAGTCGTCGCGGAGAACCTTTGCACGTATGAATTTATACTACCAAATACATTTCTAAAAAGCGTCAGATACTACAACAAAAACTTAAAAGTTTATTTTTGGTAAATTTATTATGCGTTGTAAAAAGTTATGGAACAAAAGTTGTTGTGTTGAATCCGGGCTTGCACATTTGCAGTAGAGCTCCTTACGAAAGAGTTCATCCAGGGAACTACTGCCACCTTATTACCTATTTCTGCTGCTATAACTGCTATAAGCTGTTATAACTTGCAACGGACCGTGGTAATGCTTCTAGAGTTTACATAATAAGTTAACGCGTAGCTTTCAGCCTCCAAAACCAGCCATTAGTGTTTCAAAATAATTATGAATGTAGAAGCACTTCTACTTCTACAATATGTATAACAAGCTGTCAGTTGCTTTCCTCCGGGCACATAATTAAAGCCACTTTGCATTTTGGATTCTTAAAAGCCTATAATGCAAAATATTGTCTTTTTTACGATACCAAGTGACGGGACGACCAAATCGTGCGTCTGGTGGTAAGCGACACGCCTATCCATAATAGTTAAATGCGTAGCGCCCGTCATCCTGAATAATAAGTTGACAAGTCCATTAAAGGCCTGTAATGTCATCGAAGATTGTCGTGCAGTCTCAGGAATTCCCGCAGCTACTCGTATGTAGTTTGTACGTTACTAAATTGCCATTAAAGTTCATTATGGTATGTAAACCTCGTTACAAAACATCACTTTCATTCCTTTCCGCGACAATGTAAATTAAGCCATAAGGATAAATAAAACGCGTTGATCAATCAAATTATGACTAAAGCTCCCCGTAAATGATCAAATACTTTGTTGTGATTATGAATAGAAAAATCGAATACACTGGGACTTGAAACCACGTCCATGCTGCACCGTAGCATTGCTCTAATCATTTGAGCCACTAGTCCAGTTACCGAGTTGTCGAAATTCTCCTACGTGTTTTTGTTCTAAATCTTTGTACCGACTTTTTGGCATTCGTCACAATCGTAACAAATATAGTGGAGTTATTTCACAAAAAAATCTCAATAAATCAAATAATTTGCCAAGTTTATCCTTCAAACGCCATGTTTTCTTCAAACAATGTTGTAAACGATCAAATAAACCATCAAACAAGTTTAACAAACTTATCTGTAGTTCACACTCGGTCATCTCTTTATCCAGTCACAATGAGTCAGAGAGTCTCTTTGTAATTGGTGTAATGAGTAAGAATAATAAACAAAACGTTTCTGGCATTAACTCTAGCACTGTTATATCAAGAAAAAAATAAATATACGTATACGTGAATTAAAAGAAAACCATATCCACGAAAATTTGTTACAAGAAATGTTGCGCACAGAACCAGACGACTGTATGGAATCTACCAAGGTGAACGTATAGGCATACGTTCACCTTTAGAGATTCCATACAGTCATATGCGCACATCTTCAAACATATTTGAGAAACACATTATTGACGAACGCACAGACAATCTAAAAGTTTGATAAGCGCATAAATTTTGACAAATTATTTGATCGTTTACGGGGCGATTTTTTTTGTTTTACCGTGTTCTATAGTTTTCGAAAGTTGTCTGGAAACTTTTAAGGTCAGAATGAATGCGGTATTTTCTAACCGAGTGTACATTATCCATGTCGCTACCTTCCACGTACCATTGGATACTATATTAGACAAACGAAAGCCTTCATAAAATAGAAAATGAATTTGGAATGCAAACAAAATCTCTACCATCAACATAAACATACAAAGCAAATTACCAGGTCAGTCATGTTTACATAGGCATTTTGAGCTTATTTCGGGACTGGTGTATTAATATTCATAAGGCAAGTGCTAAGATAATAATTGTAATTGGGCTGGAAAACGGGGTTGGTACTACACTACTCTATATATACAAGATCGTTTATTTGAAAGCACTCAGACGACGTATTATAGGTATAATAATATTATTATAATAAGTAAAACGCCTCCTCCGTTCTTAGAGCTGCCAACCGCCGCTGACCAGTCAAGCCGTGACCATGGGACCTGTAACAGCTAGCGCACAGCAGTGAGGAACATTCCTTATTATACGGCGAGCTGCAGCTAGCGTACGACAGCGTGCGCTTCCTTCCATTTGCCTAACAGGTGGATTCCATCGCCTACCGCCGCGATATTCTCTAGCGTACTCTTTGATTCCAAGAGAGATGCGCTGAGATACTCCGAGGTCGATCGCAGAGCATTAAAATGTATGTCTTAAATCCAATTGAAATAGCATAAAGTATTCATGGATAGATTGATCCTAAAGGTCCGAAAGGCTGATTTTGTTTTGTCAACCATTTTTAAAATCCTTAATAATTTGTTTACATAGTATTTAGGATAATCGAAGAAGTGGCCTATATGTACTAGTTATTCATAACTTCCAAAGTTTAAATCCTAAATTTTTGAGGCCTGGAGCCTCAAAAGCCCGTTCTTTCTAGATAGAACATTACGTCAAAAAGAAATCAACGGACGGAATAGCGATGGTACGTTGGGCAAGTTGCCAGCGTACTATTTTATTTGAATAAAAATAGGCAAGTTGATCGGCTGACAAAATGACTAGTGATAATCTAACATCGAACATTAAAATGAATTATTCAACCTCGTCCCGCAGGTCAAAAGAGATTTAGAAAATTTTACGTAAGCCATGGTCTTATAAGATTTAGAGAGCGCATATTAGTCTTAACGTTCTATCTTCTGACGCTTATGACAACTGACTGGCTGTAACCGCAAAGGAATCAGCACACAGATAAGACAGATAAAATATGAAATCGGCTTGAGATTATATGAATATTTATTTTTTCACGAAAAATCCCTTGTGCGTTTCCCCTATCAAGTCGCGTCGTTCATCGTCAAAAGCGTCTTTTTGATCTTATTGCATAGACATAAAGCTTTTATAACCGGCTTAAGCCGATTTCGCGTCGCTGCGTGTGATGAATCCCTAAGTCTATTTATTCTACGATTTCAAGGTAATGCGTCAAAAAACTATAGATAAACGGTTTTAGATATCTGTCAAGTTCGGACTATTAAGGTCCATAATTAATCATTTACGTTTGTATGTGATATCACGGTAATTAGACTTCAATATAGTGAACATTTTAGCTTAGAACATTTTATTTTGGAAAGAGTTATATAATAAGGGATATATAAAGAATTACCGCTTGGCGGCAGAAATAGGTAAGGTGGCAGTACTTTCCTGGATGAACTCTTTCATAAGGAGCTCTAGTACTACTGTGCAAGCTCGGATTCGAATCCAAGTCCCTCTGCTTAAGAGGCAAGGCAATAACTGTTTGTCCAGTCGTCTTTTTGGTTACAGACGTTTGTTAAAACACATTGCCAACATGATATTTTAAAATGGTTCTACTTAAGAAACTTTTTTCATAATAATAACGCACACACTCAAACTCAAACTCTGTATCCGGGGTGCCATGGACACATATATAGACAACCACAAAATACACCCAAACTCATAAGAGAAATAAATGTAGGCCATACAAATATCTCTCTCCCGGCCCGGGAATCGAACCTGGGACCTCTGCGTGGCAGTCCGGCCTGGTAACCGTTCGGCTACAGATGTAGTTACTATGAACGGTTACCATGCTGGATTGCCACGCAACTCCCGGCCCGAGAGAAATAATAGTACGGCCTATATCTATATCTCTCGTGAGTTTGAGTGTAACTTGTGGTTGTCTATGTACGTGTCCATGGCACCCACGGCAAACGGTTGCCCTAGTGCACGGCTATGAATGTGTTGGATATTTATTATTTATAAGAAAGCACTATTCATAACCTGATTGAATGGTGAAGAACAACATCGTTATGGTCCAAACGTAGAACTTCATTGTCACTTTCCATCAAATAAGATAGAAGTAACATGCGATCTTATTTTTTAATAAATAAATATATAAATCACTTGTTTTGAGAAAAACCGTACAAAGCAGTAATAAAACCCGTTTTTAGGAAACAATAATGTATCCTTTTATGTAATCATCTTTAACAGTCGACAAAGGCTTGACAGGATACGGGTTGTTCTTGAATTCAACATAATTTTTTAAATTAATTTCTAAGAAAATTATACCATCACCTAGCGACAAAGGTCCCATGTTACTTGTACCTGTGGTTAGGTTGGCTGGCGTAAGAGGTTGCTTAAACAATATTGTTGGTGTTTAAATCTTTTTATATATATTTTGTGGCTTTCGTTGTTATTTACGAAATGATTACCACTAATTTATCTGCCTCCGCGGCCGAACGGTGGCCATGCTGGACTGCCACGCAGAGGTCCTGGGTTCGATTCCCATGCCGGGAGGAGTATGTGTGTAATGTAGGCCACGTTTATTATCTCGTGAGTTTGGGTGTAATTTCTGATTGTCTATGTGTGTCGCATGGCACCCGCGATACATGGTTTACCTTGTGCGGGGATATGAGTGTGTTGCGTTATTATTATTAATTACAGGTTTCATAACGCGGTACGAGATTTGTTTTCTCGCTATTTCGGAATGGTTACACGCTCCATGGTCACGGGTTGACTGGTCAAGGGAAGGTGACAGCTTTGTGACATATATTTCGCTGTCAACGGCTACCGTCATCTCGATTACTTGTGGCGTTACCATTATAATTCACGTTTTTCTGACGAACCACACTGACTGTATCCAGATGTGAAAGTGAAGTGGAAGCATTGTTATTAAGCAATATTGTTTCCTCTATGATTTCAGTAAATTATTGAATGTAACAATCTGGAGTTACTGCAACCATCTCGGATTAAGTCGAGACTCGAGTAAGATTCAATAAATAGATTGGTAGTTTGTTTTGTTGTTGTTTTACTACAGGGTAGTCGATAAGAGCCGGCAAAGCGTCCAAGTCAAACAATGCGATGAAGTTACTTTGGGCGATTATTTGCTTAGGGCAGTTGGTCATGAACGATTTGGTATCGATAGAGATTCAGTTTGTTGTTGGATGATTGGCTGATTGGTTGTGCATTGATTTTATTTCGTCATAATGTAGGAGGCCACTTTGACAGCTAAGAAAGATGATAGTATGTATCTTTGAATGTAATCAATGAAACAGTAAACAAACAATATTATTAACTTATTGGGTTTAAAAAAATACATTAATTTTAGTGAAGCATTATATAATATGAAAGAACGTATTTCAAGTATTAGTTTTGAATGAATTCTAAAATAAAATGCATTTTTGAGTCAGTCCAAAACGTCTTAAAAACAGTTACTTCCTCAATGTGCTTTGTTTTTAAATAACAGTTTTGTAAATTCGGTGTAGTCGCGATATTTACCAAGAAAATTCAATTTCACTTAAAACAATTTTATTTTTTAATTTTGAAATATGATACTACTTAAACTGATGATTTTGGGTCATTTTCCGATGAAAGTGTATAATAACTTAAATCATGAATTGTTTTTTATTTGCTTCAGAATTTTACTATTTAATTACAGGGTACAACCACAAATTACACCCAAACTCACAAGAGAAATAAATGTAGGCCATACAAATATTACTCCCAGCCCGAGAATCGAACACGGGACCTCTGTGTGGCAGTCCAGCATGATAACTGTTTGGCTATAGCGACAGTAATATGTTATTGTCGTAGTGTTGGCTCATTATAAGTTTTTTTTCTGAATTACAGGTATGTAACATCTCAGTGCTCTTGCTCCAAAAGTTTTTGAGTTTGGAAAGGCTTTTAGCAAATGTAATACTGGGTACCGTTAAATCACCCAGAAACTTATAACAACCCATTATCGATATGACCTACAGACTTCAATTACAAACGATAAGTTAGGACTGTAACAAGTTTAGTAACTAGAACCGTAAGTTAGCGAGTGTCCTGATTGCATCTACATATACGATATAATAGAACATTATATTATATATACATTGGACTAAGGTAGTGTACTATAGGTACTACAGGTTTTTTTATAATATTTTTTATAACTGGACGAACAGTGGTAAGCGACACGTCTGTCCATAAAAATTGCAGTGCCACTCAGAGCTTTAAATTGCAAGAATCTGAGAGGCATTGCCACTACGCTCTTCACCCTGAGACGTTTAACTGTCTCCGTGGCCGAACGGTTGCCATGTTGGTCTGCCATGCAGAGGTCCTGGGTTCGATTCCCGGGCCGGGTCAGATATTTGTATGGCCTACATTTATTTGTCTCTTGAGTTCGGGTGTAATTTGTAGTATTCTATGTGTGTGTCCATGGCACCTGCGACACAGGGTTTCTCTATTGCGGGGCTATGAGTGTATGCGTTAGTATTATTATTATTTCATGGATGGGATTTACTTAAAAAAAAGAAAACAGCGCATATGATGTTAAAGCTGCTACATGATTACATTAACAATTTCACAATCCTAACTCAATAATTACTCAAGGTAGTTAAAACTTTGCAGTCGACCCTGTGCTATTAGCTGCCCGGTTTTATTACCCGTGGCTAAAATAGGCGCTGCTTGTATCGCATATATAAGCAGTATGATTTTTTTATGATGTTTGATGGGACGAACAACTCGTGTGTCTAGTGGTATCATCTTCTTATCATATCGACGGCATATAAGAAAGAAAGAAATCATTTATTCCTTGAAACACAGTACACATGCATTTTATAATAATAATAATAATAGTGATAATAACCTAAGGATTTGAAACTAAATACATATAATATATAGAGTACAAAGCGTGTGTGCTGCCAAGGAAACCGTGATCCACTCAGCTTGTTGTCGTCTCACATTCGAGTGCTACGACGCTGATTTTCAGCGGATCCGGCAACAGAGCACACGTAACACGAAACATAGTAGGCGACATTAAAGACATTGGATGACACAAGCACATAATTATATTAATTTAAACACAAATCATGAACAGTCTATTCCATTAAGATACAATTAACGCAGTTACCATTTAATAAGTACTATGTCATGCGCAACAGATTACAATACAATTGAATGGAAATTAATATGATAAAATAGGAACGTATACATATTTAATTTGATAAAATTATAAAATAAGATTTAATTAATTAATTGAGAAGTTTGGTTACAATTAAACAGACGAACAATATTAAACTAAAACGCATATGTCCCCGGCACATCAGCAGCTACGATGGATATTTTTGAAGATTTAGTAGATACTCTTTGAGTAATTTTTTGAATACAAACAACTATAGTACTTTTATTGCCCAAAACTCAGTCTAGCCAACCACGTCACTAGCAGCCGCCATTAAATCCTCAAGCGTGCAAGTGTTAGGGCACGCAGGGCTTGATGTGAAGCTGGGTCATCGTTTGAATCACGTTAGTTAGGCCAACCTGAGTCATGATGGCAAGCAACCTATGTGGCTAAAATAACAACGCGTTCAAGGTGCTGACGGGGTTACCGTGGAGGTTGTAATACACAACAGCGTTCTGCTGTGTTCTCAGACAGGTGGAACTCACCACTTTTGCGGAAATTGATGCAGCTGCATACCACAATTTACTTTAATGAAATATTTCCCCTGTATTGTAACTAATACTAACGACGAACAAGTCGTGCGCCTGATTGCAAACTACACGCCTGTCCATAACAGTTGCAGTGCCAGTCAGAACTTTAAATCGCAAAGATCTGAGGGGCACTGCCACTGCGCCCGTCAACCTGAGACATTAAATTGACAAGTCCAATGTGCCTGTAATTTCACCAGCACACTTACCCTTCAAAACCGGAACGCAGTAATGCTAACATTACTGCTAAAGCTAATGCTAAATTTACATTAAAGACTTTTGTGTTTTATATTTATATTACTTGGAGGCATAAAAACCTCAACAGACAATTATATACTCTTTGTCCTCCTACTTATCGCGTACTGTCGTACTTAGTTACCGCGGTACACAGTAAGCACCAACAAAAAAAAATCATCGTATATTTAGCACCGTAATTAAAATTTAATATTCTGTGTTCCAGGTGCTAATTAACGTTGTATAATTAAAGTTGTTATTGGAATAAAAAATATATTGCTTTCGAAATATTAAAATACGGGAATATTTCTACAAAATATATATTATGAAATGTTTACTAAATACAATGTACAAAATGCATGCAAAATACGATTTTTGTGTTTTGAAAGTTTTTTAATCTATCTCATTTTGTGGAATTCTGGTGCAGTGCTGTAAAACGCGATCAAATCTATGTTGATTTTACACCAACCTACAAAATGATGAATATTTAGTAATGGTAGAGCTCCTTGAGAAAGAGTTCGCCCTGGGAAGTTCCCATTCTGCCACCAAGCAGTAATGTGAACATTACTGTTTACCGGTTTTTAAGAGTAAAATGCAGGTGTTCATGAAGTTATAGGCACTTGGGAATTATTAACTTATATATTTTTCTTATAATATCAAGTGACGGGACGAACAAGTCGTGCGCCTGATGGTACGCTACACGCTTGTCCATAACAATTACAGTGCCACTCAGAGCTTTAAGTCGCAAAGATCTGAGGGGCACTGACACTGTGCCCGTCACCCTGAGACATAAGTTGACAAGTCCCATGTGCCTGTAATTTTGGTTTTCTGCAACAGATCGCTCTTAATAATAAGGCCGCCTTTGCCCACATTTGTTATATGTTGTTTGTATACTGCTTTTTTTGTTCTTATGTGTGAGCAATAAAGAGTATATCTATCTATCTATTTACAACCGGTCACTTCCTTAGCTATCGCAAAAATACTGCTGCTGCTATTACTTTCCATCGGCAGGTTATAGCATATATATATTTTCAGCCAATATTGACCTATAATCAAAATATGATTTCATCGTCAAAGCTTGAGGATTAATACAATTCCATTCCAACCTTTCCGTGTTAACCTGTACATCTTTCGAAGGTTTACGCGGAGACTGCGAAGGGTCTGTGAGGTTGATACGATTCTATCCATCAATATGACAACTTTTATTTACGGTGCTTTGAAACCTCTTATAAATGTTTATAAGTATGTATACGACATTTATGTGTACGGAAAACCTAAAGTCATAGTATAATACAACAAGTATGGTAACTTCATAGAAACGTAGCAACGCGGCTTGTATGTGTGCGCACCTGCCGGGCGCCGTGTACGGACGCACACACACGCATAATCTCGCAATGCACTCGCGTTGCGCAGCATTGATGCATCTATACACGGCGCGCAGCGCATACATACAAGCCGTGCTACTACGTTTCTGTGGAGTTATCATACTTGTCTTAATTATACAGTGCTAAAGTTCAATTACGCTCAATGCTTTCTATAATAATTTTATTTGAATTAAATCTATAACTCTAATACTACTACAAAATAGTTAAGTCAAAGTTTTCTATTAGAGAAAAGTCACCGCTTTTATTCTAATTTTAATGTATTAAAATTTAAAATTCAGTTCTTGCTGTTATACATATATTCATTTTCTCACTAAAAATTGTCTGTAGATACTTCACTTTATATACGAAACTACATTCACTACAGTAACTATTACGTGGAACCATCTAATGAAATTCCTAAGTTTGCGGTTCAGTGAGCTATTTGGACCCAACAGGCACTATGTTATAACTATTGGAGCTTGGAACTTCTTATACTTCCAGAGGGATCATGAAAACTTTTATTTTTTGAGACTTTAGTTCACGGATTCGTATGGGAAAGATGTACAAAAGCTAAGTACTATAAGCACTATAAAAATTCTAAGTGAATGAGTGGAATTTCAAAGGAGAATAATCTAATATTGTCTCCATAATGTCTCCTTTTAAGATTTACAGAACATGTTATATGTTATATTTGTGTACGTAGAAACTCGCACGAACGGTTTGCAGGCTGTCATGTGGAAAAACATTGTGTTGCTGTTGAGTTATGTGAGGCAAAGTTTCAACAGCATTCTGAACGCTACAGGACAATTTGATTGTCCAATTTTGAATTCCGCTACTAAAGAGGAGATTTGGTAGTAGATTTTAGAGTGAACAGCTTCGCGATGGCAACCGTTAGGTTGTGCAATGCACAACGGAAAGTAAGCATACCTACAGCTCCGGTACCTATCTGGAAAATAAGGCGAGTACTGTACGTCCACCTGGGGCGGCTCACCTGAGGCATAAGCCACTTGAGAACCGGATGATATCTGTGACAACCTTGTACACTGGCTGATCCGAGGTCAGGACCTAAACTTAGAAGGTCCGTGTGCTTGTACAGGTTATAGTACCCTTCCCGCATAACCAAAAGGTTGACAGGGAAGGTCACTATAATCAAAACACGTGTCGAAGATACGGGAGCTGTCCAATTTTGGAATTTTGAACAGAGCAGATTAAGTAGACCAATTCGTAATATAATTTTTGGGTCACCATTTTTTTGCATTGAATCATATTAATCTTGTCTGTTCTTTTACTATATATATGACACGTCATGCGTGCGCCTTATGGTAAGCGACACATCTGTCCATAACAGTTGGAGTGCCACTCAGAGCTTTAAGATTTTTTGACGGGCACTGCCACTGCGCTCTTCATCCTGAGATGTTTAACTGCCTCCGTGGCCGAACGGTTACCATGTTCGACTGTCACGCAGATGTCCATCATACATTTATTTCTCTCTTGAGTTTGGGTGTATTTTTGTGGTTGCATACCTATATGTGTCCATGCCACCCGCGACTCAGAGTTTCGCTAGTGCGGGGCTATTTAAAATAAGTACCATGTGCCTATAATTTCACCAGCACCCTTCAATAAACGATTTCAAACAAGTTCCTTATAATATTTATATATTATGAGGAACTTGTTTGAATTTTGTTTTTGTTTCGTTGTAACAAATAATTAACACACAAGTCCGCCATTCGTATGCAAGAACATAGACTATGCAAAGCGTTATTTTCTTTCCACAAAATAAACAAGCTAAACTAGGGGTGTAATTTATTCCGGGCACCGGGCGATATGCAGTGAATCAATTTAACTTGACTAATTGTTGGCACTGCTACCACCACAAAGGGGTTTTACAGTCTTTCTAGTGGCAAACCAACGACGTTAAATAGCTTATCTGAACTCAGGCGTTGTTGGCAGCGAGCAGCTACATTTTCACTTATCCAAGTTAAGACATGAATAGTTAAACAAGGAACGCGATTCATTACATTGAATTCAGACTACAATCAAATCGTTAGCAATGATAGTGTAATGGCAGTGTGCGCGATTTGCAAACACAGAGAATTATAAGATTAGTTAGCATTTCGATTATACATTCATTATTAAAAATAGATCGTCTTGTGAAAGAGTTCATCCAGGGTAGTACTGCCACCTTACAAATTTCTGCCACCAAGCAGTATTGTTAGCATTACTGTGTTCCAGTTTGGAAGGGTGCTGGTGAAATTACAGCTTATTGGATTTGTCAACTTACGTTACAGAGTGACGGGCGCAGTGGCAGTGCTCCTCAGGTCTTTGAGTTTCAAATCTCAGAGCGGCACTGCAACTGCTATAAACAGGCGTGTCGTTTACCATCAGGCGCACGACTTGTTTGTCCCGTCACTTGGAAAAAAATAAATAAACTTTTTGGTCAACCATTTTGAGGGCAAGCGACCTAAAGTCTGGCAGTATCAGTGAGCGTCGCATTCGACCTAGCTAAAGACAGAGTGCAGTGGAAAAGATTGATTGACGATGTTCTTGCTGTAAGTAACGATCTTCCGCAGTGACGGACCGACAGAGGATAGGTCCACCATTTTAAGAGTTATTTTATTTATATAATGTTCCACTACCGCTTCAAAACCAGTCTCAGATTATGGAATTCCCTGTGCTATGTACCAGAACAGTTTTAAGTAGCAAAGGAGCTCCTTGTGAAAGAGTTCGTCCAGGGTAGCACTGCCACCTTACCTATTTCTGCCGCCAAGCAGTAATTTCAGCATTACTGAGTTCCGGTTTTGAAGGGTAAGGATGAAATCACAGGCAAATGGGACTTGTCAACTTATGTCTCAGGTTGATATAAAGCTCTGAGTGGCACTGCAACTATTATGGACAGGCCTGTAGCCTACCGCCAGAAACGAGACTTATTCTTTCCGTCACTTGATACCATAAAAAAAAACAACGGAATTACTTACTATGCAGAACCATTTCTTGGAAAGTTAATTTCCCAAAGCAAAACAGGAATCGAAAGCCAAGACGCCCACAGAGTGCAAACCATTCGACTACCGAAATTGTCAATGTTAGTCAAGTACAGCAAATTTGTGCCCGATAATACAATTTATATGGGTTGAGACTACATAACATTAATTTCAATATCTTGATTAATTGGGTTCTCGTCTGATATAGAATTAAGCCCGGTCCACATTCTGGCCAAAACTTCACGAGAACAGGCAAATACGAGAGTGTAGTGACCATATTCGTTAAGTTTCGCCTATGTTCGTGTGGTCTCCACTTCGTGTCGGTATTTCGGACCTGAATCAAAAGGCTCTCGTGTAGTTTCGTGTTTGCGCGAGACCCTTTCTTCCACATTCCTGTCACGGCAGTCCGCCGGCAGTAACCGCAGTGTTCTGTTGCGATGTATTGATGTCATCCGCCATCTGCGTCTTTTCTAACGTCTCTTAATAAGTTTTTTTTCTCGAATTAACAAAAAATTGCAATATGCTAATAGCACATAATGCTGCAGCAACAAACGTAACTATCACGTCCATCTTGTATGACTACCGAACGGACAACTGTGCGGGCGAGAATGTGGAGAGCCACTCTCGGTCTCGTTCTCTCTCGGCGAGACCCGAGACCGGGATATCTCGACGAGAATTTAGAGCCCGCTTTTATCAAACTACTGGATTTTGCTGTCACAATCAAAATGCAAGCGTAAGACATACCAAGTGACGAGACGAACAAGTCGTCCGCCTGATGGTAAGCGACACGACTGTATATAACGGCAGCAGTGCGCCTCAGAGCTTTATCGCAAAGACCTGAACAACATTGCCACTGCACCCGTCACTATGAAACATGAATCGACAAGTCCCATGTGCCTGTAATTTCACTAGTACTCTTAGGGCGCATTTATTTGTCACAAATTTCATCACGTTAACACCGCGCGGAGACTACATTGCCGCCGCGCAGCGACCGCGTGCATCTAAGTGTCATGGCAAAGTCTGTTCTATTGTACGTTTTAACCTAAATGAACACACGGGCGCGCGGGCGAGACTAGCTTGTTTTTGGTTTACGTGGCGACCGCGCGTTTGTATTTTTTATTGCGGTTGTATTATTCAGAGGAATTTAAATGTTGTTGCCTAGTAAATTGAATTGAGATTCGCCATTAATGTACGTGAAAGCGTGGTAACTGGGCGGTCGCCGTGTGGTGGCCACGCGAAAGCTTTTGCGTCGTGTAACTGGGCGCGTACACTCCAAAACTGGGACGCAGTAATGCTCACGTTACTGCTAGGCCATATTATGGCATTTTATTAAATGACCAGCGGTTTCCAAATATTTCTGGCCTATGAAACCAACTTTGGTTAACATAACCCAAAGTCATCTTAGAGGCGACGTTAAATAAGAATGCGATAAAATCCCGAAAGTGGACGTAATTCTAGTCCTCGTCTGCCATAAGTGGCAGACGAGGAGTCCCTTTTTAAAAAGCAATTGATGTTTGGCACGAAAAAAATCTTGTGGCTTGTAAACGCCCGAGGACGATCCTCGTATGTTGCTACAATTTTCTCCACTTCGTATAAAATCATGTACCCAATGTCTGCAGAAAATGTCAGTAAAATCTCTACTGCTTTAAAAGATCTTAGAGTATCACATTTCCTTTTTATCTTTGTATTCAAAACATAATAATTAAAAAATATTCACCCCACAATTATATTTATATTTTTATATACTTATCGAGTTTTTGGGTTTTCGCGATTGTTACATATAGGAAATAACTATATTTATTAGTCAGCCATGATCATGGGAACTGTAAAGGCCCCGAAACATTGGTTTATTGAAAAAACAAATATAAGCGATTAAGAGTGTTTACACACGACGACTTTTAGCAGCGATGCAAACGTGAGTTCTTGAAACGCGCGATTGCATTGCTACACTTGCGATTCATAGGCGATTGCATCGATGCAAACGCGCGACTGCATCGATGCAATCGCGTGCTTGCATTGCGTTTGCATATCACCCACACCCTCTCCAATTCTTGTAACTCTATCTACAATGTTAGTCGATAGAGTTCCGAAGACTGGAGAGGATTAGGGTTGTATTTTTCTGTATCTAATGGAGCAATTGACATGTTTGACGTCACTCCACACGCCATTCTTCCGTGAGGGGTGCGAAATGGCTTGACGATGATAATGTGTTATTTAACCCGTGTCCGGCAGTGGGAAATATAAATGAGTTGACGATGATGATGTTTTACTTTACAACAAATTAAAAAAGTCTGTCTCGTTTTCTCGATCTCCACTAGCTCACAGCTCTGAGCATTAACTTCATTGCATCAACAAAAGCGTCATTTCGAAAATACCAAATTATATTTGCGGTCCATATTCGCCATGTTTCTTAGAAATTTATTTACAGTAACATTTATTCAATCTCACGATAATCGTCCTCAGGTATTATATTCAGTATTAAATAGAGATATGTTCAAACAACGCTTACGATTATTATTAAATTACTTATAATATAATCACAGTAGAATATTAAAGCCACAAGAGCAAGCTTTTGCTTCAAAATACCTTCTACACGAGCTGGCAATAAATTTGGAGATTAACGACATTTTGAAGCGATCTTCATTAGAGATATCACAGCATGATTTTGAACAGTAATATTAGTTTTAGTAAACTTAAAATAAGCCGAAAGATTATATTGTGCGAGCTATTGTTAAGTATAACAAAACTATTTCCTTCTACTGTACCATGAGTTTACTGTGACAGTTGTCGCTAGCGGTCGTGTAATTTACTTCACAATTTTGTATGGCTTATAATGCAGCGCCCCTAACGGTTACGGGAATAAGTAAGATTTTCTATACAAATATTTTGCGCTGTCGCTATCGAGAACAGTCAGAGTAAACTCATGGGAGAGGCACTGGCAAACGTTCCAAAAGCAATTTGTCTACTTTATTTTTTACGGACTTCAAAAAAGACTACTGCGACATTTAACCTTCCAGCGGTCGCGCGCGGTCTCAGAGTACGCAGCGACATTATTTTAGTCATTTTACAAAAACTATAAACAATAAACGTTGTTTGTGTCATATGAGTAAAATTTTGAATTTTTATAGACTGTTCAACTAATAAGCACAAATTTACAAAAATAATACGTAAGTAATGTTTTTTTTATTTTCATTTATATAATAGATAAAAGACTTTCTTTATCATGTGCTACAGAACGTCATGAAAATATTCGTTTGTCTTCCTAAGCTGAACGCGTAAAGTTGCGGTCTCACAGACCGCGCGCGACTGCTTATGTTCGGCGCTAGGGTGCTACCACCGGAAGGTTAAGAACCGATTTGAATGATTTTTTTATTGTGGGAAATGGGGTAAGTACCTCTGCAGTGATCCCATTCAAATTGGAAGAAAATATTCTACCTCTAAGCGGGTTTACGCAATGCATCCGATTCGTAATCTTCCGAACCGAGACTATACAAATCTAGAAAATCGAGCCCACTTCCGATGTCGTTTATGTAGTAAGTCCGAATTCGAATCCGAAAAAATACGAATAGCGCGTGTAATAATATATTATGGGCCCTATTTTTACTTGAAGTACTTAAAAAATTAGCATTCACCATGATTCTTGGCATACTAGATATATTTCTGTTGATGATCGCAGTAAGCCATCTAAAGCACCAGCAGATATTGCTACCCATGAAATATTTAAATAAAACTTGAATAACTTGTCGGCGCGACTGAGCTGCGTAATAAAAGGGGTAACATTGATTAATATGCAGCCGGTAACGACGGGGTAATAAGACTGGGATCGTGGGAACCACGCTATGTTCCAACGAGCTACACTCATGTGTCAAACACCCACAAATGTTTATAACACGTTTATGATTTGATTAATTATACAAATATTATACGTGATTTAAGTTTCAAAGAAGAAAATTTATCAATTAATCTTCATAGAGACATTTTGATTGCAAAAGTAGATTAATAATGAACGTAAACAACACACAACATCACAAACAACAACGTTTGTTTCAATACTTTTTACAAAATATAATAAATTTACCAAAATAAACTTTCAAGTTTTTGTTGTACACGCCAGCACATCAAGCTACACATTGACGTATCTTGTTCCGTTGCAATGGAGGCGACTTTCGAACAAAAATGTGTAGTCTAATGTGCCATTGTCCGTACTTTCTGACGCCCTTTAGAAGTTATTCCTCTCCGACGATCCGCACCTCCGCTCCTGCGTTTTGCATCGGGCTAGGATTTACGCTGGCGCTTTCTTTTGTTACCGCATAGAGTTAGCACCGTTTATAACGTTAATATTAAAATTCATGAAACAAAAGTTGTTATAATTGTTAATACAAAGAATCGAACACTTAGAAAAAAAACCTTCAACTCAGCTGGTTCCGAACTAACGTCTTCAAGCAAACCAAGACAGACGCTATCTTAACTAAGCCACAGAACGAACTAGCGGACCCTATGAATTTTTCTGTGTGCTTGTTGCGGATCTTTGTTTTGATTTTTGACATCTTTTTGCCGCAGCGCCATCTGTGAGAAATCTATTTCTTCACTCAGGCAGGTATCTTTAGTGCTTACCAGCAGCTCACAGATGGCGCCGTCGCCGACGACTTTCGTGCCGTCGTTAAAAAGCAAAAATAAACATCTCTATATTAATAACTATGACAAACTAGTGGAGCACTTTCAAAAAATAATTGAATATCATGGTGCTGGAAGATCCCTGACATTTAAATCAAATGAAATTATTTTATTCGTCATCATGGGTACAATAAAGATGATAACATTTATTTTATGATCGCCATGACGTGCCGTCAAGGCATACGAATTATACTATTATTATTAATTATACTTGTCCAATACTTCGAAAAAATAATAATAAAATAACAAAAGTTATAATCATTAAATAGTCATAAATGACTGATTATAGGCTTCCACCTTTACAGGACAGTGAAAAACCAAGTCTTAAAATCTACAACAGTTAGGACATCAAAACAAAAATAATTTAATTAAAATAATAATCAATGTAATTAAAGCAATGTCATACAGTCACGTTCGTTTCAATAATAAATAATGAATTAATTAATGTGAAATTATTTAACAAAATTCCTTTAACGAACAAAATATTTTTCAATTAAATACTCAAATAATGTGCGTATATATTCCGCGAAGTGGTTATTATAATATTTACGAATCGTTTACTGAACTTACTTACGAAAGTTGTTGTTTACGATGTTAGTAATAAAGTCCTGTGAGGTTGATAGTATTTTACAAATTACCCTATATAGGCAGCAACAATTTACACTTCTGAAGGGTTTTAGTGTCCTACTGTCACATATCGGATATCTATTTACTATACTTTATATTAAAATTAAAAAAAAAATTGTTAGTAATGTAAAGGTGCAACAGAGCTCCTTGGGGAAGAGTTCGTCCACGGAAGTACTAGCACCTTACCTATTTCTGCTGCTTTCGGTTTGAATGGTAAGGGTACTGATGAAATCACAGGCATATGCGACTTGTCAACTTATTTCTCAGGGTGACAGGTGCAATGGTAGAGAGAGAATGAGAGTGGCATTGCAACTTTTACGGCCAAGCGTGTCGCTTACCGCCAGGCGCACGACTTATTCATCCCGTCACTTTATATTATTTTTCAAAAAATCCAATCAAGATTCCTGATAAGCTCACAATCAATCCATTTCTATTGCATATACAAAATTTACTTTGATGATTCTTCAAAATCGTAAATATCTACTCACTCACAAAAGCCTTATACAAATCAATAAGTCGGCTATGGACTGTTATAACAATAGCCCTATATTATAAATAATCGATGATAATATGTGGTTAGCTGGGGTTAGAAGAACGTGCTTTGTTTTGAATCAAATATTTTTAATTCTAGGAAGAACAGATACTTATACAGTTAAAAATTCTTATACAGTCTTATAAGAATTTTTAAATACACTGAATTTGCCATTGTTTATCAAATTTACATGTTTTAACTATCATTACGCTAAATTCAATATTTAAGTTGGATTTGCCGAAAACGTCCAAATTGTGCTAACGTTTACCTTCTACCAAAAGTGGAGTGAGAAACAGTTTTAGAACTTATACATACAGCGTATTCTATACGCGCCGATGACGCGCGTTTACGGCGGCGTAAACGAATCATAACTTTCGAATTTGTTTTTTTTTCCCCTTTTGGATTTGGAGCATCGTAGCGACATCTCTTTAAAATCGTTTAAACTAATTTGTTTGCCTGTCTTATCGACTGAAATACTTTAGTGCTAAACTCTTTAGATAAAGTGATATGGCTTCAAGTTCCTCTTACCCCACCTAACCAGATAGCTCATCGACAAACGTGCCAAAAAGCTTATAGGTGGCTCGGAATAAGGAGAGGCGAAGTTGCAGAGCCTTGAACATCTCCGTAAAGTTGCCTGCTTATCGGTAGACTACAGGATATATCAAAAAGAGTGTGCGTTGGAATTACACGATTTAATTCCGCCTTCTCCTTTCCATTACCGGGGAACTAGACATAGGCTTGGGTTGCACCCCTACGTTGTGGTTATTACAAAGATTCGCACAAAGCGTTACGCTTCCAGATTTATGTGGCGAACGGCTATGGAGTGAAATACCCTGCCTGCAGACTTTTTCCCTGAAAAGGCCCAAGTTATGACAATAACTTAATAATAAATTCAAGGTAAGAGTGAATAGGCATTATTTAGGTGTGCATATTCCATCGTCGACCTCATTGTCACTTTCCACCAGGTGAGATGGAGGTCAAATGCGCACTTACACATTTTTATAAAAAAAGCTTAAAAACCTACTCTACCTAGTCATGATTTATGTTAGATCTAGGATCATTAATAATAATAACGCATGCACTCATAGCTCCGCACTAGAAAAACCCTGTATCGCGGGTGCCATGGTCACACCCAAAGACAACCATTAATTACATCCGAAGTCACGAGAGAAGTACACGTACAACTATTTCTCCCGGCCCGGGAATTGAACAGGGGACCTCCGCGTGGCAGTCCAGCATGGTAACCGGCAGTCATTACAATTACTAATAGATAATTATCCTTTTGATTTGTGACGTCATAAGTAACAATATTTAATATACGGTAGGCAATTTGCGCTGTTAAGCAATAGACAACAATACCTTGTATTTTACTGTACATTTTACGTGTTAGCGCTGTTACGAAGAGAAAATACTTGATAAGTAATATCTTTGTTGGCTAAAGGAATTTCCACAATGGACACAAAAACGAGGCCACTAAAGTTACTTATTTCTATTACATTGTTTACATTAATGAAACTCGGTCCTTCTGTATTATTTAATTTACCAGCTTTAGGGCTTCTGTTCAATTGTTTAATAGGATTATGATTGTTGAGAATATTAGCAAGCAGCGTTTCTGAGTAAGCATTTACAGCGCTGATCGAATATATTAACGGTTACCATGCCGCAGAGGTTCCAGGTTCGATTCCCGGGCCGGGGGCAATATTTGTATGGCCTACATTTATTTCTCTCGTGAGTTTGGGTGTAATTTGTGGTTGTCTATGTATGTGTCCATGTCACCCGCGACACAGGGTTTCCCTAGTGCGGGGTTATGTTGAGTATGTGCGTTTTTATTATTATTACATTATTTATAATATTAAATGAAACTGTTTTTAGGATCTAATTTACAAATACAAAGAAAACCAACGTTTCGTGCCCTTTAAAGTTCATGGTTCAATTCAATCAACCCGCCCGGGTTTTAATCGGTAAATTTAACCAAAGCGATTGGTTTTAACCCATTTCTGCCTAAAAATTGTGGGCAAAACGGCGAATATGGAATCTGGAATTATACATTGCATATTTATTACAAATTTTGATGCAAAATTTCTTTTTTAGACGAAAAACAGGCAACTCCATACAATATCCACTTTGCAATCAGATAGATTCTCACTATTACGGGTCCACATTACGATTTGATTTTTATGAAAATCGATTCAAGTTAATACGATCTTTTTGTATCGATTTATTTCAATGCGATTTTTAATCGATTCAATAGAAAAGCAAATCGAATGGTCTCGATCAGAAAGCAATAAAGTTTTTTCTCTTTTTTGCCTTCGATTTCGAGCGTTAATGGGTTAAAATCTGGTTCCCACCCAGGTGCTTGCCCATCTCTGGTCGCGATTGACTTCATTTGTGTGTTTATTTGAAAAACAAGCATACGCAATTCAGATTTGGAAAAATAATGTCATTTCCAATGACAATCGCGAAAATCTAGGAATTCGATATTTATAATATATTCATAGAGTTGCAAATTGACTCCTTTATCCAAGCGTGTGATATGTTTTTTTATCTCATCGTAACGATCTTGCATCTCTATACTGATATCATGAATGTCTAAGTCTTTGACGTTAATTTGAAAAACGTCTAAATAAAATTTTCTAATAATCTTTTACATTAATGTAATATTTTTTTATAATTATATTTTTATTGAATAGAATTAATTTGATATGTCAATAAACAATAAATACGTTTTATAAAAAATAAAATGCATTCTAAAAGTACCCAATGAAATACAAATACACACAAACAATAGACTTCGCGCCATTTCTCATCCAGGTAAGAAGAGACCACAGTCTTGCACTGGCTATGATCATGACACTCAAGTTTCGCCTCATCAACACGCCTCAATAAAGCAAATACAACCTAGGTTTATAATAACAAACTAGTGGATTTTTTTCACAAAAAAAATAATTAAAACCATGATTAGTAACACATGATGAAAATCAATAAATAAAAAAGTCTGTATTCTAAACTAGCTCTTATCATTGCGGTCGTAACTTTAGACCAGGCTTAGATGAAAACTTGGCCCATCGCCATCAATACATTTTAAGAGACTTACAACTCCCGAGTGCATAATTTTTGATATCGAAAATTCTCTATAAAGTTGTTGAATTAGGGAGTTTCAATTTTATTAATTGCAAAATCGTTGAAGAAACATGGAAAAGACGTTTACTAAGTTTCCATAGAAATAATAATTATAGTTTGAAATACATGCGTCTAATAAAGAATTTAGAAGTTAAAGTCGATTCCTGAAGATATCTGTCTCTCCAGCCGACCTTTTGAGACCTTTTTACGCATTTACTTTGATTTTGTATTCTGTATTTAAGTAAGTATAAATAACAGGTCCAATTGGCTTAAAAAGTTTATTAAAACATTATTTACTAATGATACCATTTGGAAGTCAAACCAAAATTAATTTTGCAGTTTACAAGTTAAAGTTTAAGTTTGTTTAAAACTTTTCTTCACACTTACATACTCAGATCTAAATGGTCGATAAAAGAGTCAGGTATCGATTGTACGAGGAGGACATTTGTTAATATCGTCATGTTTTACTACCGTGACATTCATATATTTTTAAATACTACACTAGTTTTTATTATTATTGATACTGAAATCGAAAAACAGTCATTATTTTTAGCTCTTATTTCCACTGCTGGGCATAGACCTCCTTTCGCTCCTGCCACACTTTCGTTTTACCCGCGACCTTTTTATTATGCCAGCCACCATTATTATCTAACCAGATTTCCTAACTCCATTGAAAATCAATATTTATAGCACGATCCCCGACGTCTTGAAAAAACAAAAAAAATTCAATAGATCCTACCGGGATCCTCGAATCAACATCTGTTTGCCAAACCGGGGCTACCGCTCGTACCAACTGAGCTACAAATCGAGTTAGCAGGCCTTACCAATTTCTCTGTGTGCTTGTTGCAGATCTTCGTATTGGGTATAAACAGCTTTTAAATCATAGCGCCATCTATGAGAAACTAATGAAATTACATTTGCGCAGTTCAAGGTTTCTATTAACAATAATATGCCAGAATACCATACGAATTATCTGGTCTCAACTTTGACAGTACTATCCAGAATACCCAGAGCAGAACCAATTTAGAAAAGCTACACTCCGTCCGAGAATATATATATATATATTCATTATAATAAACAATAAATATTTATTATAATTCTTTATAATTTATTTCATTTCATTATAATTTATTAGAGAGATACCAAAATTTATCAAGTTGCAAGTTATCTTAGTAATATAATCTGTTAACCCGATAAATATCGGAGCTAAAGAGCACGTCGCTTCACTAAAATTAAAAACTAAAAGAGTCCAAGTAAGTATTGCATTTTTTAGTCTATCATTGTATGTCAATAATTAAGGAACTTCGGAGGCACGCATATGTCAAAAGTTAAATAATTAGTTATTAGTAAAACGGAGTATAGTTCCTAAGATGGTCTCACCGGGAAACTAACCCGAGATCTCATCGAGAGCCTAGAGTGATAACCGCTAGTCACTAAGATAATCAAATTAGGATCCACACTCATTGTACCAAAAAATCCATTATTATTTAACCACGCTTCTGTCTCACAAAAGTAATTTTCGACAACATGAAATTCCGCAAAATATTGTCGTCAATACCTAATGGTACCAACGTGGGCCAACTTTGTACGTTCCTTGACCGAGATTCGTTTAGAAATTTGCATACTACCGGCTTATCGCGAATACACAGGCCGGCATTGTGAACGTGCGGGCGATGTTGCTGAATAAGATTCTTGGTTATTTAATTTCTGAACGTTATTGAAGTTTATTGAGCTACGAGAGTCTGATA
The DNA here is from genome assembly GCF_003589595.1 of Hyposmocoma kahamanoa. Taxonomy (NCBI): domain Eukaryota; kingdom Metazoa; phylum Arthropoda; class Insecta; order Lepidoptera; family Cosmopterigidae; genus Hyposmocoma; species Hyposmocoma kahamanoa. Next base: position 17,241,820 of record NW_020654289.1, read on the forward strand.
TGATGTAATTTATGGCGTCTTAAAACTAATTTTAGATAATTTGGTGTGACGGGGTTTTAGTACACTCAAGTCACTCTAGATACATTTAAAGGACATTTCCAAAAGAATTTTTAAATATAGGAAATGAAACTATATTTCCGGATTTAAATCGCATTATATTTGTTTTTCAAACAAACCGACGTTTCGGGCCCTTTACAGGTCCCATGGTCACAGTGAGTCAACTGTGACGTTGTTATACACGATTTAAATCCGGAAAAATAATTTCATTTCCTATGCGTAACAATCGCGAAAACCTAAGAATTTTGAAATAGATTTGTATATAAATAAGGAACGTATCATCATTATTATCGTCACCCTTCAAAACTGGAACGCAGTAATGCTCACAATACTGCTTGGCGGCAGAAATTAGATAAGGTCAAGAATATACAGTTTTTAAGTGTATTTAATGTCACGATGTTTTAACCGTGATATTCAATTATTTTTTTACGAAATTACTCCACTAGTTTGTTAAATTATTAATAACAAAGAATGTATTATTGTATGTATTAATGTAATTCGATCCGGATTTTTTTTAATAACATCAAGTACACGCCAGTACATAACGGTTGCAGTGCCACTCAGAGCTTTAAATCGCAGAGACCTGAAGAGCACTGCCACTATTATCCCAGCACCCTGAGACATAAGTTGACGAGTTCCATGTGCCTGAAATTTCACCAGCACCCTTACCCTTCAAAACCGGAACACAGTAATGCTGACGTTATTGCTTGGCGCCAGAAATAGGTATGGTGGCAGTACTACCCTGAACGAACTCTTTCACAAGGAGCTCTACTGCTACTAAAACTGGATGGACTCGAACCAGCATCCTCTGGCAATCCGTGTCAGGTGCTCTGCCAATTACGCTACTGAATGAATCAGCAGACCTTACAAATTTTTCTACGTGTTTCTTGCAGATCTTTGTTTCTGGTTTTTTACGTTTTAAGTTATGTAAAGTTTCTTAGTGAATATAAAGCACTGCCAGAAACAAAATTCGTCGTTGTATGTTTGCCTTTATTTTAAGCGCTGTTGTTATGGATTAGCAGAGTGCGGCATGCATGAAACAATACCCTGTGTAAGGGTATTGTCATATTGTTCCCGTATTTTCTTATCTTACTTTTGTTTTGTTTTAATGCTTATGATTTATATCATTTGTCTTAACTAAAGAAGAACATTACCTGTTTGATTTTGTTACAGTTGTGTGCGTGTGCACGTGTACGTGTTCGTATGCATTTACGTCTGTGCATATGCGCGTGTGTCTGTGCGTGTGAGCGTTTATACGTATACAAAGGTCAGTTAAAGTCCATTTATGGGATAAGCTCGGCTTTGTACACTATCTGTGTATATGTCTGTCGTATGTATAATATCTTCCTTTATATTTTATTCATATTTAAATTTTAATTTTGTTGTACAATAATTAGTCCCGCAGACTTCATTTTTGTACCACGGCTAGGCTTGGCTGGAAGAGATCTCTTATAGAGATAAGCTCACCTTTGTATACGTCTACTGTAACACGTGTTTCATGTGTTTTTTCTTTGTACAATAAAGAATATAAATAATAATAAATAAATAACGCACACACTCAACATAGCCCCGCACTAGCGAAACCCTGTGTCGCGGGTGCCATGGACACACACATAGACAACCACAAATTACACCCAAACTCACGAGGGAAATAAATGTAAGCCATACAAACATTTCTCCCGGCCCGTGAATCGAACCTGGGACCTCTGCGTGGCTGTCCGGCATGGTAACCGTTGTGCCACCGAGGCAATTATATATAATACAATTATTGTTTGTTAAAGTATGTAATTTGTTTTGTTTATTCATAATTCATTTATTTGGGATCATTCAGTCGATCAACATTTAGTTGTACTAATACCATTGACTTACAAATAAATGGACGACGGGTCTAATACAAAAACCACGAAAAAAATGTCTCAAGTCAACCTATTTAAACGTAGTGATATGTAAAGGAATATGAAAAAGCTAAAACGTTGAATTTAAATTGTAATGTCATCGCGGTACTGTCTAATTTTGCTTGCTTCGCTGTCAGTCGAACAAACGAAGACTAAGGCGTGAATGACGGTATACGATTTTAGCGCCTTATAAGTTCGGACACTTTTTAGCGCCGACCCGACGTCCATATAATCGTAAGTCAATGACTAATACGGGTCGTTTTACTTGGGTCGAACGGCAGCGACATTGCCTCTATTTCACAATTTATTTTTTTACAATCGAAATTAAAGCCATTTGAAAAATGTATATGTATACTATGCGTGTTCTATTTAGTTCAGTTGATATTAAAAAATCATTTGTAAGTGAAGTACCTATTGAATACAGCAGATTTCTTGTAAAATTTAGAGGTAAGTTTGTGGTTTTTTTTCTATAATGAAAATTTTTAGAAATATGTATGTGTATATCCTAAATTTTACTGTACATTTTTTCCAAAGTCATTGATTCTACACTTTTATTGTTATGCATAATCAACTATTTGAGGTTGTATAGACAATTAACTTAAGGTGATATCCGAGTATAAGCTATCAATGCGTTAATTCTTATGCATGTTTTGGATTGAAAAAGCAGTCATCATGCAGAGGCATTGTATGCTAAGCCAGCGTCTTTTGGAAATCTGCCAAATAATTTCTCTTCACAACACCAAAAGTTACAAACGAAACTTACGATGATATTATTTATTGTCAGTGTCATCATTGTAGTGCAAAATCCCCTAACATGATCCTGTATAAGTATTCAACATCCCTTATTCCAAGACACGTTAACATGACATTAACAGGAATTAACTGCCATTCTATGTCAATGATACCATGTCGATATATCGTGACATAATATCTTGATTATTTAGATCGGTTTTGTCTATGCGTAAAGAGAAGTTTACACGTGATTTGATATTTGATCTTTCTTTTAAGCAAATTAATATTTTAGGGTGCAAATAGACGTCAAATCTGTCAATATATTAACAGCTTTATATTTATATAATTTATTTAGATCGGTTTTGTCTATGCGTAAAGACCAGTTTACACGTGATTTGATATTTGATCTTTCTTTTAAGCAAATTAATATTTTAGGGTGCAAATAGACGTCAAATCTGTCAATATACTAACAGCTTTATATTTATATAATTTCAAAAGAAAAACTTTTCTTAACAACCTATACGACGATGTGCCATATCGGAACATAATTAATGAACAAAAAATTTAAAATACTAAGTAAAAAACCTCGATAGTAAAAGTTTAAAAAGTTAAAAAACGTATCGTCGGCTAACTTTCAAAAGCTCGTAACTCTGTTTCTGGTCGAAATCCCTCAGAACGAGCAAAAAAGCTCAAAATACAGTTTGTGCACTTTATTTTACTTATTCAATAAAGGTATAATCATAGATTGTTAAACGACCACACCAATTATCTGGCCATGCACAAGGAAATTCTCAGTACCATCAGAGCAACGGAATTCACTCCTTGGCACTACCAAGAATATCCTGACACCATCTCAACATTTCCATATTCAGCGTCCAGTTTTTTTTTTACGATACCAAGCGAAGGGACCAACCAGTCGTGCGACTGGTGTTAAGCGACTCGTCTATCCATAGCAATTTCAGTGCCACTAAGATCTTTAATCGCAAAGATCTAAGGGACACTGCCAGTGCGCTATCGCCCTAAGATTTACGTTGACAACAATCATGTGCTTGTATTTCACCAGCATCTTTTACGTTCAAAACCGTTACGTAGTAATGCCCACATTACTGTCTGGAAGCAGAAATAGTCACGGTGGCAGTACTTACCCAGGACAAACTGGAACAAGAAGCTCTACTGTTAGTAAATTTCAAATACGGTAAATTTATTCAAGGTAATCTAACCATTTATAAGACTACAGTAAGCATAAGCCGGCTTTAAAACAAAAATAGGATGAGATGGAAATTTAATGCGAACCTTTTAAATTACGAAGATGATGCACTTATATTTAAAATTGTGTTATAATCAGCGACTTAAAAAAATTAATGGTTAAAATGTAGCGCAAAATCCATGGAGATAAAATTGAATTTTAAATGTTTTTATTTCAGTTGCCCGGTAACGTACCTATTAACCATAACCTGCCTAAAATATATGTAACTTCTGTCTTTTATGCTATATTCAGATTCAGATTCCTTTATTTCTCAAATATAACATTACAGTATAAACTGCACTACATGTCAAAGTATAAAAAATTATATTGAGATCGTCAGACAAAAATGAAAATTATAAGAAAAATACACAATAATTAGAAAATTAACAATTCATTACATAATATTGTTGTCATTAAATTACATATAAAATATCATTCTCCATCAAGGATCGTCATAAGTTGATAACAATTATACAAGAGTATGTCAATGCTGTAAAAATTGGAATAAAAATAGAAAATACTCAATTAGTTACAATATTAAGTCCTTATGGACATTCAATTACAGAGTACAAAGGATTTTTCAATAAAAGGTCTTTCAGCCGGCGCCTTGCGTGCCATGTTTTTGTATTTCATTTTGCACTGGCTAATACAGGTTTTGCGGGTCTATAGCTTAATTCCTTCGACTTTTAATTCAGGTTGATATTTCCTAAAGCTATTTCTTTTTTGTAATACTTGGGGATATACCCTGACTGATACAATATTAAGTAATTTGAAGAGAAAAGTGACTGTAACATCATTTTACGTATACCTATACGTTATAATGTTATAATTTAGTAGCAGTAGAGCTTCATGTGAAAGAGTACGTCCACTTTTACCTTACCTATTTCTGCCGCTAAATCGGTTTTGAAGGATAAGGGTGCTGGTAATATTACAGGCACAAGGGCCTTGTCAACTTATGTCTCAGAGTGACGGAAGCAGCGGTAGTGCCCCTCAGATCTTCTCGATTTGAAGCTCTGAATGGCACTGCAACTGTTATGGATAGGCGTGTAGCTTATTACCACCGGTAAATTACAATTACCAAACTCACTAAACAAAGCGATAAGAGAAATAGCAATCGATAAAGAGCATAGTTACGTCACTGACGAACTTTTGACTGGGAATATTACAGTTAGTTACTGTTTAGAAAAACTTACATTTTAAATATTTTTTGCAATAAAATAAATTATTTGCAATATACCAATATTAATGACCTATCACAAACAAAATTGTTCGTCTCTTACTTTTGACTTTAAAACTTCTTTTTCCTTAACTATACTTACCTTACAAGTACAATAAGTAGATCCGTTGGGAGTTGCAAAATATAGCGTGGATCAGTTGGGATTTCAAATTAGTGGTAGGTCAACGTTGGGAATCAGATGGGAATAAATCAGGCGCACGACTTGCTCGTCCCGTCACTTGGTATTATAAAAAAGATTATAGAGATGGAAAATCGTCTTATCTTTCAAGTACTAAATTTAAAATGATTAATACAACTCCCGCACAGAGACTTAACGACAAACGGTAACCTCGAAATTTAAGTAAAGTTTTCAACAACAACGACAGATCGCAGAAATAAAGAAATTTTATATAACCAACCCAACGACGCGACTTAGTTTGATAGTTTGATCCCGAAATGAGAATTTCTATGAGCTTTGTTTTGGTATAAACTACTGTAAAGTTAAATAGCTGCACGCGTGTTCATTATTTTTATAGAACTAGGCAAGCATTCTAACGTTTTTCTCTCCTTATATCACGCTCATACTGTTTAAAGTATTCCTAATTTATAAATTCCACTGTTTTTTTATGTATGTTACGCGATAACTCGGCATTTGTAAACTGATTTTTATGTTTCTTTTTTGTTGGAAAGAAGATAACTGAGGTATCTTTCGTCCCATTTAAGTAAAATATTCCACCTGTAAAGGTGGCAAACTAGGGTATGAATCCGGTTTCTCGCACTTTCTGGTAAACGATTTTAAATTTCGATCAAACTTGACAAATAGATGTAATTCCACGAAATTTTGAGGTCGATTTTTTTAGTACTCTGTACTGGACGTTATATAATAATAGTATGGTCACGAAATTATCTGGTTTCAAACCAGAGAATTCCCAGATGAGTATCAAGGTAATAAAAGTAACTCCAGAGGCTCTGACCGGAGCCAAAACATAAAGGTTATATAATGTGTATTACTAATGCGTTTAAAAGTAGTTCACAAAATTAAATATAACTACCAGCACTTGGTACCAAAGGTAATTAGGACCAACTGAAATTAAACTACTTGATTATACTTGCTGCCGCATTTATATTCCGAATGTTGTCAGTTGTTAATTGAAGTTTGTCGAACGACAGACGGTTTGTACATTTCAAACAAGTTAATGTAAATTTCATACGTGTAAACGTACAAATAGTTACCGATTACAGATATAATTAACTTCAACTTTCATGACAAAAACGATTAAATGCATTGACTTACAATTATATGGACGTCGGGTCCGCGCTAAAAAGTGTCCGAACTTATAGGGCGTTAAAATCGTATACAGAGCGTCATTCACGCTTTAGTCTTCTTTTGTTCGACTGACAGCGAAGCAAGCAAAATTAGACAGTACTGCGATGACATTACAATTTAAATTCAACGTTTTAGCTTTTTCATATTCCTCTACATGTCAGTACGTTTAAATAGGTTGACTTGAGACATTTTTTTCGTGGTTTTTGTATTAGACCCGTCGTCCATTTATTTGTAAGTCAATGATTAAATGTTTTTATTTTTGATAATAAATCTCGAACAAACACAAAGAACAATTTGTTTGATGCGATTGGATTCGAAGCAGTGACGCCAGTTATAATCAACGATTTTTTCTATACATTTGTTCAATCTTTGCATCATAATAGATTATAATATACACATCGTAGCTTAATGGTTTAACCTGCCGCCCCTCAAGCAGAGGCTGTGGGTTCGAATCCCGGCTCGCACCTCAAAGTTCTCGGAATTTAAATGCGAAAGAACGGTGAAGAAAAACATTGTGATGAAAGGTCCACAATCCTTGGAAAACGTGTAAAGTCCCCAACCCGCATTAGGCCGGCGTTGCAGACTATGGCCTATACTTTCGCAAGAGGAGATACATGCCCAGCAGTGGGACGTATAAACAGGTTGATAATGATGATGAAATGAATATACCATTAAATGGAAAAAAAACTCTTCTCTCCCTTAATTAAAAAACAAAACATCTTTTCAGATCTAAATAAATCACGTACCTTTATACATATTTTTCAAACAAAACAACGTTTCGGGCTTTTTAATTAAATGCTCTATTTATTCCCGCTAGTTCTGTTGTACGATTCTGTTGACAGAACTACTGGTGCTTTTTTCCCATTTGTTCTGTTAATAAATAGACAATTTTCTTCGGAGAACTACTGACAATTTTCTCTCCAACTAATTCTGTTGACAGAACTACTAGCACTTTTCTTCTCATTTGTTCTGTTGATAAATATTCAGTTTTCTTCAGAAAACTACGGATCATTTTTTCTCCCACTAGTTCTGTGTACCAGTTTTCGGTCTAGAGTTGTACTTAAAAATGTTGTTAAAAAGAAATTTGCTATATCCGCGCCTGTTTGACACTGCACCTGCATTCAATCTGATCTCTGAAAAAAATGTTTCATTTTCAATGTGCAGCCAAGGAGACAACCTACTAACTCTTACTGTTGGCCATAATATAAATCTGGTAACGTAATCAAGTACGCGCACGCTTCAACCCTAACAAGATTTTAATAGAAAATAACTGTACTATCGCAGCCGGAGAATGCCTAACTTCTGAGATAAAACTTTAAAAAATTCTGACAACCATTCAAGAGATACTAATAATAAACTATTATTTATTATTAATTAATAAGTAACTATTGCACTCCATCCGATTAGTATTCATCCGAAACCTAGAAATGACGGTCCGAAATGTCACAGCTATAATTTTATCTCTAAGTGTATAAGCGATATTCGTACTTTCTCAGATTTAAATCGGACTTAGTGGACAAGCGACATCCGAAGTGGGTTCGAGTTTTCTAGATTTGTGTAGTCTCGGATTTGGAACGAATACAAATTGGATGCAGCGCACAAACGCGCTAATAGTTTGACCTAGCGCCTATCAAGCAAGTTGGCTACCTGAGTTCGGATCTAGATTTCACCTCAGAGTTTTTTGAAATCAATGTGCTAAATTTAATTACAATTTTTTTTTATACAAATGTTAGTGATGGGACGAACTAGTCGTGCACTTAATGGTCAGGAGACGCCTGTCCATAACAGTTGCAGTGCCACTCAGAGCTTTAAATCGCAGAGATCTGAAGAGCACTGCCACTATTATCCCAGCACCCTGAGACATAAGTTGACGAGTCCCATGTGCCTGAAATTTCACCAGCACCCTTACCCTTCAAAACCAGAACACAGTAATGCTGATATACTGCTTGGCGGCAGCAATTGCCAAGGTGGCAGTACTTCCCCGGCCGAACTCTTTCACGAGGACCTCTACGGCTACTTTACCATGAGCTATTCGCTGAAGGAAAACGTCTTCAGGAAACATGCATATATATATCTGAATTTCACACACGTCTGAATTTAACGATGTGTGAGATGTTTCCATTCCGCATCGATCACGCGTGTGAACTGCAGCCTCTCATTGTAAGGGAAACTTTATTATTTATATGGTAAATAATGAATTGATTCCAAACGTTTTGACATATCCATATATAAGCTACACAGGGACTGCACGGGTCAATGAGGTCAAATACGTGACGGGAATGGTAACGGGTCGTTATAACAACGCCAACGTTTCGTTTATTTGCATTTCAACTGCCACCCCCAGGTAGTAATTAAAACAATCATTACTTATTTTGCTGATTATGGATGCGACAATGAGTCTTATCAGCTAGATAAAATTTACAAAGTTCATTTACATTTGTCTTGTCCATCGCTTGTGGTTGATTTTGCTAATCGAATGGTTATATTTTCATTACATCTTTGGACTATGTAAAGACGCAGACGACAGATTAAAAAAATTAGTTATTGTTTCGGATTTAAGTCACGTATATTTATTTTTCAAATAGACCAACGTCTGTATAGGTCTCGGCTGCTTCAATATTCTTTTTATGATTACAAGTGACGGGTAGAACATGTCAGTTACGATGACGCTCAGAGCTTTAATTCGCAGAAATTTGAGGGGCACTGCCACTGCGCCCGTCGCTCTGAGACATACATTGAAAAGTCCTATGTGCCTGTAAGTTCACCCTTTAAAACCAGAACGCAGTATTGCTCGCATTAGTACTTGGCGGCAGAAATAGGTAAGGTGGCAGTACTTCCCAGATCGAACTCTTTCACGAGGAGCTCTACTTCTTCTAAAGATGTGTAATAATCAGGAAAACCTAAAATCGAATATAATTTTAATGATAACAAACCACAAATTGACTATGACAAAAATGTTCCAATTTATTTATATGTTAATTACATACAATTTACAGCGCTTTTACTATAACACTACAACAAAATATACAAATATATTTAGATTTTCTATATTAGCATTTAATCCCAATATCTCGAATGAAATGATAACATCTTCTGGGCAAACTTAATCCATTCTCGACCTCATCTTGACTTAACAGTCTTGATTGTGAACAAGAGCGAACCCATATTTTATAGTAAAGTTTAAGCTAGACAATAACCCAATTTAATTTAGTAATTTAAACTTCGTTCCGGAATGATGTCATTCTAGATAAAAAAAACTTACTACGAAACATACAAACATAGTAATATACACTTGACGTCCTGAACTTAAGACTAAAACAGAAAACTTTCATTACGTAGCTGAAAAAAAGGAAGCCTTAAAGGTGGACGAAAGTGTAGATGCTTTCGCAGAATAAAGGGAAAATAAGAAAGGAAACCTATAAAAAGTGCTTCATTCATTCGTTCTTTCATTCATTCTCTAAGTACATTGTAATGGCTCGGCCAAAATTTCCTGCCGTTTTTACCACTAGCTAACACTAAACAAAAAAGAACTTGTTTCTTTTAAAGTGCCACATTATCGATGGTAATTTTAAGAATAATAATTTAGCGCGCATTTTAGGAATAGGCGGGAAAGTTTTAAGCTTACAATTCATGAAAAACGCCCAGCACTAGTAAATCGTGCAGAAGTCGTATTTCATCATACTAAATCACACACATTAACAAAGTCGTTAAAAACTATCGCAGTTGGGTTGGAATGTGTTAGATCTTCCATTTTTCCCTTGTTTCGATCTTTGTGCAAAATTCTTCAACTTGATAACAAAAAACACTTAATGAAAGGGGAATCTAAAATAACTCGAAAGATTGTAAATCAACATAGCCAATACGTTATTGATTAAAGTTTGTTTTTTGAATGTTTTCCATTTTTACTTTGATACCGCACGGAATGCTGACCCAACCAAATACAAGACTAAAATTCAGCGAATCTGTGCCTAATCGCTATAACCTAATACTGGATATTAAGGCCAGTCTAATGAATTAAGATAACAGAGTCTGAAAGGGACGATATATTGCTTCGATTTGGAGGATTAAGCACAGGTCATGTGAGCGAAGCTGAGCTAACTTAGCTTCGCGCACGTAGTTGCGTGCAACACAACTATGCCAGGTAAGCTAACTTAGCTAGTTAGTTAGATATTTCAAAAGCTCAACCGTCACTTTGATTTCGCAAATTAATTTTGTTATAAAACTTGGATTTAGAATAATTTAGATATTCTTTTTATTTGATAATGTGTTTTACATGTCTGTTTCTGAGCGGTTTATTACGTAGTCCATTTTATGGCATATTGCAAAAATACTTCTTCGTCAAATTTATGGGTTTTTGAAATATTATATTTTTTACTTAATAATATAACATTGAGTTAAATACTAATGCACGCAAATGCTTTTGTATTTGAAAAACTCTTGTATTTTACGAAAAAAGTATTTTTGCAATACGCCATAAAATAGACTACGTAATAAACCGTTCAGAAACAGACACGTAAAACACATTATCAAAGAAAAGTAATGTCTAAATCATTCTAAATCCATGTTTTATAACAAAACAAATTTGCGAAATCAAAGCGACTGTTGACCTTTTGAAATAACCGTAAAAATATAATGATAAACTCTCCCTTGCTACTACTTATCAAGGTCTACATTTTGAACCATGTTTTGGACCTGTATATTGGCCATTTCAAGTAAATGACTTTGACATTTGTGCCCCTGTGAAGCGATAATAAAAATTTATAGATAGTTCCATTAGGTGGTCTTTAGTTATTGAGTGGCTTCCGGCACTTTTCAGTGAAACGCTGATGTGAGAGTTAGGATCAGAATGCATTAATTTGCAAATGTCGCTATATTTATACTACTCTAAGGTCTCTGAATAGTATTGAATACACAATCAACCAATCAGAAGGCCTACATTATTTGCAAGAGCGAGACAGATGTATTGCTACGCTAGCATCACGATACGCGGCCCTTGGACTTGCCGCGCAGAACAAAATGAACGTCGCAGCGAGCAGATGTGACTTGTGCTGCTACATAGTACAATATTATGAATTGATAAAACAACAATTTGATACACAAAACTCCATAAAATCATTCATATGTGACATTTAATTTAGGAACTTTTCAATTTGGTTTCACCCTCACCGTTCCTCCTTCTGTCGACTAGAAGGTCCGGAACACTCCATCCTTATGTCGTTGATGTATCACCCATTCGCATTGAGCGCTTTGCTTCCTCCTTTCTGATGGATACGGCAAAGAAATAGAATACTCTACCGGCTATTATAATATCTATATAAATCTGTGTTTCCCGAAAAGTACAGTTTGGGGCTATTCAAGGCTAGAGTGAATAGGCATTTTTAGGCAAACGCGTACTACCGTCGGTCGAATCGTCGCTTAACATCAGGTGGGATTGTGGCCAAGAGTGTGTCTATTATTTATAAAAAAAAGCAAAATTAAAGTACCCGGATTAGGCGATTGCGAAACTATTCCTCTACGTGTACTTTTCTGAATGACTTTAAATAAGTATATTTGCACTAGTTTTAAAGAATGCCTATATATTTCCTAAGTTGCGTGTCTACACATTTTAAAACAGTCAAAATAAACATTACTGTAAGCTGCTTAAATCTCGTCGTTTTTCATATACGCCTGAAGGGAGCTTTGGATTAGTTATGTTTGGCTTAGGGCTAGTACTATTAGTTATGTAGGTAGATTTTTTAACGAATTCCCTTTAAATCACATATTTTTTATATGTTTATTATACTATGAAATGAAGGCAAATTGTTTTCCTATTTATATCCACTATGCATTTTTGTATATTATTTCGTCTGTATAAAACCAAGTAAATACCTGTTGTTTTTGTTTCAAATCAAACAGTATTCATACTATGGTGGTTAAAAGCAAATTTTTAACAACAAATATACGATATTTTAGGACAAATACGACACATTTGTCACCCTGAATTCCTCAGAGACTTACATTCTGAGGTTTCCAAGGCCTTAAAGTTTAGATTAAAGGTAGGTCTAAACATGATAGGTGTTACGTAATGGACAGAATACTTTTCCATTTGTTATGGACATTGATTTAAGGCGAGGTATTTCAATGCGAGTGTACATTTTAGGAGGTGAGGTGTGGTATAAAGGGCCCCCCTTTATAAATTAATTTCGATCGAGAAGCGGCCGATGGCGGCGCGGCGTGTCGTTAAACTGCTGGGCAATTTTCGAATTCTGCGATAAATGGGAATTTAATGACCATAAGGCCTTCAGTTGAAAACCAAAAAGTAGCAAGTTCTCTGACTACAGAGAACTTGCTACTCTTGAAGTACTAACTTCAAGAGTAATTATCTCCGTATAAAAATTATGTGCAAAATTAGATATATTATTCTTAAATAATTCGTTTTAGACCTTTATTTTAGCATATTTTTAGAATTTAATATAATCGGGTGAACTACATCCTATCGTATAACAAATTAGCACATTCTTTAGACAATATCCTTAGGTCCAAAAAGACAGACTATAGGTGTAATTATTTTTTTTTAATTTCATATGAGTGCGGCAACATGGATTTAATAAGTCGGTCTGAAATTTAAACGCGGTGATTATTATTTGGGTACATTTTGATGGTAATAGTTAGAACAGTAACTATATGACAGTTGATGTTAGTATTACAACAATAATTTGAATAACATTAAAATCAGTAAACAAATTTAAAAAATAAGACCATAAAATTAGGAATTTCTCAATTGACAATTCGAATACTGTATAGTACATTTTTTTATGATATCAAGTGACGCAACAAACAAGTTGTGCGCCTGGTGGTAAGCGACACGCCCGTCCAAAATAGTTAAAGTGCCGCTAAGAGCTTTGAATCTTAAAGATCTTAGAGGTACTACCACTATGCTCCTCAGAGCATACTGGGTTATGATTTGAGATGTCACAGACATAAATTGACAAGTCCCATGTACCAGTATTTTTACCTGCATCCTTACCCTTCAAAACTAGAACGCGGTAATGCCCACATTACTGCTTGGTGGCAGAAATAGATAAGGTGGCAGTACTTCCCTAGACGAACTTTTTCAGAGGGAAGTCTAATGCTACTAAAATTAATTTATTAATTAGTCAAATAATAGTTTAAATTGCATAAGGTTTTCTCAGACCTAAGTAACTTCGGTCAATTATTGTAATTTTTGGGCTCATTATAAAATGTATAAAATCAAAAGTTACTTAAACGTTGGAACAACATGACAGCCCCTTAAAATACAGGCTGCATTTAAACTTGAGCGTTTACATCAGTGCGCTTGTGAGGCATCCTCTCTATCTCGGTGCAATCAAGAAAGTTTGCTTATACAAATTGACTTCGTGCTCAACTTGTAGAATATACTAGTTTTAGCTTTAGTTACATCAATGGATCTGTCAAAATGACGTATGTAAAAAAGTTTGACAATGGACAATTGTCAAAGTATCTACATGACTTATGGAAAAGGGTAAATTAAGTTAAGATATACGGGGTGTAAATTAAGCCTAGTATTTAAGATATACATAAAAAGATACTTCCCGCAATGATGTATGAATCGTAATCCTGGTACGTCTGGCGTATGCCAATCGACAAGTTCCTTACGACACTTAGATAGAAGACAAACTATAGATAGATTAGATAGAAGATAAACCCTTTCAACACGATGGCACGTTAAACAGGATGGTGATCAGCGTAGCTAAGTTCTGGGCCGCGATAACATAGTGTATGCCATTGATACAATAAGAAGACGAAAAAGATTGTCGTGAAATGTTTTAGGCATTTGGCACAAAGTACAGTTACGACATTTTAATATCGGATTTCAAGAAAGACATCCGATAATTCACATACAGAAAGTCACTCAGTAACCTTAATCTCATAACTCAATATTAACCTTCTATCTAAAGGTAACTTTGAAATACAGAAGCGAAATGAGGAGCGAGAAAATTTATTATACTGCCGTCCTAAACTAAAACGCGGCTATGTGACAAATGGTCAAATAACAGTTTTATACAGCAAAAGATAGAGCACAAAATTCTCTTTTATAAACAATTAAAATTAGGTAACGTGTTCGACTTATCGGAACTTACCCTAACGATGCGTAGCTGAAATATCATTAAACAATTTCAATATTCTAAAACTGGGTTATGGTTCTTTATGATATCTAAAAAAATATGTTGTCACTTAACCGCGTTTAATTAGCGGACGGCAGAATATTAAACAATACGTTTTTAGTTTGAGTAGCAACAGAGCTCCTTGTCAAAGAGTTCGTTAAGGGAAATACCACTACTTATTTCTGCCGCCTAGCAGTAATGCGAGCGTTACTGCGTTCGAGTTTCGAAAGGTCAGGGTGCTGGTGGAACTTTATGTCTTGCGGCAACGAATGCATTGTCAGTGCCTTTCAGATGTTTGATAGATCGCATTATACATATGCCGCACTATAAGTTTCCGGAACTGGCCACTTACATAAGCAATATTTAAAAAGTAATTACATTTGAAACTGGAACTCTTTTGGAGGGAAAAGTGTCGTTTTTATTTTGACTTTCAATTATTTTGTGAAATCTAGTTTAAAGTGGAACGGGATAGTGCTATTGTGCCTTAATGGAAGATTAAAACGCGAAATTGTACGAATCTCGAACTAAAATACCCGTATCGGCCCGTTTTAAGGAATCCCTAGTCAATCCAAGCACGCCGCCTCAAATTCCCTATCCTCTTTGTGGCGGCCATATTTACAGAAACATAATTAAACTTCATGTTTAGGCTGATTGCTTTGCCAAAGCCTTAATAAATTTAAAAAAATAAATAGTTTGTTTCATCTGACTGTCACTTGTTTTTACATTGTGGCGTCATTTTAGAAATTGGTTGTTTACATCACCATGGATTTAACTCGTGAAAATTTTCGTAGTATGATTTTCTACGACTTTAAGTGTAATTTAACAGCTCAGCGGAGCTTTACTCGGCTTCAAACTGCTTTTGGCGATGAAGCACCATGCAAGGCGACTATTTATAGCTGGTTTGCAGAATTTGAACGCGGTCGTGTGAATCTGAGTGACGAATTTCGTGATGGTTGCCCGTCCACTGCTATGAACAACAAAAACATCGATGCTGTGCGGCATGATCAAAACAGATAGGCATGTGATATACCATGAGATTCGGGCATCTTTAGGCATAAGCATGAGTCAAATACAATCAATACTACTCAAACATTTAGGAGTGAAATAGATGTGCTCTTGGTGAATCCCACAAAATTTGACTGAGGTTCAATGCCATGCTTACCAGATTCAACGAAAGGGCGTCAAATTTGATGTGGAACATAGTAACAGGTGACGAAACATGTAATTATAGTTACGATCCCAAAACAAAGCAGCAATCGAGCGTATGGGTATTTCGAGGTGAGCCGAAACCAACCAAAGTGGCGCGTGCAAAGTGCCTCTAAGCGGATGATTGCTTCTTTTTTAAATAAAACTGGACACGTGGCTACTGTTGCTTTGGAGAATCGTTGTACCCTGAATAGTGATTGGTACACGACTATTTGTTTGCTGGAAGTTATTGACAAACTCCGTAAATATTACCGCAAACGCCGTATCATCTTGCACCACAATAATGGCAGTTCTCGCACAGTCAGACAGACAAATGAATTTATGAAGGTGAAAAAGGTTGACCTTATGAGCCATCCCGCGTACAGTCCCGACCTGGCACCTTGTGACTTTTATTTGTTTCCAAAAATGAAGAACCAGTTACGCGGTCAACGATTTTCATCACCTGAAGAGGCTGTCGAAGAGTATCAAGAATATGTTTCAGAGATTGTCACAGAGGAGTGGCGTAAATGTTTTCAAAATTGGTTCATTCGTATGAAAAAGTGCATTAACACTAACGGAGAATATTTTGAGAAACAATGAGTTCATTTGTGACCATTTATAGTATTTTTTTCTTATTCATTCCGGAAACTTATAGTGCGCCCCACGTATTATACTCGCCGAATGTTATATCTGATTTGTTAATATAAAATGTATATTTTTGTCCATCAATTGTTTATTATGCCCAATGATATTTTATATCAGGCAAGAATATGTCAAATATGTTTATACCATAAATTAATGTTATTGTATCAGTAGAGGGTCATTTTGACGAAATGTAATTTGCTGTTATATCGAATGTACCCCTATTTAAAAAAAGGAAGTTTCATGCAACGTCGCGCCTAGAGGATGGCGACGTTACCACTTTCGATGGGTAAGCTTGTTCTTTAGTTAAGTAGTGACTGGATGCTTCAATGAGGCAAACTGAAAGCTCCTTAGCGAGAAATTTTGGTTCGCCGTTTTTTAAATTTTATGAGATTCGTCTTAATGTAATTGTATTTTTTTATTATACCAAGTGACGGGACGAGTAAGCCGTGCGCCTGGTGGTAAGTGACATGCTTTAAATCACAATGATCTGAGGGTCACTGCCATTGCGCAAGTCCCATATGCCTGTAATTTCACCAGCACCCTTTTTCTCCTCTCTTATCTTCCTCATTTACCTTCATAAATATATTTTTACGGTATTTACTAAAGGGACGTACAAGACGTGCGGACGTTCAGCACGCCCACTTATTACAACTACGTGCCATTGAGAAATTTAAATCATAAAGGTCTGAGGGACACTGGTCACTCTACCCTTCACCCTGAGACATAAGATAACAAGGGTCATGTAGTTTAATCATAGCCTTCTAAACCGCAACGCAGTAATGCTCACATTACTGCTTGGTGGCAGAAATAGGCAAGGTGTGGCAGTACTTCCCTGGACGAACTCTTTCAGAAGGAGCTCTTCGGCTACCATACTGGACTGTCACGAAGAGTTCCCGGGTTGGAATCACGGCCCGGGGAAATATTAGGGGTTAAAGTATGAAATTGCCGTTTTATTGCAATAGGTTCTTTGAATTTTCATAGAATCTTCATGGTTTGAGGTTTTCGAATGAAACTTTTTTCAAATGGTTTCTGTGATTTTTTTTTTTTAATTTGAAACATTTGAATATCGACTTTCAATTGTTTTCGTTATTCAATTTAGACAAGAAAGATGGATACTGCGAAAATTCGAGTGATTTTTGAATACGAGTTCCGACGCGGAACTAACGCGGCAGAAACAGCCCGCAATATCAATGCTGCGTTTGGAGAGGGGTCTACTAATGAACGCACCGTGCGATTTTGGTTTAAACGCTTTCGTGATGGAAATTTCGACTTAAAGAACGAGGCACGAGGAAGACCGCCCACACAGGTGAATAACGATGAATTAAGAGAGATAGTGGAAGCCGATCCTAGTCAAACTACCCAGGAATTAGCGGCATGGTTTAACGTTACCTTACCCACAATATTGACTCACTTGCGTCAAATCAATAAAATAAAAAAATACGAAAAATGGGTGCCTCATGATTTGACTGATCTGCAGAAAGAAACGCGTGTTGAAACTTGTGTTGCCTTGTTGAACCGGTACAGAAATGAAGGAATATTGGATCGAATTGTAACATGTGATGAAAAGTGGATTCTTTATGATAACCGGAAAAGAAAAATGCAATGGCTGACCCCAGGTCAAATGCCACAACAGTGTCCTAAAGCAAAACTTACCAATAAAAAGGTAATGGTAACTGTTTGGTGGTCTCAGCATGGTGTTATTCACTATAGTTTTCTCCGATCTGGTCAAGCAATAACGGCAGATGTCTATTGTGCCGAACTCCGAACCATGTTGACGAAACTAGCAGTAAAACAGCCCCGACTCATGAATCGATCTTCACCATTATTGCTCCACGACAACGCGAGACCTCACACAGCACGAGAAACCATTTTGACCCTTCAGGAACTGCAGTTAGAAACCATTCGTCATCCTCCGTATTCACCAGACCTTGCTCCAACGGACTACCATTTTTTTCGTGATTTGGACAATTATCTACGTGACAAGAAGTTTTCTTCCCAGGAGGCAGTACAAAATGCTTTCACGCAGTTTGTGCAGTCTAGATCGTCGGAGTTCTATCGCAAAGGCATTAATAACCTTCCCATTAGATGGCAGCAATGTATAGATAATAATGGCAACTATTTTGATTAAATAAATTTGTTAAAAATTTAAAAAATAAACAATTTAGATTTTCAGTACAAATCGGCAATTTCATACTTTAACCCCTATTATTTGTATGGCCTACATTTATTTATCCAGAGAGTGTGGGTGTAATTTGTGGTTGTCTATTTATTACGTGTGTGTTCATGGCATCCGCGATGCAGGGTTTTCCTAGTGCGGGACTATAAGTGAATGAAATAAATCAAATTTAAATTAAATTTTTCTTCATATTATAAATAAATTCACTGTATCACGTGCATTGAATACTGGACATTGGCGCCTTGTTTCTATGCGCAAAGTTATCTTATCGAGTGCTGTCATATAAACAATTTCTATTGTGCATCATTTCCGATCAGTGCTGTTAACATAGACTGGATCATGTAATGTCATTTAACTTTGTTCATTATTATTTTTGTTTTTATTCTTAATGATACGTCCATTATCAGTAATTATTTTAGTGGATAACAGTAATTGGCCTATCGATAAAGTGCTAAATGTATGTTAAAAAATAAAAAACAAATAAAATAATAAAATGATTATCACTAATATCAGGTTTCTTACCACGGTATGACTTATTTTTATTTTCCCGGTATTTCGGAATGGACGGGTTGACAGTCAACCCGTGACTATAGAGCGTGCAACCGTTCATAAATCATTTAGTGAATAACCACGAAGGTCTTAAAATCTACAAAATAATAAAAGTCAAGTAGAGTCTTAAAATAAACGAAATAATAACAAAATCCAAACACTCATAGCCCCGCACTAGGAAAACCCTGTGTCGCGCCATAGACACACACATAGACAATCACAAATTACACCCAAGCTTACGAGAGAAATAAAGACAGGCCATACAAATATTTATCTCTGGGAATCGTACCCAGGGCCTCTGCGTGGCAGGCAGATGGTAACTGTTCGACCACAGAGGCAGTTTTAGTCTTAAAATAAAAGGAACATCGTTACGATAAGAAGAAAAAGAATGAATATTGTCTGATATCTCTATCATCACTGTACGTCCATCTCTATAAAAATTTAGACGTTTGCCGTTCCGACAAATTCCCTAAACACTTTTTGTCGTAATACGTCCAACATCAGTCACTCATCGACATTTAAATCCTTGGAGACTGGAAAAGTACACGTTATTCGTAGGAAGTCTAACCGGATGTTTTTATAGTCTTTATTGATTAATCCTAGAACCGTTTATTTTAACCAGATCTAGGTTCAGTAGTCGGATTTAATGTTTGAACATTTCTGCCATGAATACCGAAGGCGCTGTACGAGTACAATTTGCAATATGAACAATGCAACGACTTTAACAACACAGCGAATTCATGATATAGATACAGTAAAAAATACAATACAAAATACCTGCGTTATTTTAAGTCTTGGGAAAAAAATTCTTTGTGAAATTACAGGCATATGGGACTTGTCAACTTATGTCTCAGGGTGACGGGTGCAGTGTAGTGCCCCTTAGATCTTTGCGGTTTAAAGCTCTGAGTGGCACTGTAACTGTCGTGGACAGACGTGTAGCTAACCATCAGATGCACGACTTGTTCGTCCCGTCACTTGATGTTATAAAAAAAAACTATTTATGATTATACATAGCTGCAAGCGGCGTATGTATAGTGTTAACAACCTTTATAACTAACTAAAAAGGTTCATATTATTTCCTTAATATACCTTTCGTATTATACACGGAAAATATTTTATGGCTTTCAATCTTCTGAAATCACACAAAACGCCCCGTGACTTATTTTTATAAATCCCTACATCGCCATAAACGGTGAGGTTTCCCCATCTCAACATCTCGTAAAATGAGTATGGTTTATTATCCTCGATTTTTGCGCATGGCACCTGAGTACATGAACCTGGGTAAAAGGGACATCATGCAATGATGTGATGAATGTGATTAAGAAAAGATTTATAGATACAACATTGCACATTTTCATATAAAAACGTTTTGAGAAATTGACTACATTTCCCCGACTTTAGTATTACGAATGTTGCGACCTAACAATGTTTGACTAGAGTTTGACGGAATTATGAATGTTGACAGATGGTGATTTCATGTCCGTTAGCATAGCTGATTATGTCGCTTATAGTGTAGCTAACAACGACTAGTGGACATTATGCTTTTTTTTCCAGTAGGCTCACCAGGTTTTTTGAGCTATATAAATAAATAATAATATAAAATAAAAATACAACATTTAAAATAAAATAATCGCTTAAATCTATGCCCAAGAAAAGGGAAAGCCTCAGTAATTTGCCCGATTTCAGGCTCACCTGGCATGAATTTCCCGCTGTAGACATCGTAGCATGACTGGTGCTTTTCGAGTAAATAATATATAAATACGAAGATAACTTACTCACTACATAGAATACTTACTACAGAATAACTTTTATTACACCTGCAAACCTCAAATGACAGCCGTACCGATCACCGATCATACTGCACTAAGCAATAAAGAGTATTTTCCTGTATGCAAAGAATAGAACAGGCAGATCTTTTATTGCGTTTTTTTGTCAATCCTTTATAAGAAACTACGCAAAACTGTGTCACCGTGATTCAGTGTAGGCTTTTTGTAAATCATTAACTAGCATGTCTTACTTATTATTAATTTAGTCAAATCAAGTGGGCTATTCAAAGGGATAAATCACATTCCTTTGGGACACATCAAAGAGTGTTTTTGAGATGGCTCATAGTAGATTAGGTGTTTTTAAGTTTATTTTATTACCCTTTTGAATTACAACCAAAGCCTTTGCGTTGTCTGTGAAATGCATTACTTTAATTCACGTTTGGACTTGTAGCCCGTAGCACATTCTTATAACCACAAATGGAGAGTTTGCAAAATACCTCATAGAAACTGCTTGCGCGTACATTGTGTATTGTGCTGGATGTATTCAACACAAGATACACGTTTACTTTGAACGCCCCGCTGAACGCACCACCACCGTTCCGAATTTGCGTCCTGGTACAGCAAGCGTTTGGGTGAGAAGCTAAAAATTATTCATCGTATCCTAACTAGATATGGCTTTGGATAGCCCTTAAATTTTAGAACTGCAAAGTGGAGGTAAATAATTACTAACTTGATAACTAATTACGTTGAGCAACGGGTAAACACATGGAAGAAAAAACAATGGAAGTGCCTTGAGCCTTGATTACTATGAGAACCGATGTCGCTAAAACTCGCACATTCTTAGTTTGAAACCCACAAAATCTTGATATTGATTCGTAGTTTCAAATTTAAAAAGAAACAGCAAATTCTGGATTGTCAATATAATTTAAACTTTACCGTGTTGGCATATCTTTAAAAGTTCAATACCATCAATACCTATTATAGCAAGTTACGACGTTTTGATATTATATTTCAATCAGTGTATGAGAGAGCGACAGTGTATGGGAGAGAGACAGTACATGCAAAGTCATGAGAAGTATATGTATGTCGATCTACAAAAAAAAAAGTCGGAATTGAAAGGTGAGTAAACTTGCACCAAATTAACGTGTATTAAGTATACGACTCGTAGGGTCGTATTCCAGAACTATACTCAATGCTCAAGTCAGGATTTGAGCAGACTTGAGTATGATTTCAAGCACTGGAAATACGACCCTAATGGCAAGGACTTGAGTATGATTTTCAGTGCTCACTGCAATACTCAAGTCCTGACTTGAGCATTGAGTAGAGTTCTGGAATACGACCCTTAAATACATGTTACCCAAAAGTGATCATAAGGATTTTGCCCGCGAACTAATACTGAACTAAATGTATATAAGTAATTAATGAAATAATTTAGTGCACCAGTTTTATCTATGAAGCCATTCGGCCGAAGCAAGGAGAGCATGCAGAGTTGGGGTTATCGCTTGGAGAGCGCTGGTGTCTCTCCACAGACAATAGCCCATCTTTTGTCATTCCCTACATGTAATACGTGACAATGCTGTGTCAGTCGCTAAGTACTAGACCTCACAAATATAACGGTCAGAGTTGACACGTTATGAAGAACATCGAGTTTTAGAAATAGCTTAAAATTATCAATGCCATCTAGCGGTACCATGTCGAACTAAAGCTCCGCTTTGATATCGATCTTGAATGTTTCTTCATATTTGACGTTATGACTTCAAAAGATCTGACATAATTCTCATTTCAAAAGTCAAACTACATTTTTGCAAAGCATTCTTAAGTCAAAGTTAAAACGTTACCGACACTTTTCTCAAGCGCAAGAGAAAATAATGTAAATTTGAATGTTCCGCTTGTATTTCAAACTTAAAGTATTCTAGACTATAAAAGTTATAATAACAAAGAGGGACTTTAAAGTTAGGAGTAAGTTATGCAGTTTTAATATTTTGCGGAGAATGTTCCCGAAGTTTAAACATTATGCTTTGTAACCAGCAACAATTTACTTACGTACGAAATCTTGAAATACGTATAAATAAATGTTTATACGAGTATGTTAGTCTAAAAAACTATAATTAGAAAATAGTAGATATTTACAAAGTGACGATTTAGTATAACGCCTATTCATTCTCACCTAGAAAAGGTCCAAGTTATAGCTTTCAGAGAACAAGTCCGCAGGCAGGGAATTCTACTCCCTAGCCGCTCGCCATATAAATGTGGCAACGAAACGCATCTTACCTTATTCAATAAAATAATATACATAATCACAATAAAGAAATTGTAATTGTAAATGTTTTATAACGCATTCTCAGGTTTTTGCGGTTGCTACACATTGAGAATGAAACTATTTTTCCGGTCACGGTTGACGATCAACCGTGGCCATGGACCCTGTAAAGGGCCCGAAACGTTGGTTTGTTTGAAAATGCAAATATACGAGATTTAAGTCCTGAAAAATAGTTTCATTTCCTATTATAGTATACTTATTACTTGGTGTACATTCCGCATACAAACTTGGTGCACCAAGTGAACAGCTAGCTGCAGGTGAAGACTAAAAATCAAGAACGCTGAGTCTTTAACCTTTTTGTCCACATCACTCAATTGTATTTCTTTTTTCTTTTTTTTTATTTTGGATCTGAATCGCGTTTATTTGTTTTTTCAAACATATCAACGTTTCGAGCTCTCCTACAGATCCCATGGTCACCGTCGACTGCAAAGGTAAAGTCATCAAGTACTTACGTCTAATATTATCAAATATACGCGTTTTAGATCTGAAAATAAAGTTTAATTTCCAATGTTTTAGTAATAAACGAAAAAAACACTTTGATTTCTAAATTAATGATAATGACATGATCCGTCATGATGCGACTTGATTCGCATCAATGCCTACAGCATACCGTACCTGGGGCTTATTCCCGTTCTCAATACAATTACTACCAAATAAGTAATTTTCGATCAAATTTAAAGACTTACGATGCGAATGAAGCTTCATACTTGCTTTTGTCTTCTGATTTGGTCGAGTATTACTTTCTTGCCAGTAATTGATTTGGAAGGATGTCGGACGGAGGTAACATATCACAATCTCGAATTTTCTTTTTCCGAAATAACGTTTGTTTGAATTTTCATTACACCGACTTACGAATTATAACGAAACCGTTGTTCTTTCAGTATACGTTAGATGTTTATCGCAAAGATACGATTAGGTTCGGTTAAGTTAGGTTTAAAAGAAAATTAGTAATTTCACATAAAAGTAAATACCTAATATCATAGTAGTATAACATCGTGATATTCAATGAACATAACAAGACATGTTAATGATGTAAAAAGACTACCTACACTGACTCACAATGACACAGTTTTACATAGTTTCGTATTTATCTACGAGTATTTTTGCGTTTCCAAATCGAAAATTTGTACATGCTAGTATGAAAAAAATATAGAAGCTAGATAGATTTTTATAGCAAGAGATGTTTAGAGTATATCAATATCTAAAGAACAGACTTAATTTTAATCTACACTCGCGTTGCAAATGAATGCCGTCTGGAACTGTGGCGAAAACTAATTTGAAAGCTCGAAACTAAGACGAAATATTTTATCGCTTCCTTTCAAATAATGAAAGAGATAGATGCGCTAAACTTATATTAGTTTCCTTTTATAAGTTTGTCTTCAAATAAAAATAAATAAATAAAATGACATTTATTTATCCACAAAACATAGGAAACACAATACTTAAAAACTAATAGAAAATACAATTGAGTGATGTGGACAAAAAGGTTAAAGACTCGGCGCTGCTAATTTTCAGTCTTCACCTGCAGCCAGCTGTTCACTTAGTGCACCAAGTTTGTATGCGGAATGTACACCAAGTAATAAGTATATACTATAATAGGAAATGAAACTATTTTTCCGAATTTAAATCGCGTATATTTGTATTTTCAAACAAACCAACGTTTCGGGCCCTTTACAGGTGCCATGGCCACGGTTGACCGTCAACTGTGATCAAAAAAATAGTTTCATTTCCTATGTGTAACAATCGCAAAACCTTAAGAACTCGATATATACTATACCTTAAGTAATTACTACTAATCAGTCAAAGTTTAAAGGCTGTCCGTGGAAAGTTATTTGTTCATTTATTTAACCTAAAATTGAACATTTTGTTCTGCTAGAGGTTCATAAAAGATAAAGAATGGTATAGTACAATACATGACATGAGACACTGGTTATTCTTATTCTCTTTAATACACGGCATTAAACACGTCCTCTAGTTATACCTGGTAAATACGTAGATATGCCTTAAGTGTCTACCTTTAGTAGCTTAATCGCGTCATCCTATCTGAGATACCTTACCACATACGAATTAACACTTATTTAAGATAAAATAAGGTAGATAACTGAGTAATAGTTAGACCCTCCTAGAAGGTCGTATATGCTGCCTGGCGGTTTATTGATTTAAAAAGAGCAAGAACAAACCAATTTGGAAAAATTGTCGAAAGATTTATTTTATTTTACTTTTAAACAAATATAAACAAAATAAATGTTTATTTGAAACAATTACATGACAAGTATTTATTTGTTCGATAATAACTACAGCAGTCAGTAAGAATGTCGTAGCAATTAATTATTGAACTTCGGAAACTAATGGAATGAGATGTTGGCCAAAGGCTAACTGGCCATTTATCAGAAAGCACGTAAGTGTCTATGTCACATTTAGCTCGCTCGTCTCTGTTTTTCTTTGGAGGCAACGTGTGCTTTGGTACTAGCCTCGACATGACTTCGACCAAGGGTCCGAGAAACCACATATGAAGAGTCGCACGACTTGTTCGTACCATCACTTGGTATTATAAAAAAAACACAGTAAACCTCCGGAAGGCTGCTACATCTATCCTGTCCACTATCCTCTTCTGGATCTCGTTACTGCTACTCAACACCCGACGCATTATCGATTTACACATATCGCGCAAAGTACGGTTACAATATTCTGATGCGGGATATATGTTTCCAAGAAAAACATCCGATAATTCACATACAGGATGTCACGGCGTAACCCTTTTTCATAACGGAATTTTAACCTTCTATCTAAACGGATAAGGTAAACTTTTAATTGCAGAGCGAGCTGAGGTGCGAGAAAATTGTAACATTAAATAACACGTTTGAAGTTTCAGTGGCAATAGAACTCCTTGTGAAAGAGTTCGTTAAAGTATTGTCACCATACTTATTTCTGCCACCAAGCAATGAAGCGAGAATTACTGCGTTGCGATTTTGAAGGCTGTTGGTGAAAGTACAGGCATGTGCGACATATCACATTTACGTCTCAAGGTGACGGGCGTACTGACAGGGCCCCACAGATCTTTGCAATTAAAACCTGAGTAGCGCTGCACCTGTAATTGGTAGGCGTGTTGCTTACCTAGGCGCACAATTTCTTCGACCCGTCACTTGATCATAAAGGTATCATCTTTTTAAAATTTTTATTGAATTGATATTTAATTACGTTTTTGTGAAATTACTTTACTAGTTTGTTATAATTATTAATATAAAGATCGAACACTTAGAAAAAATTCCATCGATCAGGCCGGATTCGAACCGACTCTGCTAAGTAAGCCACTAAACCAAGCAGCGGACCTCACGAAATTTTCTATGTGCTTGTTGTCGTATCTTTGTATTTGGTTTTTCAACGATTTTTTAGCCATAGCGCCATCTATGAGAGATCTATGATAGTATTTCGTCAAGTATCATCTTATTTGAAATGGAATATGATTTATCAATTTCTTAGATTTTCGCGAGTGTTAATCATAGGAAATGAAATCAGTTTTTTCGGGTCTATATCCGTATATTTGTTTTTCAAAGCCGTGACCATGACACGAATAACGGGCCCGAAATGTTAGTTTATTTGAAAAAACAAATATACGCGATTTACAATTATGTAACAGTGAAGTCACCATGCACAAGTATGTTACAGCGACAATAAATAAACGAATGCAGTATAGCAGTTTCGTATTACTACACCCTAAATCTAATTATTTGTCAATCCATTTTTTTTCCAAAAGAATACTGACATAGGTTCTTGAACAATTTGAAAACTCCGGTATATCAAAATCGAAACTTTTCGCTTAAATACAAATGTGAATTTCCGTTATCGAAATTCACATTCAACGGTCGAAATCGAAAATGAGTTATCGGGCAACACACCAAAGCATAAAAAAGGTTAAACCTTAGCTAGGCCTGAACCAATAAAACTATGATACACAAATTCAGCTTATCTGAAACGAAAGTCATAAGAGGGTTTGCGTAAATAAGGACCTTCTCGGCGCAAAAGGTTTTCAATCTATTTTACATTTTGTCACTGTCCGAACAGAAAATCGGCAAGTAGCCTATTTTTTCGAAATCCTTTTGAATTACATTTGAATAGTTTTTCTATTTTGCCAAGTCTTTTTAATGTTTTTCGAAATAAGTGCTCACTACTACACACTACTACTACAGGTATAATATTTGACAGGTTGTGAATGATTTCTTAATAATCTCAATTGCTATATTTAGGAAATACCTTTTATATCAATGCGTTTATGATAATAATATTGTTAGATAACCACATCAAACACCTGGTCTCAAACTAGGAAATTCCTGGTACTATGAGTACTAGAGCTACGGAATTCATTTCGGGTCACTAACCAGGACACCCAGATCAGAACTAGTTTAGAAATTTATTTATTGCGATTTTTTATGAAATAACTGCTGATGATTATGAATATAATAATAATAACGCGCACACTCAACATAGCCCCGTACTAGGGAAACCCTGTGTCGCGGGTGCCATGGACACACAGAGAGACAACCACAAATTACACCCGAACTCACGAGAGAAATAAATGTAGGCCATACAAATATTTCTCCCGGCCCGGGAATCGAGAAATTTGGGTAAATTGACCCTACCGGGAATTGAACCCGGGACTATCTCATCCAGCGTCCACAGTTCGATCCGTTGAACCCCGATGTCATCAAAAACAATGTGACAATTCAAATAACGTTATTTTTTTTACGGAATGAATAAATCGTGCGCCTGTTGGTAAGCTACACGCTTGCCCATAATAGTATAATGTCACTCTGAGCTTTAAATAAAATGACACCAACACCCTTACCCTCCAAAACCTAAACGCAATAATGCTCACATGGTCCCTTGGCGGCATAAATAGGTAAGATGGCAGTACTTCCTTGGAAGAATTCTTTCACAAGGAGCTTCTACTAACATTATTTAAGACTCTACTACCTCAATGGCTTTGGTTGATTCCGCACAACAGTGAAAATGTCGAAGCAATCACTTTGGAAAAAACATAAAGTAAAATTGACGATATACACTGATTACTGTACGGTCTGAACACACGATTCCTAAAAATCGCAATAAAAAAAACAAACTTACCTCCAAATTTTACAAGAAAACCGCTGTATTCAATAGATACTTTATATATACCAATGATTTTTTTTTATATCAACTGAACTAAATAGAATACGTTTATTATACGATATACATTTTCCATTTGAAGCCATTTGGCTTTAATTTCGTTTGTAAAAAAATATATTCTGAAACGAAGCCGGTGCCCTAAAGTAAAATGAACCGTATTAGTAGGTGAAAATTTTGGATTCGGGACGAGGTAGTATCTTAATGAAATTCAATGTTACATTTAGCATTTTGTTTAATAACAAATTAATAAACTGAGAGCCAAATTAAGGTATAGCGATCATTTGCCATCATCAAAGGACGTTAAACACGATCAATAATTTCAAACCTATTCCTACGAAACTGAAGCACATGCTCTTTAAAACAGAAACTTCTACGTCCAAGCAGAAATCAAATTCAGCGTTAATTTACGCAGTAGTTCTAATTGGGTTTAGCGTCCTAAATTTAGTTTGTTTATATAGTTAAGTCAAGATGCATTAAGATTTCATAAGTTTAATTGTATACGACCCGTTTCATTATAATTTAGGGAACAGCAGCAGATAATCAAAATTGGAATTATTGATAAATACAAAATGCAGTCTGACAATTAATGACTGATTTTTATCAGCGCAACTTAGAATTATGTTCTTCAAAAAATCTATTAAAAAAATTGACAATCGCTCGATTGACTTCCGCCCACCGACACGACTGTTGACTGTAGTATTTAGTATTTAGTAGTTAAGCTCTACAATTCTACAATTTAAAGCAGTAGAGCTCTTTATGAAGGAGTTCATCCATTCTGCCTTCTTACCTATTTCTGCCGCCAAGCAGTAATGTCAGCATTACTGTGTCCCAGTTTTGAAGGATAAGGGCGCTGCAGAAATTACTGGCACATGGGATTTGTCAACTTATGTCTCAAGGCGACGTACTCACTGGCAGTACCCCTCAGATCTTTACGATTTAAAGTTCTGAGTGGCACTGCAACTGTTATGGAAAGACGTATAGTTTACCATTAGCCGCATGACTTGTTCGTCCAGTCACTTAATATCATTAAAAAACCTGAAGATGTGAATATGATTAAACAAAATGGATGCTGATAAGGAATAACATTTCAACCCTCAAAAAATCCAAAGTTGAGATAGTAATGTCAAATTATAGCTTATCGTATCATCTCTTTTTTATAAACTAAGTGATTTGAAACCTCCAAACAATAAAAAATAGTAAAATCAGTAGAATAAACCTATTGGCCACTATGGCTAAAAAAACTTGAAACACCATTTTTTCAAAACTATGATCATGTTATGATTGACACGTTAACCAATTATTGGTGAAGCAGATTCCCCTCTGATAATAATTTCTAAGGCTACTCTTTATAACAGACCTCATCGTCACTTTCCATCTAGAGATAAGACATAAGAGCTCACTTTCAGCACAAGTTCGTGAGGTCCGCTAGTTCGTTCAGTGGCTTAATTGGCATAGCATCTGACACGGTTTGCTAGAAGACGTCGGTTCAAATCCGGCCGGATTGAAGGAACCTTTGTATTTAATAATTATAACAAACTAGTGGAGTAATTTCACAAAAAATAATTTAATATCAATTCAATACAAATTTAATGTTTTCACGATTATTACACATAGGAAATGAAACTATTTTTTGGAATCTAAATCGCGTGTATTGCTTTTTTGAAACCAACAAACGTTTCGGGCCCCTAACAAGTCCCATCATCACGACTAACTGTAGAAACAATTTAAAAACTAGGAAGTTGGCTCAAAATATTTTTTGTCGTTAATTTTAAAAGAAACAATATAATAATCTGTTTTAAAAGATTTTGTTTCATGTCTTAAAGTTCGTAAATAGCAAATCCAATAAGTGTGCGTACACAGTTATTCTCAATATACTTCGTAAAATCCTTAATCTAGTTTTTGCGTGTAGCTATTTCGGAGATGTAATTCTCGCTGACCTTGCAGTAAGTAGACTTACAACTTAATATATATAACGTCATCATCACATTTGATTGCCTACTAAATAGCAGTGTTACTAAATTATTGCTTACTTTAACGATAAAGGAAAACTTTAAGTATAAATATGTATATAGCGTAATGTGGTCACTACGACCTAACATGTTTCCTTATAGAAGGACCCTGCCAAACTAAAAGACAATATCGGGTGAAAAAAATCAATGGGATATGAAGGGAAACAACCTTAAATACTTAAGATAGCTAATTTTTCTTATAGCAAACAGTATTTTTACTTTAATAACATTAACAAAAATGCATTCACGAGTTTTTTTGAAAGCTTCTTGATCAATAGGACCAATGATAAGGCTAAAATCTCGCCAATAAACATTGGGTCTTCTGAAGGCTAATTAACATTACCTAATCTAGATTATTTAGTTTTAACAAGTAAAAGAAATTTCTTTTAAGTCAATTTACAATAGTGTACTGAAGGTTATAATTTACATATTTAGTGGTTACGTGTCCTTGTTAGGGTTCAAAGTAATATTAGATTTAATGCACGTCTTTAATGGTAAGACCCAATGTTTATTGGAGAGTTTACTTTTATTATTTATCCTATCGATTAGTATAATAAAATAATGAGTATTTTTATTGTACGAATCGATAACCGCTTAGGTAAGCGTTTCAAAAAATCTGTGAATGCAGTTATTCATATTACGAAAAATTAAAACGTGTTTTCTTCAAGTAGAATTAGCTATATTAAGCATTTCAGGTAAATTGTTTTTCTTGTGTCACTGATTTTTTTCTACCCTGTGCCTATATTTGATGGTTATGATAATGAAACGGAAGTCTGTATCACGTACCACTGAGTTATATTTCAACCCAACTCCTGGCAAATATTTGGTACACCCTAAATTGAACTCTAATAATTGACTTTCGATGTCAACTTTAGCGTTTTCAGTAAAAGTACTTCCAAATCTCCAAACATGTTAATATTGATCCGAAGCTAAATAATCTGATGAATCAGTCTTTTCATTAAGAAGTTTCTCGAAATGAGTTCTTAGGTTTTCGATTTTTTCCCCCTGCTCAGTGAACCGTAACCATGAGACATGTAAACATTACTTTGTTTGGAAAAAATAAATGTATCCAATTTATCGAGTTCTTAGGTTTTCGCGATTGTTACACATAGGAAATGAAACTATTTTTCCGGATTTAAATCGCGTATATTTGTTGTTGACTGTCAACCGTGACCATGGGACCTGTAAAGGGCCCGAAACGTCGGTTTGTTTGAAAAAACAAATATAGGCGATTTAAATCCGGAAAAATAGTTTCATTTCCTATGTATCCAATTTAGATCCGAAAAAATAGTTTTTTTTACGATACCAAGTGAGGGGACGAACAAGTCGTGCACCTGGTGGTAAGTGACACGCCTATCGATAATAGTTGCAATGCCACTCAGTGCTTTAAAACACAAAGACCTGAGGAGCACTGTCACTGCGCCCGTCACCATGAGACATAAGTTGATAAGTCTGATGTGTCCCTTTAATTTCACCAGCACCCGTATCCTTCTAAACCGGAACGCTGTAATGCTCTCATTACTGCTTGGCGGCAGAAATAGGTGAGTTCATAAGATTCTCAAAGCCCCGTCTAGCAAAGAAAGCAATAATCTGCACTTGCCTTCACCAAAGTATTCGCTCCAAATTTAAAAGTCATTTCAGAAGCAGTAATAGCCAGAGAGAAAATGCGCTCCATGTTTAAATCACATACAAAATACTCCTGGTAAAATAAATAAAACATACTATCGGTCAATAAATCAGAAACATGCGATAAAAATTTTGTTTTATTGAAACACATGCACACAATATGAAATATAACAACTCTAGATTCATTAGTTTCGGAACAAACATATTACAAAAAATAACAAGAGTAACATTTTATATGCTAATGTTTTAATAATATCGGATGGCGGTGGAACAGTAAATCGCAATTATAAGTTGGTAACTGTACCCTCTGTGAATGTAAATGCAGTACGTTGATATTTCATATGCTTTCTCGCTGCAAACTGTAAAAACTAATATAGCAACTGAGACTGTGTTGGAATCTGTACTTGTGTGTGCAGTTGTAAAACTCGAGTGCCTACCTAAAACTCCCATTAGCACTGTAAATCAAGTACGGTTGGGCGCAACTAGAGTAATTATTGTAGCAGAGGTTACTCGTAGAATACACTCTCAGTTTTTAACCGACTTCAAAAAAGGTTCTCAATTCGACAATTTTTTTTTTGTGTGTATGTTACACGATTACTATGGCATTTGTGAGCCGATTTTGATGATTCTTTTTTGTTGGAAAAAATTATTTCTTTTTTCAAGGTATCACTACTAAGGCTGCCTGAAAAAAATTGCTACTTAGCAATAAGGTCACCTGTAGTACATAAGTTTACTATTCTATGTTGTCACTGTAATTTTTAATGTGCAATAAAGTATTTGATTAGTTCATAAACTGAACATTTCCGTACAAGCCGGTCGGTCAATGGATTTATACCTGTCTGTGGTCAAGCCGAAAGTAAAGAAGTTCAATTATTCATTCTTACCCATGACAAAAGAAGCTTTCACTTTGTGCATATTTTCTGTAATAATTTCTCTCACAATCAGCACTGTCGTTTAAACACTCGGGAAACAGCGAAAAAACCACTCTCGTCTTTACCCATTTTTTGCTTGTATTTGCTCATATTTCAAGCGAATGAAATGCGGACATAAAAATAGGCTTCTACGCGGGAAACGTGAAATATTACAGTAAACACGGAAAAGCGGCGCATTTTTAGAAAGCTTCAGCAGAATGCTCGCTTCATATGAACGATCACATGAGTATATGCACGAATTCGATGCACAGATTTCCAAATTACTAAAATTTCTATTAATAAATACTTATATATATATAGCAATAGCTAAGAATGTATCTTCTTAAAAGAGAATGCTGCTTTGAGTCAGCTCGATGAAGTAGCAGTAGAGCTCCTTATGAAAGAGTTCGTCCCGGGAAGTTCTGCCACTGTGCCTATCCCTTGCTGTAGTGTGGGCATTACTGCGTTCCAGTTTTGAAGGATAGTCAAATTACATGCATACGGGATGGACGGACAAAGTCACGAATGTCGAAATCCTGAAACGTATGGCGAAGAAGTTGCAGTTAATTGGTAGACATTATCAAGCAGCGGAAGGTTGCCTATTTGGGTCATGTACTGCAACATAACAGATATCATCTATTGCACACTATAATGATGGGCAAAGTAACTAGGAAGCGGAAGGTTGGTAGAAGGAAAATGTGAAAAGTGGACCGGCAAGATTGTGGAACAACTATACTGTACTGCTGCCACTTACGTGATGGCTCTGCTAAATACCAACTGGCCTCCTTGAATTCAATCGACAAGCATGTCAAAAGGCTTATAGCTGACTCGGAATTAATATAAGCGAAGCTGCAGAGCCTTGAACACCGCCGTAAAGTTGCCTGCTTATCGGTATTCTACAGAATATATCACGGAGAGTGTGCGATGGAATTGTATAATATGATTTCGCCTCCCCCTTTCCATTTTCGGGGAACTAGACGTGGGCTGGGATTCCACCCCTATGTTGTGGATATTCCCAGGATTCGCACTAAGTGTTTCGCTTCCACATTTATATGGCGAGCGGCTAGAGAGTAGAATTCCGTACCTGAGGACTTATTTCCCGGACGCTGCAACTTGGACCTTTTCAAGGCGAGAGTGAATAACAGGCATTATTTAGATGTGCATGCTACATCGTCGAGCTCATCATCACTTTCTATCAAGTGAGATGGAGATCAGAAGCGCACTTATTTTTTACCCCTCCACTTAAAGAAGAAGAAGGGACTTGTCAACATTTGTCTCAAGGTGACCGGCGTAATAGCAGTGCCGATTTTTGCGTTTTTAAATTCTGAGTGGCAATGCAACTGCTTTAGACAGGTGTGTCGCCTGCATTGACTTATTCGTTCCGTATCTTGAAAAAGGGGTGCACGAAAGGAGCCCCGAACGATGTACCTATCTTGTACGTCTAATGCACCATAGGAGACCACAGGTCAAATTCAAAATAATCTTTATTTCATAGGTAAGCATTATTACACTTGAAATCGTCACAATAGTTAAACTCTACCGCTCATTCGTAAGGCGGATTCCCCTGAGAAGAATGAGCAAGAAACTCTAGGGGTTGCTCTTTGTAAATAACATTTACAATTTTTTTTTTTTTATTTGAAAGACATCAGAGATCGAGACTACCTCCATGAGCTAAACGGGTTACTACCACGGATTTTTGTCATCCAAATACGCAGAAGTTGTATAATAACCTTTAGTATAAAGTTTTTGTTTCACTATAGTTTTAAGCCTCGTGAAAGGCAAATTTTGTATATCAACCGGAATCTTGTTATAGAAGCGTATACATTGCCCCTTAACTGATTTTTTGACTTTGTGAAGACGACTATCAAGAAAAGCTAGTTTATTTCTATTCCTCGTATTAATGTTATGTCTGTCACTATTTTTCATAAATAAATTACTATTCCTTTTAACATAAATTACATTTTCATAAATTTACTGTGAGGCTAGTGTAAGAATGTTAATTTCCTTAAACTTATCTCTCAAAGATACTTTGGGGCCCAGATTGTAAATTGGTGAGTACTTTACGTCGATTGTCAGATCCTTTCGCCACAATGGCAAGTATTATAATGTATGCCATAGATACGATAGTAAAAACATAATAAAACAAAAAGTTTCAGTATGTCTGTGTTTTAACTCAACCATGAATTAACTCACCACAACATTAACGAAACCACACAGACAAGCACTTTACAACTAACCGAAAACACTAGCACGCATGAGCAATTCGCCCGTTATTATTATTCTGAACAAAAACAAATAGTATACCACCAATTATTAAAGCACTTATCGTAAAGCGTGGTCAATATTTTCAAAGGAGTGAAAGAGACGGCAAAAGACCTCAGCAAAGCTTACCTCGTCGGATAAAACAGTCAGACGCTTTGTACGGTAAAAGTACACTTCCTTCTGTACACTTTCATTAGTTCAAAATTAAATGAAAATGTTGTTGAGATAGATTGTCTTTTATTACAACTTGATCAACTAATTTCTTTAGGCAAGGGAATAGCGATTCTCTCCGCCACTGATGATATATCATGTAGGTATTATATTCAGATCTATCAAATTATGTCAGTGATTTTGATTTTTTTAAATGTTATATAGGCAGCATACAAGCATACGACCCGTTTGATAGAAAGCGGCCACCGTCGCCTATGAAGGCCTGCAACAACAGGCCCAACAACCCCTTCAACTTCAACCCCTTTTGAAGGACTCCATGCCGCATTCCTGCGGGAAAACCCCGACAGGGAGTTCATTCCACAACCTATTTGTACGTAGAATGAAGTTCCTCTGAAACCGTACAATACGAGATCGTCTCGGTTCCAAAGTGTGAGGATGGACTCACACAATTACTATTTGCCGCAGTCGCAATTCTCTGCGGTTGACTTAAAATTGTTTTACAGCACAGAAGAGGTTTTTCATAACAACGTTAATATACTTTTAACAGATATTTTAAAGTCTAAATCTTTGTTCTTTCTAGTTCGATACACGCAAATAAAAAATTTGTGAAGACGAAAGAACCACAGATTCGTTAATTTCAGGTTAGTGGTCTTAGTAAATGGATAAATGGTTTTAATCCCCTTCTATGATTCCGCTAGTGTGTTGGTTTAAGTCATAAACTTAGAGATAAAATGTAAAGGGCTGTAAATTTATGAAATATAAAAATAGTAAAGCAGATGGGAAAGCCAATCTGATGGCCTCAGAAAGATAACATTTGATATTGTTTTCTGCGTAACAGGACTTTAAAACCAAAGGAATCTGAAAAAAAGAAGCTGTAATTAAGTTTATTGAATGTTAAGATGTTTCACCACTATGATACTCAATATTTTTTGTGAAGTTACTCCACTAGTTTGTTATAATTCTTAATACAAAGAAAAAAATATAAAAAACTCCTTCGGTACGGCTGAATTTGAATTGTTTAGTCTGTGATTCGAACCGACGTCTTCTAGCAAAGCGTGGCAGACGCTATGCCAGCTAAGCCACGGACCGTACCAGCAGACCTTACGAATTTTTGTATATGCTTGTCGCAGATCTTTGTTTTCATTTTATAACGACTTTATTGCCGTAGCGCCATCTGTGAGAAAGCCAGATCGAAGGAATTTTTTGTAAGTGTTCTTATCTTATACCAAAAAAGACACTTATTTAGGTGCACACTATTACGCTAAAAGGTATACTGCAAGCGTCATATTAGGTTTTATTACTAATTTTTTAGGACGTACAAGTCGTGGGCCTAATGGCAAGGAACACGCCTGTCCGTAACAGTTGCAGTGCCGCTCATACCTTTAAATTGCAAAGATCTGAATGTCGCTGCGTCCGTTATCCTGACACATAAAGTTGGCAAGTCTTATGTGTCTGTAATTTAAAATTTAAACCAGCACTCTTATCCTTCAAAACCGGAACGCAAAGCTCCATTCGTAGGAAGCTTATAGTCACTAAAAGTAAAGTACACAGCAAGCCCCTTATAGGTCAGATGCTGAATATTTTCAACTTATTGTCACCATCAAACAAAGATATTGTTATATTTATATTTTCAGTCACGAAATTACCGATACACTAGCCTCTAACATAAAGCCAATTCATAGGCACGTTTTATTGTCATTAATGACCAAAGGCCTTTTACTGAAGGTCAACAAAACAGTTTTCCTATGTGGATTTTCTCGTAATTTCCACAACATCCTCAACGTAAGCAGTTTAGGCGAGCTTTAGGCGTATTTGGCGAAATATTTGGACGTTTTCTATTAACGAATCTTTCGGAGCGACAAATGGATCAGCTTCTCCTTGGAAAAGGACTCGTTTCAACCCTGATTTCATTTGTAATGGATCTGTTAAATGAGATTTTAAGTCTTGGTTATAGTCGTCCTTGCTTTTATTTTAACATACTACATAAAACTGCACTAAATGAAAGAGTGTCATCGCGTTACAATGTTGCTATTATAGAAAAATTTACTTCTTTCAATGTAACTTACAAATCAGACTACATAAATAATCTGTTTCCGTCACAAAACGAGACGATATAGACATAGTATATATTATAATATGATATGGACGAGCTTGCGTTGTTTTAGTTCTCTGGATTTCCCCAAAGTTTAAAGTTGGATAGCGATATATAAAAGTGCAAGAAAGTTGAGAGTGTATACAATAAGGGCGATGGCACACGAGCACTGCCTGAGCACTGAATCGCCGTGTGCCGTTTCAACAACAATAATCACCTTCGTGAACTAGACGTCATATGCAGCAGGCTGAAAGCTCGATCACCTGCGGCAATTAGCTGTTACTGTACTCCTGGTGAGCTCAAGTGCCCGTTGTGCGCACGGGCTCTTTACAAGATAAGATGACAATAGCCTCGTGGAAGCAAATCAACAACGAAGTCAAAGTAGTCACGTAGGCCAAAACATTTTCCAGATGTTTGCACCATTTAACTGGTCTGAAACTAGAAAATCCCCTTTACTATGAGTACTAGAGCAACGAAATTAACTAGCATTATCTTGAGCACCCAGACCCGATCCAATTAAGAAAAGCTCTGTTCCTAATTTAGTCTTACTGATAATCGAACCCGAAATCACCTCATTTTGCGCCTAGTGTGGTAATCCCTGAGCTACTGAAGTCTTTCAACACGAACGTGACGCAGTAAAGTATACGAACGAAGTACTTATTAACAATGTCATTACGTCTACAATTAAAATGCAATTTGAATCCAATTTTCAGTTCATTTAGAAGTTTAATTAAATTAAGACCATGAATATAAATAATGGAAATAAAAAATACCGTCTTATCAAGCAAAACACTACATGTATTGAATCACGAATCCTACCTACGATATAATACATACCTTTATACCAAGCAGTCCATTTACATACTTAATAGCTTCAATTAACTTGGAGTTAAGTAAACAGTGGTTGTTAAGTTAAATTGCTCGTATTATGGTGTCCTCATTTTGTTTTGAAGTACGGTTCAGTTTATTTCAAGGAAGATTTTCTACCAAATGAACTTATACTATTGACTCAATGATGACGGTCTCATAGATCTTTTCAGTACCATCGTTAATAGTAAAAAATCTATTATGACTAAGGAATAACTTCGCAAGAAGTGAATGATAAAGCATTGTGTAAATTGTTGTGTTGTCATTGATGCGTTACTTTATATTATTGTAATGTTATTTTTCTATTTTCAAGTGTGGAAGCTTGTAATTTGCATCTGATCATGTGCGCGCCCGCTGTGCGCCGTGTATGGTCGTACACATTCGCATAATCTCGCGGTGCAGTCGCATTGCAAAGCGCGGGTCATAACACGCGCCATTTCTAAATAAATTCCATGCCATTCCATGCCATTCATAAATAAATGAAGAGTTCGCACGGGGTTTAAAAAATGACATAAAATAATATAAACAAAATTGTCTCAAATTCAGAAATGTATAGCATTTCATAATTCTGCCGCCGTTAGCCGAAATTTAGTTCGCATGTGACATTTAAAAAAAAATTATGTATACTGCCATGTCACTATTTTTATTTTTTCATAAGTGGATAAGATATATAGTTACCGCAAGAGAAAACTAGACTTTTTAAATTTAATTTTTTTATTCATTATTTTTGTACATTACTTTCTCGGTTTACATTATTTTCTCGGTTTTGAGTTTTTGTCACAAGCGGCCTTTCAACTAACGGGGCGGCACAATTATGTTCCTATAATCGGGATGCTAACCCGCGATTCTGGTATAAAAGTTTAAATATATAAGTACTGCATTTGACAGAGGTTATTTAAATATAGCACGAGAATACTGTGACGAATACCTTTTTTTTTTTCAAATTCTGTTTATCGCCCGTAGGTACAATTAAAACAATAATGTGACAACTCGAGTGACGTGTAGGCATTGATGCGCGAATAAGCGGGTTTAGCACTTGCCTCATTATGCTATGATAATAACTTATCTCTAAAAAGGAATTCTCAATAACGCAAAAAGTCGATAGTTAATTAATTCAATATATAGTCAAAGTGCTTTCTAATGGATTTCGTGAGATCTGAGTTAATGGCAGTTACATTTTCTTGACTGATAACGAAAGTAGATACTAAATTAACTTATACAATACGTACTCTCTTTAGCTTATTATATGTTTTTCTGTAAATTAAATACTAGAATAATAAAATACGTAGACTTTTTAGTATTCAATCGCACACTCGGACACCAAACCAATTACTGTTGTAACTCAAAACACAACACAACACAATACAATACAAACATTCTTTATTGCACACTGGGACAAATCTCTTCCAGGCAACATTCGGGTTACAGGAAAAAGTGTAAAATGAAATTAATCGAAAGCGCAACAGAATACGCATTTAATTCACATATTGCACAAAATTGTGGAATTGAGAGGACACTATTTGACAATTTAAAAACAAATTTAATGAAACCAATATATATATATATTCTCGTTTGTAAATGGATAATTAGGTATTATGTCTAAATTAAAATAATCACATCATTCGCAATAAGACCCAGTCAGTATTATTTTTTCATTTTCAAATTATGTTTTTTTCAATTTCATAATTTTCAGTTACGATAATATTTAATTTCAATGCGAAAGTGCGATGTAATATTTTATTATTTATTAAACATTATACCTTTTTATCAATTCAACGCACAACCACGACAACGATTTTGACATAAGGTTTCGTCTATTGTGGAAGTGTCATAGGCTATAAAAATTAATCAAAATAGTGCGAGGGGGAACGTTTTTTTTATCTTTCCAGCTAAATATTTTGGCAGTCGGGTTTTTGTTTTTTTAAATAATTTTGAGACTTGTTTTAATATAATTTTGTACAAAGATTCAGTGCTGGAATCCCACAGGGTTTAACACCAAAGGGTGCGAACAAGTCGTTATTCAAAATGTAACTGTAAGATGTATTTTAAATAAAACATTTAAATTCATCACGAACTCTTAAATAATACGCAACCACCTAGTTATAAAGAATATAATATTTTCTCCGACAAAAAATTAATTAAAAGCATTCGCACCCAAGTGCGGAATATTAACAAATTACTTTTACTGTTTCATAACTAAATTATTCATAAACTCAATGTAATCAGATGTGCCATGTTAGGCTGCAGTCACACCAGTTGCCTTAGAATCCGCATCTGTAAAAGTGTAGCGAACTAACAGTGCAGCTACTTGAGAAAAGTACAGCGTACAAGGAAGTACTTGCCACATTATTTCTGTCTTATTTTCGGTTTTGAAGAATAAAGGTGCTGGTGAAATCACAGACATTAAATTACAGAATTTAAAGCTCTGAGAAGCGATGCAACTGTAATAGACAGGCGTGTCGCTTAGCACCAGGCACACGATATGAATGTCCCATCACTTGGTACCACAAATAAAATTGTATTTAGTGTATATTTCAAAATGTACGCCGATTTGAAAAGAATGCTACAAGCTTAAGTTAGAACGTGGTTGAACAAATTTTCTAGAGAAACCACTGGTATTAATGTAAATACGTTTAAATTATTTTTCTTATCTGTTCTTACACTACAAATTAGTGGCACCACGAGTAAACGGCCGCGCCGGTTAAACGGTTACGTACCTAAGGCACTAGAAGAAAATGTTAAGCTCTCCAGAGAGATTACATTTTCACACGTGTCCATGTAACAAAGACGTAAAGATATTTTGAATCCTATAGACTAAATTAGACAACCGTCTAGTGATGTTGATTGTAATTAATATTATGTTGGTTTACTGCAATGATATCAATTTATTTTTGTGAAATTACTCGACTAGTTTGTTGTAGTTATTAAATTCCTTGGATGTGACAGTTACGTTTTTTTAACCGACTTAAAAAAAGGAGGTCATCAATTCGATTTTTTTTTTTATGTTACGCGATTACTCCGGCATTTGTGACCCGATTTCGATGATTGTTTTTTGTTGGAAATAGGGTACCTCAGTCTTGATCTCATTTAAAATTGAAAAAATATTCCACCTCTAAGAATAGCAAATTAGGGGATAAATCAGGTTTATTGGATTTCAACCCCTTTCCGTAAACCGTTTTCATTATGACTTGGTCAACATATGTAATTATTCCACAAACTTTTGAAGTTGGTTTATTTTTTTATAAAAAAAGATGTAATTATTTCAAATTTATTTTGTATTCCGTCTTTGTATACCTAATTCATTAGGTATACAAAGACCGAAAAATGTGCAAAATTACTAGACGGTATAATTATACCGTCTAGTAATTTTGCAAAATAGAGCAAGTATACGAGTTTCTTTGATTAAAAAACCTTCCATGAAATTAGATAAAACGCTATGAAGTGCGTGTGAGGACTAAATGAGGACATCTTGTAACTTAACTGTAACAAATTGAAGCTATTAAGTAAGTAAATAGACCGCTTGGTATATAAAATCGTATTATGTTACGTAGTTACGATTTGTCATTCAATTCGTACCTAATTTTCCTCGATACGGTATTTTATAAATCCATTGCGTTCATGGTCTAAATTCAATTAAACTTCTAGTTGAACTGCAAATTGAATTTAAATCACATTTTAATTGCTAAGGTAAAGCCGTTATTAGCATGAATATAAATATTTCTCCGACGTCAAAGACCTCGGCGATTACAACTCTGGATTCTAGGTGAGAAGATCTGCTTTCAAACTGCATTCCAATTATTTTGCCATGCAGTTGATATGCAGCTCGTGTGCGTACACCCTTAGATCATTACGAGATTTAACCTAAGTAAATTAATCTCAAACGCCAGAGTTTCTGTTTAATTTTGCAATAAGCGACCGTAACTTTACACTTTTGCTTAAATTAACGCTTCGTTTACGTATTTTAAGACTTTATAATAAGTCAAAAATTTGCTGAATGAGTGGTTATATATGTTGAAATTCAACAAAAGGTATGTGGAAAAATTAAAAAGTAGGTACTTTGTTGTACAGTAGCAATAGAAGCATGGACACGAACTCATACATTATATAAACGGTTAGAAACCTTCGAAATGGGGGTTAACGAAGAATTTTGAAAATATCGTGGACGGGTACAGTCACCAATGACAACGTATTGCGGAGGATACACAAAAGCTTGGAGCTCCTAAAAACAGTAAAAAAAGAGAAAGTTGCAGTGCTTCGGGCACATCATGCGGAGTGCTAAATACTCATATGATAATACTGCAACTCATTCTGCAGAGAAAAATCGAGGACCGCAGAAGACGTGGTCATAGAAAAACTACATGGCTTCAAAATCTTACAGAGTGGTTCAACATGAGTACCACAGAACTGTTTCGAGCCGCAACTTCACGGACCCAAATTGCGACAATGATAGCCGACCTCCGGTAAGAGATGGCACCCCAAGAAGTAGCAGTAGAGTTCCTTGTGAATGAGCTCCTCTAAGGAAATACTGAGGTTTTAAATTCGACTGTATTTTATTTTGCATGTGTGTTACGTGATAAATACGGCTGCATTTGTGAACCGATTTTGATGTTTCTGTTTTGTTGGAAAAAGGGTACCTCGGTATTGGTCCCATTTAAATTTAAAGAAAATATTCCACCTCTAAGAGTGGCAAACTTGGATATGAATCCAGTTTCGCGCACTTTCCGGTAACCGATTTCAATAAAACTTGGCAAAT
Organism: Hyposmocoma kahamanoa; assembly: GCF_003589595.1. Classification (NCBI taxonomy): domain Eukaryota; kingdom Metazoa; phylum Arthropoda; class Insecta; order Lepidoptera; family Cosmopterigidae; genus Hyposmocoma; species Hyposmocoma kahamanoa. The sequence continues at coordinate 17,284,929 of NW_020654289.1, forward strand.
AGTACATCTATTCTTGTGGAATAGATGTACATCTATTTTTGTGGTTGGTTTTTTTTTTATAAAAAAGTTATTGTCTATTATTTTTATTCTCATTATTTCTTTAATTATCCAGTGATTGTGTTTTTTATAAATTTCTCTTTGACTTTGTTAAGCACTTTATTTTGTTTGCGAAAGGTTGGAATTGGTAAATGATATTTGATATACTCATTGTTCCGTATAACTATAGAAATAATTATACAATTAGACCGAGAATGTACCGAAAATGTACACAATAAAAAAATAAAATAATGTAATTTGTAGTGCCAGTTTTTTAAAATCTATTAAGAGTGGTATTAAAAATATCTATTTAAGAAAAAATGTTATTGTTCTTGTTGGTGGTTCGATAAATGAGGGAAATAAGTGTATATAATTTAGTAAGTGTTAGACAGACAAATAAAGGACATTTAGCAGAAAGTTTTTAGTTGAAATTCACACGTCTTCGAAGAATTTTGAGTAGTACGCGATAACTTACTCCGGTAATAAATTTGTGTTTTCGATGACTCTTTTTTGGTTGGAAAGGAGATACCTCCGTAGGACCACTACGACCATTCAAATTTGCAGAAAATATTCCACCTCTAAAGGAGTCAAATTAGAAGATGGATCTATTCCGTTAACCGATTACAATAAAACTTGGCAAATAGATGTAATAGGCATTATTTAAGTGTGTATGCTCCAACGCCGAGTTCATCGTCACTTTCTATCAGGTGAAATGGAAGTTAAAAGCACACTTATGTTTTAATAGAGAAAAAAAAAAACAAAAAATCTTCAAACTTTTTACATCGGTTTTTTATGAAAAAAAAATATAATTATCTGTAAAAATTACACCACAGGAAAAACAATGAATATAACTGAAAAAGATTCAACGGTACAGAGATACATACTTTAAGTTCTCCTGTTTTAGCTATCAATTCCTGTGTCGCGATGATTGCCAATTTCCAGCTTTCTCCGAGAAAAGGGACTTTGTAGAACAATGGCTTATCTCAATATCAAGTAATATATTAAGAAGATGGCTTAGAAACAACTGAAGCATATCTAACATCCAAAGCTGATGAATCATAGACCGGTCCATATTGTTACTTGTTATTTTAACCATAATAAAAATTATCACATTTTGAATGCAACTGTTTTATACGAGTAACATGAACTTTTATAGTTTGAGCCTTTATGCATGAAAAGCAGCTAGAACACTTTAAAGAAAACTCACTCATCCTAACAATACTAGAGCACTCATTGCTCAAATACAAAACACTTTTAAATAGAAGCGTTTTATATCTTTACAGGTTCTATACTAACGAACGCCATTTACAGAGTCAGCAATTAACTCTCGAGCGTAATGAGGCACTATGCAGTGTAGCATCGTGGTAGGGTGAAAATTTATACAGTATCTAGGTAGGATAATATAGAACTCAGACAGAAAGTCAGCATCTATACACTATGATAATAATTATTATTTATTACGGACGACAAAGTGCCATGAAGCGTTAAACACATACAAAAAGTTTTAAATAATAACAATAATAATGAATAATAAATTAAAATTATAAGATTAAAATTCAGGACCATAAATCGTCAAATCAAGATTCAAAGCATCCCCACATCTCTTTTACGACACAACGCTCTCTTACTACACTGAAATGATAAAAAGGATTTTGATATTATTAGCAACTAAAGAAATATTTAAAGAAATTATATAATTGTTTTTCAAACTAAAGAGAAACCAAAGCTGCAAAACTCCGCTGGCTCGGATTCGTGTTCGAAAGAATGGAACTGGAACCTGCTGCGAAAAGAGCTTATTGTGAACGATCAAGTAGACGTGGACCGGTCGAAAGGCCAAGGTATCGCTGGACCGCGGCGCTAACGGCTGGAAGGAGCAAGCTCTGAACCAGAAGGCCTGGCAGAATCTATTGGCTGCACCACCGAATCAAGTAAGCATAAAATATAGTAATTTCGTTTAACAATCATTTTTCAAAAAAATATCATAAAATGGGAAGCCAATTGTTCCATGCGTGGTTTTCACTACCTAACTGTTTACAGTTACTAAATGTATCACGAAAAATCCTCAATAACCGCCGCTATTCTTACATATATTACAATAAACTTCATTATGCATAGTAATTTGTAAGAATAAAAATACTACACTAGCTTTTCAATTCAATCCTAAGCTACAAAATCTATTCATCCCAAACATAACATTGCTGCTTTGTGGCAGAAACATTCAATATTCTTCCTTTCACGTAGTATGTTGCACACTCACCATCAGCCTGTACAAAAGCGCGAACCCTATGCACGAGGCATTTTCAATATCTCACGGTAGTCAGCGAACGAGTACATGCAAGGCTAGTTTTATTTGAAAAGTTCCGCCCCTTGGTCGTACAAGAAAATTCTGAGCACCCTCTACAAGTCACGTCTGCCATTAAACCGCTACTTTCTGTTAGACTTAGAAGTAAAAACTTATATAGGACATGTATTTCGACAAGTTTCAACTAGTTTAGAAGTTAGATAAAATGTTCTCTTTTTTTGTCACTGAATCTGAATTTAAAAGACGGAAATGTCTTACATGCTTACAAAAAAATATAATTTCTATTTTGCATGCAGTGAAGTTTAATAATTTTGAATATTTTTTAAGGTTTTTACGAATATTAAAATAAGGGTCAAAATGCCTGTTAGAGATAATTGCGCCATTTAAAGTTACCCTGAATTTTGGGTATCTTTAAACCGAGTAATTTTGAACAGAGAAAATCCTTCTTCAATGACAATTTAACTAACTTGAGTAAAATTGTACTCCTATTTTGAATGAAAATAGCATAAATCTGTCAAAGTAAATAAACTTATCATAGCTAACAATTTATCATTCACTTAGGGATACCATTTACCCATTGGCCGTAGTTAAGCAAAAATGATCCAATCCACAAAATTACCAAAAAATGAGTTATATGTACTAAACGGTTCCTAATGTCTAACTTCTTAGAACAGCAAAAAAAAACAACAATTAACCATGAATAAATATCTCTGTTACATGACATTATACGTTTTGAAAATAGAACAAGAGTGAGAAATACTAAAACTTTAAACTGCCATGTCTCGAAAGTGACTTGATGTGTATAGGATCCTTTTTGTTTCACTACGTCCAATTAGCTTTACCAATCGGCGTAAGGTACCCATCAATTGTTGTCCAGGGCGAGCCATACGGAATGGTACGTCATACGGGGAGGCTCCTTTCGTGTATTATTTGATTTTTGATTCGGGACTTAATCACGTATAAAACATATTTTACTTACCTTGACGTTTCGGACGTGTTGCAACGTCCACGGTCTCGAAGGAACTGAAGAGGCGGGTGTTAGGAGTGCGAGTTTTTCTAACTACCCGCACTTGATCTTCATTATTTATTTGTGCACTACGGTCTAGTGACTAGACCGACACAGATAACTCTCACGACATCCTTTCGTGTACCCCATAAATTTAATGGAAGTCGCGTTTGAAGGCTAACCGAAGAGTCCCTTTATTGAACTAGATCGGACTTCAGAGGGCAAGATATTTTGATATGATAAAAGAAAAGGAATAAACCGATTTCATTTTCAGGGTGAGATTTTAAAAATGAAAGTAATTGTGTATAAAATGAGGGGATAATATTATTTGATCCTCAAAGATGTACTTGATCTATTGTAAATGTGCATTTTTTGAAAGAAACGATATATTTTTTTAATGTTTGATATATATAATAACCGCCTATATTACTTGATCTACAGTTAACTTATAAATGCAATAAATGCATTGTATCAGGTAACAGGTAACGCTATCATTATGTTTAAGCATACTTGATAGTCAAAAATAATATATATCATATTCGTTTTTCATATAGGTCAAATCGTGGTTCCGCCCTCCATTTAGTAGGTTAAGTTAGGTGAGTATATAGAAAGGCAGAAGCCAATTTGCTTGCGTTTTCGAACATGACTTCAGGTTTTTTAATACTCGTTTGTCTTAATTTTGAGGTTTAACATGAAATTATCGAAATTAATTTATACAAATTTACATGTATTTAATTTATTCTACCTATCTCTCAGAGATAAAGGATAAATCGGTAAAAAAGATGACCGTTTAGATTTTTTGTGTCTGCTGCTTTTGCAAATTCAAAAAGATTATTTAAATACATGCCTAAAATAAGCTACAAAATCCTCCGCGCGCGAGTCTTTTGTAGGTTTATATTTTAGTAGTTGCTTCTTTATTCAAGTTTAAGCATACTAAACTAAAAGAAAGTCTATGTTCTTAAGTCTGTGATTAATACCGGCAAAGTAATTACAAAGTCTTTTGAAATTCTCTTTTAGACGAGAACAGATCTGAATAAACTCTGTTCAAATAGTTTTAAACTTGTGACTATTAGAGATTTTAAAGTACGCGTTTTAGATTCGGTTTTTCTGATATTAAGAGAAATAACTAGGTTGGGTTTTGTATTTAAGAACTGCTCTAATTAATGACAATACATAGTTACAGATTTCGTTTGGCGCCTGAACTGCAGATAGCTTAATTGAGAATATGCAAATAACCGTTCAGGGTATAATCAGCCGTAGAAACCTCCTGACACTAGATATGATACTGGTTAATTTGCTACAAAATCATAATACTATAAAGGGAGTCTCACGGCTATGCCACACGGAGGGGAAGTACCTTAAATACCGTAGATGGAATATTTTACTAAAAGAAGACTTCATTTTCATTTTAAAAACAATTCGTACTGCATTCAATAATTTTTAAATATTCGCCTGTCTGAACCAGGAATCAAACCGTGAAAAGAAAACACTTGTAATTTTATATTACAAGTTTAACTTTTTTTTACAAGTGTCATCAGTATTACTACATTGATCGAAATCCTCAATCGTAAAGATTGTTTTGTTCTAAATATCATAGCATCGTAAATAAAAGGAAGACCATGAAATTTAAGATTTAATATGAAATTTTTAAATAGTCTTTTCTATGACGCCCTGTATGATAAGGTCAGAATGAACACTCACGTGTTTGTTTTGTTACTTCATCAGCCGTCGTTTTCAATATTGAGCTGTTTGCATCCAGAGAAAAGCCGGCTGCTTTGCTCATATTATCCGCGCATCTAGCTTTCTCGCGTCAGACACTTCGACTGCCGGTAGTCAATTCCAGTTTTGCGGCTTATGCGAGTCGTCCTTCGCTGTTTTCTTTGTGCAATGATACGCTCCACATCAGTCAGCTTAGTGCGACCAAGGATCGCTGTGTACCAATATAGCACGTTCCATCTTTCTTTGGGTTTATCTGCAGGTTTTGTATGTTGCGTTACTGATCGAATTTCCGCTACTGTAAGTAGGCTAACTTTTGCTTATTATTATATTATCATCGTTTACACCTCCATCTAATGTGATCTGTGATCTCCATAGTTCGGTTAGGTTTCACAATAGTTTTTTTTTCTTTATTATTTAAAAAGGGTTTTGTCTTTATAGATATGCCACCCTCATAGGGACGATACTGAAGTATCTAGGTATTACTAATTTCACAACGTTATACAACATCCTGGCCTCCTTAGACACGGGGCTGACCAAGATGCTGTTGCACATACCTACTGCACACAGCGTTAAGTCCGGAATCTGTTGTCTTAACACCTCACTCCTGACACACTCCATCATCATATGATAAACGTCTTCTGTTGTCGCACATAATTATATTGTTAAACATTGAAAATGAAACTATTTTATATATCTGTTTCTTCAAACAAACCAACGGAGGAACAAGTTGTGCTCTTGATGGTAAGAGATACGCTTGTCCATAGCAGTTCCAGTACAACGTAGAGCTTCCAATCGCAAATACCTGATGGGCACTGCCACTATGCCCATTACCCTGAGCCGTTAATCTAACCAGACCAGAACCAAGTTAGAAACGTTTATTTCCCAAATGGGTTCTACCGGCAATCTGCAGTGCAAGTCATTGTGACGCCAAGGTCATCGTAATAAACAAAAGAGAGAACAAATTATAAATTCAAATGGACGTTATTAATATAGTACGATAAATTCAAAAATGCAAATGGCGTATAAGGGTGAGACCAGACGAGCGTAATTTTTTGTATTGTATGTCGCGTTTTTAGAGTCTCGTAGATTATATTCGACTAAAATTCGGTTAGGGCGCCTGATGGATATATTTTATTCAATTGCTTTGAAACTTTTGTACAAGGTGTTTGTGTCATATAATGTAATGGAATTAAAAATACAGTCATTTATGAAGCATTAGATGATGTTAGGAAAAAAAAGAACTGTGTACACGCTCTCGAGTAAAGTGTGAGCAGTTTAATTAACTGAAAATTTATGTGAATATCTAGATGAATTTATAAAATACTGCCATATGCTCCTCGCTCTATTCGCACAAGCACGTCACACACGACCGAAGTTCGGGTCGTAATTGCGCGCGTGCGTCTGAAGATAACTCAGTTTGTGTCGTTGTGTGGCACATATCGGACTTTTTTATGAAACCGAATACAGCGTTTTAGCAACTCAAAAAACACGATTCACAACTCACGGCCGTCTGGCCTCACCCCTACGCATAGATACTTAAAATATTGTTGAAAAGGATGGAATGAGATGAATGATGGATGATATTGTTACAAAAACGTAGGTAGCTGTTGTAATATAATTTATTAAGTAAATCATATCGCACCCCTCATGGAAGAATGGCATAATGGAATTACGTCAAACATGTTTATGTTTATTGCTACAATAGATACAGAAAAATATAACAAAAATGGAGAGGATGTAGGTTATATTTTTCTATACCTAATCGCCAATTGGAGAGGATGTAGATTATATTTATCTGTCTAATAGAGCAATAAATAAATAAACAATAAATTGACGTAATTGCACTTATGCCATTCTTCCTTGAGGGGTGAGATATTATATAACGCATACACTCATTACTACTTTTATATTTATAATTTATGTAATACAATGTAATTTCATAATTTGACTAATCATTTAGAAAAGGTTTCAAGTGACATAGTGTTATATAAAAAATAATTATTTGAAATGGCTAAATGTGTGATACATTATTCTGTAAACTTTACCATCTAGTATTGTACTTACTCACCACATTTATAGCAATAAATTATTTGATTGGATTTTATTTGAATTAAAAATGAGACACG